>NC_143232.1:0-701497 GCF_030267445.1 Bombyx mandarina | reverse complement strand
TTTACAATAAATAATAGTTTAAAAAAACTAACAAAATACGCTTTTATAGAAAATCCAACTAAAAAATAGAATTTTTTTTTTAATAAATTTGAATTAAAAATAATGTAAAAAAAATGATTTTATTGTAAAAAGAGCGTGGGGTGCATTGTATCGGTAGTTATAAATATTTTATGAACATATATGAGTAGAAGAGTTATTTTGATAATATCCTGAAAAGCACCCCACGCTTTTTTACAATAAAATCATTTTTCCTTACACTATTTTTAATTCAAATTTATTTTCTATTTTTTAGTTGGATTTTCTATAAAAGCGTATTGTGTTTGTTAGTTTTTTTAAATATTATTTATTTTTCATTTTTTAGTTGAATTTCAATTTTTCATTTTTTTTTTTAATTTTTAATTGTCATCGGTCCTTAATAAGTATACCAAATTTCGAGTTAATCCGACGTTTTGAAGGGGGTCAAAATCATGTTCAAAGATTCCGTTACATACATACGTCTGAAGCTAATAAAAGCGTATTAATAATACACTGCAATTTAACAATTAGTTCGGTCTATTTCCGAACGGTTCGCTTCACAAGGGAATTTAAAATACAAGAAAAGGCTCTCGGATTAGTGAGTGTGATTAAATTCCTGGACTGCCGACGATTCTATTAATAACATTTTATCGACTGTCGATGAAATAACATTGGAGGTAATTTCTTTATAATGTCTTCGGTAAGTGTTCGCGACTAAAGGTATACCTACGCAAAAAATGGTATCATTTCATTAAAATTTAAAAGACTAAAAAAATAGGATGAGGTTTTTAATTCGACTGATTTTGTTATGTGCGTTACTTAGTTTTCTTCACGATTGTTTTTTTTTTTCTAACGCTGGGAAATCCATTTACGGATACCCGGTCGAGGGGGGTTATTTGAATGCCTCTCATTTGGTCCCACTTAAATTCCATCAAGATCTGACCAGTAATTTCTGAGTTACCCTTAATCTGCGAATCACGGCTTTTGCTAGGGCTCGTGTTAGCAACGTCGTCAGATTTGAGCCCCGTGAGCTCACTTACTAGTGAGGTTACGCTGAAATAGCCTCTCAAGTCTATCAGCTTGGGTAGGAAAAAAAAGAACGGATTGAAGAAATTGGTCCACTTTCACTTCACGCTCTGGGCTGTCATTTAGTTTGTGATATTAAGAGTTTTCGCACCTAGAATTAGAAAGAACACTCACGGAGCTCTTAAACAAAATCACCGAGTGTGACCAAAGCGGAAATTAAATTTCTCTAGCAACTTGCGCAGGATGAGACCTTAACTGAAATTGCCGGATCATTTCCTGAACGCGAATTGCCTGAAATGGGAGATTTTATCCACACTCCCGGTTCTTATGACAGTTAATTATGTCTAGGTCAGAGAGCTTGTTACTTTAACGATTTCATGGTATTTCATTCGAACATTGAATATTGATTTTTCGGTCGATCTAATTATGAATTCTTTTTACTGGAATTTTTTTACAGTACTAATTTACTGATGAAGCAGAAGCAGCAGACGAAAGAGCCGTGAAGCAGTAATGCGTTTCGGTCTGAAGTGTAGGGCAGCCGCTGTAACTATACTGAGACCTTGGAACTTATATCTCATGGTGGGTGGCGTATTTACGTTGTGGATATCTATGGGCTCCAGTAACCACTTAACACCAGGTGGGCTGTGAGCTCGTCCACCAATCTAAGCAACAACAAAAAAAAATTTTTAGCTAACATATACTTTGACAACGCCTCGATATAATCTATACTAATATATAAATCTACAGTGGTTTTTACGGATGTTCCGTTATAACTACTGAACCATGCATCCGATTGACTTGAAACTTGGTATCCATGTAGAAAATACATTTACTTAATAGATAGACTAATATTTATATGAGTGTTGGACTCCCTACACCAGTTGCGGGGGCGTTAATGGTGAGAATCTTTGTGGGGTGAGAAATAATAATATTAATTTTAAATGCCCAGCGAAGCGGACCTTACAGCTAGTAGATGTATAAAAATAGTAGACATTCTCAATATTCTTACTCAAAATAATGGATCGGGGAAAAGGTCAGAACCGCAACTATGCTTTTCTATGGATTTCAACAGAGCAATGTATAAAGTTATTAAGTCAATAGAACTCAAAATCGATTAACGAGTAAGAATTTATTACTGCGACGTCAAAACAGAGGCCACAAGCACTCGCCCTGAACTGAACACTTACTGCTATTCTGGAAACTCTTTCGACTGTGAAACTTAACGTGGCGTGCGCACGTTTTGGATGTGGTAATTTAAAGACGTCAAGCAAGACTGGAATATAATTTGAGAGGTAGGGAGGGAAGGGGACTGTTATTCTGATCATTATATTTGACGTGACATCGACTTATATTCGATGGAGCCGGCTGCACGCACGAAAAAACATGATTAATGCGGCGTTACCTCGCTCTGAGGCGTTCCATTTAAGGCTTGAAGTGCAAGCGAGAGCGCGCAACGAACGACAAAGAGGCACAATTGGCCTTCGCGTTCGGTAGCGTTCGACATCTGTCTCTCTCCTACTTGAGTGAGCGATGCATCCGCGTGGACAGCTGCTATACAATAATACATTTATATGTTTTCGTCGAGTATGAAGTCCAAGAAGTGAAGTGAAGGTCCATCAGTATTTCTTATGGCGTTGTCACGTTCAACTATCGTCAGTAAATCAACTTTACAGACAACAGATTTTTTTTAAAGTTCGGACGAATTCGTAAAAAATCCACTTACGCCGTAGATAATACACTGACGTGTCGTGGATGGCAGGTTGAGTGCATCGGAGCTTCTACGATTAAAACCTTCTATGAGAGAAGAGCATTCTCATGCCCCGTTGTCTGCTTCTGCCAGAAAATGGACTCTCAGTGTAGCTTTGAAAATTCATAAATATACTTAAAATCAGTGAGAAGGCTAGAGAACTATTACTAGTATTTCTATTGTAGTAGGACGTGCTTTATTAGGTCACCTTGAGACATGAGGTCGGACGTATACGAGTTAAGTTTGTCTATCTTTTATTGGTCGATTATTCAAAACGAAAGGCATGCTTGTGTAGCGACAGGTATACGCAGGACGGTACATACCCACTGAGTTTTTCGCCGGGTCTTCTCAGTGAATCGCGATTCCGGTCCGGTGGTAGATTCAGCGAAGCACTGCTCTTGCTAGGGCTAGTGTTAGCAATTCTCGTAGGTTGAGTTCGTGAGCTCACCGGTAGGCACGCGTGAATTTTGAATAGCCCCTTAGGCTACCAACGATTAGGTAGGGGAAAAAAGGTATTACTCTCACAGGCATTCAACGCGTCGTACCATCTCTACGAATGTTAACGTTTCAAGCTATATTGTCGTTAGTGTGCTAATTTTAAACTACATTGCGGTGTATTCTGCAACTGTCTATCTGCTTGCACTGACAATGCCACAATTATAATGTAAAATCGTTTTTAAGCACGTTTTCGGACAACGAAGTTTTAGTATAACTAGAGGTACCGCAGTAGTCGAAATTCGACAATAATTAATTGGGATTGTAAGTTTATACACTAATAAGATTGTATTTTATACTTCAATAATCACAAATTTCGCCAAGACTATACTATAAGAAATATTAACAAAGACAAACAATATTTAGTCTATTCTCAATTTGACCAGACGTCAAGAACAAAAGTTTGACAATACCTAAATAGTATGCATGCGTGTGTGCGTCAAATACATGGTATGTAGCGTGTGTAATGTTTTCTTTATTGATTTAATGTATCTTTTATACATTATTTAAAAAAAAATATTAGCATTGTGCACTTCTTCTCTCCTCCGTTCGTGCAATTTTCGTAAAAGGGATACAAAGTTTTTGCTTCACGTATTAATATATAGATGCCAATTGCCACAGTTGAATTTTCTACCGCAATGTTTGTTCGTATATCGTGCACAGTATGTTTCCTACGTCAAAGACCACGTCCTACATGAGAACGCAAACGTCTAGACTATTATTTACCCCTCGATGACGATTTACCCCTCGGCTACCCTCGAGCTCCGCTGGCAACATTAGAACATTTGACCTTTTTTCACCGAGACATCTGTTTGATATTAATCGGCTATGTAGAATTGATTTCGAACTAAGTTCTTTATTTCTGAGTCACAGTTGTTAAAAAAAGCCGTATAAACGTAAAGAGAAAAATGGTGGGTAGAATTAAGTAAGGAGTACCGTCATTTTTAGGGGATAAGTTGACAAGACAAGAACAAGAAGGGTCGTCGTACCCCTTTCGGGGGCACGGAACGGGCCTCGGGGCAAACCCCACTGCCCGGAACGAAGCTCCCTGCCACACAGGGCAGGGGTGAAGTGTTGCAAGACGGGATTAGGGGGGCTGTTCGTATGCGCGTTCGGCGCACTCCACATCGACAAAAATATATACATAAACATAATACGATGGGCTTGATCTTAAGCGACGGCTTGATGCCCGCGGAGGAGTCACCCCGGCGCCGGCTGCTGTCCTCTGCTTGATTTTTTTTTTTTTTTTTTTTTTTTTTTTTTTTTTTTTTTTTTTTTTTTTTTTTTTTTTCTCTATAACTAACTAAGTAACTAAAACTAAACTACTATACTAACTATTAACTAAACTATTTACATTATGTACAAAGCGGGACAACAGTCAGCACCGTGGGGCCCGCCACCGGCCCCATGCCGCGGCCCCACCTCTACAAGTCAGAGGGGGAGCCGCGGCACTAGTTTGGCGCTCACCCGCTAAGGGCTCCCCAGAAGGGGAAGACCGTCGCGGGGAGGGACCGACGTAAATCACTCCCCTTAAGGGGGAGTGGTCCACCCAAACGGGCGGTAGAAATGGGTCCCCATAAGGGGGCACCCCAACAGTGTGGGGGGAGATGAAGAGTGTGGACAGCTCAGTCCCATGGGGGCACTCATTATGAGCACTCCCATATCACTCCGGTTAAGCCGACTATCTTACCATAGCCGGGGGTTCCAGTAGCTCCCTTGGTAGCGCCTGACCATCAGGTGGTCTGGCGTGCAAGGGAGCTATATTGTGGAGATGCTCGTGGGGTCCACCGTCAGCCCGCTCGTACATATTACGAGCTAGCCTCCGGATGAACTCCTCGAGCGACTCCACATCTAGATCCCGGGCGATTACGTTATTTCTGACGTAACGCCCTGCTCCGACTATCGTGCGAAGAGCCAGATTCTGCTGGGCCTGCAGCTTCACCCGCATGATCTGCGGGATGAGGTGATACCAGGCCGCAGCTGCGTACGTGATACGGGAACGAACATACGTCTTGTAAATGCCGAGTCTAGTCCTGGTCGGCAACCTGGAGGCCAACACCGGCCGGAGGAGAAACCTCGCATAGCGGGCGGCCGCCAACGCCGACTTGGCGTGGGCGGTCATCCTCAAACTCCGGTCGATATTGACTCCCAGGTATCGGACACTGGGCCTAAACTCGACATTGACTCCACGGAGACTGAGCTGTCCTGGGACGGCTCTTGTGCGGACCGGACCGAAGAGGATAGCCGCGGTCTTCCCCACGTTGACCGCGACCCTCCATCGGTTCAGCCACTGGGGCAGTAGGTCCAACAGCCTCTGCATCCTCGAAATGGCCGCAGAGGGGAAATTAGAGGACGAGAAGTAGGCGCTGTCGTCGGCAAACAGCGCCAACTTCACGTCGGCTTCCCACGCTTGGAGGTTGCCCTCAAGCGTGGGAATGTCGTTGGTGTAGAGAGCGTAGAGGACTGGTGCCAGGACGCTTCCCTGGGGAACTCCGGCCGTGACTGGGCGCACCGACGACTTTGCGCCCTCGACCGCGACAAGGAAGGATCTTCCCTCCAGGTACGACCCCAGCAGTCGCACATAGGCGTGCTGGAGGTCCGTGTTCTGCAACAGCTTGTAGATCAGTCCCGCATGCCAGACACGGTCGAAGGCCTTCTCGATATCGAGAAAGACTGCGGCCGTGTACTGGCGCGCGTTGGACCGATCCGCCAAGTGGTGCATAACGCGGACCAATTGCAGCGTTGTCGAGTGACCGCTGCGAAACCCGAATTGCTCGGGTCTGAGAAGGATGTGCGGCGACACCCTTCTCAGCAGCAGCCGCTCGAACAGCTTGCCCATATGTGACAGCAGAGTGATCGGACGATAACTGGAGGGATTTCTCCTATCCTTGCCGGGTTTGGGCAGGGCAATAACCTTGCCCAATTTCCAAATTCCCGGGAAGTGTCCTGTGGACAGAATGGAATTGAACAGTCGTGTCATGAGTGACACGACCGTTTCGGGGAAGTGGAAAAATGCGAGGGAGGGAATACCGTCCTCGCCCGGCGCCTTGCGCCTCTTCATCCGCTTGATGGAGAGGCGCAATTCACTGGGAGTGATGAAATCACCATCTCCCAACGGTGGCACCGGGGAGGAGAGTAGGCTTGCTACGCTCTCTTCCACCGATTGGTGGAATGCGGCCTCTGAGGGTGCAGAGTTATTTGGAGCGAACTGCCGCTCCAGCATTACGGCCAGGACATCGGCGCGGGCCTGAGCCGAGAAACATCGGTTGCCCCTCTCGTCCACGAGTGGACAAGTCGGGGCAGGCCGATTTGAGAGCTGGCGGCAAAGTCGGTGGAGGGACACGGACGAGGGGTCCTCACGGGCCTCATCGATCCGTTCCTCCCACGCATAGCCCCGATAGGAGCTAATCTTCGCCGCCAACTCCGCTTCCAGCTCATTAAGCTCGCGCTTGATCCTGGGACAACGAGTTGTCGCCCAGAGCCTCCTCAGGCCCCTCTTCCGGCGAATAATCGCTTTCAGATGGGCCGGGAGTATACCTCTGGGCCCGCCGCTGGGCACAAGAGTCGTCGCCTGGTCGATCGCTCCCCTGATGGAGTCGGCAAGGCGGACTGCCGCGTCGTCGACCCCCTCAGGGGTGTTGGGGTCCTGAATTGCGGGAAGGTCGACTAGGCGTCTCTTAAAGAGCTCCCAGTCGACCCTCGGTCGTAGGGGCGAGGTCGCAACCCGGGTGAGCCCCATTCCCAGTGTGACCAGGATAGGGAGATGGGGGGTACCCAGGTCGTACAGTGCCTCAATAGTTAAGGGGCACCGTAGCCCCTTATGAACGCACACATCCAACACGTCGGGCTGGAGTTGCGCGGCGGTCGGAATGTGCGTGGGTTCGTCGGGGCCGACCACAGAGTAGTCGCCCCTGTCGGCATCTTCTAACAGCCGCCTGCCCACTGCTGAGTTAAGTCGGGAGCCCCACGCGACGTGCTTCGCGTTGAGGTCCCCGACCAGCAGAGCTGGGCGGCTGTCGCAATTCAGGACCCGTCTTATGTCCCCGGGATGAAAATCAGGCCCCGGGGGTCTATACGCGGCATAAACCCGCATATCTCCCCCCGAGGTGTGGATCCTCACACCGATCGACCTTGTCGATGTGAAGGCCAGCAAATCCAACTGATCATGCACCACGTCTCGCCTGACGAGCGCCGCAGTGCCCCTGAACGGCGTCCCGGCAGGACTCACCTCGTCACGTCGGTACATGAAGTAGTTTGGAATCCTGAACACATCCCGAGGACGTAGCTTGGTCTCGCCCAGGAGCACAACCTCAGGGTTGTACTCCCGGGCGAGAACCAAGAGATCGTTCTTGCGGGTTTTTACCCCGCCGGGGTTCCAATAAATGATGCGCAGTTCCTGGCTAGCCATTGAACTGCGCAATCATTCGGTAGAACCCCGACAAGAGCGCCCCGAAAGGGCTGGCTCCCGAGGCGATCTCGCGGATCACTCCGGAGACCACCTCGGATAATTTTTCCCAGAGCGCGAGGAGCCATGCAGCAAAGCCGGCAGGCTGTGAGGCCTGCCGACCGCTGCGCTGCTCGCGCTGAGGGCGGGGGGGAAGGGGCTGAGATGAGGTTGGTTGCGACTGAGGCAAGTTGACTTCAGTCACGGCTTGTACATCAATGGCTTGACTACTTTCGGGGATATGAGGGGTCTTAACATCGACCTCCATTGCTGTTGAGGAGGTTTGGGCCGTTTGTATGTTTGTTGCTACTGTTGCTGTTGCTAGAGAAGGGGGAGGAAGGACTACGGCTGCTTCTATCAATAGTTTTCTCTTTAATTTCCTTCTCTCTTTTTTATTTTTATTTTTCTTTTTATTTTTGCTGGCTTTATCATTAGCACTTATATTTCCTGGCTGCAACCCGGGTGGTTGATTCATACCTTGAGTGGTAGCGATAGTACTACGAGGGGCAGGAAGAGGTTTGTTACCCCGTCGCGGAGCATTGGCTTCTGCCATCAGCGTTGCCGCTGACGACTTAGCCTCTACAACAACGACGGGGTGGATGGATAGGGACTGGGGAGGGGGCTGGGGCTGGGAGGATTTCCCTTTCCCTTTCCCCTTCCCCTTAGGAGCTTGAGATGAGGACGGAAGTACCGGAGCCGGATGCAACTCGGCCCGTGGAGCCCGAGGTACCGGAGGGGGAATGGTGACTCCCATCATCCTTGCCCTTCTGCGGAAGACCGGGCATCGTCTGTCGACGGCAGTGTGGTCCCTTCCGCAGTTGGCGCAAGAAAACGGGCCATCCCTCGGCCTCGGGCAGTCCGCTACTACGTACTCTTCAGCACATCTAACGCAGCGGACCGCGCGGTGGCAGTTGGAGGATGCGTGCCCAAAGGCCTGGCAACGATGACATTGCGCCGGCCCTCGACCTGAACGCCATCCCTCCACTGACACCCCCGGCAAGTACAGCAGCTCTTCAACTGCGTACAACCGGGCGAGGTCGTCCTTGGAGAGGTGGTCCAAGGCCACGAAAAACACGCAGCCTGGCCTACCCCTCCTGGCCTCGATACATCGGGCATGCCGGGCCGGGAAGCCCAGCTCTCTTAGGGCCTGGGTTACGTCGGCCGCATCGGTATCGACAGGGAGGCCCCGAACGACTACCTTCGAAGGAATGTCCTCCGCCAGGGCATAACAGTACCATTTAATGGCACTGTCCCTGGCAGAGACCTCCGATAGGTAGGCCTGGACCTCCCTGTACTCCTCGATCGACGACGGGAGAAATCGGAACCCGGCGCCGTAGGGTCGCGCCGAGGGAGCTCTGCCGAGCCGCTCCCTAATGGCCGCCATATGGCGAGGCCAATTAGGGAGGGCCTCCACTACAATTGGTGGGTGACGGCGTAAGTCCACCTGGGCACGACCCCCCGACCTCGGGGGAGGGGCAACTTGGGCTTGAATAGAGGGCCGTTTGGGGCCGGATGATTGAGATGCAGCCATTGCTGCATAGGATGTGGATGGTTTTGGTTGGGAGTGTTGTGATTGAGCAGCGTTATATGGATGGGCATGGGTAGCCTCAAGGTCCACGTACCTTGTTGATTCGAGGTTGCCTGCCGTGCTGCTTAGGGCAGGGGTACCTCGAGGCCGAACCGCTGGTATGGGAGATATAGGAGGTGAGGGGGAACGAGGAGGGGTTCTCAGTTGCCTGTGGGCTTCCGCCGCCCTGGCAAGAACCCTTGGTTTGGGTATCGGTTTGGCAGGAGGGGAGGGAGAAGGGCTGCCACTGGATAAGGGAGAAGAGGATGATGATGCTGTGGCAGGGGAGGAGTACTCGTCGCTGCCACTCTCTTCCTTGGACCGTGGTGACGGTCCAATCCTAGGGCGCTTATCACCCGCCCCAGATGAACCCTGGTCCGACCCGGACCTGGCCTTCCTCCGAGGCCGAGGGATCCCCGAGCGATCTGCCGGAATTGGAAAGGAACTTTCCCCCGACCCGATCCTCGGAGACCCCCGGGCCTCCGAAGAAGGTCCAGGCCTGTTTGCCGGATCAGGGTCCATACGACCTGAGACAGGAATGAATGAAGGGCGGTGGGCAAAAATGACTGCCGCCGCTTTACGTCCCTTACGGGATGGGCCGGGAGTGCTGATTATGGGCGGAGACGAGGCCCCACCAGGCATGATTTGGCTATCCTGTCTGGTCACGCGGTCATCAGTGCTCTCACTGGAAGGCCAGCTGCTGGATGAATTAAGTTGACCTATGTCAAAAGGCCCTAAAACCTTCCCGGCGTAAGGTTGCAAAGGTTAAAGAAAAGGAAAGAAAATAAAAGAAAATTAACTAGTTAGTGTAATAGAATAAAATGAAATTATTAAAGTAAGAGGAAAAAAATTATATCAAATGCTACTCTAATGTGAAGTGGTGAATTAAACCGACTTCTAATAACTAAATGAAAAATCGAATCTAAATTTATATACTGAATGGACGAACACAACTTAAGACACAAGGATGGCCGCGACTGCCGGCTCCAGAAGCGTGCTATTGTGCCAGTATTAATACTAATAACTGTAATTTGTAATAAAAATAATTAAATTGATACTACTAACCGCCTATCTGATTATAATAGCAATGGAATTATTTGAAAGATGATATTAATTATAATAAGTAACAATAATAAAAACCTAGAGAATTTACAATTAGAATAAAAAGTTCAGATTAAAAGTAACAGTGCCAGTGGCAGCACAATAAGGGCACGGAAGGGGGCCGGGGTCCGATCCCTCAGCCTAATGGCTCACAAGGCCGAAGACCCCCGATTCAAGATCTCAAAACAAGTTTTGAGATCAGTAAACCGAGAGGACCACAGCCAAGGGGACCACAGACATCAGAATCACACCACCAGCTTCATTAACCGGCACTGGGCCTCGCCAACTGTTCGTTAAATTATAACTAAATATGTAAATCTAATAAAATAATATTATACAGAACTACTTACCAAGAGCAACACGACTGGAACCTAGAAAGCATGCAACCGTCGGTGATTCTACAAATGATAAGGGAATGCAATAGGGACAACTTATGACAGGTGGTCGGTATGCCAGATTATACTAATTTATGAAGTAAAATTAAAATTATTTGGTAAACAAAAAATATAACATCAAATGTGGGTAGAATTGAAAAAAGGGTATAATTACGCTATATAATTAAATTTGTTTGAGCAATTGCTCCTATTGGCTATCAGATAAGAAAACTATTGTATGTCTATTATTATAAGGAAATTAACTGATCTATTGTATTAATTACAAATGAATGGACGAGTAATTTAAGATTAATAAAAGCATTAATCAATAATGAATTAAACTAAACTAAAACTAAAACTAACCTACCTGTAAGGGCTCCGACGCCGCAAACCTGTGAAAGGATTGGCCTGTCGGGTGTTAGTAGCAGCCCCTCCTAACCCCGAAGGGTAGGGGAGGACTGGGAGTAGACACGGGCGGCCAGACTCGATGGCGCTCACGAAAACCGATTTTTATCACTAGATAAAATGGCTTCGCAGCTTTCACAGGCTGATCTACACCTACCCGCAATTAACCAATGTTAAGGAATAGATGGTGTCGATCACTTACCTGTTCCCGGGTCCTTCGTCTCACTGTTCGGGGCGTTTCCGCTCCGAGACAGCAACTCCAGATTAAACACGCACACACTTGGGCACACACAATTGTACAGCACTAAACAATCGGGGCCTCTTAGCACTGGTGTCCCGGGCATGGATAAGTTGAAAAAGTGTCAGCCTGTAAGCATTGTTGGAAGACTCACCGAAATAGCGCTTGTGTACGAAGTGGTAATTATATGAATATAGCAGTTTTAAACAAAGTGCAGTGTGCTGGGTTTGTAAAATTTAATATTTTTAGTGAGTTGTGTAGTTGTTTATTATTAGTATTCTTCAAAACAACACCGCAGTCACAGACAAGCATATTTAAATAAAGTAATCTACATTAATTACCTACCCGAGCGGGCTCACAAGACCGTAAGTAATTAAGTATATTATAATTTTTGCGGGTTTGATTACATATTATGAAGTACGCATTTAATTACAAAAATTGGAAGCTGTCTGTGGGATGCGAACACCGTCACAGTTGCATCGCTCACTACGAACGTACCGGGCGTCTTATCCTTTAGGCCACGACGAATTATTAGAATAAATCACTGTCATCCGTGACAGCAAAACTCGTAAATTATTCGAAACGTCGAAAATACAACAAAGACGCGATGCTAAGCCGTGAAATTAGTTTTATTTGTGTCTATGCTTATGGAATCCCAAGAATATACTGTCATAATTTTGTAAATATCGACTGGTTAATGGTGGTATTCATAAATCTAACTTAACTTGCAAGTGTTTGAATTCTAGACTTAAATTAACATGACCATTTATTGGTCTAGCTGAGAGCACAAGAGTGACAGGTATGCTAACAAATCTGTTAACCTGTCAATATGTTAATCTGCCAATCTGTCAATATGTAAATATTGCAATCTGACAATCTGTCAATCACTTATTCAGTCAATTGTGAAAAAAATAGTGAATTTTATTTGGAGCCCTAGCTCGTAACAATATTTTTTAAATTATTTATCGATCTGTTTTCATGTAAACGACATGGGTAGTTTCCAATTAAGGGTTAATGGAAAGTAAATTTAAAAAAAAATGCTTCAACTTGTACAGTGCTCGGCGATAAATACTGCATATCGGTCTTTGGAAACGCTACGAGCAGTATTTATTGCCGGGCACTGTACAGTGTTTTGTTCTTTCGTAGTTTTAAACGTCCTAGCTTAAAAAGCTACAGTAAGAGCTTGTCACATCACAGAAGCGTTCAAACGCCAAACAACAGATATTCGAAAGGTACCTCTCACTAAAACAGAAAAGTTTGGTAGGTAACATGAAAACTTTAGATACATTCAAAACTCAACTTTAAAACGTTTGCGGTAGAAGTTATTTTACTTTGATGTTTTTATTTGTACACTCATGTCTGAGGAGATTATATTTTGTTATCTGAGCTGAGTGTTTTGTTCACTGCAAAATACTTTGACATTTTTTTTATCGCATTTTAGTCCGTTTCTTTAGAAGTTTAGCGTTGAAATGTCCGTTGGATAGTTTTATTTGAGTTACAAGACATTTAATGTCAAAACATCTATTTTATTTTGAACTGTAAATTTATTCCGCGTACGAATTGGAGTTTTAATTATTTAGATTTTTAAACGCTTTCTCATTTATCGTCCCGGTAGTCAATTTCGCGTTTTCGGATATTAGTCATAGTTTAAAAAAAAACACGTATTGCACTCGGGGACTGCTGCGGTAAAGCTATTGCATAGCATTTTTTATCAACTTATGCAATTATAATTAGACAATAATAATTTCATTTTAAAACAATAATAAAATAAGACCACGCTATATTTATAAACATTAACAAAAGCAAAATATTAACTGTCCCCTTCACACTCATAAGCTAGACCGCGCGAGAGAGAGATGGGCAGACTTTTCATGATGCGCATGCAGTGCGAAGTCACGTCGCGCGCTTATTCACAAACACTACACAAGTACAACGTGTGAATGTGTTGAACGTGAGCTACATGGTGGGCGGAGTGGGGATGTTAGGTTTTATTTTCGTTACGGAATTTCTTGATTAGATCGCCGCGCTCAAAGCCCGCGATAAAAGCTATGCAATAGCTTAAAAGTAAAAAGTACGATAGTGCAAGTAAGTAGTAAGTACGATATTTTACTGGTGGTAGGACCTCTTGTGAGTCCGCACGGGTAGGTACCACCACCCTGCCTATTTCTACCGTGAAGCAGTAATGCGTTTCGGTTTGAAGGGTGGGGTAGCCGTTGTAACTATACTGAGACCTTAGAACTCAAGATGGGTGGCGCATTTACGTTGTAAATTTATATGGGCTCCAGTAACCACTTAACACCAGGTGGGCTGTGAGCTCGTCCAAACATGAAAGCAAAAAAAAAAAGATATGTATTCACCTCCAATTTCTCTGACGAAATCTCCTGGTTTGATTCTGGGGCTATTTAGCTGGGCTCAATTCTATTTAAGGCAACTCAAAAGAATAGTTTCAAGATAGAGCTTATTAAATAAAACTAGAGGTCCCGCAATAGTCGAAATTCGACTATAATTATTTGGAATTGTAAGTTTGTACACTATTATGAATGTATTTTATACTTCTATAATCACAAATTTCGCCAAGGCTACAATATAAAAAAATATATTAATAAAGACAAACAATATTCAATATATTCTCAATTTGACCACAGACGTCAAGAACAAAAGTTTCACAATAAATAGTATGCATGCATGAGTGCGTCAAATATATAGTATGTAGTGTGTGTAATGTTTTCTTTATTGATTTAATGTATCTTTTATGCGTTATTTTAAAAAAATATTAGCATTGTGCACTTCTTCTCTATATTCTCTATAAGTGTGGAAAATTTCTTACTCCTCCGTCCACGCAATTTTCGTAAAAAGGGATACAAAGTTTTTGCTTCACGTATTAAAATTAATATATAGATTTACGTGAATTATAGGAGAGAAGTCATTACGCCTTAAGCTCTCAAAACAATTGGAATTAATTACGCAGTTCATTGACCTACCCTTCCAAGAAAGGGCGGCAGGCATCCGACAAATAGTAATCGAGGCTTAAGTTAATTACGTCCGAAAATTACTTTCAAATCCATTCATTTTAGACTACAAACTAGGGACATATACGGTATGTGTAATTAAATAGTGATATAGTAACCCGCAAAATTATAATTTGCGTAATTACTGGTGGTAGGACCTCTTGTGAGTCCGCACGGGTAGGTACCACCGCCCCGCCTATTTCTGCCGTGAAGCAGTAATGCGTTTCGATTTGAAGGGTGGGGCAGCCGTTGTACTTTAAAAAACTGAGACATTATAACTCATATCTCAAGGTGTGTGGCGGCATTTACGTTGTAAAAGTCTATTGGCTCCGGTAACCACTTAACACCAGGTGGGCCGTGAGCTCGTCCACCTATCAAAGGAATAAAATAAGGCCATTCTCAGCCCAGTATTGCAAAGAGTAAGATAAGTGAACTGGTGGTAGGACCTCTTGTGAGTCCGCACGGGTAGGTACCACCACCCTGCCTATTTCTGCCGTGAAGCAGTAATGCGTTTCGGTTTGAAGGGTGGGGTAGCCGTTGTAATTAAACTTAAGACCTTAGAACTTATATCTCAAGGTGGGTGGCGCATTTACGTTGTAGATGTATATGGGCACCAGTAACCACTTAACACCAGGTGGGCTGTGAGCTCGTCCACCCATCTAAGCAATAAATAAAAAAGTAGCTTCAAAATAAACAAAATATCATCCACCGATTCGAATGTAAAATTATTCAAAACTAGCGGCCTGCTCCGGCTTCGCTCGGGTCTAAAAATTTCAACGATATTTGACGTTTTTTTTTTAAATAAAAGATCACTTATTGCGGCATAACTATAATTGTTAGACATATGCTGTCGCGACACTTTTTGTAAATAATAATGTGTTCTACAAAGTCGTAGTACATTATTTTATTCTATCATCAATAGTTTTCGCAGGGCGCGCGATGTAAATAATATTTTAGATCTTTTTTTTTACAACTTGGGTCACATTATTGGAGTTTTAGTAAGGATCCCTAAATTTTTTCAAAAAATATTATAGCCTATGTCACTCGGAGATAGTGTAGCTTCCAAACAGTGAAAGAATTTTTCAAATCGGTTCATTAGTTTCGGAGCCCAGGAGCCAAACAAACAAACAAATCTTTCCTCTTTATATTATTAGTATAGATAAAGCTCACGCATTGTAAGTCACCTGTGTGTCCTTAGACGTGTGAGAGTGAGTTCATGTATGATGTACCGGATCCGGCGCGCGCGACATCCGTGTAATAGCCTGTCATTGTAACAGATGAACGAAATAACACACGCATTTTTTTTTTTCTTCCGTACAATAATTTTTTTTTCTTTACGCGACGCGCTTGTTTTGTTTTTTTTTCAACGCGCATTCCGCACAGGGTCGTACTTGGAACGAAATAGGACAAAGTGAATTTTTTTTTTTAGTAATCGGTGTCTAAACTTGTGGAATTTTTTGTTTATCTTTTTGCATTACATACATATAAATAGCGGTTGGAACTGTGCTTATAATATTTACAATGGAATAGAAATTACAGTAGGCACCGACTTGGCTTTGCCCCTGACATTGCTGAAGCCCATGGGCGACGGTAACCACTCCCCATCAGGTGGGGCGTATGCTCGTCTATCTACAAGGGCAATAAAAAAATCGATAATTTTCTTTATCTTTTTAAGGCATTTTTATCTTATGCAAATATACATATTCTTCTTCTCAGTCGTATGCACTCTTGGCAGAGTGGTCGTGGTCATCACTTTGGTTGGTGGTGCGCTTCACCAGACGTCGCCATTCCTCGCGTACCGCGGCCCTTCTTGTGCACTCGCTAACGGGACCGTTTAGAGCTGCCTTTATTTGGTCGGTCCATCGTAACGGTGATCTGCCGCGCGGTCTTGTACCCTCTATCATGCCCTGCACCACAAGGCGCTCAACTGAGTCGTCACCCCGCCGCGACACATGCCCGAAGAAAGTGAGAATGCGACCCTGAACGATGGATATATACATATGATGTGTTACGGCCTGGCCACGGGGATCGGCGGTGCGAACAGCGAAGCGGTGGACGAGGCGACCATTCGCGCAGCACCGTTTGCAGGCCACGGGTACTCACGTTCGCCGCCGCGACTAGTAAGGAAGTCCGACAGCGAAATGTCTATATCGAAATTATCTCGATATTGCTTACAAATTCATAGTTTTTTGGTTCAGGACCTATTATTTGGAAAAGATTGTGAAGTACATGATTTGAATAAGAATCGGAGTATACCTATAGATGGAGAATTCCACAAGAAGTACGAGAAATACTTTGGGTGGCTAGACTTCCAAATAGCTGGTCTAGCTAGTATTTCAGCTATATTTTTTTTTATTGCTTAGATGGGTGGATGAGCTCACAGTCCACCTTGTGTTAAGTGGTTACTGAAGCCCATAGACATCCACAACGTAAATGCGCCACCCACCTTGAGATATAAGTTCTAAGGTCTCAAGTATAGTTACAATGGCTGCCCCACCCTTCAAACCGAAACGCATTACTACTTCACGGCAGAAACAGGCAGGGTGGTGGTACCCACCCGCGCGGACTCACAAGAGGTCCTACCCCCAGTAATTACGCTTATTATAATTTTGAGGGTTTCATTTTTATTACACGATGTTATTCCTTCACCGTGGAAATCAATCGTGAACATTAAAATTTGTTAAGTACGTATTTCATTACAAAAATTGGTACCCGCCTGATATTCGACTACCGGTGCATCGCTCAACACCGGACGTCTTATCCGTTCGGCCACGACGAGTATAAAAATATAAAAAAAAAATTTAATAAAAAATATAAAAATTTCGGCGTTCATTTTTCGCGGCGAAAACAACTAAACTCATTTAATCACTGCACTATTCGCCGCGACTACCGCTCGACTCCGTGGCTTGCGCCGTCCTTATTCCTGCATTTGTTTTGCTCGCCCGCAGCATCGTAAGTCGCCCGCGCGATTCGTTCGGTACATTCCGCCGGTCGCTTCGCCGGTCGCCGGTGCGCGTGGCTTGTTAGGTACATTTCTATGCTCTTATTTTAGTCGCTAGACGCTTCGCCGTTCGCACCGCGCGAATATTCGTATCGGCGAATGTCCCGTGGCCAGGCTGTTAAAAAAATACTGTGTTTACGCTCAGATATCGTGATACACTCCTCCTTCCCTGCGTCGATAATCCTCAATGCTGAAGGTCGTGGCCTCCTGTAACAAATTTCTCCTGGATTATCCTGCGCCATTCCTGCCTATCCTCGGCTGTGTAGATAACAACGTGGACTGAAGTGCTTAGAGTGGAGCGTATTTTTACTGGTGGTAGGACCTCTTGTGAGTCCGCACGGTTGGGTACCACCACCCTGCCTGTATCTGCCGTGAAGCAGTAATGTGTTTCGTTTTGAAAGGTGGGGCAGCCGTTGTAACTATACTGAGACCTTAGAACTTATATCTCAAGGTGGGTGGCGGCATTTACGTTGTAGATGTCTATGGGCTGCAGTAAACAACACACACAAATAAGCAAAAAAAAAAACTGTTCAGAACAGCACATTGGACTTCTGCCTTATACATTAGCTAGGAACATTAAATACATTAATGAGGCGATGATAAAACATAAAAATCATTATCAAACGGTTACGCATTTATACGTAGTTACTTGTTTACGCTTACTATAATATTTTAATTTCTTATAGCATAGCATCGTTTTAGTAAGGTTAGCAGACTTATCTGATTGCTATACCAGCATTCTGAAAATACTAATATCGCTCGCACGACCGCATACTGCCTATTACTGCCTTGAAGTCACGCGTACTGGTTCGAGAGACAGGCGTTGGCCAATGCAATATAGCCCTTATCAGTGTTACCTACGGACCCTTGAATCAGGATCGACCTACCCTTTAAGCTGTTATGATAGTACCCAACCATGCGGCTTCAGTATACGTCTTTATTACCCTTAAACTTAGTCGATGTACTACGCTGATATTAAAAAGAATGCTCTTTAATAATCTCCGATGAATCTTTTAATCGACTTCAGTCATAATCACGGCAAGAGACGCGAGGTTCCATTCTAAGTTCAAGGATGCATTTGATTCCCAATCTTGAAATCCCAATACGATCACATAGGATATCGCATGTAGGTACAAGCTAATGTTTTTAATGCGATTCACGAGTTTATTATTTACGAGAAAGCTTCGCGCGTTTGTCGTTTTGCAAATTATGAATTATTATGTTCACGTAATGTGTTAGATAGAACCTTTGACTTAAACCCAACGCTTTTGTTGTCAATGGTTTTTTTTTCGTCTATTTTTTTATGTGTATCTTTTAAAAAAAAAGGTTTAAAAAAAACACTCGAGATTATACAGTAAAAGTAATTTTAATTATTCAACTCGTAAAAACTCAAGAAAATACTATTTATTATATGAGCCTTGAAAACCTTAACCCATCTTAGCAATGAAATAAAAACTTACGCTTAAGTTCATCAAGAATAAGTATAACTACACAACGTTTATACTTATTATTATTAAAGTAAATTTCTAAAAAGCCAGAAGCGAAGAACAGCACAAATTGCTTATACCACAGTCCGTTGTTTTAAAAGCGAAAAAAAAAAAACACATTGACACGAAAACTTTTTAATTAATTACGTCATTCACTAGAAAACATAATATAAACATGTATAATTCGTTTAACACTTAATTAATAATGAGAATGAGACGATGAGGTCTGTTGAAACAGCACTCTGTGTGTCAACGAATTACTCACGTTTTAATGTGTATTTATGGTTTTGTACATCGACATTCTTGTGCGTTTGTGTTTAAAAAAAAAACTTTCATATTTGACTTCTTTCACGTATCGCGTCCACAGATTATATAATTTTTGTAATAAATCGTACAAATTTGCAATTATACTTGTTTATGTATGATCATTTGTATTGACACGTTGGTCTGTTAAGGGGATTAAATAAAAATAAAAAACTCCCGCCGATTGGTTTGCTAATTGTTCTTATGAAATCGATTTTATTAATTTAGTGTTTCTCCCGGTATCAACCTGTTATAACGGTGGCTTATTAACTGTTTAGAATCTATGTAAGTACACGAATATGGGAAAATCAAACAAAGCCGCTAGACGTGGCTTCTCGGCTTCTTTCAAAAACTTCACTGAAAATTCAGTAAATAACTAACATTTTACTGAGATTTTATTTTATCTCAGCTTATCTAGTTTTATTATATTCCATCTCAATTGATTACAGTCTCGAATAAATCAACTTAATTTAATTCTCCTCCATAATTCAACAGTGTGTATATGATGAATGAAGATTTTTATAAACTTGACACTGCAACAAAGGCAAGAAGCCGATTACCATACTAAAAAAAAGAGGAAGCAGAAGTAATGGTCACAAAGGGCACCATATATGTTACACCTACCTCGAGAGATTAATTTGAAGTCTCACTTGGATTGTATATTTACGGTTTCACTCTTCAAATCATATACTCTAAATGTTTCGAGATAAAAACATAATAAAACAAAAAAATAAAAACTTTAAAATAATCATGTATGTAAAAACAGCATTTTGATATTAATTTGTACTAATCTCAATGCCAACCCGAAAAACAGAGCCCAGAGACTTGTTTGGGTTTACAAACTAAACGGGCGATCTTTTTTTTTAAACACCAAATTTAATGTCGAAAGTGAAATATTTCGTTCTCAATAGAATTAATCCGTTCGTCTCATAAAGCTAGTGCCATAATTCTCGTGCAGAAACAAAAAAAAAAACCTCCCACTATATCATGCTAGTTAGTCCCGACGACAGATTTACGGCTTTTTCGGAGACAAATTACGTAATTTTTGTTTATTTTAGCCGTTTTCACGATGCTTTGATGTCGGTAGCCTGTATAATTAATCATTGTATGGATCGTTGATGCTCAGCGTTCGGTTTTGTGTTGAAATGCGTTTATTTTTTGGCATTTTGACTGCGTTTCCAATGCTTGAACATTGGCGAGTGATATTCGAGAAAAAACAGGCGCCATCTTGGATCGTATCAGCTACAATTCTACTTAGTCTTATTTGTTTTTGTTCCATTTCTTTCTTATCCCTTTTTTATTTAAGTTAGTGAATCATGAATAACAGTAATGTATGTATGTGTTCGTAATAAAATGTAGTATTACTTGTTATTTCTAAATTATCTTTGTTTTCACGTGATAAATGATGATTCACTAACTAAATAGTTTGATATCAGAAACCATGTTAAAATAAAGATCGGTGTTAAAGTTTTAAATTATTCTTTTGTCCTTTTGACATGCTGTAGGAAATTGGGCCATAGTAACAATAGTACAATTATTATTTTGTTGCTATAAGTTCTTGTTGTTTATGAAAATTTTAAATTTTTATTGTGTCTTGAGATTGGTGATTGCTATCTTCACAGAGTCCGTTACACAGAGAGTAAAAGCTTTATAGTTATTCTATTCAATGGTTTTGACAAGCAGTTTCATGTTTGCTTGTCACCCAAGAGTTCAGCATTGGTTCACCTCATTTTCGTACATATCTATTCAAATGTATGTCTATCCCATAGACACTTCTCGCCGGATTTTCTCAGTGGGTCGCGATTCCGATCCGGTTGTAGATTCTGCGAAGCGCTGCTCTTGCTAAGCTAGTGTTAGCAATTTTTTTCAGAATGAGCACGTGAGATCACCTACTTTGCCGCGCGTAGTTGGAATAGTTTCTAGTGTCTATTGAAAAAAAAGTGCCTATTGAAGGAACGTATTGTAAGTCCGCATCGGTATCATCTAGCTTCCGTCCGAAGACAATAATTCCTGTTTAATTCGTTATTAATCGGTAGATCGATGCGATCGGTCTAGTGAGATCGCTTACCCGCCCGGTCGTAGCTAGAATAGCCCCTTACGCTACCAGCAAATAGGTAGGGAAGAAAAAGGGCCCACAGAGGGAGCATATATGTGAGTCCGCATCGGCAGCATTTAGCTTCCGTTTAAAGACAATAATTCTGGCTTAAATTGTTATTGATCGATAAATCGACGTTCCAAATCTTGCCGATCGGTGCTTGTGTATGTCCAGTGAGATCGCTTACCCGTCCGGGCGTAGCTAGAATAAACCCTTACGCTACCAGCGAATAGGTAGGGAAGAAAAAGGGCCCATTGAAGTAGCATATTTGTGAGTCCGCATCGGCAGCATTTAGCTTCCGTTTGAAGACAATAATTACGGCTTAAATTGTTATTTATCGATAAATCGACATCCCGAATCTTGCAAATCGGACCTCATGTACATATGGGCAAGCTTTTCATGTAAATGTCATTAGTGCAATTCAGGTTTTTGTCGGTTTCCTGGTATCCTGTCAGCGTTTGTCAGCACGGTGAGTGATAGATGAGATCGTTCACAAACAACAGATTCAATGCGACGAAAGTTTTACTTAGTTGAAGAAGCTGAAGTTTGGTCTGTACGCCTCTGTTTTAGCAGGCTATTAAAGTCAAAGCTACCTCGGTTAGGGCTATCGCATTGTTAAAATCTTCGCGTCTGGTCTATGGATAACGTGACCTTTTTTTTCGTGTCAAAGCGGAACGCATACGGAATTTCGTATATAAATAAATGCAGATATAGGGTACGTTGGGGTAAGATGTAATATTTAAGTGCAAAATAAAAAAATATTGTTTAAAAAATAACTTGAAAAATGTATTATGATATCTTACCCTTGACATCTTAATACTTACACCGACTTGTATTCGGTAAGTTTCTAATAAACACAGTCATGCACAACAACAGATAAATGAAAGCGGGACGTTTTTGTTCTTGTTGGGGACAGCGGGACGGACAGCCTGAAAGCGGGACAATCTCGCCTAAAGCGGGACGCATGGTCACGTTAAGTATGGATCATCTATAGTCTAGTCTGGTTATGGAGCTCATTAACGAAGCGAAGCGAACAACGTTGCCCTCCTCGAGCCTTGCTTACCTGCTAATAGATTGTAAGCTGAGTTGGTAAGGCGAGATTTGGGCGGTAGGCATTGGCTTGGCTGCGCAATTGCATTGCTGGCGTCTATCAGGTGAGCCATAGGCACGCCAGCCTACAAAAGCATTAAAAAATATTAATTGACTTCGACTATATAGATACTGGTTTTCATTTTATTTTATTTTTATTCTCATTTTTTATTTGTCGTGGCCTAAAAGATAAGACGTCCGGTGCATTCGTATCTAGCGATGCAACGGTGTTCGAATCCCGCAGACGAAAACCAATTTTTCTAATGAAATACGTACTTAACAAATGTTCACGGTTGACTTCCACGGTAAAGGAATAGCATCGTGTAATAAAAATCAAACGTGCAAAATTATAATTGGCGTAATTACTGGTGGTAGGGCGTCTTGTGAGTCCGCGCGGGTAGGTACCACCAGCCTGCCTATTTCTGCCGTTGTAACTATACTGAGACCTTAGAACTCATATCTCAAGGTGGGTGGCGGCATTTAAGTAATAACAAGAAGAAAAAAAGTTAAATTTTCGTATCAGCGTTGAAAGAGAAAACACACTAAACCGCAACGTCTATATAGGTTGCAAGGTAACATAATGAAGGGACACATTTCTGTGACAATTTTGTAGTTGACTTTGTGGATTTTTGTGACGGAGTTAGTTTTCGCTCTGACAGTCCCTTCCAGGTCAAGGGCCGCGAGATCAGATGCGATCCATCATCGTCAGAGACAGATCGCTAAAAGCCCTGTCAGTATCAAAAGTGACGGTATCACTAAGCTTAAACAGCCGAAGATTTATTTTTGGCCCACAACGGTATTTCTGTCCAGAATACAACGCTGGTCGCTTGTTTTTAGCTTATGGATTGAAGGTACAAAAATTGATTCGTGCGTCTTAATTATGTAACGTTGTTTAATATCTATTGTTCGACAATAAGCCACAGTCCTGAGAAAAGCCAAGGATCAGAACTCAATCGACTCGTAATTCTTATTTATACACACAAAAGTGTTAACGAACTTTTCTACGAACGATGCGTCGTCACAAATGAATCCAGTTTTTGTGGAGAACTTGAGTTTGAGAGGCCTGATGACTATTTTTTAAGTTCGCCAATACCCCCAGTATTCCAAGGGGAAATATCTAAATTTTTTTTATTGCTTACTTGTGTGGACGAGCTCACAGCCCACCTGGTGTTAAGTGGTTACCTAAGTTAATATGTATCCACAAAGTAAATGCCGCCACCCACCTTGAGATATGAGTTCTAAGGTCTCAGTATAGTTACACGGCTGCCCCACCCTTCAAACCGAAACCCATTACTGCTTCACGGCAGAAATAGGCAGGGTAGTGGTACCCAACCGCGCGGACTCGCAAGAGGTCCTACCACCAGTAATTACGCAAATTATAATTTTGCAGGTTTGATTTTCATTACACGATGTTATTCCTTCACCGTGGAAGTCAATCGTGAACATTTGTTAAGTACGTATTTCATTAGAAAAATTTATACCCGCCTGCGGGATTCGAACACCGTTGCATCGCCTAGATACGAATGCACCGACGTCTTATCCTTTAGGCCACGACGACTTCAAAATTAATGATATTATGAGCATTTCATTAAATTTCAATTACGTTGGTAACAGCTTGACTATGTCCCTGAGATTGCTGAAGGTATTGCTGAAGCAAATGACCCTACACCATTGAGTTGTTTAGAATTCCTTTTTTTTAAACTTGTGGTCCTATTTCAAACAGTATAGTTGGCAAAGAAACTTGCTCACATCACAAAGAAGATCTCCAGAATCCTTCGCCTCTGTTGACGGATACGACAAATGGCGCTTATACCCAGTTTAATAACCCACAAACGATACGTCTTTGCCAAGCCTCGAATTAAAACGCTAGAGTGAATATTTCAATGTTGGTAATACATTCGTTCAGTGTTGTCATTAGTTTAATATAAATCTGCGAACTACAAAAGATTTGAAATAGAGCTGTTGAAAATCATTTTAGGATGACGCAGACGTTAGAAATTAGTGGACATGACATTTTGATCATTAAAATTTCAACGCTGTTCTTTATGTACAGATTTTTTGATTTAACAAAAAGAAATATATTAATTAGAAAAACCGTTTATTTTGAATTAAAAAAAGAGCTGTCTGATAATAAACTATTTTAAAAATTATATGTTAAATAAAATTAAGAAAACGTTTGTATTTTAGATGATAATGATGAATGACAGTTTCGAATATTTTGGCGGGAAATTTGAATTGTATTTGCATGTCCAAACTCCATTCAAAATTATACGAATAATTTTAGGATATCATCGCGTCGACAAACGAATTGTCGCTTTTTAAGGACGATACTTTTTCAATAGGCTTAAGTTTTATGGGATACAGGCTATTACGGTATTTTAATGGAAATCAAGGCTTTTTTGGAAATGCTCGATTTTAATAATCATCAAATAGTGCAGGCGGTGCTTTCAAACTCCAGTAAAGACCTATTTGGTGGTAGGGCGTCTTGGGAGCCCGCTCGGTTAGGTACCAGACATTGAAGAAGATTGAGATCGCCCCCTTGAGAAGGGAGATGTAAGTCTCATATGCATGGTGGTAGGACGTCTTGTGAGTCCGCACGGGTAGGTGCCACCACCCTGCCTATTTCTACCATGTAGCACTTAGGATTTTCGGTTGGAAGGGTGAGGCAGCCGTCTTACTGTAAAAACGGAGACTTAGAACTCATGCTTCAAGGAGGTGGAGGCATTTCCGTTGTTGATTTCTTTGGGCTCCGGTAACCATTTAATACCAGGTGACTCGTGAATTTTCGATCCGTCGTAGCAATAAAAAAATGTAGTCTACTGCCGCCATAAAGAGATTCTTGACCTTCGATACAATCCTACTGGTTTCGTGTTCAGCTCTAGCAGTTCATGATCGTACAGGTCTCCGTTTATAATGGTATAAAAGTTATATTCTTGACATGACGATCCTCTCTCGTTCTGAAAAGGAGTCCCTGAAGAATTTCGACTATTAAGCTCCCTTTCCTTCCTTCCCTCCTGGCTGAGCCTTGCTCGCTCACCTGTCCTGGTGAAACTGGAAAGGCCTCCGGGCCACCAGTAATACTTCAATCATAACAAAAAACTATTAAGCGAAGCGTTCCAATTTTTAAAAAAGCACAGTTGGGATAACCGATGCCAATAATTAAGATTTGGTCCAAAGGTGTCCAATTACAAGGATGCGCGCCAACAAAATTTTAGTTGGCCATATCCAAGTATTTTTGTACTCCATGTTTCACACCTTGTTGCTTGCGTAACGTATTATAAGGGTTATCAATTTGTCAAAGTGAATTACGACTTTTTTATTATTATAATGTTACGAATCCTCAGTCACTGCATTCTGTAGGGTTGAAAGATGATTGATGATTACGCCGAATATAAAGTTATGGTTGTGTCTATTTATAGTTTTTACGGCCCATCTGATGGTGAGTGGTTACCGCCAATGGACGTAAGCAATGCCAGGGGGACAGCCAAGCCATTGCCTGCCGTTATTAGAATATAATATTATTAAGAACAGAATCGCTATTAAGAAATATTAGACCACACGCCTCAAGATATGCCAATGGTAATGCTACATGTATTTTTACACAATTAAAAAAAATTCTCACTGTTGAGAAATTTGTTCGGAATGGAACAATTAACTCGCGAGTGGCAGCCCTATGCCACAGTTTGAAGAACGTTGGTCAAACAAGTTTTTATAACCGCGATGACGTAACTATGTTACGGTCATTACACGCAACTATGATTTATATTATAACGCTGTAAGTATGATATATGCGAACATTAGGACGAATGATGGCGGTTTTAAAATTTATATATAAATAATACATAAATATTTTTATAATTTTTTGTCATTAATTGCGCGTTAGAAATGGCGTTCGCGATTAGTAATGTAACGCGCTGGGGTTCGGGATAAATAAAATTTCACCAAAGTACAACTTAAAACTGTATTCAACACTTAGAACACTTCACAAACACTTTAAAACACTCAACAAACATTTTAAAACACTCAGTTCGCTTGTTCCGCTTCGCTTCAGGTGATCTGTTCTCTGTTTCGCTTCGAGTAGTTCCGTTTACTGAATGATTGCGTGCCATCTCTACAGCGCTTTTATAGCCGATACCTCATCCCTACAATTATTGAGAATATTCCACACATCTCTAGTAGTAGTTCCCGCTAGCTGATAATAGATGGCGTTGTACTTCTCGAGCGTTCTAGGTCTTTCGATATTCGTTCGACAATTCGGCGATAGATGGCGTCACTCTTAACGGCGTAACATTAAGTTTAGGGTTAATTAGCAGATAAGTTTTTGTAAGCGTTACAATTAAATACATTTCAAAAAAAATCCTGACCGCATCCCGTTTATTTGGGACAACATTGCGAAATTAAGTCAAAACAAAATCAAGATCAAATCTGAAAATAAAAAGCGTAGTGCAAATAAAATTTACAGAACGTTTTAGAACGAAATCCTGTGTTCTCTTTCAATTTTCAAAGCAAACAGACGTCCTCTGAGCGGTGTTATGCAAAAGAGAACAAAGTAACAAAAAAACGTGCGGCACTCGGGAACTGCCGCGGTAAAGCTATTGCATAGCATTTTTTATCAACTTATGCAATTATAATTAGACAATGATAATTTAATATTAAAACAATAATAACACAAGACCACACTATATTAAACATTAATAAAAGCAAAACCTTAACTGTCCCCTTCACACTCATAAGCTAGACCGCGCGAGAGAGAGATGGGCAAACTTTTCATGATGCGCATGCAGTGTGACGTCACGCCACGCGCTTATTCATAAACACTACACAAGCACAACGTGTGAATGTGTTGAACGCGAGCTACATGGTAGGCGGAGTGAGAGGTGTTAGGTTTTTTTCGTTACGGAATTTCATGATTCGGTCGCCGCGCTTAAGGCCCGCGATAAAAGCTATGCAATAGCTTAAAAACAATTACAAAAAGTAATCCACGAATATCACATTATCGCTTTCAAACAATTTCCTAATCTTAAACTGAACTCGATAATCTAGTGAAAGTCTACATGTTTATTAATAACTAATATTAATAATTGAGAACAAATCAACGTACGGTCATAGGGTCCCAATTTCAAATTCCCTGTGTTATGGGTACCAGAGATTGACATAAATACTTATACAGGTTTAAAAAAAAAAAAACTAATTATGTGGTGTCGTGGGACACCAGGTAGGAACGAAGTTCCTTCGGCTAATGTAGAATCGACACAATTTGCAAAAAAAATATCGTACTCAATTTTATGTTGGTTTTCTTGATTTTTCTCTTAAATTTTGGTGATTAGTTTTTATTTAAGTACAGGAAAGTATTTAGGAAATTCAGTATTTTATGAAATAATAAATTACGTAAAATAAAAATAAAATCGTAATTCAAATTATCAATTAAAATAACAAAATATGTCTCTTTATTTTTGTTTGACAACATAAAATTACATATAAATAGAAATAATTACAAAATAGAGAGAGAAAGGATGAGAGAACGAAAAGAAAGAGGGAGAAAGAGAAAGGTATTATACACTACTCGCTTGTGTATACGACTGTCGCGCCTGCGCACGTCTCATTTAACGGTTTTATTAAACGCACTTTTTTCCACGGATTTTTTCCACGCACTTTTTTCCACTGATTTTTTCTTACGGTTTTACTATCACATTTTTTTCAGTTCGGTCGCGCAGCAAAATCCCTATCCCCTCCAAGCCTGCCGTAAGGAACTTCGTTCCAAAAAATACATATATAGATAATAAACATCCAAACAAAGAGCAAACAAACCTGTTCATCGCACGAATGCTTGCCCGATGTGGGAATCGAACAATCAGGGGCGATAATTATTGCACCATCGAGTCAGTATTGTGACTTAAGTGACCTAATGTCAACGAAAGTATAGATTCTAAATTCGAATTTGGATTTCTAAGTTTCTCTAGGTTTTCAGTTGTTCTAAAACCATATAATTATCTATATGTTGCGGCTTAGTTTAAGTCCGTGTCAAGTCGTCGTACAATAAAAAGTTTGCAAACTGCCGTGCCTTTAATCATTATCACCCTACATAATACATTCGCTCTATATATAAGCACAGACTCAATATATATGTGGACTGTTTTCATAGTAAGCCCTTCTGACGTTTTCTTTGCGTTTTTTTTCCAACCTATTCTGTAACCTCGAAGGGTTATTCTAGATTCATCGAACTACTAGGTGCTTTCGCCGGGCTCAAACCTGATGTTGTGACGTTGTTGCTAACACGAACCCTAGCAAGAGCCGTGCTTCGCAGAATCTACCCCGGATCGGAAGCGCGACCCACTCAGAAGATCCGGCGAGAAATTCAGTGGGTGGTGTCTGTGGGTTAATTTACTCGTCGAGCTCTTCGTCGTAAGCCACGGGTTCGACGAGAACGATGACCGGACTTTGCAATATCCACTACAGTTTTAAATGTTTTGAGTGAAAATAGTCACATGCATAAGAAAACAGAGTTTCATTTTTATGAAGTAATATTTCTGTAGAGACCAAGATTACATTATGGTAGACGTGAACTGTTTTTATCAATTAAAATAAAAGGCGTACAAAATACCGAAGTGCATCATAATTTATTGTTCACAGCCGCCATAACATCAGTTGATGTTAAAGTGATTGTTCTATTAAGAGTTGTGCTTTTTTATTGCTTTTGTAATTGGAAGAGCACACGATCCAGCTGACGGTAAATGGTTATTGTCGCTCATGGACGTCATCAATGCCAGGGGTCGCAAAAAACTTCACATATTATGTACTTTAATTTACTAGTGCTGGTTTCGGCATAACACCGTCCACTTGTTATATGTAATCCTTTTAATAGACGAGTTGGCAACACTTCGAGGACGGTTGCCAACCGATCTGCTTTCACTTAACAAAAACTTAATTGAAAAAGAGAGAGTTCTTTTTTAAAATATGTTTGCCGTGTCTTATTTTATTTCTGTTCCAGTTTGAAGATGTTCGATGTTATTTCGGAAACCATTTTGACTGGAGTTTGTATTTTGATATTTAATTCGCTTGTATTACACGAATTTTCGATTGACAAATTTATTTTTCATACTTTATATCAATTTAGTGTCCTTTCTTGATACCGCCCGATTAGCCTCCTCATGTCTCTAGGCAAACTGTATGAGCGTCTGCTCTACAAACGCCTCAGAGACTTCGTCTCATCCAAGGGCATTCTCATCGATGAACAATTCGGATTCCGTACAAATCACTCATGCGTTCAACAGGTGCACCGCCTCACGGAGCACATTCTTGTGGGGCTTAATCGACCAAAACCGTTATACACGGGAGCTCTCTTCTTCGACGTCGCAAAAGCGTTCGACAAAGTCTGGCACAACGGTTTGATTTTCAAACTATTCAACATGGGCGTGCCGGATAGTCTCGTGCTCATCATATGGGACTTCTTGTCGAACCGCTCTTTTCGATATCGAGTCGAGGGAACCCGCTCCTCCCCACGACCTCTCACAGCTGGAGTCCCGCAAGGCTCTGTCCTCTCACCCCTCCTATTTAGCTTATTCGTTAACGATATTCCCCGGTCGCCGCCGACCCATTTAGCTTTATTCGCCGACGACACGACTGTTTACTATTCCAGTAGAAACAAGTCCCTAATCGCGAAGAAGCTTCAGAGCGCAGCCCTAGCCCTAGGACAGTGGTTCCGAAAATGGCGCATAGACATCAACCCAGCGGAAAGTACTGCGGTGCTATTTCAGAGGGGAAGCTCCACACGGATTTCCTCCCGTATTAGGAGGAGGAATCTCACACCCCCGATTACTCTCTTTAGTCAATCCATACCCTGGGCCAGGAAGGTCAAGTACCTGGGCGTTACCCTGGATGCATCGATGACATTCCGCCCGCATATAAAATCAGTCCGTGACCGTGCCGCGTTTATTCTCGGTAGACTCTACCCCATGATCTGTAAGCGGAGTAAAATGTCCCTTCGGAACAAGGTGACACTTTACAAAACTTGCATAAGGCCCGTCATGACTTACGCGAGTGTGGTGTTCGCTCACGCGGCCCGCACACACATACACACCCTTCAATCTCTACAATCCCGCTTTTGCAGGTTAGCCGTCGGAGCTCCGTGGTTCGTGAGGAACGTTGACCTACACGACGACCTGGGCCTCGAATCTATCCAGAAATACATGAAGTCAGCGTCGGAACGGTACTTCGATAAGGCTATGCGTCATGATAATCGCCTTATCGTAGCCACCGCTGACTACTCCCCGAATCCTGATCATGCAGGAGCCAGTCACCGTCGACGCCCTAGACACGTCCTTACGGATCCCTCAGATCCAATAACCTTTGCACTAGACGCCTTCAGCTCTAAGAGCAGGCTTAGGGACCTCGGTAACCGTACTCGTCGAACTCGACAAAGAGTTCGCCGTGCAACCTAACCCATGAATCAGCTCGCTGAGTTTCTCGCCGGATCTTCCCAGCGGGTCGCGATTCCGATCCGGTAGTAGATTCATTCGCGAAGCAGCTGCTCTTGAGCTGTTAGGTCTCCTTCGGAGGCGCTCGGGTAGCTGTTAGCAAATCCCACCCCTCCTGGCTGAGCCTTTGCTCGCCCACCTGTCCTGGTGAAACTGGAAAGGCCTCCGGGCCACCAGTAATCCTCCAATCATAAAAAAAAAAAAAAAAAATGTCCTTTCTTGATTGTTAAAGGAATGTTATTGTGGTATTTTTTCTGTCTTTCTTATCATACTCCTCCACTTTCTTGCGTCAATAATTAGTCTTCAATGTTGAGGGTCGTGGCCTTCTTTAATTTTTTTTTTTTGTATTGCTTAGATATGTGAACGAGCTCACAACCCATCTGGTGTTAAGTGGTTAGCCCATAGACATCTACAACGTAAATGCGCCACCCACCTTGAGATATAAGTTCTAAGATCTCAGTATAGTTACAACGGCTGCCCTTCAAACCGAAACGCATTACTGCTTCACGGCAGAAATAGGCAGGATGGTGGTAGAAATAGGTAAATAATAACTTTCTTCTGGATTTTCTTCCGCCAGACCTGCCTATCATCGGCTGCGCGGATGGCATGGTGGACTGAAGTGTCTGACCAGCTGCTTTTTAATACGCTTTTATTAGCTTCATACGTATGTTAGCATTTTTTATTTTATTGCCCTAGTAGGCAGACGAGCATACGGCCCACCTGATCGTGAGTGGTTATCGTCACCCATGGACTTTAGCAATGCCAGGGGCAGAGCCAAGCCGCTGCCTACCATTAATATGTAACGGAATCTTTGAACATGATTTTGACCCCCTTCAAAACGTCGGATTATCTCGAAATTTGGCATACTTATCAAGGACCAATGACAATTGAATATTTTAAGCAGTTAACCAAGTTAAACCCGTTATTTACTTTCGGTAACATTTTTACAATAAATATATTTTCTATTTTTTATTTGGATTTACCGTAAAAGCGTATTTTTTTGTTTTTTTTTAAACTATTATTTATCATATAAGAGCTGCTTTCACAGTTTTATTTGACAACCTAAGATATTCAAGATAATTGTTAATGATTGTTATGTTTACATTTAAACTTCATACACTTCAAAAAATTCATTTAACAATGTAATCATTAAGAATGACGTCCGTAAATAATTGAAATATAATATCTATTTATTGTTAATGTCGCAATAATTATAATATTTTCAGCAAAACATATCGGGGGCGTATAAACAGTGCGTGATCTTTGATGTGTTACGAATATGATACATTATAAGTATGAATGCAAATATAAAAGCTTCGATTTATAATGTTACGCAATAAGCCCTTCGGGCAATTGCCCTGGATCGTTTTTTACCGATTTTTATTGAGCTAACGTCGCTTGTGTCTGGGTTCCGTAGGGATATTGTTATTTCATTCGAGATAACTTTTTTAAACTTGAAAAACGAACGCTGCTTTCTATCCCAGCTTCGGCGAGTCAGTTAAGGCTATTGATGATTTGAAGAGGTGCTCCGTGAGTGCTATGGTAATTCGCCTGCAACTCTGCGACTCGTGATGCAAGAGGTCTTGAAGATAAAGAAGTGTATCCTTCAATTGCATCTGCTTGGTCTTAACAAATAGAAGTTATTAGATATGTCTAGCAACTCGAAATAGCTCGAACATTTTGATTAACAGCCAAACTGATAACTACGATCGGTTCAAAGGAAAACAAAACCGTATTTACGGTCGGCACAGCTAATTTTTCTCTTCCATTCTCTTCTATCAGCCGTCATCTCGAGACTCAATCCACTCTCTCTCATTTCGTCATTCACACACTCCATCCATGTCTTCTTCGATCGACCTCTTCCCCCTCTACCTTGCACTACCATTTTCATACATCTCCTAGTCACATGCACGTGTATTTACTAGAACCGGCGTAACAAAATCAACGGGAATATCTTTTTTTCGCTACATACAAATTTTCATAAGCAAATAATTTTTCATCAAATAATAGAACTCGGATTGACGATGATAAAGTTTATTTAATTCGTTCAAATATCAAGTATACTCATATAAAAGTCATATTCAAACTCGGAAGTACGGTTTCGTGTCTTTTTGTTAACTAGTGGTCCCGCAGTAGTCGAAATTCGACTATAATCAATTGAAATTGTAAGTTTATACACTATTATGATTGTATTTTCAAAGACTATTATACTTCTATAATCACAAATTTCGCCAAGACTACACCATAGAAAAATATTAATAAAGACAAACAATATTTAATCTATTCTCAATTTGACCACAGACGTCAAGAACAAAAGTTTGACAATAAATAAATAGTATGCGCATGTATTTTTAGGCATAATTTAACAAAAATGTTAACATTCTGCACTCCTTCTCTATATTCTCTATAAGTGTGCGAAATTTCATACTCCTCCGTCCGCGCAATTTTCGTAAAAAGGGATACAAAGTTTTTCCTTCACGTATTAATATATAGATCTAGTTCATAGTACAAATGATGTCAAGCAGTTATTGGAGCTGACAGCCAAAATGGAATCACCACCGTTTTGGCTAACTCCAATCATTATAGCTGAGAGCTGACTTATTCGTTTTATATAAGCCATAATCATATCCCGGATAATTCCATATAAGCCATAATCATATCCCGGATAATTCCAAACGCGTTAGGGCATTGGATTTCCCATAGCGCGCGATGTCCGATCGGTGGGCGTCGATGCTATAACCGGCGGATTGTCCGGATCTTTCCATCGTCCGGTTGCTCTTAATCATAAAACTTAATGCTGTAACCCTAAAGCCCTCATTTATTAATAGCTTACGCAACATCGGAGATACGGTCGTAAATATTTTCGTCTATCCCACACGCATCCGCACAGTTCAATCACTATCCAATATCTATCATTGCGCGTCTTGTGTTACCCTGACTTGAATGTAGACGAAGGAAGTGTGATCGAAAATAGTTAACAAATATATGGATAAATAGAAGGTAGTAGCTATGTCTGTTTGACTGTTGTGAGCTTAGATGGATTTTTTTTTATTCCTTATGGAGGACGAGCTCACAGCCCACCTGGTGTGAAGTTACTGGAGCCCATAGACATCTATAACGTAAATGCGCCACCCACCTTGAGATATAATTTCGAAGGTCTCAAGTATAATTACAACGGCTGCCCCTATCCTTCAAACCGAAACGCATTACTGCTTCACGGCAGAAATAGGCAGGAAGGTGGTACCTACCCGTGCGGACTCATAAGAGGTCCTACCACCAGTAAATTATAGACTATACTGATTGACTGGTCGCGTGGAATCTTCAGGTCTCAAGGGAGTTTGATATTCTTTACATTTTATTCCAAAGGTGGGTCATAGCAAGCCTGGTGTTACATATTGATGCGTTTACAAAATGAGTTGAAGGTGATTAGTCTTTGTATCAAGATAACTCATGACGATTGAAAGATACACCGAAGGTTTTAGTTAGTGAGAAAGAAAGTTTATTTAAGAACCATTCTGGTCGTTATTGCCTTGCCAAGAATAAACATTCGTGTCTTTGCATCCCATTGAAGATGACAGCGGAACAAAGACCTGTCTTAGACACGTTCAAGTACACTCATTTTAATTAGTCATAAGTTTAGTAGTAGCAGACCTTTCCAAGACCTTTGTAAATGGAAGGATTTCAATGAAACACCCCCGCAGAGGGTAAAAGAAAGAAGAAGAAGATACGTTTAGTAGTGTCGCCGGTGGTGTCATACAGTGGTCACTGGAGTGCATAGACATGAACTACATACATAAATACTGCCGCCTATCTTCAGTCATGAGTTCTAAGTCTCAGTTTTTACAGTACAACGGCTGCCCCATTCTCTAAGCCGAAAAGCATTACTGCTTTACGATAGCAATGGGTCGGGTGGTGGTACCTATCCGTGGGTTCTAACAAAACGCCCTACTACCAGATGTCTTCTATGTTTTCTTTTGTATTCTCCATGGGAAGCGCTTTGGGCAATTGTGTAAGATGGTCTCGCTCTCACCTTATAATCATCGCCAGCACTGAAGCAGAGCACATATCCACTATTTAGAACCCTGTCACTTACTACAGTTTGTTTTCAGAAACCATATATAAGTCCGACGCAGGATTGAGTTTTCCTCTGCGAAAGATGTTTGAGGCTGAAATTGCGAATATCTATGACAACCCCTTAAACAGTAAAATAAGTTAATGCCTTAAGTAGAATACAGTCTCTGTTGGAAGTTATGGATTGGTTATTCGTGAATAATGAAAATTACGATCAGTTTACATTTAATTAAGCAGGATATGCATTCTTTATTGAAAAGGATAACGTTTTGAGAAACTTCTTTGCGCCCGAGAGAGTCGTCAATAACTAATGACGTTAAGGAAACAATATTTATTTTATAATGAGGCCTGTGCTTCTTTTCCCATTCATGGAATTTGTTTTTGTAGGCATGATGACCATAGTGTTCCAGAAATTCTTATAAAAATGCCGAGCTATGACTGCAATCCACTCCAAAGCCATTAGAGACCCAAATGTTGAAGTGACAAAATTATAAAACAAGCTAATCTTACAAACTACGATTTAATTTTGTGCAGAGAATTCAATAGTCTCCAACTCGTATCCATTTAGTTAATTACTGGTAAGTCTATTCGCGTTTAGTGTGGTTATAGTGTGGGTGGACTTTTTGGCGGGAACGCGAGGAGTGAAGTTGTGTGATTTGTTTTATTTTGTCTATTTAGTGTTTCTTCGGGTTTAAATGTGTAATAATGGTGGTTTATTAACCGTTTAATATCTGTGAAAGTGCACAAATGTGGGAAAATGAAACAAAGCCGCTGGACGTAACTTCTCGGGATCCTCCAAAAAGTCCACTGAAAAAATTTCAGTTAATGTTCACCATTTTACTGAGATTATATTTCATCAAAGTTGATTAATGTCTCAAATTAATCATCTTCATTTCATTTCACTCCATAATATCATTTTTCATAAAAATATGAATATACATTAAAATAAGACATGACTTAAAGGTCTCAGTTACCAGGTCATAAAATCCCTTTAAAAACCTGGATTAATGAAATTTTGTGTTAGAGCTGATCAATCTTTCGATTCCAAATATCGTAATCTTCTCTTTCTATCCAAGAACTAATTCCACGTCTGTCTTCCAATTCAAATTCTTCGAATCGAGGCACCAAAAAAACAAATACATTTACGCTTCGTAAATATTACATTCCTTACGCTAACTAACTAGTTCGTAGGAAACCTCTGAAGGCTTGAAGGCGTTAAAATACTTCCAAGCCCTTTGAATGTGTAGAATAAACACGACGTTGAATCGAAGAAGGTCCGGTAAATATTTGTTTTGCTGTTGAACCTCCTTGCAGAATTTATGGGGTTCAGATTACATTGTCGAGTACGTGGGTAGTTATATAACGGTCACGCGGCTATATTTACACTAGAACGGATACCGGATAATATTCAAAGCTATGTGAACAGAAATGCGGGGCGAATTCACGTGTTTATTTGACGTGAGTGTCTAGTGAGTGGTTTGTTGTTTATCCGAAGGTTATAGGTATCAAAATTCTGCGAAAGACTAAAGAAATCTTTTTTTTTTTTTTTTTTGTTATTGCCCTTGTGGCAGACGAGCATACGGCCCACCTGATGGTGAGTGGTTACCGTCGCCCATGGACTTCAGCAATGCCAGGGGCAGAGCCAAGCCGCTGCCTACATATTAATTAAATTATCTAAATAATCTAATTCTAAGTTAGGGCCGCTTAACTGGGTACATTCAAATATTATAAATCACTAGCTGACCTGGCAGACTTAGTAGTGCTTCAATCGATAAATAAAAGTCCTAAACTTTTGAATAAAATAAACTTAAAACGAACAAAAGGAATCCGTCCGACGGGGGATACATCAAAGGAAAAACAAAATTGTTATTTTTATTTAATTCCAAGTATTTTCATATTTATCTACCTTTTAAACCTTCTCTGGACTTCCACAAATAATTCAAGACCAAAATTAGCTAAATCGGTCCAGCCGTTCTCGAGTTTTAGCAAGACTAACGAACAGCAATTCATTTATATATATATATATATATATAGATAATGAATGTACGTATGAAGTACCCAACAAACAATAAAAGATTAAACACACCCTTTATACACATATCCATGCTAAATACAGAGTGTATACACAGAGCTTTTAAGGCAAAACGCGAAATGAATTAAACGGAAAACAAAATTCATGTACTCAGCTAAGCTTAATAATTTTAATTACTTTATATATTGTCAGCCCGCAATGAAATACAAAGGGAGTGTGAGTTGATTTATGATAGCGTATGATATTTAATTAGTTCTACCAACAAAATTATCACCGATCCAGAACTTGGAAAAATTAACAAGAAAACGAATGATAAATATTATCTCAATTATAGTTACTAACGATAGTGCAATGACAACGTCCTGAAATTAAAAATAAGAATAACTAATTAATAATTAGTGGTCCCGCAGTAGGTGAAATTGGACTATAATTAATAAAAATTATAAGTTTAAAAATTATTATGGTTCTGTTGTCAAACACTACTTCTCTAATATAATCACAGATTTCGCTAAGACTACATTACAGATAAATAATGTTAAAGACAAACAATATTAATCTACTCTCAATTTGACCACATACTTTAAACAATAAGAAAAGTTTGACAATTGACAGTATTAAAAGGAGTTAATTAGTAAGAGTATATTTTTATGCATGTGTTGTGTCAAATACATGGTAGTATGTGTAAGTTTTAATATTGATTTAATAGAATACATTAAGCATATTTAAAAAAAAAATTAGCATACTGCACTCCTTCTCTATATTTTCTGTTAGTGTGTGAAATTTCATACTCCTCCGTCCGCGCAATTTTCGTAAAAAAGTGTACAAAGTTTTTGCTTCACGTAGGTATATACTAACTATATACCATACTAATTAACAATAAGACTTAAAAGTTTATAAAATTCAAGAGTAACAAAATTTCACTTAGGTAACGAAATTTTACAAGAATACAGTTAATTAGGGAGAACATTACAGATCAAACTTGACTCGATTTTGATTCGATTGATTTAGATCAGGTTTTATTTAGATGGGAGTTTTATAAATGTTACATTACGTAATTAGTGTTCCCGCCTAAACTGCATCTCGACCCGAAGGACTATGGCCGAAATCAGGGCTCTGCTCCCAACCATTCAAATAATTTATTACTATCACGAGCAAGCAGATACGGAAGGACGGGTCCTAATACCCTGAAATCTGTATTTATATTTCTGTATCTTTATTATATTTATTATATTTCGGTACATTTTTTCCTAAATGTTTTTTTTGGTCAAAACCATACTCTTTTTGTTTAATTTAACTATAGTGTTATCAAGAAATATAAAAAGTAGTTTTATTTTTTCGTATTTCACAAGAAAAAAATTACAATAACAAATATATTGATACATAAGATGAAGCCAACTATTGAGGAGGAATTGTTTGAGATGATACCATCATCTCGTTTTTACCATCGCACCGCCCGCCATCGGAGTAGAGTTCATCCATACTACCTGGAGCCACTGCGTTCATCCACAGTGCGTTTCCAGAGGTCTTTTTGTCACGTACCATCCGGCTATGGAATGAGCTCCCCTCCACGGTGTTTCCCGAGCGCTATGACATGTCCTTCTTCAAACGAGGTTTGTGGTGAATATTAAGCGGTAGGCAGCGGCTTGGCTCTGCCCCTGGCATTGCTGAAGTCCATGGGCGACGGTAACCACTCACCATCAGTAGGGCCGTATGCTCGTCTGTCTACAAGGGCAATAAAAAAAATCACTGTACATAAAGCTATGAACACTAAAATACACCAGTAAAAAAATTATTACCATTCACCATCAAATTCTGTTTGTAAACGTTCATTGTGGTTCCTCGCCAAGGTTCGTCATAATAATAGGTCTTGCGTTGACCGCATCCAGCGGATTCCCGCGTCTTTCCCCATGTGGTCCGTTTACCGTGCTGGAGGTCTACTCACATTATACCTTCCGATGCGAGGTTGGCACTCAAGAACTTTTTCACCCCATATGTTCTGCTAGAATCGTGCCAATTTACTTATTTCTTTATTTATTTATTACACTTCATGTAAAATTTACATTATTTTTTATTGCTTAGATGGGTGGACGAGCTCACAGCCCACCTGATGTCAAGTGGTTACTGGAGCCCATAGACATCTATAACGTAAACGCGCCACCCACCTTGAGATATAAACTCTAAGGTCTCAGTATAGTTACAACAGCTGCCCCACCCTTCAAACCGAAATGCGTTACTGCTTCACGACAGAAATAGGCGGGGCGGTGGTACCTACCCGTGCGGACTCACAAGGTCCTATCACCGGTTAAAAATTGGCGGAATTAATGCTTAAGGCATTCTCTACCAGTCAACCAAAGGTAGTGCAGAGTAAATAGTGGTAGGTGCAATAAAATTTATATTAAATTACTAATACACACACAATCACATATTATTTATTATACATACATACATAAAATAGTTTATACAGTATTAATATTAATAAATTCCCTTAACAAATAACTTCATCTTTTCATCATCAATTACCGACCGAAATAAAATCAAAATAACATAGAATCGAACTTTTTGAAATCTTTTGTTTTATTGGTATTGCGTACATAACATGAGCTCAGACTCAGACATCTGTCTTTGATCTCGTGTAGCTCACAACGCCCTGTATGAGTCAAGTCGTAAACTTCCCAAGGACTTCTAAGTTATAACTCGTTATAACCGAACGTCGTATTGGCGATAGCCATAGGCTGATCATAAAACAAATTGTTTCTTATCCGAGGCGTCTTTAATGTCTCCCGTGAAGGGTCAATGATATTTCTAATGACTGCTGTTAATGTTGAAGGTTGACGTGCGTACCAAGCGGCCTCAATATTTTTAGTACGTAAAGTCAAACACAGGCGGATGTCTCAATAATATTGTTAGCAAAGTTCGCATGAATGTGGCATTTGTAATTTGGATACTGTTTTTATTTATTTATTGCTCAGATGGGTGGACGAACCCATAGACATCTACAACGTAAATGCTGCCACCCACCTTGAGACATGAGTACTAAGGTCTCAGTATAGTACAACGGCTGCCCCGCCCTTCAAACCGAAACGCATTACTGCTTCACGGCAGAAATAGGCAGGATGGTGGTGCCTACTCGTGCGGACTCAAAAGAAATCCTCCACCAGTGAATATGTACTAAAAGAAAGCGAAGCATTTTTTATTCTGTAAGTATTTTAAACTGTAGAAATGTTAATTTAATAATAAATAAACAATAATTTTTATTCCGGTTTGGATTTTAGTTCCAGGATAGAAAATTATTAATTTGCCATCTGTCCTTGATAAGTATCAAAAATTTTAAAAGTTGATTGAACATCTTTATATTATGTTCGTCTTTACTATTTTATAACAATTCCTATAAGTTTTATCCTCCCAAATTTGTATATTCTGTTATTTATACCTATATATTTTAGCATTCAGTATAATTTCAGTATTTCTATTTCATTATCGCGAGTTTACACCAAGTATTTGCTGCAGATTCTATTTGTAGCTCTTTCATATTAATTTCGGTGACAAAATAAAACACAACCAAATTCTAAAATGCCTATCGTGTCAAGCCGTTATGAGGCCACGTCAAAACACCACGCTCCGACCCCAAAAGTACACTCAAACACGATATATTAAATCTCCCGTCATTTCGCTGTGACACATATGTCATACGCGTAATTTCTCGCAGCGTCACCCCATCAAAAGCATAAAAAAAATATTCGGTTATCCATTGACTTCTTTGTACTAAAATATATTTAGGTTCGTCGAAATATTGGCGGAAAAACGGTAATGGATGTGCAGGGAATGAATTAAGCCAAGTTTTGACGTAAACAGATTAGTTTCTGTTGCGGACATGACACTTTGAGTGGGATCTTTCGAGAATAAGAATTAGTTATGCGGATAACATTGCTTTTAGACGGATGTAGTTTTTATTTTGATTCTTTTTTACCATATTTCGTTTGAACGTGAACTGCTTTATATCCAGTTACATTTTAGTGTATGAAATTTTGTTGTAACATAGTTTTGAAGATTCAAGAAACCACGGAATCCCATTCTTTGCATGCACGATTCCCTTGAGGCAAAAGCAGACGAAGCAATGAAACAAATTCGGCACAACCCGTTCCAATACCTACATCTATAGTAATATATAAATCTACAATGGTCGTTACATATGTTCCGTTATAACTACTGAACCATGCATCCGATTGACTTGAAACTAGGTATCCATGTACAAAATACACGTACTTAATGGATAGGCTAATATTTATATAAGTGTTGGACTACCTAATAATAATGACAGTAAATAATAATGTTAATTTTAAATGTCCAGCAAAGCGGGCGAGTACGGCTAGTAATATATTATTATATTTTCCAAACATAATATCGTTTCGGAAAAACACAAAAATTTTCGTAGAATAGGTACGTTGGCGACGTTGCGAGATGTTGGGTGCAAGGCTTATTCAATAAAAGTGGACTGTATTTAAAACTGGTTTATTATTCGGATTTAAGTTTGTACAATTTTACGGGACCGACAATGATTACGCGTTTTTCCTTCCTACCTATTCTAGTATCCTCGAGGGGCTATTCTAGATTCGCCGAGCTTGTAGGTGGAGCTCGCGGGGCTCAAACTTGTTGCTAACACGAACCCTAGCAATTTTAACTGTTTATCGATAGACTTATTTTTAAATGTTGATAGGCTTATGCCATTAAAGTATTAAATACAACTAAAAGTGACGTCTCTACTCCCTTTTTGACTTAATAATACGAATATGCTTCAATCGATAGTTCCTATTACTTTTTTTTTTGCTAACTATGCTAATAGTCTTGAGAGGCTATCTCAGCTTCTCCTTGACGTGTCGGTGAGCTCACGGGCTAAAACCGGTAATGTTGCTAACACGAACCCCAGCTAGAGCCGTGCTTCGTAGAATCTACCACCGGATCGGAAACGCGACCCACTGAGAAGATCCGGCGAGAAACTAAGTGGGCTGTGTCTGTGGGTTAATTAATTTACGATGACCGGTGCTTGAGGTACCTAAAAGCACCGTTAGTGGATCGGGAGGATCCGAAATGACGTTGCGTTTTTTTCGTTGATGCACGTCGTCTTATTTTGCAAGTCCACGCCTCTCCCCCGCTTCTGCTGCGGTGAGGAAAATAGGCTTGCTATGTTTCGAACAGGGACGTATAGTTATTGTAAATAATTTTATTCTAAGGCGTTTATTCCAAGGCGCCGCTTAGTGATATCACTGTACTCAAATCATTACCAAACCTTTTCTAATTATCGCTTTGACAGGTTAGTTTACTTCCCACCTCTGGTGAATGGTTACTGGAGCCCATAGACAAAGTTAAAGTCGCCATTCTCCTTGAGACATGAGGCGGGAGTCGTTTATATATTACATATACATATTTTAAATAAAAGATGGGATCTTCATCTCATTGGGAATGGAACCTCTTCTTCTCAATTTTCATCTTGAAAGTTTTTCGTGAACTTATAATATAAGTATTATACGTGTTTAATTAGGAAAATTGGTTCAGCGATATTGTCGTGTCGCTCGATATTAATATACTGTGTGTCTTCACTACATAGTATAAAACAAAGTCGCTTTCTCTGTCCCTATATCTGTCTGTCCCTATGTATGCTTAAATCTTTAAAATTACGCAACGGATTTTGATGCGGTTTTTTTTAATAGATAGAGTGATTGAAGAGGAAGGTTTACATGTGTAATAGCATCCATTAAATAGTGGAGAAATTAATAATAAATTACAGTTTCCGAAGCGAAGCGAGGGCGGCTCGCTAGTATTTCTTAAGCCACGGCTTCTTCGAATTTAAAGCCCTCGCGGTTTTGTCAGTCACAATGACATAGTCGTTGATTGTTACGGACGACATAAAGCAAATGAACTGGATTGAGAATAATCATTTCGTGTTAAACAAATCGATGATGACTGACGGAGACATGCAAGACCACTGACTCCGTGCGTTAGCTCAGTTTTAATAGCAACATTATGTGCGTTTTAGTCTGATATCGTTTGTGTTTTGGAACGAAGTTCCTTATGGGACGATGCAGAGGGGTACCCTAACCGGGAAAAAACGTCCGTAACGTAAGATTTTTATTAGTAATGCACACAGTGTACGAATTAACTTTGTAATAACGTACAAAAAATAATGTATTTTTTTATCCTTCATTGACCACGATCTCAGAGCTTTCGTTTGTGCAATACACTAACTCTTGTGCAAACCGTGAATGAAGTGTACCACAATAAGTTCGCACGTTACCAAATGACCGTGGGTTGTTGCGAAACCTCCAGTTTTATTTTATTTATACCTCGAATAGAACTTAAAATTAATATTTTTATAATAAGAAACTTCGTTCCTATCCGGTATCCCACGACACCACACATCTTTTTTTAGTTACAGGAACACTCCAAAAGGAAATTCCTTTGGATTGTTTGAGTGTTCGTGTCATGGATTCTGCCTTCGTGTTCGAAGTGTTTCTCTAGGGCACCTGGTAGAGCCAAGGAAATGTTAAGATTTCGTACCAAATAATGTTTTGCGTGTCGCAAAATTCGTTTAGAATCAGATTCAAGTTCGGTTTAAGGGATTTTCTGGATCATATTACTTATAATACGGAATTAAAATTTATAGAACGGCTATTTAATAGTATTTAATAACATGTTTTTTTGTTTTATTTTGTATAGCGGTAGTTATTATTATATGTATAACAGAAGATATCTGACAGACGTCTGAATGACACTAACGAAATTTTCAAGATAAGCTCACATATATATGTAATGTATATAAGGTTACATGTATAACATATGCGTATGTATACAAGTTCCAAACAACAACATTCGGACCGTCGGCTTACCAAGTAAATTCCCCCGCTCAGTGAAAGACTTTCCTTTTGTCGATACCCCATAGATTGTAAGACTTATATACAGGGTGGTGGCCATTTCAATCCACCCAGGTTTTTATTTATTTATTGCTAATATGGGAGGACGAGCTCACAGCCCACCTGGTGTTAAGTGGTTACTGGAGCATGTTGACATCTACAACGTAGTGCGCCATTCATTTTGAGATATAAGTTCTAAGGTCTCAGTATAGTTACAGCGGCTGCCCCACCCTTCAAACCGAAACACAACTGCTTCACGGCAGAAATAGGCAGGGCAGTGGTACCTTCCCGTGCGGACTCACAAGAGGTCCTACCACCAGTAAAACCACCAGTATATGGTGTGATATTTTAATAACGCACACAAAAAATCGTTGAATTACACTAAAGGACCTAGAGACAGGATCAGATAATCGATTTCGTGATATCGATTCAATGAGGTTCGTGATTTATATATAAGTAAATTTTAATAGGTATAACGGATTTGTGATACTTACACTGCTTGACTTCCATTTCATTGATTCACATTGACAAGATATGCCGTCATTTTGGCCGCTTCGTTTATGTCACTATATTAATACGTGAAGCAAAAACTTTGTAGCCCTTTTTACGAAAATTGCACGGACGGAGGAATACGAAATTTCCCACACTTATAGAGCATATAGAGAAGGAGTGTATAATGCTAATATTTTGTTTAATAATGCATAAAAGATACATTAAATCTATAAAGTAAACATTATACACACTACCATGTATTTGACACACACGCAAACTTTTCTTGTTGCATAGTCTATGGTCAAATTGAGAATAGATTAAATATTGTTTATATTTATTAATATTTGTCTATAGTGTAGTCTTGGCGAAATCTGTGATCATAGAAGTCTGATAGTCTTTGACAATATAACCTTAATAATGTTCAAACTTATAATTTCAATTAATTGTAGTCGAATTTCGACTACAGAGGGACCACTAGTGGACACACTCGTCAAAATCGCGATTCGTTAGTAGATTCATTTGCGAAGCAACTACTCTTGAGTTTTTAGGTCTCCCTTGGAGGCACTCGGGTAGCCGTCAGCAAATCCCACCCCCCCTGGCTGAGCCCTTGCTCACCCATCTGTCTTTATGAAACTGGAAAGGCCTCCGGGCCACCCGTAATCTCACAAATATAAAAAAAAACTTAACATCATATCTTCATGTCACTTCCATTCTGCTGTATATTGGTGTGTGCTTTCCAGCACGGAGCTTATCTAACGTAACTGAGTTTGAAACCCGGATCTGTGTAGATTTTCCCCGACAGTATTGCGACGGCGATCACTGTGCCTCTTCCCTGCAGGATTCAATTTTCGCAGTTTCCTGTGCACCTAAAAAGGCGTTTTTATGTATTTTCGTTTCTGGTTTTTCATTGACAATGCCAACATGTAGGTTATTTGATGGGCCGAGGTGACAACGCACGCTTCACCTGATAAGCGTCTCTATGATGTGAAGTATATCTTACCGGTGGTAGGATCTCTTGTGAGTCCGCGCGGGTAGTTACCACCGCCCTGCATATTTCTGCCGTGAAGCAGTAATACGTTTCGGTTTGAAGGGTGGGGTCGTTGTAACTATACTGAGACCTTAGCACTTACATCTCAAGGTGTGTGGCGCATTTACGTTGTAGATGTCTATGGGGTCAAGTAACCACTTAATACCAGGTGGGCTGTGAGCTCGACCACTCATCTAAGCAATAAAAAAAAGTCTCGATCAGTAGACGTTTAAATTGGATTAATGACCTCTATAGTTGGAAATGCGTTTAGTTTTTTGACTGAGATAAGAATAGTGGTAGCAGTACCTTCTCGTGCAGAACTGTTATGCTACTCACACCGAAAATTAAGTTTTTCTCAAGACTCTGAGATATAATAATTTGCATAATTATTTAAGGTTAATTCGTGGAGTGAAGTGGCCTTTATTGTACCTAATCCAATATAAAACAAAAAAACAAAGGCATTACGTACAAAACTGCGATAGGTGGACTTATCACTACGAACGATCTAAACAACTATTGGGTGGAGAATAATTAAGGTAAGAAAAAATTAACTACAGTTCTTTTTGGTAGTTCAGGAGACTTTTTATAATACTAGTTTCGGCATTTCGGCTTGAAAGGTAGGGCCTCTTGCGAGTCCGTGCGGGTAGGTACCACCACCCTGCCTATTTCTGCCGTGAAGCAGTAACGCGTTTCGGTTTGAAGGGTGGGGCAGCCGTTGTAACTATACTGAGACCTTAGAACTTATATCTCAAGGTGTGTGGCGCATTTAAGTTGTAGATGTCTATGGGCTCCGGTAAGCACTTAACACCAGGTGAGCTGTGAGCTCGCCCACCCACATAAGCAATAAAAAAATTATTACTACGAACGATCTAAACAACTATCGGGTGGAGAATAATTAAGGTAAGACAAAATTTACTACAGTTCTTTTTGGTAGTTCAGGAGTCTTTTTATAATGAATGAATGATTTATTTTATTTCAGACAACAACAACAACAAGTCCATATGTGTACATAGTATCATTGAAACATACATAAAATTAACAAAACCAAACAAATAAAAAAGATACATTTATTAAAAATAATTATCAGTTGAATACATTAAAAATATTCCATTCAACTGATACTTCGAACCAATAATACTAGTACCTCTTACCTAGTACGTACCTAGTACCTTTATAATACTAGTATTTTCTATAATACGAGACTTTTTATAATACTAGTAGCAAATGCCTCTGTTTCGCATTAGTAGCGGAGCGTAACGCGGATTCACTAGTGTATTTTAAGTCATAGCTCTCCGCTACATTTATTTTGCTCATTAATTAGAAAGACGATTAATCAAAGGACGGGTAACCTTTAATATTTTAACCGTGCAATGAATAACCTAGTTAAATATATCGGTTGCGAATGCCGAATGTCTGGCTGTAAGACGCGAGGCGTTTGAAATGTCTTTAAGCATCGAACAAGGAGAACAGTAAAGAAGCTTTATCGCTCTTCATCTCTGTTACCACATGTACGAAGCCTTGTATGTATTACTGTTTGTTTGGTTTACCGTAATAACTAAATACTAGTGGTGCCCAGTGGTCGAAATTCAACCATAATTAATTTAAACTAGATGATGACCGAGCTTAGCTCGTTTTTTTTTGATAACGCCATCTTGTTGTGTCTTTAAAGCGGTTAGTTGCCCTCAATTAAGAAAAATAGTATTATTATTCGCCAATAGATGTCGGGAAGAGTTGATTATTGAAAACACGAATAAAACAACATTTTCTGAAAATAATTATGGTTCTATTGTCAAAGACTATATATACTGCTACAATCACAGATTTCGCCAAGACTACACTATAGACAAATAATATTAAAGACAAACGATATTAATCTGTTCTCAATTAGATCACAGACTTTACCAATAAACAAAAGAGTATATATGCGTACGTGTGTCAAATACATGGTAGTGTGTATTTTTATTGATTTAATGTATTTTTTATGCAAAAAAAATAATCATTCAGCACTCCTTCTCTATATTCTCTACTAGCGGCACGCTCCGGCTCCACTCGGGTCTTTAACAAAAATTTCAAAGATATTTGACGTTGTTTTATTTCTTTAAATAAAATAACACTTATTGCGGCATAACTACCTAGTCAGGTCATAAATTCTGTCACATGTTTAATGTAAAATAATTGAAACAAGTTTATTCATTTTGTAACCATTCATATACCAAAATGAACTTAACAAAACATAGATTCTTATGACACTAAAGTTTATTCAGAATGACCTCCGTGATTTTGAATACAGGCCTTCAATCTGCGCGGCCAGTCGTCTATCGCAGCACGAACGAGGTCCATGTCAATATCGGCGGCTGCCTTAATCAAGGATGTCTTGAGTGACCCCAAATTGGGATGAGGCTTTGAGCACGCCTTTTCCTCCAAGTGTTGCCATATCTTGTAATCTAACGGATTCAAATCTGGACTGGAGGAGGGCCAGTCTTCGTGCCGGATGAAGTCGATTTCACGCGCCGCAAGCCAGTCTTGTGTGCTCTTCGCTCTATGAGCTGGCGCCGAATCTTGTTGGAATACCCAGTGCCTGTTATTGAACATGGTATGAGAAACAGGTTCCACAAGGTTCGTCAGGACTGTATTTTGATACACAACTGCATTCGTTTTTACACCTTTCTCACAAAAATGTACCTCTGATAAGCCCCAATAAGAAACTCCCAACCATACCATGAGCGAGGATGGAAAATGACCTCGTTGGACACGCGGAATACAGTTGCTCGCTTCTTCACTACTGTGTGCGTACACCTTATCATTTTGTTTGTAGTAGCTCTCTTCTACGGTAAAAATTTTTTCATCCGAAAAACGAATTTCCCGTAATTTTTTTCCCGCGTATCGCTTCAACAAAGCGCGGCATCTCTTCAGTCTCAGGTCCATTAGACGAGCATTCAAACGATGTCCTGTTTTTCTTCGATATGCCCGAAGCCCTAGTCTTCATTTAACACCCTTTTCACCGTGTTCTGCTTAACCCCATCTGAAGGGCCAACAGTTTCTGCTTACGTTTGGGATTTCTTTGAATTCGCGCCTTCACAGCTTTTATTACTGCTGGAGTCCTAACAGACCGAGGGCGACCACTTCTTGACCTGTCATCTACACTAAAGTCTTCATTGTATCGTTTGATGGTACGATAAACGAATCTTTTGGTTACATTCAAATTTTTCAGCATGTTAAAAATTTGAATTGGCGCGTAACCGCAACGATGCAACGCAATAACTGCAACACGGTCTTCTTTAAGCGTCCACTCCATATTTAAAAATGAGTAAAATTCTAAAAGTATACATTTTTATTTTCATGAACAATTCGAAATTCGAATTCAATAAACTTTTTTGTGGCCAGCATTCTAAAAGAAAAGTTTTTACTGTGTGACAATACTTATGACCTGACTAGTTATAATAGTTAGACATATGCTGTCGCGACACTTTTTGTAAATAATAATGTGTTCTACAAAGTCCTAGTACATTATTTTATTCTACAATATCATCGATAGTTTTCGCAGGGCACGCGATGTAAAGAATATTTTAGGTAATTTTTTTACACCTTGCGTTATATTGTTGGAGTTTTAGTAGGGATCCCTAATTTTCAATAAAAAAAGATTATAGCCTATGTCACTCGGGAGTACTGTAGCTTCGAAACAGTGAAAGAATTTTTCAAATCGGTTCAGTAGTTTCGGAGCCTATTCAATACAAACAAACAAACAAATCTTTCCTCTTTATAATATTAGTATAGATACACTTCAGCTTGTCAAGATTTCAGAGGTCTGATAACGTTCATGATACCCTCTCAGCTGCTAAACGAACTAAATAACAGTTTTACAGTAATAAATTTGCGTAAATATTCAGTGGGTTGGTATGTATTGTGAGCCCGCATGAATAGGTACCATCATCCTGCCTCTTTATAATATTAGTATAGAGTATAAAAGTATAGATAAGTGTGGGAAATTTCATCCTTCTCTGTGCAATTTTCGTAAAAAGGGGTGCAAAGTTTTTACTTCACGTATTAATATATAGATTACATTTGTCTTTAGAGGGAAAACGGATACTTCGATGCTTCGGATCTTTTGTGAAGTAATGTAGTAATTTTCCTGTTAGCCTCCGTGTCGCCGACTGGAGAGAGATAGCGCGGGACCCGGACTGGTGTCGGGAGTTAAGGCACTTTTGGCGTTCTTGCGTCCGTGAAGTAAGCCAATAAACATTTTCCTCCTCAGATCCTATTAAAATAAGGATAAGGAACATAATAAAGGAAACGGTGGCAGGCTGACCAAAAAAAGAATCACTTCAGACACACATAGACATCATCACACATCAGAGGTGTTCAAAAAACCGAAATTAAAATACTACAGCGATTTACTTATGATCGAAAGCCATGAAGCCGAAGGAAATAACAATTTAGGTAAGACCTCTTGTGAGTCCGTGCGGGTAGGTACCCCCACCCCGCCTATTTCTGCCGTGAAGCAGTAATGCGTTTCGGTTTGAAGGGTGGGGCATCCGTTGCTATACTAGAGACCTTAGAACTTATATCTTAAGTTGGGTGGCGCATTTACGTCATGGATATCTATGGGCTCCAGTAACAACTTAAGGTGGGCTGTGAGCTCGTCCATCGAAACAGCCGTAAAAAATATGAATAAAAATAATTTTCACCGGTCGTAAATTTATTCAATTTTGACAGCAGAGTCTCAGTCTTTACAGCAATTTTCCCTTTGAGTTGTTACGCATGCTACGCTTAAGGCACTAAAAGCCATCAGCACTCATTTTGCTATTGATATACTAAACCTTATATACTGCATTGTTCGTGTCTCGTATAAAAGTCTAGTCTAGGCCGAAATCCAGACAAGTCTAGTCCACCTGCCGCCTCTCAGTCTCCCGCCGTGCTGTAAATAAATCACTACAACTATTTACAATGACAGCGCCGTGATCAAAATAGACCGGTGCTTGTCAATCTTTTTGCGTGATCAAAATATATTTGTATTTGTACAGAGGAAGGTAATTTTGAATTTATATTATTTTTTTCTGAATAATGATAGTGTCAAACCCCGTGAATTTGAACGTTTTGGTTCACGCAGCAATACTTTTTTTTTGTTTGAGAGATTACTTGTATCCTGAAGGCCTTTCCAGTTTTACCAGGGCAGGTGGGCGAGAATGGGTTCAGCCAGGAGGGATGGGATTTGCTAAAAACTACCCGAGCGCCTCCAAAGGAGAGCTAACAACTCAAGAGCAATTGCTTCACGAATGAATCTACTACTGGATCGGAATCGCGACCCGCTGAAAAGATCCGGCGAGAAACACCAATACTACTGTGAACAGCAGTCAGTTCTTAGGAATGAAAATAAAGGACCGATCTTTGTGGCGAGGCTGGGGAGAGGCCTTTGCCCAGCACTGGACGTCTGTGGGCTGATAGAATAGAATATTCATTTTGCATACCAGTACTTCTTAATTTGTACTGTGTATCATAATGTTCTTAGTTACTGTTCGATTATTCTGTCGTAGTTGAAAGAAAGAGACCGCGCGGGCGCAGTCCGACAAGGTGGTTCGACCAAATCCGCACCACACTCGAGATCCCATTCCACGACGCCCTTCATGCGGCCAATGATCGGAGGCGCTGGCGGGACATTACAAGGAGTAAAATCATGTCGAAGCTTAATGGTCACGACCCTCAGAAGTGAGGAAACGACGCGAGGAGGAGAGTTGAAAGAATAGTTAAGTTATAAAAATCTTACACGCGGACATAATTTTCAATTACCAATAAAGCAGAAGAAATAGTTCTTTTACGTCTGTAGTTCACTCCCGGTCTTGGCACATTCTAAAACAGAGCAGTTTCATGTAAAGGATCGAACGAAACTCTAGAACGAAATTGCTACAAGAAAATTGAGTTTTTAATTATTTTCAAACTGACGTTGCGACCTTGATATTCTCATTCAGCGGAATCGCAGTGATTAAGAGGCAACAAAATAAGAAGGAAAATGGATGTTAGCTGTGACGACCAGCCTTGTGATGCAAGACACGAGGAAAACGTATCGTTCTTAATAGTGTGATGACGTGTCCTATATTTTGTACCAGAGACACGCACGGGTTTCGCACGTGCGAATCAGGATATTGTGTTGATAGTATTGTAACGTGCATGATATTTGTAAAAAATGTTATTTAGTTTCATGTTTCTCTCATCAAAAGTCCGTTTCGACTTAAGCAAGTGTAGTTTTTGCTCAAGCAGTTCACAACCACATGAACTCTCTCCAGATCATTCAATACCGCTTTTGCGGAATAGCCGTTGAAGCAGCGTGGTATGTGTGGAATGATTATCTAGAAGATTGCACAAAGTGGGAATGACTTGCTCGCTCCCTGCATTTCAATGTTGCAATAATTGTTACGTTATAATACTCATTGTAAGAATGAATATTTAAAAAAATCTAATATTAAAAAAACAAAAATCTAATGTTTAAAAAAAAAAGACATGCCCGCAGAGTTTCTTGCCAATTCTTCTCAAGACGGAGGCTAGTTTTTGTGAATTGGCGGTAGTTCTTTTGACGTTCAACAAGTATGTACTTTCGTTTATGTTGAATAAATTTTTTTTGATTTGTTTTGAATGTAGATCTCCACGGCGCTTTAGAATTAGATTCTCTACCTGAGTATCTGAAGACAAGGTAAGAACGCTTCTTCGAGAAAGCGACACAGCATGTTAAAGCCCTCATCGTGGCCACCTCAAATTATTTCTCCGACCCAGGTAACGGGGTAGCAGAAAGCCGTCCTCGACCTAAATATGTCCTATCTGATCCTTCCCATTCACTCTCGGTGCTGTTAGGTACCTTAGCACCGGTCTCCGTTCTCCGATTTTGAACAAACAATTTCGCTATCGTGTTGTATATAGAAGTACCGTGCTATAGAAGGGTTACCTGTATTGAGTCACTTCATTAATGAATGAATATAAACAAACATTGTTCTCGTCTCGATTTATTGTCCTAGTTATAATTACGAGGAATTCAATTAATTTTCCTTCAAAATGATCGTGGAATTTTAGTATATTCTTCGGTATAAATATGTAAGCGAACTCTCCTTGGTTTTAATGACGATTTCAGTTTAAAAAATTCTGTAATAAAATGTACAATAAACTTAAATTTAAAAAGTATCAATTACATCAAATGTATTAAATAAAAATCTAACAAACTGACCGTTAAAAAATTAGAAAAATCACTTATTGTACATATGTAAAAAAAGACGTAACTATATATTATACTTTTTAAAATGTATTAGTAATTTAAGGATATGTTTCATGTATGTACTTGATATATTTTTTTAAATTTACGTCCATTAAGCTTTGAAATATTTTATTCCTTGTAGATAGATATATTAAATACACTCACAAATTGAACTCGGGTGCAACCACGTAACACAACTAGTTTTATTTACGTTTAAAAAAAACAGCTATTTTCACACGCCTATATACTAATTAATTTACAAAGAACGGAAAAATGGGTCGGCTTTAAACTCAACAGTTTATTGCACTAAAGACAACGTCTCTGTCTACCCCGTCTCCATAAAAAAAAATGTCGTATAACTATCATGTTAATCCTAATTCCAACGTGGACGTAAGCGCGTGTCCATTCTCACATCGCGTTAATCCCGAACGCTCGTGGCTTTGAATTTCTGTTACTCATTCTATTAATCTTTTATAATACGTCTTTAGTTTTATTTAAAATTGACTGGGTTTCGTACAAAACTGATGCTTATAACTGTATAAGACAAAAAAAAAAAAACTAAACGTAAGATATCCTGATTATTAATTGAGACGCATTTGAAATTGTTCACGATTGACTTCCACGGTGAAGGAATAACATCGTGTAATAAAAATCAAACCCGCAAAATTATAGTTTGCGTAATTACTGATGGTAGGACCTCTTGTGAGTCCGCACGGGTAGGTACCACCGCCCCGCCTATTTCTGTCGTGAAGCAGTAATGCGTTTCGGTTTGAAGGGTGGGGCAGCCGTTGTAACTATATTGAGACTTTAGAAGTTATATCTCAAGGTGTGTGGCGCATTTACGTTGTAGATATCTATGGGTTCCAGTAACTACTTAACACCAGGTGGGCTGTGAGCTCGTCCACACATCTAGGCAATAAAAAAATAAAATAAAATAAACATATAAAGGTAATTATTCTAGTGATTTTTTTGCTCGATGAACTAACGGTTCGAATTTGGTTTTTTTTCTCCTACCTATTCTAGTGACCTCAAGAGGTCATACTAAATTCACCAAGCGAGTAGGTGAGCTCATGGGGCTCTAACCTGCGGATGTTGCTAGCACTAGCCCTAGGAAGAGCAATGCTTCGCAGAATCTACCACCGGATCGGAAACGCGACCCACTGAGAAGATCCGGCGAGAAAATCAGTCAGTGGGCTGTGTCTACGGGTTAATTTACTCGTCGAACCCTCCGACGAGAACGGTGACGAGCATACCGCTCACATGAGGGTGAGCGGTTACCGTTGCTTAAGAGTGTTAGCAATGCCAGGGGTGTAGCCAGGCCGCGGCAAATCGTTTCTTTTGTTTCAAAAAATATTTAGGGTTGTGCGTAAATAAATTTAAATTCTTTAAAAAAAATTCGAAACCAAAAGTTAGACAGTTATTAATATTACGAAAATAAACAGCAAAGCGTCGTCATATTAAGCTAATCACTAGATGATCTAATAATTTTAAGGGTGTGCCAAGGACCAATCACAAAGTATTATTATTTATTTTTGTCTAATTTAAAAAAAAAGAAAATTCTGATAAATTGGAATTTTAATTTTATTTTATTTTGGTTTAAATATAATGCAATTGTATGTGAAATTTTATGGGCTTAAGTTGCCTGAAATAAACGCTTTTTATTTTATTTATTTATTTATTATTTTTGTTCAGTTGTACGTAATGTAACATAAATAAATGCTTTTCTCTTTTATCATCACTCTTTCGCTATATCCAATTTCAAATAACAATAGCGCTAGAGTAAGTCTTACCTTAAAAACAAACGTAATATCTGATTTCTCACTATCTTATTGTACGTTATTATGCTCAGAAAACTTTTGTCTGACCTATTATATAACGCGTCAGAAGCCGAAACACAAGACGTGACCGGCGGTTTCGCTTGAACTAATTTTTTTTTCTACCTATCCTGATAGCCTTGAGAGGCTATTTCAGCTTCGCTCTAACATGTGGGTAAGCTCACGGGGCTCTAACCTGACGACGTTGCTAACACTGACCCTAGCAAGAGCAGTCAAAACACTCAACAAACACTAAAATACTCAATTCACTTCTCCCGCTTCGCTTCAGGTGATCCGTTCGCAGTTTCGCTTCGAGCATTCCGATTACTAACTCGTGCCATCCCTGTAACGCTTTTATTGTCGATACGAAATCCCTAGAATTATCGAGAATATTCCACAAAAGTCGAGTATTGTGTGTTTCCGATATATGACAATAGATGGCGCTGTACTTCTCGAGCGTTCTAGATGCTACTAGATCCTTCGATATTCGTTCGGCTATTCGGCGATAGATGGCGTTACTCTTACCGGTGTAACAACAGTATGATATTTGTGTGTATAATCCGTAAATTTGAAGTCAATATGTAGAAGCGTTTGTATCATTTGTTTTTATTAAACGTTATTTATATTATTTATACGTTAAATCATGTACCAGCAAACAAACTGTCGTATTTATTATAGTAGATATATATACTCGGCGTTGGCAGGGCCATGTTTTTTTTACCGTCCGTATCTATGTGGTTGTCTAGAAATATGTACTACTGACCTGATACGTATTAGTATGAGTCTACTTCAGCGGGCCGACGCTTATCACTACAACAAATCATAGAAGTCAGATTATTTATTATACGAAGTTGATTGGTCTTAATTTATTAGAAGGTTCTAGACTATGTTTTCTTCATAAAACAGCAGTTCAAGTGAACTCAAAGCCTCCCTGGTTTTAAGTAGTTACCGGTGTTTAATGCATCGTGAAAAACATTCAAGACATGAGCTCGAAGACTGAGTTGTATTATTAGAATCGTCTGCTCTGCCCTTCAATTGGGACGTACAGCTTGTAATGGACAAAAATATGCAGACTGGTGTCGTATTTCAACCGCGTTAGTCGTGATAAAAGAATTGTACCAAATAATACTTGAGTTGTCTTGAGTTGACTTTTGAAGTCGTCGTGGCCTGACGGATAAGACGTCCGGTGCATTCGTGTTGAGCGATGCACCGGTTTTCGAATCTCAGGCGGGTACCAATTTTTGTAATGAAATACGTACTCAACAAATGTTCACGATTGACTTCCACGGTGAAGGAATAACATCGTGTAATAAAAATGAAACCCGCAAAATTATAATTTGCGTAATTACTGGTGGTAGAACCTCTTGTGAGTCCGCGCGGGTGGGTACCACCACCCTGCCTATTTCTGCCGTGAAGCAGTAGTGCGTTTCGGTTTGAAGGGTGGGGTATCCGTTGTAACTATACTGAGACCTTAGAACTTATATCTCAAGGTGGGTGGCGCATTTACGTTGTGGATGTCTATGGGCTCCAGTAACCACTTAACACCAGGTGGGCTGTGAGCTCGTCCACCCATCTAAGCAATTAAAAAAAATGTTGAAATCTTTATCACCATTCAATTATATAGAAAGGCGATTTGGATGAGTTCCTACTTGTAGATTTTTAGTATTAGTATTTTTATTTTATTCTAACGTTTTCAATAATTTCACGTCACTAATGTTTATTTATATATCGAGGGGTGAAAAGCTGTTTTGTTTAAGCGACATTTACCTTTGTTATTAAAGGTCCATTTTATTTGGTATTAGCATCAAAAGTTGGCTTTAATTGAACTTCAATTAAGTTTACTCCATTCGAATAGTTGAAGAAGTTTTTTTGTTATGATATTTTTTCCGAAAACTCTCCTGTAAAGTTGCCAAAATTTTGTTTAAACCAAATAGCCTTTTGCTTCTCGATTAGTGAACTTATCAACTCATGTGTTGCGTTGATCGTGAAAACATGTTTTGCCTCTGTTTACCCATCTTCAATGTACTTTTTTATGATTGATGGCTTACTAGTGGCCCGGAGCCCTTTCCAATTTGACCAGGACAGGTGGGCGAGCAAGGGCTCAGCCAGGAGACTCAATGTACTATATAGATGTATTGCATCGTTCATATCATCATTCATCATTCTCTTGCCCTTCTCTCAGTCACCTGTGGTCGAAGCAACATGTTATCCTTCCATACTTCCCTATCTTTTTCTTTTTATCCACCTCATCCCACTAGGTAGGATCGGCACAGCTATTTTTTCTCTTCCATACTCTTCTATCAGCCGTCATCTCAACACTCAGTCCTCTCTCTCTCATATCGTCATTCACACACTCGATCCATGTGTTCTTCGGTCGACCTCTTCCCCCTCTACCTTGCACTACCATTTCCATACATCTCCTAGTCACATGCATCTTCTCTCTACGCATCACATGTCCATACCACGCTAACCGTCCGCTCTTTAATTTGTTGATTACCGGGGCTACTTTCACATTTTCTCTGATATACTCATTCTTTATCTTGTCCATTCTTGTCACTCCACACATCCATCTCAACATTCGCAACTCTGCCGCATGCACTCCTCTTTCATGCTTTGCTACTCCTCCCCTATCCTCTTTAATAATCTCTTTAATATCTTCTTTAATACTTCTCTATCATATAACATTTCTTCACGGATATATTTGCACCGAGTTCCGTCCCGTAACAATTTCTTGTAAATTAAATAGATACTCCCAAATAAAAGTGTTTTTGGTCGGCGGATCCCTAAATCTTCAATACAAAATCAACTTTATTGGACACGTTAATCCAACTTTTACTTTGCACTCATAAAACAAAACGCGGCGCGCAATCGTAAAAATGTTTGTTTCAAGAGATTATATACATTGAACATTGCGAAACCTGCACTGATATAGACTGTTTGTTGTGATGCAAAACTATAAGGCAGATTGTAAACAATGTTAACGACTTTATAATTGACTTTTATGACTCGCGTTTCGAATTTCGTAACTGGAATTGGGGATCTGAAGCCAGATATAGAAGCTGTTTGAGATCGAAATCTTGAGAAAGGAGATGTAAGTCTCAAGCATGGATAATAAGTTCTACAGGCGCGTGGGAGGACGCGCGCATCATGCTGGTGGTAGGACGTCTTGTGAGTCCGCTCGGATAATTACCATCACCCTGTCGATATCTGCCGTGTAACAGTAATGCGTTTCGGTTTGAAGGGCAGAGCAGCTGTTGTACTGTAAGATCTGAACGTTAGAGTGGCGGGATAATCACATTTAAGCCTAAACGCTGTTCGTAACTTTTTTTTCTCCTACCTAAGCTGATAGCCTTCAGAGGCTATTTCAGCATAACCTTAACTAGTAGGTGAGCTCGCGGGGCTCAAACCAGATGCCCTTGCTAACACGAACCCTAGCAAGAGCCGTGATTCGTAGAATCTACCACCGACCCACTGAGGAGATCCGGCAGAAACTCAGTGGGCTGTGTCTGTGGTTTAATTTACTCGTCGAGCCCTTCGTCGCAAGCGACGGGTTCGGCGAGAACGATGACCGGATTTTTATTAATATCCGAAGAGACGAAAGAGCTTAAGAAAGTATGGAGGAATCGACAAAGAGAGAAAGAAGATCTTCCACCGAGCGGGTGTGATTTCTCGGTAGACCGACGGTCCAAATTCTTCGGAACTATATGCAAGCTTATCTTTAAAATGTCATTAGGGCGATTTGGGCATTTGGTAAACATGTTCTTTTTTTTATTGCTTAGATGGGTGGACGAGCTCACAGCCTACCTGGTGTTAAGTGGTTACTAGAGCCCATGGACATCTACAACGTTAATGCGCCACCCACCTAGAGATATGAGTTCTAAGACCTCAATATAGTTACAACGGCTGCCCCGCCCTTCAAACCAAAATGCATTACTGCTTCACGGCAGAAATAGGCAGGGTGGTGGTACTTACCCGCACGGACTCACAAGCGGTCCTGCCACCTGTAATTACGCAAATTATAATTTTGCGGGTTTCACTTTTATTACACGATATTATTCCTTCACCGTGGAAGTCAATTGTGAACATTTGTTGAGTACGTATTTCATTAGAAAAATTGGTACCCGCCTGAGATTCGAACACAGGTGCATCGGTGAACACAAATGCACCGGACGTCTTATCCTTTAGGCCACGACGACTTTTGTTCTATGATAGCTACCGTTACAAGAGCGTTACGATTTTTTTAACGTATGGTACTTTCAATGAGCGCAATTTTAGAGTCGTAATCTTCGTGTGCTAATATAATATTGCAGTGTTGTATAATGCACACATGAAAAGTAGAATCTCGTCTCGTTTTCGGAAGCTGCCCCGCAAGATACGAAATCATCTGTACGCGGTACGCGTTAAAAGTAACTATACCAAGAATGCAGTTCAAGGTCCGGACGTGTAACTACAAAGAATTATATTTAGAATTATATCTCGGTGTCGAGATTGTTGAGCGACTTCTCACGTCCGGGTGTTGGTTTTATTAAAAATGTTATTTTTGTAGTTGGTCCCGCAATTCTCAGGCCAAATGAGGATCAGAGGTTGTTTGTGAGTTTTTCTAGTCGGTTCCCCACTTCTAGGGCTAAATGGGGATCAGAGGTTGTTTATGCGTTTTTGTAGTCGGTCCCGCAATTCTCAGGCCAAGTGGGGATCAGAGTTTGCTTATGCGTTTTTGTAGTCGGTCCCGCAAATTCGGGCCAAGTGGAGATCAGAGGTTGTTTGTGCGTTTTTGTAGTCGGTCCCGCAATTTTCAGGTTAAGTGGGGATTAGAGGTTTTTTGTGCGTTTTTGTAGTCTGCCCCCTCAATGCTTGGGTCCATTGGGGGCTACGTTATGATTTGCAAGAGTTCCGTTAGCTTGAATTATATAATTGTGCCTTTATAATTTAATATTTGCGTTCAGTATTGAGTCGCAAAATGACCAAATTTTAGTAACAATCAAGGAATACAAATAATAGATTACAAAAGAATTGCTTTAAAAAGATTATTATTATACTTAAAATTTCCTACAATTAACCCGGTACTATAGTATTTTTTCTCTACTACTACATCTACATTCTTGTATACGTTTAAATATCTACATATTAATACGTGAAGCAAAAACTTTGTATCCCTTTTTACAAAAATTGCGCGGACGGAGGAGTATGAAATTTTCCACACTTATGGAGAATATAGAGAAGAAGAGCACAATGCTAATATTTTTTTAAAATAATGCATAAAAGATACATTAAATCAATAAAGAAAACATTACACACACTACATACCATGTATTTGACGCACACACGCATGCATACTATTTATTGTCAAACTTTTGTTCTTGGCGTCTGTTGTCAAATTGAGAATAGATTAAATATTGTTTGTCTTTGTTAATATTTTTTATAGTGTAGCCTTGGCGAAATTTGTGATTATAGAAGTATAAAATACAATCATAGAAAGAGAGAGAGAGAAAGAATACACTTTATTGCACACCAACACAATTTACATTCAAAAAAAAAAACAGTCAAAAAACACATATGTACAATACGCGGTCTTGTCGCTACTACTGCGGGAACTCTAGTAAACTTAAATAGATAATAATCGGAATTGAACTGACAACACTCGGCCTAGGTGTCAGAACCAGCTTCTGTGTCACCGAATCACTAGAAACTTAATGTCCTTATTATTCCTCTTAGAGATTCCATTGAACGAATGACACATTGAATCATTTCATACTCTCCAACTGTTTATTTACAAATAATAAGGATAATCGTGAGAAAAATGCAACAGAATCTGTGTTTAAAATAACATAATTACTATTTTCGAAGAGTGAATGATTCATTGAATATTTATTCTTCGGATTCTGACTTATCCCTATATTATGATAGACGTGGGTGATATCACGTCAGAGTATTCATGGCTACAATTTTTTTTTCTGACCTATGCTGATAGCCTTGAGAGGCTATTTCAGCTTCGCCTTGACGTGTAGGTGAGCTCACGGGGCTCAAACCGAGAGTGTTGCACTGGCCCTAGCAAGAGCAGTGCTTCGCGGAATCCGGATCGGAAATGCGACCAACTGAGAAGATCCGGCGAGAAACTCAATGGGCTGTGTCTGTAGGTTAATTTATTCGTCGAGCTCTTTATCGCAAACAACGGGTTCGGCGAGGACGGTGACCGGTGCTTGAGGTACCTAAAAGCACCATTAATGGATTGGGAGGATCCGTAATGACGTGTTTAGGGCACCGCACTCTATGAAGCGTGCGCGGTAGATATAAGACTAGGGGGCCGAAGATGTTAGAGGCCAGTGCTTTTAAGAGGCCATATGACTAGTATATTTATCACAGTTTTTTATATGTTTTTTTTATTTTATTTTCATTGTAGGAAGACCAGCAGTTTTTGCTTAACTGGATGAACAAGCTCACGGTCTGCTTAATTAATCTACATCTTGAGAGATGATTGAAGTTTGGGAGTCTGAAGTTCTGAAGTCGTCGTGGCTTAAAGGATAAGACGTCCGGTGCATTCGTGTTGAGTGATGAACCGGTGTCCGAATCCCAGGCGGGTACCAATTTTTCTCATGAAATACCTACTTAACAAAAGTTCATGATTGACTTCCACGGTGAAGGAATAACATCGTGTAATAAAAATCAAACCCGCAAAATTATAATTTGCGTAATTACTGGTGGTAGGACCTCTTGTGAGTCCGCGCGGGTAGGTATCACCACCCTGCCTATTTCTAATAATTCTAATAATTCTAATGGTTGATCTTCTGCTTTATATGTGACCTACTAACTACATTAACACCCTTGAGAGATGAATTTAAACTACTTCAAATCGTCCGTGACCAAGAAAACTGTAAAGTATTCAAAATGGCGGAAATAATACTACGAGTATGACGAATTATAATAAGTGTGAGTTATACCATAAAATTAATTCTAATTATGTTTATTATTAAAGAAAATCAAAGGAAATTTAATCTAATAAAATAAAATAAAATTGATATCGATTTTTTTTTTCATAGAATTTTCATTTGACTAAATCACTCGGATCAGGTCATGTACACATCACATAAATATTATGATTTACGATGTCGTTTCATTTACAAACAAACGGTAATATTACTTTTTTATACGTAATCTATACTTCTATACTTAATATTATAAAGAGGAGAGATTTGTTTTTTTGTTTGTATTGAATAGGCTCCGAAACTACTGAACCGATTTAAAAAAATCTTTCACTGTTTGGAAGCTACACTATTCCCGAGTGACATAGGATATATTCTTTTTTTTTACTAGAACTCCAATAATGTAACCCAAGGTATAAAAAAATTACGTAAAATATTCTTTACATCGCGTGCCCTGCGAAAACTATAGATGATAGAATCAAATAATGTATTACGATTTTGTAGAACACATTATTATTTATAAAAAGTGTCGCTACAGCATATGTCTAACTATTATATAGGTAGTTATGCCGCAATAAGTGTCCTTTTATTTAAAAAAATAAAACAACGTCAAATATCGTTGAAATTTTTGTTAAATACCCGAGCGGAGCCGGATCGGGCCGCTAGTATATTATAAACTAGTTATGGCTTACGACTTTGGTTTTTTGAGATCATAACAATTTCTTCTATAAGCTCTTCTGAAATTCCGAGATGTATTAGCTTAGATATTTGTATATTTTCTTGAATCTAGTACTGGATAGTTTCATTTTAGAATAAGATTAGGTTGTAGTTCTCTTGGTAAGTAAATTATACATTTTGTAGGCCGTTTCTAGTGTAAAATTGAGACTAAGACCTTATGTCTCAAAGTTTTGGGGCACCTTGAGAAGCATCCAAGACGACTTTGTCAAACTATTTACTTATGAATTTTTTTAATTATTATATTCTTCTCAGTATGTGCATTTTTAATGCATCTCACAGTACAATTACACCTTGAACCTTAGAGGTGCTTCTAAAATTAATAACTAAATTTTATTTATAGCAAATTTAATTTTAGTGTGAAACAAAAAAAAATTGTAACATAATACACACAAAATGACAATATTTTTGCGACAATCCGTTTAATATACGTCCCGCTGTGACTTAGATTAGTAAAATAAGTCACGTTGATTTATGGTTTAGTTGGAAAGGATATGAGTTATGTAACTAGTATTGATTGAAAATATCGTAAAAAATATAATTTATTGCCTTGGAATGTGTGTAACGAGCTGTGATTGTTGGTACGCAGTATTACACAAACGTTAAAATTGGGGTACATGTTTTTTATTTATTTTTTATTGCTTAGATGTGTGGACGAGCTCACAGCCCACCTGGTGTTAAGTGGTTACTGGAGCCCATAGACATCTACAACGTAAATGCGCCACCCACCTTGAGATATAAGTTCTAAGGTCTCAGTATAGTTATAACGGCTGCCCCACCCTTCAAACCGAAGCGCATTATTGCTTCACGGCAGAAATAGGCAGGGTGGTGGTAGCTACCCGTGCGGACTCACAAGAGGTCCTACCACCAGTAATTTTACCGACTAATTTCACCCGTTCGATGGAAGATCTTCCCTTTGTTGTTACCTCTTAAGCCTCGTTTAGTTGGACATATTCCGGGCCCAGTTATGGCCAACCTCGTAGTAGCTATCTATCTATCAAAAATAGTCAAGACAGTCCCAACTTGTACAGACTCGCAGAATACCTTATTAATAAGAAGAATTTTAAGCATTGTTATTAAAATATTGTGGTAAGTCTAATACCTTATGTGCTACGAATAGGGTCTATATGCTACGCAACTACGTTTCAGCTACGAAGTTGCTACGAAGCCATATTATCTTATATCTTATCTTATCTATGTATATAAAAATGAATTGCTGTTCGTTAGTCTCGCTAAAACTTGAGAACGGCTAGAGCGATTTGGCTAATTTTGGTCTTGAATTATTTCTGGAAGTCCAGAGAAGGTTTAAAAGGTAGATAAATATGAAAATGTTTGGAATTAAATAAAAATAACAATTTTGTTTTCCCTTTGATGTGTCCCCGTCGAACGGATTCCTTTTGTTTGTTTTAAGTTTATTTTATACAGAAGTTTAGGTCTTTTATTTGTCGATTGAGGCACTACGAAGTCTGCTGGGTCAGCTAGCTATCAATATTATATTCCTTAGAAGTGCGAACGAAATCAGGACCCATTTGGTTGCTACCTCCTAGATAGTAACAACGTAAATGCCGACATCCACTCTAAGACATGTGTTCTATTCTCAGTTCTGTTGTACTATAAAATGGCCACCAAACTAGGGTAGGGCAGCCGTTGTAACTATACTGAGATCTTAGAACTTATATCTCAAGGTGGGTGGCGCATTTACGTTGTAGATGTCCATGGGCTCCAGTAACCACTTAACACCAGGTGGGCTGTGAGCTCGTCTACCCATCTAAGCAATAAAAATAAAAAAAAGAAAAAAAAAACTACAAAAGGGAACGGAACGGTTCACAAGACGCTCTAACACTGGTAATTAATTATGCAAATCATATTTTTTTACGGTTTTGATTTTTATTCCATGTAGTCATTCCTTCATCGGGGAAGTTATTCGTAGAGATGACAATGTATTAAGTGTGTAATTCATTAAAAAAAAGTACCTGGCTGCGGGATTCGAACACTGATACAGTCGCTCGATACGAATAGACCCGGCGTCTTATCCTTTAGTCCATGACGACTCTTGTAATAAATAATCCCATTTCTTCGAATATATAAAATTGTAGATCTTGTATATATGGTCTGGTCTATAATCTACGTGATCAAAATACACCAGTCACTATGAGAATTTGAATCTCATGCATCGTACTGGAACCCCTGATAATTTCATATTAAATAATGTGATTTTACCTGGTAAGGCAGGTTTTGACAATATTATTTTTGTAGCCATCTCGGCTATTCGTTTATTCCGGGGGAGGTTCTGTGGCTCGGGCATATATTTTTTTATTTTATTGCTTAGATGGGTGGACATCTACAACGTAAATGCGCCACCCACCTTGAGATATAAGTTCTAAGGTCTCAGTATAGTTACAAGTATATAGTCTGGAAGAAGCAGGATTGGGCTGCGAATCGGGTGTACCCAAGGAGCGCTTTCTCTCGTAGGGAAGCCTAAGAACCTGGTCTGATGCTGTGGGATCTGCGCGTGCTCTAAGTGCCGAATTGCTACGTGTTTTTTCAGCGTTGGAACAACTGGTGGCGCTTATGGTCGGAGGCCAAAACTACTTCGGGGTCATACCATCAGTGTGGTAGTAGAAATAATAAAAGGCTATTTATAAAGTAAGGTCTCGCGATCCGGATCTAGTTATTGGAACATCAAATTAAAAAACGATATTTTTGGAACGAAGTTCCTTATGGGACGGTGGGGAGGGGTACCCTAACCGGGAAAAAACGTCCGTAACGTAAGATTTTTATTAGTAATGCACATAGTGTACGACTTAACTTTGTAATAACGTACAAAAAATAACGTCTTTTTTTATCATTCATTGACCACGATCTCAGAGCGTTCGTTTGCGCAATACACTAACTCTTATACAAACAACCGTGAATGAAGTGTACCACAATTAGTTTGCACGTTACCGAATGACCGTGGGTTGATGCGAAACCTCCAGTTTTATTTTCTTTATACCTCGAATAGAATTTAAAATTAATATTTTTATAATAAGGAACTTCGTTTCTATCCGGTGTCCCACGACACCACACATCTTTTTGTTTGATTTTCGTTCGTGCAACCCTAATCCTGTTGACCCAGTGTCGAGTACAACCGAACTCAATATATAACGCATTTAGCCCGAGAACAACGGACGAAACGTGACCAATCTGCGGAACAACATACAAATTACAGGCCGCTTTGATCTTGGAGCTCTCGGGTTTTTTTTTTTTGTATTTATTTATGAACGAAAATAGACCTGGAACGCGCTTCGAAAGATACACCTGTCCCTTTCTTTTTTCGAAATTATGTCGAAGAGAATTCTTTTTTTTATATTTCTTCATCGTTTTCCCTTGCATAAATAATCCTTAATGCTGAGGGTCGTGGCCTCATGAGGCTTTCTTGGGAAAATACACATCGTGGGGTTCCGTGTCCTTCCACGGCCATGATTTTGGAAGAGATTTAGTTCTTGGAGTCCACTGAAGCCTTATTTGAGTCCAGCTAATTAACCACCGCCAGATATTCGGCGTTGACTGTTCTACGGTTGAATGGTGGAACTCCAACTAAATCCTCCTCTTTTCTCATCCGGGCTTGGGACCGACATTGACAGAGTTATAGTTATCTCGTGTTAGGTATACGTAATTTAAATTAAAACTATTTACTACAATTGGCAATGTATAAAACCTATTCATTACTGGCACGAAAGGTTCACAAATCAAATGGTTCCATTGAAATGCATTATGGTGTTTATTTATCAACCAAATCATCGGTTACACTGAATTCAATTTCTTTCTACACAAATATTTTATCAACATTTTATTTATGTCTTTGAGTGACGGTACCCGATAATATTTATAACAGGCCGACATGTTTTCTGATTCAACTACGAAAAAAAAAAAAATTTCCACATACGAAATTGGAACACCGGCCATTGGCGCATTACATTAAATACTACGTCAGAGCATAGACAACATAACATTCATAATTCGCACGCGGCTTTCCCGCCCTCGCGTTTTCGACGCGTGATCGAAATTCAAAAGTGAAAAATCGTGTCGTTCAGAGAAAATACTCTTTGGGGCTGAGTTAGTTGTCGCGCAACTGGCGCCGAGTTCGGTTGTGTGATGAGAAGCTACAGCGCTTCCGCAAAGTTTTCCGCGCGTTCTTTTACGTGAATCGAATTTTATTGTGTCGTATTAAAAAAAAAAACCGTAATAGTATTGTGTTTGTAAAATTATTTTATTTTATGTGTAGTGTTTTAATTTGTGACTTTCCGACGTATTATTGAGCATAAATGTAAGTATTGACTTTGTTTTGTTTAATTATTTAGAAATATGTTGTAGCGATGTAAAGTTTTAAATCTATTTCATCTGTTTCCATTAAAAAAAATCTAATAGTACCCGAATAACAATGTATGACAAAATAAAATAAGAAAATATTTTAATGCGGTATTGCCGCAGCAAAATGCATTTTGTATAAAAAAACATGAAAACCATAAGAGGATTCAGAAAACTAACTACGTAAAATAATTTTAGGTGAACATATATGCACACATATAATCTCTTTTATAGAGTACATACATTTGTATTTTTTATAATTGAAATTTTAAAACTATAGAGACTTTTCTATTCTGACAAAAATCAGGATAACTGTTAAAATACAAGGTCAAAAATTATATTATTCCGATATCAATCTAAACATACAACGACCGATTACAATGAAGTAGATACTGGTTTAGTCATTACATAACAACATATTCAAGATATTAAATTAATCAAAAAAACATTTATTTAGTAAGAAAGAAAATGTAGGACATTCCAGATTACTTACGTATTAATTAGTCAACTGTCTATTCCGTCTATCGGTCTGTCTATCCGAATATTCACTATGTTCTAACATAAGATAAAAATAATAATATTAGTAATACTTTTTAATAAATAAAAAGCCGATATTCTTCTAGAAGTTTCTATATTTTCTCAGATACCAAAAGCTTAAGGAATCAGATTAGTGTATCTTTCTTTTACTCTAACAGTCTCTTGGTAACTTATTGGGTACTGACGTCGCTTGTTGTATGCTCACAAGTGCTCATATTCTGTTGTTAAAGACTAAAAAAATTAAGACAATACAACAAGCACCTTACCTTATCCATGATAGTAAAATTATCTCTTACTGCCAAATGTACCAAATGTACCATAAATCTACAATTTCTCCTATTTTCGCTGCGAAGCATTTTTTCCTTCCACTCTGATTAGTAGAAGAGTTGTTGTCCATGCGACCCCGCGATCACTTAACATCGGATGGACCGTGAGCTGGCGCATCTATTTACAACAACAAAAACGAAATAAATAATCACAAAAACGCATTAACTTAAATCCTTTGCAAGCACACGCGTGATTAATCTAATTAAAAATATTAATTAGACAATAAATTTATTTTTATTAAGCATTAGAACATAAAATGTACATTTTAATAAAACTCGTAAAGAGATGAGTATGTCATTAGCGAGAATTTATTAAAATGTTTACGTCTTTTATATAAATACAAAAGTGACGTTGTCGGTTTGTATGTGTTTTTCGGTTAGTTAAAATCGATCACGGGTCGTTTTATTTAGTTTTTGAGCAAACAGGTAGTCGGCAGCGAGGTTTTGCCTTTGGCTTTGTTGACGTCCATGGGCGACGGTAGTCACTCACCATAAGGAGGGCCGTATGCTCCTCTACATACAAGGACATTAAAAAATAAATAAAAGATGTGTGGTGTCGTGGGACACCGGATAGGAACGAAGTTCCTTATTATAAAAATATTAATTTAAAATAAAACTGGAGGTTTCGCAACAACCCACGGTCATTCGGTAACGTGCGAACTTGTTGTGGTACACTTCATTCACGGTTGTTTGCATAAGAGTTAGTGTATTGCGCAAACGATCGCTCTGAGATCGTGGTCAATGAATGATAAAAAAATATGTTATTTTGTACGTTATTACAAAGTTAAGTCGTACACTGTGTGCATTACTAATAAAAATCTTATGTTACGGACGTTTTTTCCCGGTTAGGGTACCCCTCCGCATCGTCACGTAAGTAACTTCGTTCCAAAACATTCAAAATAATTACAAATTTTATGATGTAATATTTTCAATGTGCGTAGAAATATACGAATCACCTCCACTTTCTGATTCACTCAATACGAATTATTAGGCTGATTCATTTGGACTGCTCACATGTACGAAATGGTTAACTCTTTTAAAGTTATTATAATTAAAACTACTTTTACCGATTACTTCTCGCGTCTTTAAGTGTTCCGTGATATAAGTTCCGAAAATACCTACAATCTTTTATGAAATAATGTCTCTATAGTCAATAAATTATGTATAAGTCAATTCTGAAGACGGGGTAATGCCGGCTTTAGGGAACTTCTAGAATTTTCGCTTACGTAACACTAAGTACGATAATTGCCCACTGAGTTTCCCGTCGGATCTTCTCAGTGAGTCGCGACTCCGATCCGGTGGTAGATTCAGCGAAGCACTGCTCTTGCTAGGGCTAGGGTTAGCAAATTCTCTCAGGTTGAGTCCGTGAGGTCACTTACGCGTAGCTGGATTAATCTCTTAGTCTACAAACGAATAGTTAGAGAAAAAAAATTGCAATAGTAGTAGTTCGTTTCCAAATGAGATGGTTGTCTGGAAGAGATCGATCTTAGCGATAAGACCGCCAATTGTACTTTTTTGTGTTTAATGTATCGCACTGTTTATTTGTTTTTTGGTGTACAATAAAGAATACTCTCTCTCTCTCTCTCTCTCTTTCTCTCTCAATAAATATTTGTTGCAAAAATCTAAGCTCGGGTTCATTACCCTGTCTTCCTCAGGTCTTTAACTCCTATTAGAATTTGGCGGTGGTTTCTTCATTTTAAATTCAACAAATTAACAAAGTTCTGTTTCGTGTGTCGAAACGCAAATCCCTCAGAGGATTAAATACATGTCGAGTTTTAAATGTCGCCGAGCGAGTGCAGTGGACGAAGACGACGTTGCGAGCTTTTGGAAATAAACCGAAGGATGTAAAAATGCTTAATGCAATATGAAATCACAGTGTAAATACCCGTCTACAACTTTGAGACGGTTGTAATTGTACTGAATTAAGACGGTTCTAATTATACTGAATGGTGGTCATCCCACTTCAAAAACCGAAAAAAGTGGTTGCTTCTGTAGATATATACGACAAAGGGAAGATCTTTCACCGAGCGGGTAATATTGCTCGGTAGACGCCACCCACCTTGAGATATAAGTTCTAAAGATCTCAGTATAGTTACAACGGCTGCCCTACTCTTCAAACCGAAGCGTATTACTGCTTCACGGCAGAAATAGGTAGGGCGGTGGTACCTACCCGCGCAGACTTACAAGAGGTCCTATCAACAGTAAATCTTAAAGAATTGTCTTCGGTATTACTTCGGTATTCGGTGTCGGTAGACACAATTAAAAATACTTTTACGGTTTAATCTCGAATAATTATCGTTATGTTAGTTATGGCGTTTCGAATATTTTACGGTTTTTGTAGGGATAAGTTTCGTGTAGTCGGCGTGGTGGGGCTCGATGGGGTTTAGTCGGTAGTCGGTTCTGCGGGGCAAGTGCCTAGCGCGCCTTTTTCAAGGCGTAGTCTCCTGTGAGAGATTGGGGGAGGTGGAGGACCTCGGTCCTTCTCTTCTTCCCCTCTTCCGCTCAGGAGGCGCCGGAGTCCGACATAACCCGGTCCGTTACCCCCTCGACCGGGTATCCGTAAATGGACTCCCCAGTGTTAAAAACAAAGGGGGTACTAAGTTTTGTGACTTCGTTCGTCGTGAGTAGGTCGTGAACATGAATAGAAAAAAAAAACGAGCTGTACTGTACTTGACTGACTCGGTGGGTAGTAATTAGCGTCCCAGTCTATTGCGCTGAGGGTCGCGGGTTCAATTCCCACATCGGGCTCGACAGGTCAGTACTGCACAAGCATTGGACGTGGTTTTTTTAAAGGGATTTTATCACCTGGTAACTAATATAATATATTCATAGATAATAAACAGTTAGCAAACCACCGTTATTACTCACTTAAACCTGAAGAAACACTAAATAGACAAAATAAAATAAATCACATAACTTCACTCCTCGCTTTCCCGCTAAGAATCATTGGACATGGAACGTTGTCTTTGACAATTAGTGCTGTCCCTATTGCGGTGGGTAAGCCTGTGACTCTGACAGATAGTACTGCCCGATGTAACCGCCCACATTGCCATTTGCCATCTACAAAATTGTCCTTTATTTAGGTACTAGCTTTTGCGCGCGACTTCCTCCGCGTGGCGTTCACAAATAGTTCACAAATAATGCTTTATTTTAGAACAAATTTGGTTAACATAAAAAACATTATAGTGAGTCAACCTTAACATATAGACATATGCTGTCGCGGACTTTTTTTAGAACTTTTAAAGGGGAACAATTCTGTCATACATTATTTTAGCAAAACTTTAACCGTTTCTGCAGCGCACGCAGCGGAAGCTCTCAAAAGGAGAAAAGAAACCCGATTTTGAAACATTATTTATTGGTGCTCCGCTTTTATTAGTCTTAGCGTGATTTTATATAGCCTATAGCCTTCCTCAATAAATGGGCTATCTAACACTGAAAGAAATTTTCAAATCGGACCAGTAGTTCCTGAGAATAGCACGTTCAAACAAACAAACTCTTCAGCTTTATAATATTAGTATAGATAATTAACGATTGTCATTTAACTAGTTCCCTTTTTATTATTCCCTTAAATTACTGAGTTACGATCGGTGATTATTTAATAGTATTAAATTACTGTGTTGCTATACCTCGGTTTCATTTCTGAAATCAGTCGTAGCCCGACATATATATTTAAATGTCCACATATAAGTATGTATGACAGTCTCTAGTACCCATAACACAGGGAATCCTAAATTGAGGCAGGATGATAGTGCATAATTTGTACCATTTTAAAGGTTAGCGGTAGGCAGCGGCTTGGCTCTGCCCCTGGCATTGCAGAAGTCCATGGGCGACGGTAACCACTCACCATCAGGTGGGCCGTATGCTCGTCTGCCAACAAGGGCAATAAAAAAAAAAGATTAAAAAAAATATTATAAAACTAAAAATTTTAGAGATATGTATACAGGTACTGATTATAATTACTGTAATAACTCATCATCAACATCAAATGGACCTCTTAAAAGCATTTGTATTTGATGGCTGTAAAAAAAGTAAAAGAAATACTTCACAAGTGACATTTAAGACTTTCATGTGATTTGGAGTTTATTTCGCATTATGGGTGACTGGCTTCACGATTACCACTTAAGACTAGGTGGACCACAGGGCGTGAGTCTGCCATCTAAAGCGACAAATAATACAGAGCAATGTCACAGCAATCAACTAGTTCGCTTCGAATAAAAAATTTCAAAGGAAATATATTGTGTTTATGATCCGAAAATTTTATACGAGAAATATGACTTTTACAAATTGCTTTGACTATGTCCGATGTTGATTCGGGGAAACAGTGTTAATGTTTTAATGTTATGAATCCGTGTCGTATACCATTTTTAATATATCCAAATATTGTGCTCAAGTATTATGTAACTATCGTCATATAATAGAATCTAAATATTGTGTTCATTGAAACTTCAAGATTTAATTTCAATTTCAATTAATATATGTAAATAAATATAAACTTTTTTTTCTTAACCTCGTATATGGCTATTAAGCAAAAAAAAATGGTTTGATGCAAATAACAGAAAATTCACAGTTATAATAATACTATAACACTTTATTTAATATCATAATTATGTATAGAGTAAGCATATAAAACAAATAATAGTCGGTGACATAAATTGGCGGTCTTATCGCTGAAAGCGATCTCTTCCAGGCAACCTTGCAGGGAGAGGAATAAGCGAACTGGACGGTGCTATATCTTAATAAACTTATTTATTGCCCTTGTAGGCAGACGAGCATACGGCCCACCTGATGGTGAGTGGTTACCGTCGCCCATGGACTTCAGCAATGCCAGGGGCAGAGCCAAGCCGCTGCCTACCGTATATATACCTACCTTATATACTATTAATACTATATACTTACTATTTACTATATACTATTATACTAAAAACATAAAATTTCTTTGCCTATTTAAATATAGATTTGAAATATTAGGGTCACGGAAACATGCATTGTTGTTATTCAAGCTTCGTGTGTATGGGTAGGTGAGCTTACGGGCTCCACCTAAGAGAATTTGCTATCACCAGCCCTAGCAAGAGTAAGGCTTGACTGAATCTACCATCGGTTCGGAATCGCGACCCACTTAGAAGGTCCGACTAGAAAGTTTTTTATTTTTTTATTGCTTTGATCGGTGTACGTGCTCACAGCCCACCTGGTGTTAAGTGGTTACTGGAGCCCATAGACATCTACAACGTAAATGCGCCACCCACCCTGAGATATAAGTTCGAAGGTCTCAGTATAGTTACAACGGCTGCCCTACCCTTCAAACCGAAACGTATTACTGCTTCACGGTAGAAATATGCAAGGTGGTGGTACCTACCCGCGCGGAATCACAAGAGGTCCTACCACCAGTAAAAACTAAAGCTCAGCGGGCTGTGTTTATGGGATAGTTCGCTCGAACCCTTCGTCATAATTGGAGAATTGTAGACTTATGTTGATAACACGTGAACGCCGCCGTGCACGTTGAGATATAGTGTTGAGGTTGCGAACGACTTGGAAAATCGTTTGTCTCCATCTGGGACCGTACCGGACATATAACTGCTGACCGACACAAATTCCCTCAGCACCTTTAAATGTCATGTTCATTTTGCATAGAATATTAAGTTTGTCTGACTCCTCATTCGGCGAGACTCGCCTAAAAGTCCAGAATTTTATGGTAATATTGCTGCTGAATTATAAAAGGTAGTAACCAGGCCGCAGAGATCAAAATCCTTAGTACCTACGCTAGTCGAGGGAACTGTTATATATTTTGAATGTATCAAAAGAGGCAATGTAAGGTGCACGACGTAATGCAGCTTAGTCAGGTTGCCGATAGATCGCGCAGTTCAGTTCTAACCGCGCTCCAAGTGACACTTGCCCTAATTAATTTCAATGGTCAATTTCAAATGTTTTAATTTTTAGAATTAAATATATTTCTTATTTTTAAAAAGCTTTCCTAATAAATCCACGTAACAGAACGAAAGACATATTAATATACGAGAGATGACCCAAGGATGAAATCCCACAATAAGACATTACACATAATATCCCGTTTTCATAATCAACATATTAATTTAGATTATAAAATGAGGAAGATAGAGTTCATATTACATTCATTTACTGGTGGTACGATATTTTGTGAGTCCCCACTGGTACTAACAACACCCTGCCTGTTTCTGCCGTGAAGCGTTTCGGTTTGAAGAGTGAGGCAGCCGTTGTACTGTAAACTTGTGGTAGGACCTCTTGTGAGTCCGCACGGGTAGGTACTACCACCCCGCCTATTTCTGCCGTGAAGCAGTAATGCGTTTCGGTCTAAAGGGTGGGGTAGCCGTTGTAGCTATACTGAGACCTTAGAACTTATATCTCAAGGTGGGTGGCGCATTGACATTGTAGATGTCTATGGGCTCCAGTAACCACTTAACACCAGGTGGGCTGTGAGCTTATCCACCCATCTAAGCTAAAAAAAATCTAAATACAATACTACAATACAAGCCGGTTGGGTATACACTTGCGAACGTGTTGTACGTAAGACATGAATTATCAGGGAAAAAGAAATGTTTTCTTTGCTTAGCAACGCGGCACTTTTCCCGTCACGAAATTAATTTGGGAATCACGAAGCGAGCACTGTAGCGTTTGGCTGCAAATGTCGCTTTCCACGAATTTGCTTCAATAAATATTACATATTCTTTTTATTGCTTAGATGGGTGGACGAGCTCACAGCCCATCTGGTGTTAAGTGGTTACTGGAGCCCATAGACATCCATAACGTAAATGCGCCACCCACCTCGAAATATAAGTTCTAAAGTCTCAAGTATAGTTACAACGGCTGCCCCGCCCTTCAAACCGAAACGCATTACTGCTTCACGGCAGAAATAGGCAGGGTGGTGGTACCCACCCGCGCGGACTCACAAGAGGTCCTACCACCAGTAATAAAGTACCACTAGTAACACTGTACAATTAATTGTATACTGTACAAATAAAAATTAATCTTTGTATGGCCTGATTATCTTTTATGCGTTCGCTTATTAATCCGATAGCAATGACACAGTTCATGCGGCTATCATACAAGAGAAGGTTTCTTCTATAGCACCATCAATATAGGACAGGTGGCACGCGATAATTTTCAAACAATCAGTGATGAGCACAGCTGAGCTTGACCGCGTGTCCCTAGTCAGAGGTCAAAGTCTTAGTTAATATGTGGGGACTACTTTACTGGTGGTAGGACCTATTGTGAATCCGCACGGGTAGGTACCACCACCCTGCCTAATTGTGCCGTGAAGAGTACTCTGCTAACGTTTGCACCAGTGCTTCCCTGAATCTACCACCGGATCGGAATCGTGACCCACTGACAAGACCGAGAAGCTTAGGGAGGTGAACGAGAAGGAGCGAACGGTAAAAATATCAATCAGTCTGGAGTGAACCTTGAACAAAGAAGCACTTGCACGACGATTTTCGACCTTAGTAACTGAAAAACAAATCTTAAATTTTATTTAGTGGGTAGTTCATATTTTTTAAAACGTTGGTAACACAAGTTAGTTCGACGCTCCGGCTCACTAAAGGCTTCGTCAAACAGAACGCGTACTTAGCGCGCGTCAGAGCGTTAAATTGAGGCGCGCTATGACGCCGAGATGTGTTCTACTACTATGGTAGTGTACTGTCAAACAGAGCGCCAGTGCTAGCAGTACGCGACGCTCTGTCGCGGTGTTAGGACGCTTTGACGTTAGGCGTTGTAATTTTTTACAAATTTTATTTCAGCGTCCGAGTGAAGGTGTATTAAAATGCTGAATAGTGCCCGAAAAAATGATAGAATTAGTTAGAAAATACTCATGCTTATACAATGACATCTGAATCACTCGACATCTTGATACTTTTAAATTTTCACACTGCTATCGAAAGGCACTAAGATTTAGCGTTACGTTGCGTCAAGGAACGTTAGGCTCATCTAGTCAATTGGTGTGACATGAAAAGAGCGCGACGTTAAAACGCAGCGCTAAGTACGCGTTCTGTTTGACGAAGCCTTAAAAGTGATCACTAAACATCGGGTGGAACGCGAGCTTATTGGCCGACCGAAAAGAAAAGCCGGGTTAAAGTTTTCTATTCACGTTCCGGCGCCGCGAACGCGCCGCTAGATTCACACGATAAAAGCATCGAAATAAATTTTTGATACGAATTCAAATAAGCGTAAACAACGGGAATGAGCATTATAAATAATTATACGCGAGTTTATCACCGCGTCCACTGTATCATATAAACGCGCCGAATATATCAAAACAATATAATGGAAATGAGAAACGAATTATGTGTGTTTTTTTTTAAGTGAACAAACTTTATGGTTGACTGTTTGCTGGAAAAAATATTGGTTTCGTTGGCCAATTAATTGGTGAATTGCTTTCACGACGCTTGAAGACGACAAATGGCTATTTATAGTTTGGTCGCGGCGCATATCCACTTCAAGAATAAAGATTCTAAATATCGATGTAAAGTTGTGGAAACATTGTAATACGCAGTTTTTTTTTACTTCGCTAACTAAGAGAGCTCTCGTGGTATGGATATGTGATGCGTGGAGAGAAGACGCATGTGACTAGGAGATGTATGGAAATGGTAGTGCAAGGTAGAGGGGGAAGAGGTCGACCGAAGAAGACATGGATAGAGTGTGTGAATGACGATATGAGAGAGAGAGAAGTGAGTGTTGAGATGACGGCTGATAGAAGAGAATGGAAGAGAAAAATTAGCTGTGCCGACCCCACTTAGTGGGTTAAGGTGGAGAAAAAGAAGAAGAATTAAGAGAGCTCACATGCTGTCTGGTGTTGAGCGGTTACCGGTTTTTTACTGGTGGTAGGATCTCTTGTGAGTCCGCACGGGTAGGTACCACTACCCCGCCTATTTCTCCCGTTAAGCAATAATATGTTTCGGTTTGAATGGTGGGGTAGCCGTTGTAACTATATTGAGACCTTAAAACTTATATCTCAAGGTAGATGTCTATGGGCTCCAGTAACCACTTAACGCCAGGTGGGCTGTGAGCTCGTCTACCCATCTAAGAAATAAATTTAAAAAAAACATTAAAACGGGAATGCCTCCTTGAGACATGAGGTTTGAGTCTTTAAAACAAACTTTCCACAGAAGCCGAAAATTTTGAAATTTTGTTCATTTTACATAGTTGGCGATGTCTGATTTGGCTTTGTTGCGATTGCTCCCAAACTTCACCTCATCAACCGCTAGACCAATCTGAAGATTTTATGAACATTTCAACAAAATCGAAAGTTTCACAATTTTTTTATATTATATTTTGCATAGACGGGCCGAGAAGGTAATTAATTCACTTCGATCCAAAAATACTAAGGACTTTTAATAAATTCAAATAAATAAAGTTAAAATTTTATCAGTTACCGTACGTAGTTTTTACTTGTCATCTGTCAATTAGTGACAGCTTCACTCATGACAACTATTAAAATGGCGGGCTATTCACGTCCTTACGGATCCATCAGATCCAATAACTCTTGCATTAGATACCTTCAGCTGTAACACTAGGAGCAGGCTGAGGAACCCCAGTAACCGTACTCGTCGAACTCGACAAAGAGGTCGACGTGCAACCAAACCCATGCATCAGCTCGCTGAGTTTCTCGCCTGATCTTCTTAGCGGGTCGCGATTCCGGTCCGGTAGTAGATTCATTCGCGAAGCAGTTGCTTTTGAGTTGTTAGGTCTCGGAGGCGCTTGGGCAGCTGTTAGCAAATCCCACCCCTTCTGGCTGAGCCTTTGCTTGCCCACCTGTTCTGGTAAAACTAGAAAGGCTTCCGGGCCAACAGTAAATTTTCAATCATAAAAAAAAAAATTGCGGGTTATTCGGAATGAAATGTCTTATTGGAACTCGGTATACACAGATAATATAATTACGAATCTAGAGCAAAAAAAAAATCTCTGTAAATGACAACCCTCGTTACTAAAGCATCGTCCTCAATCTCTCAGCGCACGATTATCGACCCAAATATAAATATGCAAGCGATAATTTTCCGCTACTCTGTTTTAATTTTGAATAATACTTACTTAATCAATTTTTCTTTTTTTGTAATACATTTTATTTCTCATTTTGCGTGATTTTTCTCGACGCATGAGTCGTGTAGCTTCAGTCTTTTGAGGAAATATGCGACGTGTTATTCCGAATTAATGTGTACTCTAGATTCTTGGATACTTAGAAAATATATATACGGCGTAGGTACTTTGTTTTATATTTTTAATGTAACTAAACTTTGAAGGGTGGGGCAGCCGTTGTAACTATACTTGAGACTTTAGAACTCATATCTCAAGGTGGGTGGTTTTTTATTGTTATATGGGTGGACGAGCTCACAGCCCACCTGGTGTTGAGTGGTTACTGGAGCCCATAGACATCTACAACGTAAATGCGCCACCCACCTTGAGATATAAGTTCTAAGGCCTCAAGTATAGTTACAACGGCTGCCCCACCCTTCAAACCGAAACGCATTACTGCTTCACGGCAGAAATAGGCAGGGTGGTGGTACCTACCCGCGCGGATTCACAAGAGGTCCTACCACCAGTAATTACGCAAATTATAATTTTGCGGGTTTGATTTTTATTACACGATGTTATTCCTTCACCGTGGAAGTCAATCGTGAACATTTGTTGCGTACGTATTTCATTAGAAAAATTCTGAAAAGATAAAGTCTGAAAAGAAAAGACTGAAAAAAATAAGAAAATATAAGAAAGAAAAAAAACCGTCAACAATAGAAGAAGAAATGGTAATTCGAAATTTGAATATTCAAAAAACATCGAACGATCAATCACATTGACCCCGAACATGTGACAGTTGGATACAAAGACCGCCTCTACAAAATCCCGACCCCTCGTATGTCTTCATAAAGATACAGCGAAACAAATGCTCCATAATGCGTTTAAGTTTAGGGTGCCTATGATATTTTTCTATCCAGGATATTCCCGATTTCAATTTTTAACACGTTTTTTTTAAAGCTTGGTTTGTTTTGAGTTATCTTATATGTCATATTTTAACGTAATCTTCTCGAACTTCAACGCGTCATATTACCTTTAAAATTACCTTTAAAATTTGCGCGCGTTACAAAGACTGATGACAGTGTTATTTAGCCTAAAAATTGTGACCAAGGTCGCAAAGATAAAAAATTAAATTCTTCATCTTCTTAGTCGTACACTCCTGGCGGAGTGGTCGTGGTTACGTATGTCTTAATGCTCGGTTGCGGCTTTGGAGAGACCTCTCCATCTCTTTCTATTTGTGGCGGTACGTGTACATTCAGCAAGGGAACACTTTGTAGATGACTTAATCAAGTCTGTCCATCTTGTGGATGATCGGCCGCAAGAGCGCTGACCGTCTACTATTTCTTGAAATTACAAATTTATTAAAACAAATTATTAAAAAATTAAATGCAGTTCTTTAAATCGGATGTTTTTTTTTAATTTTTAAACTCGTTTTCGTAGCTCCATTGCAATCAGTATTTACCAAGTTTACTAAGCTATTACCTGTTTTGTAACTACCGTCTTTTATAGACAATGCCAATAGCATAGACTTATTCCGTCTAAGTTCGACCGTGATCATATCGCTTATAACAGCATCCAAAAAATCTGGAATTCCTTAAAAGTCGCGCTGAAAACCATTTTAATAATACTATTTAAATGTTTATGAGATAAAAATTCACATATAGTTTAATTAAACATTAAATAATACTCAAAATTTAACTAATAACCTTAGTCACTAAAGTGGTGCCAAAAAACAGGTATCTGACATTTGGGATTGTTTAGATAGTTTGCTTTAAGAAGACACGTCATTGCGCTCGAGAAACACTCAGAAATAGTCTCTTGGAACCCAAACACGGCGAATTCAAGTCCGGTGTCGATGATGGCACAAAACAGATTACGGGTGCTAACCATGTGCCAACTAACGTCTTTGCCGTGTCTGTGTGCTGTGTATAATCTATAATAAGCTAATCAGCCTGTAATTAGATTTAAGCTAACTACTCTGTAATTTTAACATAGTCTGTGTCCTATAAAAAAAATTACGAGGGAAAAATCCCCGCTCTGTACCTACTTTATTTAATTTAACCAACTTTCTTGCTTCTTTACTTCGTTAATTTATCAAAATACAAAACCAATCATCTCTAAACAAACTACTGTACAAATATAAAATAAAGTCTCGTAAGAAACACGACGGGATTTCATTGTATCATCAGATACAAAATAACGAGATCTCACACAGTTCGTCAGTGTGCTTAGTGCGAGTTTTTTAACGTTCTCGATAGCGTAAAAGTTAACTCATATTTGTATGGAATGGGATCGTTTGCGTACGTTTGCCGCTAGGGGCGCTGTTCCAACTGCATACAAAATTGAGTTAACTTTTACGCTATAGAGAACCATAAGAAACTCACACCAAGCACACAGAGCATTCCCTCTGATCACAATAAAACATTAATCTAGTTCGTAATGACCGTGTCGTATTAAAGAAACGCAATTTCTTTAATACGTCTCGCCTTTCAAAAAAATTGCAGTACACAACTATTTTATTAGTGTTCAAATCAAATCAAATCAAATCAAATCAAATCAAATCAAATCAAATCAAATCAAAAAAGTTTTATTCAACATAAATGAAAGTACATACTTGTTGAACGTCAAAAGAATTACCGCCAATTCACAAGAATTAGCCTCCGTCCTGAGAAGAATTGGCAAGAAACTCAGCGGGCATGTTTTTTTTTTTTTTTTTTTTTTTTAATATTAGATTTTTATTTTTATTTTAAATATTATTATTTTTTTAAATATTCATATTACAATAAGTAATTATAACATAACAATTTTACAATATTGAAATTCCCGGAGCGAGCAACTCATTCCCACTTTGTGCAATCTTCTAGATAATCATTGACTTTATAGTAAGCTTTATTGCACAGATGTTCTTTAATAGTTTTCTTAAACCTATGTATATGTAGGTTCTGAACATCTTGTGGGATTTTGTTGTACAGGCGCACAGACAAACACCCGAATGAATTTCGTATCTTATGTAACCTACTCATCGGCACAACAAGCTTGTGTTTGTTCCTAGTATTTTTATTATGTATGTCCGACATCTTAGGAAACTCCTCAATATGTTTACGAACATACATCAAATTTTCAAAGATGTACTGGGATGGCATAGTGAGAACTTTAATTTCTTTAAATTTTTCCCTCAGGGATTCCCTTGAGTGCATGTTATAAATAGCACGTATAGCTCTTTTCTGCAGAATAAATATCATTTCTACATCGGCCGCATTGCCCCATAGCAAAATGCCATAGGACATGACACTGTGGAAGTAACTAAAGTAAACTAAACGAGCCGTGTCCGCATTTGTTAACATTCTAATTTTTTTTACTGCGTATGCTGCAGAGCTAAGCTTACTCGCCAATTTATGAATATGAGGTCCCCACTGCAGTTTGGAGTCCACTGTTATACCAAGAAATACGGTTGACTCAACAAGCTCCAATGATTCCTCAGAAACAATTACATTACTATCTACTTGTCTCACATTTAAAGATGATTTAATACATTTTAAAGTAAATTTAATACATTTCGTTTTCTTACTATTCAATAATAGGTTATTGATACGGAACCAATGAACCACACACGAAATCGCATCATTCACTTCGTCATAGACTTGTAATTGTCGTTTAATTTTAAATAATAAAGATGTATCATCTGCGAATAATACGACCTCGTGTCGGGACTCAATAAAACTAGGCAAATCGTTTATATATATTAGAAATAAAAAAGGACCCAAAATGGAACCCTGAGGTACACCCATTTTCAACGTGGTGCCTGAAGATCTATTTCCTTTCACATCTACTGTTTGTATCCTTCCTGATAAATAGGAAGTAATAAGTTCCAATGCACCATCCCTAATACCATAGTGATGTAGTTTCCTCACCAATGTTTCATGTTCAACACAGTCAAATGCTTTGGATAAGTCACAGAAAATTCCAAGACAATCATGCGATTCCTCCCAAGATTGAAATATATTTTTGATTAGATAAGCACCTGCATCTGCACCTGTAGAGCGACCCCTTGTAAACCCGAATTGTTTATTATGAAGCAGGTTATTTGAATTGAAATGTTCTAAAAGTTGTGTCAAAATAATTTTTTCAAAGATTTTACTCAACGTAGGGAGTACTGAAATAGGTCTATAGTTAGAGGGGTCATCAGTACTACCAGATTTAAAAAGAGGAATCACTTTACTATGTTTCATTAAGTCAGGAAATACACCACACTTAATACAATCATTAAAAATACTAACAAGATGAGAAGCAATAATGTCTATTACAGACTTCAAAACCTTTACTGATATTCCCCACAAGTCAGCTGTATTTTTTACATTAAGGCTATTAAAACTTTTTATTATATTGTTTGAATTAATTTTCTTAAATTTAAAAATTTCATTGCATTTCTTGACATGGTTATGCAATAATATTTCAGCTGCTGTGGGGGATGAATTTAGAGATGTGGTAGTTGAAACTGGAATGTCAGAGAAAAACTTTTCAAAAGCATTAGCCACATCTTCATGACTAGTTACCAATTTATCGTCTATTTTTAACGAGAATTCTTGATGGCTATTTCTGACTTTTCCACTTTCTCTACCAATGATGTTCCAAGTCATCTTTATCTTGTCAGGGGCATTTTTGATTAAATCACTTAAATGTAAAGATTTTGCCGCTAAACAAACTTTTCTAAATAGTTTGGAATAGTTCCTGACATATTGATGAAATGTTTCATCATTATTATAAGCTTTTTCAGAGTACAGATCATACAATTTTTTTCTACTTTTGTACACTCCGGTGGTGGCCCACTCGCTGAACACCGTTTTGTTTTTTAATGTTACAGTTTTAGGAATAAATACATCAGTAAAGACCATATTAATTCTCTCAAACATATTCTGGTATGATAAATTTGGGTTTTTGTTATAAATAATTTCTGAATGTTCTTGCTTAATATTATTTCTAAACTTCTCAATTCGTTTTTTATTAATAGGAACAATCACAAGAGTATTTTTATCTTTAGAATTCATAATAGATTCAAAAGACACAAATTGTCCACTATGGTCTGATGTTAATTGATTAATAATTTTTTTGTTAATCGGTGTTACATTTGTAAATATGTTATCTAAACATGTTGCCGATGTGGTCGTTGTCCTAGTAGGCTCTAGAAATAAGTTTGGGAGGTTATATGACTTTAACAATGTTCTGAATCTAATAGTGGTATTTGTGTTTTCTAAAAGATTGATATTATAATCACCACATACAAAAATTTGTTTATTAGAGACAGAAAGCTTTAGCAATACATTTTCCAAAATATTTTCAAAAGAATCATATAACGCATCAGGAGGTCTGTACACACTTACAACAATGAATCGCTCAAGCTCTACACAGGCCATTTCAATAATCCGTTCCACAGAGAGGCTCACAATGTCTCTACGTTCCTTACATTTATAATCTTTATTAACAATGATCAGTGAGCCACCTCGTATAGCATTCTCTCTGCAGAAGGAACTCACAACCTGGTGATTTTTAAAATTACAATTTAATTCATATTTTTTAAGCCAATGTTCAGTTACACATAGAACATTGACTTTATTAAAATCTAGGAACAAATCAATTTCAAGTTCTTTACCCATCAAACCTTGTAAGTTCTGATGCACCAGGTTGATCACAGTTGTTTTCAAAGAAACATTATTGGTTGATGGGTTGTGTCCAAATAAATCATGTTTACTGCAAGAGGTAAACTCTGTTGTCTTAGGATTTAATTTAAATTACTTGGAACGGATTCCAAATTAATAAATGTCATATTTTTTTCCTGCTCAAAAGAAGCAGTAGGTTGATTAGCCAAATTCATGGCTAGATAAATATGTAAGAAATAATGTAGCGAGTTTGCTACTTGTCTAAAATTGTAGCTACCTAAATAGTATTTGTTAGGTTTTGTCATAATAATACATTTATTTTTTATCATGCAATTAATGTCAATAATATAGAATGTATTTTCTGATTTGCATGGTGTCATGACATAATAATTATTTACATTAGAAACTGTTTGCATGAAATCATTAACGCTATGTCTTATTTTATTTTCTGCTGGCATACTCTGAATAAATGGAAATGCAAACATGATGATCTTTTTCACCTGTAGTGTTAATAATTGATTTATTTGATATTTTATATCTCTTATATCTGCATTTCCCCTTCTCCCAATCATTATAATTATTGTTGTGTTAGGGCAATGAGTCACATTTAAAATTTTATTAAGTATGTGGGTACATGAAGCCCCAGGCATACAATAATTTATGACAGATTGTCCCAAACACAGATCATTCAGCGCTACACCCATATTTTTTCCTAGTTCATCACTAAATATTTTAATAATGTTTTTAGTAAGCACAGGTTTCATTATGTTGTTTACAACGGGCTTAGAGGTAGAACTAGAAAATTGATTTTGACTATTGGAACAGTCTGGTACTGGAGAACCCGCTATAGAGCAGTGGCATTTACAATTAGCATATTGTAATGTCAAAGATTCAAATCGCTCTTTATTATTATTACATAAATCAAGCAGGTTATCCATCACCGATATATGTTCACATATGTTCAAATGTGAACGATAAAAATTATTGTAACACAAACAAATTTACAGTTTGATTGCTTATCTTATTTCGAGAATGAGATCTAAATGTTAGTAATATCTTTTTTTTTTTTCGTATAGAGTTGCTATTCGCGAGAATTTTTGCTTGAATATTTTATTATGCGTAATTTTATTCGGCTAATTATGCTCACAGTCTGAATACGCTCTAAGGACGCTATTGATCTTGTGAAGTTAAGTCTAATTGGTCGTGAGGCCTAAAATAGCGCCACTTCATCTCTGCCTGTGGGTGTCGTAAAAGGCGTCTAAAGGATTCACCGGGGAATTAGCGGCAGAGTTCTCTGAGCCAGTGGCGTACCTAATGGGGGGCGGTGGGTGCGGTCCGCACCGGGCGGCACTTACCCTGGGGCGGCATTTTAGCATTTACTTTTAGTTGTATAAAGCAATTTATTCATTTCATATTTATTTTCTTTCTTGAATAATAAATGATTATTATGATTATTATAAGTTTAATATTTGATTTATATAAATTATGGTTAACTATATGATTTCGAATATTATTCATCGGTGTATATAACTGCATATTAGTGTAAATTTTGAATTCTAATTCAAGAACAAGGTAATAATTTGATTTTATTGTATTCATTAAAATTCTTTGAATTCGTAAAAGTATCTTTTCGATTTTGTTCGGCAATTTTTCCTAACTAAAATTTTTTAATATCAGTTTATAAGTGTCATTTCTTTTGAAAAGTTTATATGATTTCTTTGAAGTAATATATCAATATTTTTTTATTCATCGTTTTTTCTTTTGAAAAACAGGGCCGGCGGAAGGCGGTCTGCTAGGTCTGCAAAGCATTAGGGCGCCGGCATAAGAACTATCTTTTTCAAACAACAAAATCTAAACGAGACAAAACAAGAATACTGACGAAGTTACAATTTCAGAACTCGCAAATAGATAAATATTCTCAGTCCGTTTTGAAGAATTGTATTTGGATTGATAAATTGCTTAAAAACCATTTTGTTCATTAGCGATTCAATCTTTTAACAGTGAAGAGTGAAACAAATTATTAGGGTGCAAGTGCATTTGGAGAATTTATAATTGTTAAGCATATTGTGTATTACGTATTGTAGATATAGATGTTATTCAGCGAAGTAAAATGACTTTGCCGTTTTCTATACATAATATACTATTTATTTCGACAAGTTATATTTTTATTATATATCCCTAGGATGAAACGAGTAAAAGAAAGCGGTGCGTCATTTAGAAAGAAAAGGGAGGAAATACAGATTAAAAACACTGGAGCAGTACTCAAATACATCTTTCATAAGCCAACTTCTAGTTCTTTTAGTATTGTTGCCTTAAATACGGGTGAAGAAGCAGCGCTCGAAGGCGAAAAAACATTATCCAATGTTGTTCAAGAGGAAAGACCTGCTTCACACACTGGCGAAGATGTAGAAAGTTTATCAAGTCCTGATGAAGAATCTGCTGCACAAATTATTCTGTCTGTTTCTATGAAAGATGTTGGATTATGGCCTAACAAAATTGACGACAATACAAGAGTATTTCTGGTACGTCAAGGTCCCTTTTTAATTCAAAATTTAGACGCTGACTTCAGCAAAGGAATAAAACGTTCTAATAATACAAGCAAAGCCAAAGGTGAAACAAGAAAACTGAGTCGGGACTGGTTTTTTCAAATATTGCCTAATGGCGAAAAGCTCTTAAGATCCTGGATGGTATATTCACCATCGAAGAAAAGTATTTATTGTTTCTGCTGCAAACTGTTTGATAATCTGTGTCAAGCAGGTTTTAATACGGAAAATGGTTTTAACAAATGGTGGAAACTTAGTCCTAAAATTAGTCAACATGAGATTAGTCCGCTGCACTTCCGATCATATTACAAATGGAAAGAATTAGAAATAAGACTTGGAAGTGGAGCAACTATTGACAAACTACAACAATAGAATATTGATAAAGAAATAAAAAAATGGAAGGAAATTCTAACAAGAATACTTAATATAATTAGATTCTTAGCAAAACAAAATTTGTCATTTCGAGGACATCGTGAAAGTGTTCATCAGGAAAACATCGATTTACTGGAAAATAGAGGAAATTTTCTCGAGGTTGTTGACTTATTGGCTAAGTACGACCCAGTATTACGAGAACATGTAGTAAAAATTAAGATGGGTAATAAATATAGTCTCTCTTATTTGTCGCCGAAGATTCAGAACGAATTCATAGGCACAGTCAGAAAAACAATTATGGATCAAATAAAGCAGGCTAAATACTTTTGTATTATATTTGATAGCACTCCTGACATTTCACACAAAGATCAAACCAGTCAAATTATTAGATATGTAGTTATTGAAGGTAGCGAAGTTAAAGTTGTAGAATCGTTTATTGACTTTGTAGAAACTAAAGGAAAAACTGCTGTTGAAATCACAGATATGATTTTAACGAAATTAAAAAATGACGGTTTAGATATAAAAAATTGCAGAGGACAGGCTTACGATAATGCTGCCGTCAGGCATGGCAGGAACGCACAGCGGCGTTCAAACTCGCATTAAAGAAATAAATCCAAATGCAGAATTTGTAGCATGTACAAATCATTCCTTAAACCTGGCTTGTTTGCACGCAGCTTCTACAGCTATCAATTCCATCACATTTTTTGGAACTATCGAACAGTTGTTTTCGTTGTTTTCTTCTTCCACTCATAGATGGAATGTTTTACTTTCGGTCACTGGTTAAGATGTTAAACGTAGTGTAGAAACTCGCTGGAGCGCTAGAGCTGCCGCGGTAACTATAGTAAAAAAACATTTTTTTTACATTTTAAGCGCTATGGAAAAATTGACATCTGAAGAAGAAAATAGTAAAACGCGATCAGATGCTGGAGTATTACTCAATTCTATGCAATCTTTTTATTTTCTATGTTACCTTCATTTATTGGAATCCGTTCTTTTGGAAATTAATGACGCTCAAAAATACCTGCAAATAAAGGGGTTAAATGTCCTCCAATTCCACATAAAACTAAATTCTTTGCAAACACATTTAATGGAACAAAGAGATACGCTAGTACAAAACGCTGTTATAGCTGCCAAAATAATTTGTGAAGAGATGGAAATATCGACTGAGCGTCGAGTTAGAAGGAGAAAAAATATGAGTGGGGAAAATTCGCAAGACGTGGGGCTATCCTTAGAAGAAGAACTACGAAGAGAAATGTTTTCATCTATGGACAGAATTATAAAGGAAATAAAAGAACGCTTCGATCAATTGCATGGTCTTGTAAGAAAATATTCGTGTATAATACCGTGTAACCTACTAAATGAAGAATTTGAATGTCAAATAAATGATTTGATCGACATTGATAAAGAACAGTTCCATATCGAAAGAAAAAGGATCCAGGTTTTTATGGCTGTATCTACACTAAAAGAAGAGGTAAAACATTGGAAAAACGGGGAGAAGGGCCCTCTTGACCTGCTAAAATTTATTCAGCAGTATAGGTTGGATTCTGTTCCCAACATTGTAAGTTTGTTAAGAATTTTTTTAACAATTTCAATCAGTGTCGCTAGTTGCGAAAGAAGCTTCTCAAAATTGAAGTTGATAAAAAAATATCTTCGTTCTACAATGAGTCAATCAAGACTACAAAATCTTGCAATATTGTCAATAGAACAAGAAATTACAAATAATATAAATTTTGAGAGCATTATACACGATTTTTCTGGTATGAAAGCTAGAAGAGTAGATATTATATAAATATGTTTACGAGTGCATACAAATAAGTCTAAAAAAATTTACTCTGTGTATTAATTAACATTGATTAAATAACTTAATAATTTATTTATGTGTATTAATTTATAAAAACCACTATTTCATTGACTTATAATAGAAAAGGTGGCAGACTGGAGATCGCCCCGGGCGGCAAAAGTTCTAGGTACGCCACTGCTCTGAGCATTATACTAGGGTACTGCGATGGCCAATCAGCGTATACTAATGTCAGGGAGTTATAATAAGCCCGCATGGATAGGGACCATAATGCAGTGGAAGCATTAGTTCCGGCTTCAAAAGTCAACATCCGTCATACAATTCAATTGAGACTCTAACTTTATGGCTCAAGGTAGCATTTACAATGTCACGTCTATTGGTTTGGTTGATATATATACACTAGGAGAACTGTGAGCTCGAACTAAGCTACCCATTAAAGAAAGTAATGTGAAGTAATTAAACCAATACAGACAGATGAGTGATGGCGGAGGAGGAAATTGATCTTCCAAACAATTGCACAAACTATTGTTATGAGGTCATCGCAATGCTGTCATCTCCCATATCACAGCTTAAATAGGTAACGCCTATCTCCCTCAGATCCGTCCTGGGCGGGCAATCACGCGAGAAGTCCAGTGAATCCGTTTATTGAGGTCCCAGACTAAAAACCGGAATACCTCGTGCGTCCTCTCAAAACCGGCATCGCGTAGGAGTCGTCGATTTATAGACTTTTCTAAAGTCCCTCTTGAACAACAAACATTTTCACAATCATGATTACATGACATGAAGTCGTCGTGGCCTAAGGGATAAGACGTCCGGTGCATTCGTGTTGAGCGATGCGCCGGTGTTCGAATCTCAGGCGGGTACCAATTTTTCTAATGAAATATGTACTCGGCAAATGTTCACGATTGACTTCCACGGTGAAGGAATAACATCGTGTAATAAAATTGAAACCCGCAAAATTATAATTTGCGTAATTACTGGTGGTAGGACCTCTTGTGAGTCCGCACGGGTAGGTACCACCGCCCTGCCTATTTCTGCCGTGAAGCAGTAATGCGTTTCGGTTTGAAGGGTGGGGCAGCCGTTGTAACTATACTGAGACCTTACAACTTATATCTCAAGGTGGGTGGCGCATTTACGTTGTAGATGTCTATGGGCTCCAGTAACCACTTAACAACAGGTGGGCTGTGAGCTCGTCCACCCATCTAAGCAATAAAATAAAAAATAAAAAAAATACAACGGAGCATAGTCAGCTGTGGCTATTCATAAATTAATTTCATTTACCAGTTCATAAATTTCAGATTGTTATACCGAATTATGATGTTTCCTCATCCCTAGTTTTCAGTCCGAACATAACTCAGTTTAATGAGTTACAGTCTGATCTCAGCCGACATTTATAGTTCGGCGTGTTTTATTAGCGATGGATGTGTGTCAAAATGACGTCTGTAATCTCGACTGTCAAATCGGCCGCTTCAGATTGTTTTTACTATAATAATGATGCTATTTACGTATTGTAATTTTGCACAATGTGTAATGGCCGCAATTTTTTTATATTTTATTTATTTATTTTTTATTGCTTAGATGGATGGACGAGCTCATAGTCCACCTGGTCTTAAGTGGTTACTGGAGCCCATAGACATCTACAACGTAAATGCGCCACCCATCTCGAGATATAAGTTGTAAGGTCTCAGTATAGTTACAACGGCTACCCCACCCTTCGAACCGAAACGCATTACTGCTTCACGGCGGAAATAGGCGAAATATAAATTTAATGTATTTAGTTCTGTGACGTAACGTGTCGTGGACTAATGGGTAAGTCTGGTCTGGTGTACTCGCTAAAATGATGCGATTTCCATGAGGTTAATATGTAGGAAAGATACCAATTGCTCGAAATAAGTATGGATTTAGCATGTGCTCAACGAACTTCACCAGCACCATGCTGCTTATTCTCGTAGCGGAATAGGCGTTGCAGTTTGAAGAGTAAGACAATCTTTGCTCAACACTCTCAATAGAATAGGCCTTAAGAATATATTCACGCCAACAACAGCCTTACGACTGGTTATTACATACATAGGTCCTAGTTTATATATCTTCAATTTTTCGAAATATCGTAACTACATTCCTACAGTAGCCCGTGAGTGTCTATTCAACGTTGATCAGAGTTACTATATAACAAAGTGGAACCTTATAAAATCTCTTTGATACGTGGCCAAAATTGGGACTTAAGAGCGCTGCGGGTGATGTACCACCTCCTAACAGTAGGGGTGATCTTCGTTCCGGTAGCAGATAGTGCGGCGATAATAAGGCGATGAAGGGTCATCTCTATTCTCTAAGGCACTTTGTCAATAAGGGCGATAATAAAGTAGTAGCCAATTCTTCACCATGACATCGGAACGGGTAAACAGATAAAACGTCCACTAGCCAAGCAATAGGCATAGCTTCTATGAAAACAATCATGTTTACAACGTCTCTGTAAGTATTAATAATTGAATTGGCAGTTTTATTGTACTTCAAACAAAAGTGGTAATGAAAAATGTGTTTATTGTTCTGTTTTTTTATGTTCCTCAAATTGGTCATTGTGTAGGCGACTCTAGTTTTATGACGATTCAGTTTGATTTTGTTCGAAATAAAATCCGTGGCGTCAATCGCGGAGCGCGGTTGATGTTTTTGCGTCTGATTTTCTTCGATTATTCATGCCTGTCTTAAGAAGAAGTTAATTAATTAATTTGTTTGCTGTATCCGAAATGAGACAGTGCTGTGTATACACATCAATGGACAAGTATTTTATTAGTAATTAAAGCTTTGGAAACGCCTGCGAATTCATACTTGAATATATACTTTTTTAGTATTGATTTTATTAAGTCATCATTTCATCATCATCATTATCCTGCCCTCCTCCCAGTCACCTGGGGTCGGCGCAACATGTTTTCTCCTTCCATACTCTTCTATCATATACTATTTCTTCGCTCACTCCCTTCTTACCCATATCGTCTTTCACGCAATCCATCCATTTCTTCTTAGGTCTACCTCTTCCTCTATGTTCTTCCACATTCATAGCTAACATTCTCTTACCAACCTTATTTTCATTTCGTCTCATCACATGTCCATACCATCCCAAACGCGCACTTCTCAGCTTCTATGTCACAGGTGCCACTTTCAGACTTCCTCTAACATATTCATTTCTTTCTTTCTTTCATTCATTCATTCATTCATTCATTTTGATTTATTATTTATTGATTTTGAGTTTATTGATTTTATTAAGTATCTGTTCAAAACGAATTACACGTTATAATAATTTCTTCCATAATAAAATCGGAAATGAAATAATCCTTTTAATGTACTTTTTGAATCCTAAGAAAACGTTAACACAAAACTGTTTCCGTTAATAAAAATAAACTTCACTTTATATATTTGTACGCTAAACGTAAATAATACCAAACCGTGAACCGCTTATTGTAGAACTAGGTTCAGCTTTTTTAAGCACTTCGTCCCTGAAGTATGGCAAAATAGTGCCACCAACATACGGTAGGTGGCGCGCGTGATCAGCTCCAGCAAATCGTACTTACTTTACTGGTGGTAGGACCTCTTGTGAGTCCGCACGGGTAGGTACCACCACTCTGCCTATTTCTGCCGTGAAGCAGTAATGCGTTTCGGTTTGAAGGGTGGGGCAGCCGTCGTAACTCTACTGAGACCTTAGAACTTATATCTCAAGGTGTGCGGCGCATTTACGTTGTAGATGTCTATGGGCTCCAGTAACCACTTAACACCAGGTGGGCTGTGAGCTCGTCCACCCAACAAAAAGAAAAAAAACCAACGCACGGTAGGTGGCGCGTGTGATCAGCTCCAGCAAATCGTACTTACATTTAGTGAAAAAAAAACCAAGGACTTGTCCCATAAAATTGAAACTGCATGGTCACAATACTGTACGGTCGAGCAACACCTACCGTTTGCAGGGAACACAAATTTAGACAATTGAATGCTGGATCGTCGCTAATCTCTTCATCTCTATTATCTGTTCGACTACGAGAATACACACGTAAGGGATACTTGTGTTTTATTGACTGGTTATCTTTGTTCTTAGTGAGAGTTTTTTAACGTTCTCGATATCGTAAAAGTTAAGTCGAATCTATATATTAATACGTGAAGCAAAAACTTTGTAGCCCTTTTTACGAAAATTGCGCGGACGGAGGAGTATGAAATTTTCCACACTTCTAGAGAATATAGAGAAGAAGTGCACAATGCTAATATTTTTTTCAAATAATGCATAAAAGATACATTCAATCAATAAAGAAAACATTACACACACTACATACCGTGTATTTGACGCACACACGAATGCATACTATTTACTGTCAAACTTTTGTTCTTGACGTCTGTTGTCAAATTGAGATTAAATATTGTTTGTCTTTGTTAATATTTTTTATAGTGTAGTCTTGGCGAAATTTGTGATTATAGAAGTATAAAATACAATCACAATAGTGTACAAACTTACAATTCTAATTAATTATAGTCGAATTTCGACTACTGCGGGACTTCTAGTTAATATATAAATAACGAAATGAAGAATACCATAAAATGAAGAAACTATTTTATTTGAATTGGTTAAGTTATTGCCACTGGAAAAAGTAATTTTAGTTGATTTTGAGATAATTAATATTTGAAGTTAATCAGTTCGACAAATGTTTTTTGTTAATGAGCGGGTAAATTTGTTTATTTGTTTTGGCTGAAACAAGATGAAACTTATTTTATATAACACAGACTTTTTAGCGTACTTCTTGAATGTCAAAATATTAAATGTCTACTCTGTCACCGATTCCCAAAAGACCCGGAGAAACGAACTCAGTGGGCTTGTCCTTTTTTTATATTATTCAATTATTTTTTTCTTGTTTGAGCTATTTCTCACGTAAGCAAAGTTCAAGGGCTCAGCCAAGCACTTGCCTATATTATTACTGCTTCTATATTAATCTTACAAATGGCGGTAGGGACTCACTACTAGTGAGTCCTTAGTACTACACGTTGCTGTGAAGCAGTAATGCGTTTCGGTTTCAAGGGTAGGGTAGCCGTTGTACTGTAAAACTGAGACTTAGAACCCACCTTTCAAGGTAGGTGGTGCCATTTACGTTGTATCCGTTGTATACTTAACATTAGTTGAGCCGTGATTTCATCACCCAGCGAAGTACTAAAAAACGTTTCGATGCTAGTTAATCACGTATAAATTTCAAAGAATCATCAATTTCGTCGTGGCCTAAAGGATAAGACGTACGGTTCATTCGTGTTGAGCGATGCACCGGTGTTCGAATCCCGCAGGCGGGTACCAATTTTCCTAATGAAATACGTACTCAACAAATAATCACGATTGACTTCCACGGTGAAGGAATAAGATCGTGTAATAAAAATCAATTAAAAATAGCTAATATTTTTAGAGTGTTTTCAATAAAATTAATAAATTAATCTTGATTCCAGATTCTAGATAATTAATAAAATCTAGGAAAACAATTGGAACGAAATGGAAATGTAGACATAGAGCAAGTTCAGTCAAAAGCTGTTTCGAGCTTATTTAAAAAAAACCTTGCACACATTTGTAAGTTTTGAACAAGAACATTGCTGTTGTCACATAGGGCATACGAAGACAGTTCTATTTGAAGCAAAACGATGGCGTAAGAAGTGAATTGTGATAGCGAAGTCTACCTTAATTAGCGTAATAATTAAATTGAGTTTTCATTAGAATTTCCGTGATAATTTGTATTTAATCTAAGCCCCAATTCGTAATAACATTATCATCTTACACATCAGTACAGTAAGAAATAACGAATTTATTATTCCGAATTCTTCGGAAGTCTAACTTCGGACATTTCATATTTCGAACAGCAGCGAAGTCGTTACGGTGCGACGGTATTATTACCGGCATTGGAATTTGCAATAATGCGGAAGAGAAGTGAATCGTTATTGCGTGACAGCGGCAACAGTCTTCTGAACATCATATCGAGCAAGATCGAACGAGTTCCAGTTAATAGTCTTTGCAGCAAGCGCTTATGAAAAACTCTCAAAAAAAGATTATGTAATTTTCTAAGTTACTAATATAGATTATAAGTGATGCTGGTTTTATTGGTGGTAGGACATCTTGTGAGTCCACACGGGTAGGTACCACCGCCCTGCCTATTTCTGCCGTGAAGCAGTAATGCGTTTCGGTTTGAAGGGTGGGGCAGCTGTTGTAACTACACTGAGACCTTAGAACTTATATTTCAAGGTGGGTGACGCATTTACGTTATAGATGTCTACGGGCTCCAGTAACCATTTAACACCAGGTGGGCTGTGAGCTCGTCCACCCATCTAAGCAATAAAAAAATAAATACTAACAAAATGTACGGTTTTTACTGATATAAATATTTATAATTATTATTTGTATTAAAGACAGAATTGACCCTTTTGCGTATTCCGCCAACGTAAGAGAAAACATGCAAAAGACTTACAATAAACCGTAGCGTGTTTTTTTTTATATAGTATTTCAGTCGGTTCTATACGGATAAGTTCATTACCTGAACGGAATGTGGGGATTCAATGATTTAGGCGCGATTACCTTGTACGCAGGGTTACCTAATAAAAAAAAGTGAACGGTAATCTTGGAACAATTTTCACTAATTTTAATAAAAATATATATTAATGACTAGGAACAAATTACGCATGGTCATCCTGCCCCAATTTAGGGTTCTCTGTGGTATGGGCACCAAAGACTGACATGCATACTTATATACGTAAATAAATAGGTAGGTACTTGTAGGTTGTATGATACTAAGTTCTCTAATGCTGACATCTGACTTGTAGCATATAGAAAAGCTATTTTGGAATATTTATAAGGTGATTTAGTCCGATAAGTAGGTATTATTAAGTTATTTGAGCATTATTAATTATTATTAAGTGTAAGTTGATGCACATAATAATATGTGCGTAATGTGAAAAAAAAAACCTTAACTCTTAATATTCTCAGTGGTTTTAAGACTTATTATATGGTTAGTACGTATAGATACCAAAGTCCTCTTCGCGTCGTTTTCCTCATTATTGAGGGTGGTGACTCCCCCGCTACATCAGTTTTTCCCGTACGGTTTCGCTCCATCTGCTACGATCCTTAGCTTCATGAAGGGCATTGTGGAAGTTGATGTTTAGAGAAGATCGTATTTGGTCCGACCATCTCGTGGGACTGCGTCCTCTGGGACGTTTGCCATCTACCTTTCCTGTCACCAACAGCCGCTTTAGATTGTGACCCTCTTTACGAGCAATATGTCCGAAGAATTCCAGCATCCTACGAAGGCATATAGTGGAAAGTCTAGTTTTGATATGAAGCTCTCTCAGAATAGACACGTGTGTATAAAGTTTGATAATGATCCTTTTTAATGAATTTTTTTTTGGATCAGACGGAAAAGTAGTTTCGAATTTGACTCGCCAAATACAAACAAACGCGATTAGCATGTTATCTTTCGAAGGATAAGCGGCTAGAACGTCAGATTACGGATACTTATTTAATGTCAAAAAAAAAAAAACGAAAAATATTCGAATGATTTAATGAAACTCTAAAACAAGAACCCCGAATATTCGATTAATCGTGAGGAATCGACGCGCGGCAACATTACATCAAAGCGAATTTTACGGTTTGATTAAATCGAATACTCGGGAAAATTTCACTTTGGCCGAACGATTTTCGTCGATTCATTGTCCGAGAATGATTGGCCGAGGCTTTTAAAGGTTTTCTTCTGGATTGATAATAAATTGTTAGGGTTAATCTGTGTAGTCCATTTGCAGAAGCATAAATTTTCCAGAACGATCGGTTCGCATTGTTGTCTGCGCGGAAAGGGCCGCGTGAAGACAAGTCAATAAAAAAAGACAATAATAATTCTTATTGGAATCTATCAGCTTCGGAGATAAGTGCTCGAGGTTTTCTTATGATCTCACGCTGTCTTAAATGGTTCGAAGGGTCTTAATGTTCGCTCCAAATCGTTATGTGATAAGTAGGAACAAAAATACGGTCGAGAAACGCGGCGATATAATGTAGATCAAAATGTTTTATTTGGGCATGTGAAATGAGGGCATTTCTCGGAGAAAAACTGGTCGATTTCATTATGGGTAGGTGCTTCCCTCTATGCAGCGCCATCTTTTGAATTATTATGATACTGTTACGCCGGTAAGAGTAACGCTATCTATCGCCGAATAGTCGAACGAATATCGAAGGATCTAGTAGCATCTAGTGCGCTCGAGAAGTACAACGCCATCTATTGTCAGAGAGCGGAAAAACAATACTCGACTTGTGTGGAATATTCTAATTAATTCTAGGGATGTGGTATCGGCTATAAAAGCGTTGCAGAGATGGCACGCAGTCAGTCAATTATCGGAATTACTCGAAGCGAAACAGCAAACGGATCACTTGAAGCGAAGTGGAAGAAGTGAATTGAGAATTTTAAAGTGTTCTCTGTGTGTGTTCCAAGTGATAAATACAGTTTGAAGTTGTACTTTGGTGGAACATTTATTTATCTCGAACTCCAGCGCGTAACAATACTGACCTTAATGAATTAATCCAATTTTATCTTGTCTTTCGATTCTGTTCAAAACTATCCGTGCGTTAATATATAAAAACATTCTCTATAGCAATTCGTGCGAGCTAAATTTTATGCTAAAAAACTAACATAACTCCACTCTAAATATTGTTAATAGTACACCGCGACTCACCTGCTGTATCTATTTCAGTATTTTTTTAGATAAAACGCTTCATGTTTGGCGATAAGACCGCATATTGTACAATCATACGTGCTGTTGACTGTTTTTGAATGTTAATTATATCCAGGGCTGGTTTCAGAGCAGCGATACTTTAAGACAAATATTTTTTTGTATGGAAACTAGCGACATCTTGTAGCGTATGTCACTAAACTTATATTTTGTTAAAGTTAAGGCATTTAATTATTATACAACTAAACACAGAAAAAATAATCATAGAAGTCTTTATTTGTTATAGTCAAAGTGATTAAATTTTATCAATTGTCATTAAATGTATCTATATAATAGGTATAATGTTACTGCCATCTACAGGAGCAATGAGAAACTAATCGAAGCGAAGCCATCTAGTGGCCGACGCCCATAAACACTTTGTGTAGTGCTTGAGTTGCTTATCTATAACTAATTTAGGTGTTTTATCTATAATTGTATCGTATAGACATAGTCCACTGAGTTTCTCGCCGGATCTTCTCAGTGGGTCGCGATTCCGATCCAGTGATAGATTCGGCGAAGCACTGTTCCTGCTAAGGCTAGTGTTAGTAAATTTACTTCAGGTTGAGCCCGTGAACTCACCTACCCATCAGGGCTTAGCTAAAATAGCCCCCTAGGCTACCAGCGAATAAGAAAAGTTAATTGTGTTTTGGTGTGTAATAAATTATATTCTCTCTCCCTCCCTCTTTCTGTCTCTGTCTCTCTCTAATTTATACACTAATGAGTCGACTATTATCAAAGCCGGCAATGTGACTTTTGGACAATTATTGGTAAATCAGAAAAACGAATTATTGACTTTGTATTCCATGGGCAGTCACAAAACTCTTCTGAACGACATCTTAGATAAATAACAGGTTAAGTATTAACCTTTATTTAATGCAGGTTTTGAACCGTATTCTTTGAAGGAGACGATTATATTCAAATCAATCTGTATTGACATATCAATAACATTTTTTTGTCCAAATGCACAGATTGCCACCTTTGATAATAGACGACTCTAATGTAGTAATAATAAGGTAGCAAGAAAACAAATGTGTAATTTGTAGTAATAATCTACTTATTCAGAAAGTTTTCGAATGATACTTCTTTATAAATACGTAATAAAGACGTTGATTTACCGATTTGTTGTTATTTTCGTGTTCCGCGGAAACAATCATTAATGTAATGGACAAAGAATGTATTATTGTACGAAGCCTTGCCTTCATTTTCGGCGCTCAACAATACGTTTTATTGAAACTGTTCGTTTGAATACAGACGACCTAGTTCAGAGCCTAAACCTCATATCATTATGGTAAAGGCGGACTGTTATTTCAACTGCGCGAAAGAAATTCGTGCTCTATACAAAGAGCTGTTCTGAGCGACCGTGACAATCTTGACTTACGAAAACGCTTTTGAAGCTTTCAAGAAAGTTTCTCTCAAAGTGATGAACGCGAATTTTTTTTTTTTTTTAATGTCCTTGTAGGCAGACGACCATACGGCCCACCTGACGGTGAGTGGTTACCGTCGCCCATGGACTTCAGCAATGCCAGGGGCAGAGCCAAGCCGCTGCCTACCAATGCGAATCTATGTCTTCTGAATCGTTCCCTTACTGTTGAGGGTCGTGACTCGGTAACAACCATATTCGATCTCGGCATGGCAAATTCAAAGCCGTCGTCACTCGTAGCATGTCTGGTTGGATCCCCGGGTCTACTCTAGGTGCTCTTTAAACACTGGTCACGGTCCTCGTCAAACTTGTTGTTCGTTCGACAAGTGAGCTAACCCATAGACACAGTTTCTCATAATCATAATAAATGTCTTCCGTTAATCATCGTCAATAATACCATAAAATTCTGGAGTTTCAGTGTCGCCGATTGAAATGTCAAACAAACTTAAAATTCCATACAAAATGGACATGACATTCGAAAGTGCTGAGGGTATTTGTGACTAGGGTTGCCACCTTTTTTTTGCAGATAAACTACATTGGTTATTATAGGTAGGAAAAAAAAGTATATCGTATTAAAATAAAGTACAATTTATTTTTATTACATACTAGCTGATCCGGCAGACTTCGTAGTGCCTCAATCGATAAATAAAAGACCTAAACTTTTGTATAAAATAAACTTAAAAAAAACAAAAGGAATCCGTCCGACAGGAAAAACAAAATTGTTATTTTTATTTAATTCCGAGCATTTTCATATTTATCGACCTTTTAAACCTTCTCTGGACTTCCACAAATAATTCAAGACCAAAATTAGCCAAATCGGTCCATCCGCTCTCGAGTTTTAGCGAGACTAACTATATAGATTATTATGTTTAAATACGTATATTAATTGAACAAATTAAACAAGAAATTGTGACAATTAATGACAGTGACATTGTTGACATTTGAGGTTAAGTTGCGTTCAGAAATGTTTGTTAAAAAACGAGTGCTTAGGCGATGTAGCGTTGACGAGTGGCAACATTGATTCAGCAATCGATGTATTTCGCTTAACGAAAAAATACATATGACTTTCAAAATCCCAAAGTAACCGAATCATGCGAAATAAAGTATTTTCGTGTACTTTGTTATTCACATAAAGTATAGAGTACAATTAATTACCTTAAAAACGTACAATACTTTATTATAAAGCACGGGTGGCAACCCTATTTGTGACGGTCAGTAGTTATATGTCCGGCAGAGTCTCTGGGTGGAAACAAACGATTTTACAAGTCATTGGCAACCTCAACGCTATGTCTCAAGGTGCACGGCCGCATTCACGTTGTCACCAACATAAATCTACAATTCGTCGCGTTTTACGGAGAGTTCAACCCATAGACCCAGCTCATTGATTTTCTCGCTGGTTCTTCTCAATGGGTCGCGACTCCGATCCGGTGGTAGATTCTGCGAAGCATTGCTCTTGCTAGGGCTATTGTAGCAAATTCTCTCAGGTTGAGCCCGTGAGCCCCCGTCCACGCGTAGCCGGAATAGTCCCTTCAGCTACCAGTAAAAAAGAGGAGAAAAAAGCAACAATTAAACAACAACATACCTCCATTGGATGCGTTATGCCGCTTGGTGAATATATACAGTTGGTTGGATATCTGATTGATCCAATATATTGGGCCGTGACTGCTATTTGAATGTGAATTTCCGGCTATTTCACTACCAATTTCCCTGCTACCATCAGCCGTTTCAGGTTATTGAGTCTTCTTGTGGCAAAGTCACTCCCATAAATTGTTAGCGAGCCGCGAACTAATAACTAAAATACATTAAACAATATTCTCCTCCTTATCCCACTAGGTGGGGTCGGCACAGCTAATTTTTCTCTTCCATTCTCTTGTATCATACGTCATCTCAACACTCACTCCTCTCTCTCTCTCTCATATCGTCATTCACACACTCCATCCATGTCTTCTTCGGTCGACCTCTTCCCCCTCTACCTTGCACTACCATTTCCATACATCTCCTAGTCACATGCATCTTCTCTCTACGCATCACATGTCCGTACCACGCTAAACGTCCGCTCCTTAATTTGTTGAAGCAATACTTAGAACACGTGTTAAAATAATTTTTACGGTTTAGCTCTCGCGTTTTTAAATGTCGTACACGATATTCAAATGTCGAAAACGAGTGACGCTTTAGTAGTCCGCGACCACAAAAACTGTAAAATATTCCAAACGTCGCCAATAACAAAACGAAATTAAAAAAAAAAAAAACTAGAATAGTTTTAATTATGTCTAAGTGTTGGACGGCTACATTTGAGGGGACTGGGTTCTGTAGGTGACGAGGGGCTATTTAAAAACACACTGCTTCATTATAATTATATTGCAGATAGTTTGAACACTGTTACACCATTATAAAATTATTATCTTTATATTTTTTATAAAACTCTTACATGTTTCTTTGACCGTGTCTAGATGAGAAGCATAGATTATACACAATATATTTGAGAATGAGAAGTGCTGACTTTTTCTTACGATAATACAATCATCTGTTTTTTAAACATTTAAAATAATTCTAATATTCGATATCTGTAATCATGTGTCAAGTGTTGCCTGCCATTACATTTAATTTTATATTCAAACTCCAACACTAAGACTCATGAAAACCGAAGGGGATATTGTAGATAAAAATTGTTTTATTTTCAACAAGACCCTTGTACGTGAAAATATATTTAAGTACAAAAAGACAAACAACCGTTTCATGTTATTGGCGATAAAAAGTTTTCATATTAAGGCACGATTCGCTTGCTGCAAAACATCATTACATGTAATAATGCTATTTGTATAAATAGACGAGGACGAGACGAGATAGTCACAAAGGACAAAAGGAAATAAAGCGGGCGTATTGTGTGGACTTAGCACTAGTGATTGTTGTGTTGTAAATGCTCAAATTGGCAACAAAATGGTGTGGCGGAGGATTCTGCGAATACCGTGGACTGCCATGAGAACAAACGAGTCCATTCTAAGGCAGCTAGACATCCGAAAAAGGCTCTCTTCCATCTGCCGGGAACGTGTTATGACCTTCTTCGGACACATCATGCGGTCTCCCAGACATGAATTAGAGAAGCTCATAATTACGGGTCGAATAGAAGGCAAGCGCGCCGTGTGCAGAACACCAGCCAGATGGTCAGATCTGGCAAGAGAAGCACTCGGTGGTAGTCTGTACCATGCAGTCCATGCCACCCATGATCGAGCACATTGGAAGTACGTCGCATGTGGTCGCGATCCTCAGTAGTGAGGGAACGATATAGAAGAAGAAATGCTCAAAACGAAATCAAACAGAAATCGTCTTTTCGTATTAAAAGTGTACAATTTCCAAAAATATTCGAAATTGAGTTAATATGCGGAATCATTTGGTATCACCAGTATTTTTCTCATAAATATTGTCAACTGTCATTTTTGTGTTTTTTTAGTTTACCTATGTTTTGACTATTATTAACAAAATTAATACATAAAACTGGTAAAAAATATATGTTGCAAAGATGATTAATATTAAAAATATCACATGTCAAACCTTTAAAACACTATCCTGTAAAATATTTTGTAGGTTTAGCGATTTCGGCTGGTCGTAGGACCGTCGAGGCGATTCGCCCAGTCCTTGTGGATTGGGTGAATCGTGACAGAGGACGCCTCACTTTCCGGCTCACGCAGGTTCTCACTGGGCATGGTTGCTTCGGTGAGTTCCTGCACCGGATCAGAGCCGAGCCGACGGCAGAGTGCCACCATTGTGATTGCGACTTGGACACGGCAGAGCATACGCTCGTCGCCTGCCCCGCATGGGAGGGGTGGCGCCGTGTCCTCGTCGCAAAAATAGGAAACGACTTGTCGTTGCCGAGTGTTGTGGCATCGATGCTCGGCGACGACGAGTCGTGGAAGGCGATGCTCGACTTCTGCGAGTGCACCATCTCGCAGAAGGAGGCGGCGGGGCGCGTTAGAGACGCGCAAGCCCGCCGCCGTCGAGCGGGGGCCAGGGAGGCGGATATCGCCCAAGCCCTGGCCCTCTAAGTGTTTCGGGTCCCCCTCATATGTCGGTCTGGGGACCGGCGAGGGGGACCTAAGAAGACGTCGTGCAAGCTGCTCTGCACGCGTTTTACGCAAGAGCATCCGGGTGATGGAAGGCCGGCTATCCTCGACCCACGCTGGTTCTGACCCAGCGGGGTATTCCGTAGGATAGCTCACTCTAACCGGCGCCATCTAGGCGGGCTCCGGATAGCCTGCCGACCGAGAGGGCTGGTGGTCGTGGCGCCGACGACCGCCAGTCCGGCGTCCCGAGGGGGAGGGTGATGGGAGAGATGTGCTCCGCACTAAACACTTCACTTTCCCCCCTTTGCCTTTTCATGAGTTCTGTCTCATGTGAGGTTTGGACGTTGGTTGTCGAGCGACAGGAGGTTTTAGTCGGTTCGACTCCGACATGCTCCGCCCGCCGTCCCCAGTGGAGGGCGGAAGTCCGGCGATTTCCTCCTGAACAAAAAAAAAAAAAAGGTTTAGCGATTATACAGTTTTAATGCGAGAAGAGGATATGGGCACTGTTCTGAGTCGTCAGCTACGTTTCCCGTAAAACAAACAAAAAACTAAAACAATCACTATCATTTTCGAAATTCAAACAGTTTGTTAAAACAAAAAAAAAAACTTCTGTAAATACCAAATGAAGTTATCTCTAAATAATAAAAGCTAATTTTCGAAGAAATCTGAGGACAGAATAAACAGACTTTAAGTTGTTTCATAAAATTTTGGTTCAGGAACGAATTATTTTGGTCTCGGGTCCCCCACGGGATCTCGGGGTCTCCCAGAGTTTGTTCCGTAATATTTCTGACAGTTTTATTTCTCGAAAGCGCTACGTGATTTATTGTACGTGATTTAGAGACAGTTTGTCTGTTGAAGTTCATATATAGATGAATTTCACCGGCCTGCTTGACAGAGTGAAACAGAATACGTTTTGGAGTAAATACTATACCGCGCAAAATCAAAATATGACTCTAGCGTTAATTCTGAAGAGTATCATATATTTATTACTGGTGGTAGGACCTCTTGAGTCCGCACGGGTAGGTACCACCGCCCTGCCTATTTCTGCCGTGAAGCAGTAATTAAAATTATTTTATAGGTATACTCCGATTCTTATTCAAATCATGTACTTCACAATCTTTTCCAAATAATAGGTCCTGAACCAAAAAACTATCAATTTGTAAGCAATATCGAGATAATTTCGATATAGACATTTCGCTGTCGGACTTCCTTACTAGTCGCGGCGGCGAACGTGAGTACCCGTGGCCTGCAAACTTTGCTGCGCGAATGGTCGCCTCGTCCACCGCTTCGCTGTTCGCACCGCCGATCCCCGTGGCCAGGCCGTAAGCCTTGTTCGCACTAGGCGAGTATTTTAGTCGAGTACCGAGTAATTTAGTGGCTAAACTACTCGCTACTCGCCCGATAAAAATAGAACAAAATGGATTGACTTGACTAAATTATTTACTAACCTACTCGACTAAATTTTTGGTGCTCAGACACATTTAGCTACTAAATTACTCGGTACTCGACTAAAATACTCGCCTAGTCCGAACAAGGCTTTAGGCCACGACGATTAGTCTATTCGCTTACTAAATATTTCACATAAGCAGTGTGTTATCAAAACGACGGCCAAACCGCTATTTCTGATGCCACTTGTTCTGAACCCGAATTGCCATAATGCCTTTATCTAACCTGAAGTATTCACGCATTAAGATTTGATAGACGTTGTGCCAGTTCAGTTGTTACTACCATCTCGTGCGCAAGAAATCTAACAATAACGTGTAATACTTAAAATCTATACTTATACTTATCTATACTTCTACCTAGTCTTGCCATAATACTGAGACAAAGGAAAAAACAAAAATTTATATTGCAAATAACATTTATTACTTTTACAGTGTGTTAGTTTAATATATATATATAAAACAATTTAAAGTATAAAAAGCTTATTCGAAGTGGTCTCCATTGGCTGCAATACAGTTCTTTAAACGTTGAGGCCAGTTATCGATAGAAGCACGCACTCTTTCCATGGGAAAATTTTTCACTGTCAATCGTACGGATTGTTTTAGGGACTCCAAATTATCATGGCGTTTAGAGCAAGCCGTACTCTCTAAAACTGACCATAAATCATAATCCAGCGGATTAAGATCGGGACTAGACGACGGCCAGTCTTCAGCTCTGATGAAGCCCGAAACGTTCGTTTCCAACCAAGACTGCGTAGACCGAGCTTTATGACCTGGCGCCGAGTCTTGCTGGATGGACCATTCTTGATTATTGAACATGGTGTTGTTGAGGGGCTTCACTACCTTCTCAAGAATGGTATCTTGATACAGTTTTGCCGATGTTTTGATACCTTTTTCACAAAAGTATGGTTCAGTCACTCCTTCATAGCTAATATCCCACCAAACCATCACTGAAGTCGGATAGTGCCCACGTTGCACTCTGTCGACTAATTGGGAAACTTTCTTAGAGCTTTGAGCATAAATACGGTCATATTGTTTGTTAAAATGTTGCTCAATTGTAAAAAAATTTCATCCGTAAACAAAAATTTTCTATGACCTCTCTTTGCGTACCGCTTCAGTAGTTGTTTCGATTTTACCACCCTATTCTCTTTTAAATTATCAGTTAAGAAATGACCAGCACGTCTCTTAAAGGCTGCAAGTCCTAAGTCATCTTTTAAAATACGCGACATGGTTCTAGGTGCTATCTTCATCTCCTGAGATAAAATATTTTGCTTTCGGACACGATTTCTTCGAATTCTTTCCCTTACTGCTTTGACCACCTTTTTCGTATGATGATTCATCCGACCGATTTCGGCCATGGCGACCACTTTGACTCCTATCCGTCGATTTGGCGCTCGTGTGCTCGAAGATGGCTTATATAGCCTATCTTTGCGGCAAAACTCCTTGCGCATTGAGGGCACATAAGCACGCCGTTCTCATAATTAATAATATTTTTCGTATGAACACTACGTGGACGGCCAGATCTTTTTCTGTCACAAACAGAGGAGGTCTCATTGCACCTATTAATAGCCCGGTACACAAACATTTTACTAATACCAAGCGTATGGAGAGTTTTAAAAATTGCATTTGGCTCCATACCTACTTTGTGTAATGCAATCACAGCGATTCGGTTCTCTTTATCACCCCACTCCATTTTAATATCGCAAAATATTGTACAATGTATTGGCGCCAAAATGAAAAAACTCAATGAGCAATCATATTAATATGACAGATTCCAAATTCAAATGTAATATTTTGTTTATTTTTAATTGTAACAGTATTTATGGCCAGACTAAGTATACTTCTTTTACGGGTTAATTTCGCATTTTCTATAATAAACGTACCATCATCGTAAAGGTATCAGAAACTATTTTAGCACAATATAGAAACGACGAATAGCATTTGTATCGTTTGCAACCAAGAAAACTGTAAAGTTCTCCAAAATTGTGTAAAAAATCCATGAAATAATAAACGCAAAATTAAACCGTAAAAAATAATTTTAATTGTGTCTACAAATCGCGAATACCGAAGAGAATACGAATAATATTTTTTTTTATTGCTTAGATGAGTGGGCGAGCTCACAGCCCACCTGGTGTTGAGTGGTTACTGGAGCCCATAGACATCTACAACGTAAATGCGCCACCCATCTTGAGATATAAGTTCTAAGGTCTCAATTATAGTAACAACGGCTGCCCCACCCTTCAAACCGAAACGCATTACTGCTTCACGGCAGAAATAGGCAGGGTGGTGGTACCTACCCGTGCGGACTCACAAGAGGTTCTACCACCAGTAATTACGCAAATTATAATTTTGCGGGTTTCATTTTTATTACACGATGTTATTCCTTCACCGTGGAAATCAATCGTGAACATTTGTTGAGTACGTATTTCGTTAGAAAAATTGGTACCCGCCTGCGAGATTCGAACACCGGTGCATCGCTCAACACGAATGAACCGGACGTCTTATCCGTTAGGCCACGACGACTTCTAATTATTTTATTCTATTCCAAGAAAATATTATTTTATTCCAAGAAAACGGGGTTAAACATTTGATTGAAAGGAATTTTTTTAAATAAACAAGTTTCACAATTAATAAACATTCAGCTCGTCGGAAAACTTACTGTAATTACAAAGAAGCCATTTCGATACTCGCTTAATAAAACAATATTTTATATACAAACAATAGACGTTGTAGTTAAAACAAAAACCGTAAATAAACTTCTTGGCATTAATTTGCAATGTTCTTGAATGAATGAAAAGTTTTCGTTATTCTCTTGATCCAATAGTTATTTTAGCATTATCGAAGTTCAAGGATCACGAATATATTTTAAAATTATTGTTTTTTTATCCTATGGGCATGTCTCTATCTTTATTCGATCATTTATATTAATTATGATTACTGATTGGATTTTTAACACAGGATTTTATTCCTTCACCTTGGAGGGTTCTTATGCACATATGTAAAAATGTCACAGAATTTAGATAAAACATCTCAATTTTTATCAATAATCTCACAATTCTTACAAAAAAATTATTGTTTTAAAAATGAATATGTATTTTTTTTCTTCAAGCATTTAATTTATTACTTACAAACTAACGCGACTTATTTGGGAGTTTACCAATAATATAAAAAAACCAATCGACATTAAATGTTCTCAATAAAATCTTTTCCGGTCTCTCCAAGAAAGAACTCCTGGCTTTCATTATGTTGCCTTCACTCTTATTTATACTGTCTACTGATTGTTTATTACTCTTCGAAACTTTTGGATTTTATTGACCGGACACAGTGTAGCTCATGAGTTATTGTCGTCGAAATACAAAAAAAAATCACAATCGCCATTGTGGAACTAAGTTGCATGAAATGTCCTTTTTATCTTCCTTTTTTTTTGTACAAGGAAAAACTTGACAAACAAACCCGGTTCTTATTTTCCGCCCATAAATAGCAGTAAATTTTTCCGATATACAACGTTATTGGGGTCGCGTTGGCTTCGATCGTCTCTTATTTCGCGGCTTCGAAGATCAACAATCAATGTTAAACATGGAGTAACATAATCGTTCGCGAAAACAAAGACAAGTGCATGTAATCACTACATAGTATAAAACAAAGTCGCTTTCTCTGTCCTTACATCTGTCTGTCCCTATGTATGCTTAAATCTTTAAAACTACGCAACCGATTTTGATCCGGTTTTTTTAAATAGTTAGAGTGATTGAAGAGGAAGGTTTATATGTATAATAACATCCATTAAATAGTGGAGAAATTAATAATAAATTACAGTTTCCGAAGCGAAGCGAGGGCGAGTCGCTAGTTAGAGAATAAAATGAAGTCTCGATTTACAGAAATCTGTCTCTCTGTTGTCTGTCACTAAAGAGAAATTAGGTTTATTTATTTATTTTCATTTATAATGTGGTAAATAATGGTTTCGTGAATCATCATTTAGTTATTTCAAATTAAATGTAGACGGTGTTATCTAATTATTGTATATATCTTTTTCTTTAATATTGTGTTGTTAATAGTATACCGCAAAATCTTATCTTTTCCATAGTTTCTGTAAATTAAACCGGCTGTCTATGAGATATCGCTTTTAGCGATAAGACAGGCTATTGTATAAATGTATCTGCTTGTTGTTTTTACTGTTGATTGTATTTTAGTGTGCAATAAGGTATATTCTCTCTCTCTCTCTCTCTCTCTCTCTCTCTCTAAATTCCGTTAGCCATGTATCAATGCTGTGATTGCTAGTTTGTTTGTTACGATTTCACGTATCAACCAATGAAGCGATCGTCATAAAATTTTGCATACGTGTTGTTTACGGTATCCAAAAGTATATTTCTACATCAAGGCGAGTAAAGTCGACGATAAAAGCTATTTTTTGTGCTAATCAACTGATTTTTTTTCGAGCTTTCTTGCTCGGTGATCCAACTGATGGTTTTCTAGACTACAAATAATTATTTGATAAACTTTCGTCTAAATAACGTCTTTAGCAGTTCAGCCGGTATTTCATTTTTATTATAAAAGTTTTAATGATTTAATTAGTCCCCGGATCGCCGGGATTGAAGGCGATTTATATTCAACGCCCCTTTCTCGGCCATTTTCGCTGTGAGCTATTCTAAGTAAACAACTATATGTCGGAGAAACCACAATTATTAACATCATCATCAGAAATCGTAGGGGCGAATGGGTGATCGAGCTAAGAGAAATATTGAGTACACCAATCACGTTTGTTTTCTTAGAACAATTTAGAAATATTTTCTTGACGTTAGCAAATGAAAATGAATGACAGTTCTTAGGACGGAGGCACAGCTCTTCAAGAAGGCTGGTTGGTAAGTGTAATGGCGTCTACGCGCCTCCATCGTCTAGGCTCTGTCGTAGCACGAAGTTAGCCGAGTTCCGACGATACCGCAATAGTGCTGCCATCTCTCGGGAATCGTGCTGCGTTTCGTTTAGCTACCAAACTAATGACCGACTCCGACATAAGATAATCATTTATTCTCGTAGGCACATATATACAGGTATGTTTTCGGCATACAATCCTGTTATTTTTACTTTACAGAAGCTAGATATAAGGTTGGTGGATTTTACGCGTTATCAAGTCACAAAGTAGGGACAAGCAAAATTAAACCCTATGATACTAAAAGAACAAAACCCATAATTGACTGCAGAACGCAATACAACTGCAGGACTACTTGTGAAGACATTGAAAGTGCTCGCAATAACAATTTCCTTTTGCTTATCGATGTCGCTTATGGACCGGTTTTACTTGCTCGCATATTACCGCAATTATGAGTTCACGATAAGGATTTGTGTTTTAACAAAAAATGCACCGAAACTGTCATTTTGCGTTTTTCATCAGCGCTGAGTATCAAAATGGCCGTCTTTTAAAATTTTCGATTCCAACCATAACCGAGAAAATAGGCATGCTGCTTCGCATAGGGTCGTGACCATCATATTTAGACAGGATCTTTCTTTTCTTTGTGCCTTTCCAGCTATTTCGGCTATTGACGGCATGAAGGGCTCCGTGGAAGGGGGTCAATGAGCGGTCGACCGAAGGAGGAGGAGGATACCCGAATATCGTTATAGATATTTTTGAGACCAATTTGCATATTGTTGTATACAAGTTATGAACATTTGGGTTGATCTACCGAGTAAATTCCCTGATCGGCTTTCACCAGCTTCTTACCGTTGTCGTTTTCCGCATAATTTCGTGTAAATTATCGTTCTGAGCATTACATGTCCTTCTCCGAACGAGGTTTGAAAGAGATCTTGTGCGATAGGCAGCCTTTTGGTAGGCTTTTGTCTGTGCCTTACTATCCACGAGCATTTTTAAACTACACTTAGGCGGACAGTTTTCTTGTCTGCTATAATTAATCAAGGTTTTCTTGAACCCATAGACACAGCCCACGGATTTTCTCGCCGGATCTTCTCAGTGGGTCGCGTTTACGATCCGGTGGTAGATTCTGCGAAGCATTGCTCTTGATAGGGTCAATGTTAGCATCACTCCGGTTTGAGCTCCGTGAGTTCACCTAAACGTTAGGGTGAAGCTGAAATAGCCTCTGAAGGCTATCAGCATAGGTAGGAAAAAAAAGTTTTCTATGGATTGATGAAGTTCTATACCTTTCTCCCCAAAATTTTTTATTGCGTTTGTATGCAGACGAGCATATGATCCACCTCATGGTGAGTGATTTCTGTCGTCCATGGACATCAGAAATGCCAACGGCAAAGCCAAGCCGCTGTCTACCGAACTATGACGTGTTTTTCCAATTATACACTTTGTCTAACATAAAATTTCTTTCTGGTCCTTATTTCTGCCCATAATTCATTTCACTGGTAGTGTTGTTCTCTTGCGAGTCAGCACGGGTAGGTACCACCACCCCGCCTATTTCTGCCGTGAAGCAGTAATGCGTTTCGGTTTGAAGGGTGTGGCAGCTATTGTAACTATACTAAGACCTTAGAACTCATATCTCAAGGTGGTTGGCGGCATTTACGTTGTAGATGTATGTGGGCTCCAGTAACCACTTAACACCAGGTGGGCTGTAAGCTGATCCTCCCATCTAAGGAAACATGAATAAATATTCAAATTAATTAATGTTAATTGACTAATTGTGGTTAGCGATTTTATTAGAACAAAAAAACAAACGATGAACACGCAAATACTTTGGCTTATCATCAATTCATTTAATTAGCCACCCTATGAACAATATCCCTGTCAGTAGCGGCTCCATGTCCGTATTATCAGATATAACGCGGTACAACGTTACTCATTTAACAGTATTTGGTCAGTAGGTCATCTAATCTGTGAGTGTATGAATGATATTTGCTTGATGACGAAATTGTGAAGTGTGGACACGGCTTTGTTTGGAAAATTGTTTAGTTTGTAATCTATATTGGTGGTAGGACCTCTTGTGAGTCCGCGCGGGTAGGTACCACCACCCTTTTTTTTTTTTTCGGGTAGAGGGCCGAACCTCCTACGAGGTCCCCGCGCAAAAGGGGCGCGCGGGGTATGTGAAACTCAACGGTCTGCATGGTGTTGTGAGCAGACCGCGGGTCCAAGGATTTTAGGACCCACCCACTAAACGACTCCCCTGCACTCTTACACCCGACGTCCGATCCCCTCCGAGGTCAGAACCCGGATGAGGTAGGGGGGCTACCGCGGTCAACACTACAATCAGACGGCGCGGCTCACCCCAAGGACGCCCAGCCGACGGAGCCTTCGAGGCGAATCGAAGGCTCTGAAACGTCGGCCGTCTCGGTACGGCAGCCCGTCGGGCCGCCCAGACGGTGCCGCTGGTGTCCCGGAATACCCCGCTGGACCAGAACCAGCCTGCCGGGTCGGGACGCGATACACCGTCGACCGGTCGCTCTATTCACTCCACGGCAGCGCGCTAGAGTGCTGGTAGCGCGCCGCGCGGCCTCACCCCCTCAGGTCGCCCCTTGACCTTCACCGGGGGAGGCCGCCACCTACAGGGGCCGGGACGTGCGGGCGTATTCCCGCCTCCGGCCCCCGGCTCGACGGCGAAGGATCGGTGCGGAAAAGGAAGAGCTCTCCCTCTCTCGCTCCGCCGCCTCCTTCTACGAGATGGTGGACTCGCAGAAGTCGAGCATCGCCTTCCAGGATGCGTCGCTGCCGAGCATCGTAGCCACGATGCGCAACAGCGAGAGGTCCTCTCCAATGACCGCGACGAGGGCGGCGCGTTGCTCGTCGAATCCAGAGCAACGCGCCAATGTATGTTCCGCTGTATCTTCCTCGTCGCGGTCCGCGCAGTGGTGACACTGCGCCGTCGGTTCCCTTCCGGCTATCTTATGCAAGTACCGGCCGAAACATCCGTGGCGGGTAAGCATCTGCGTCAGCCGGAAGGTGAGGCATCCGCGGTCGCGGCCCACCCAGTCCGCGAGAACCGGGCGGACCGCCTCGACGGTACGGAGGCCGGCCGACGGGTCCGCCAAGCGGCGAGACCACGCCTCCAGCGCCTCCGCCTCCAGGTCCCAGGGTGGCGCCCCGGCGAGAAAGCACGCCGCCTCGAAGGAGACGGTGCGGTATCCTTGGATGGCCCTGACCGCGATCGCGCGCTGCGGACGTCGCAGCGCGGCGACGTTCTGGCGGGCCAGGGCCTGGCACCATACGGGCGCGCCGTATAGTGCCATCGACCGCACCACCCCCATGTAGAGGCGGTGCGCCACCTGATCGGGACCCCCGACGTTTGGAAGGAGCCGGCTCAATGAGCCGGCCGTCGCCATCAGCCGAGGGCCCAATTTTTCAAAGTGAGCGTGGAAGCTCCACCGACCGTCCAGTTCGAGGCCGAGGTACCGAAGACCGGTCACCCCAACCCCGACGCGGACGCCTCCGATCACGAGGTGGGCACCCAGACCCGCCGACCACCCTCGTCCCGGCCCGTGAAAAAGCAGAGCCTGGGTTTTGTCGAGCGCCACCTCGAGTCCCAACTGTCGGATCCTTGTGACGACGTGTGCCACGCCTGTGCACGCCAGACGGGCAGACTCCCGGTAGTCCTTCCCCGGAGCCACGACCAACGTGTCGTCGGCGTAACAAATTACGCTCAGCCCGGGGAGGGGACCCCGTACGACGCCCCGCAGGACCCAGTCGTAGCCGATGTTCCACAGCAGGGGGCCCAGGACAGACCCCTGCGGAACACCGCACTCGACGGGGAAGCGGTACATCGCCCCACCGAGGTACCACCACCCTGCCTATTTCTGCCGTGAAGCAGTAATGCGTTTCGGTTTGAAGGGTAGGGCAACCGTTATAACTATACTTGAGACCTTAAAACTTATATCTCAAGATGGGTGGCGCATTTACGTTGTAGATGTCTATGGCCTCCAGTAAACACTTAACACCAGGTGGGCTGTGAGCTCGTCCATCCACCTAAGCAATAAAATAAAAAAATCTCGATATTTCTGTCGCTAGCGTCTTGATCAAATCAAATCAAAAAAGTTTTATTCAACATAAATGAAAGTACATACTTGTTGAACGTCAAAAGAACTACCGCCAATTCACAAGAATTAGCCTCCGTCCTGAGAAGAATTGGCAAGAAACTCAGCGGGCATGTCTTTTTTTTTTTTAAATATTAGATTATTTTTTTTTAAGTGAAAACTTCTTTAGAATCGTTGTGATTTCAAACCGGATGCAACGGAAAAAACGACAGGTAAGAGACACAAATACAAAAATGTGTAGGATGAAGCCAGCAAAGAATGAGACAGAAATATACATACTATTTAATACAGCGCCATCTGTGAAATTTTTAATACTAACGTGTGTATGAAAGCTCTTGTAGTGAATTTTAATTTAGGATTATAAGTGAAATTAAAATATCAATTCACAGAGGGCGCTACCTTACAATTATTTACTAATGACAAAATTTTACATATACTTAAGACGTTTAGGCTAATTGTATTTTAATTTAGGAAGGTTTCACTTCTACCACGTGTGAATTGCACACATGTAATTTTTTTTTATATTAGATTTTTTAAATATTCATGACGAGTAGACTGATGATTTGGCTAGGAGCACTTAAAACTGTCTACCACTTGACCTAAATGACTCGCTCCGACAATCTAGACTTACGGTATCGCCAGTTTTAGCCTGGACATTATGATGAATGCATTCGATTTGACCTAAACTATCTGGATTTATTAATAAGGTTTCATTTAGTAACGACCGTTAAATAGGGAGGCAGTGGCTTGGCTCTGCCCCTGGCATTGCTGACGTCCATGAGCGACGGTAACCACTTACCATCAGATGGTATGCTCGTCTGCCTACAAAGGCAATTTAAAAAAAACGCTTATATTATTTTAAAAAAATCTATATTTCAAATACAGCAATTTGAATTGAAAATATAAAACTCTCGCCGGCAAATGCCTGATTTTTATTTTTCTAAAATTTCTTTACACTAACATAGCAGTTCGAACGTGAATTGCCAAAGTCGTACGAAATAATAAAAAAAGCTACTGAATGACGTCATAAGCTATTGCGTCGGCTAGCGAGTGCCAACCCTACGGGTCAGTTCACAGGGCAAAGACATCATTGAATAATGCATTCTCGAGTGTGCACAGTCAAACGGGCATGATAGATTGAGGATCGATTCCTACTTCATATTTGCTTTCGATATTTTTCTGGGGGAAACCATGTTTTCAATTTATGTTCAAGTCACGACTGTTAACATAGAAGTATTTCAAAAAATTACAAACATGCTAACATAGTATGGAGAGAAGCGTATTAAATGCTAAAAGGAAGGATAAAATTAAAAGACATCCCTATGAAACAAAGATGTGTCGTCGTGACCTAAAGGATAAGACGTCCGGTGCATTCGTAATGAGCGATACACCGGTGTTCGAATCCCAGGCGGGTACCAATTTTTCTAATGGAATACGTACTCAACAAATGTTCACGATTGATTTCCACAGTGCAGGAATAACATCGTGTTAGTCATAATAATTATGTTAGGGAGGAGAGAAAACGTTAACCAAAAACAAATTTTGCATTATGTTGAACAAGTTAAAATGTTAAATATAAAAAAAAAATTATGTTCACCTTTCCTTACTTGCAGGACTTGCCGACAGAAAACAAAATTAGATTTAATATTAATAATGCAATTTATAATGCTTTTGACAATAATAACTGCATCTTGACATCCAAAAATATGCATTTAAATTAATAGACATAAATAATACAATAAAATTTAGATATTTAAAGACATCAAAAAATGAAATATTTAAATTAACTAATAAAAATTTTAGCCAAGTAGCAACATCGCTACACTATTTTATACACAATTTCCTAGCTATAAATTTAGCTAAAAAAATACCTGCTTCTATTGAGCAGGAAAAAAATATGACATGTTATAGGACTTTGGAATCTGCTTCCAATTTAAATTAATTAGTAAGACAAAGGAGTCACACTCTTGCAATTACAAATCTATTAATACCACAACTAGATTATACCCATCAAAAGACGTTAACGTTTCAATTATTAACATATTCAATTTGGTGCATCAAAATAAATTTACAAGGGATGATGGGTAAAGAGCTAGAAATTGAAATGTTTTTAAATATGCATAATATTAATGTATTCTCCAAACTGCAGTGGGGACCTCATATTCATAAATTGACGAGTAAGCTCAGCTCTGCAGCATACGCAGTAAAATTTTAATTTTAAAAATATTTTAATTTTTTAATTTTAAATTAGAATGTTAACAAACGCGGACACGGCTCGTTTAGTTTACTTTAGTTACTTCCACAGTGTCATGTCCTATGGCATTTTGCTATGGGGCAATGCGGCCGATGTAGAAATTATATTTATTCTGCAGAAAAGAGCTATACGTGCTATTTATAACATACACTCAAGGGAATCCCTGAGGGAGAAATTTAAAGAAATTAAAGTTCTAACTATGCCATCCCAGTACATTTTTGAAAATTTGATGTATGTTCGTAAACATATTGAGGAGTTTCCTAAAAAGTCGGACATACATAAAAGAATACTAGGAACAAACACAAGCTTGTTGTGCCGATGAGTAGGTTACATAAGATACGAAATTCATTCGGGTGTTTGTCTGTGCGCCTGTACAACAAAATCCCACAAGATGTTCAGAACCTACATATACATAGGTTTAAGAAAACTATTAAAGAACATCTGTGCAATAAAGCTTACTATAAAGTCAATGATTATCTAGAAGATTGCACAAAGTGGGAATGAGTTGCTCGCTCCGGGCATTTCAATATTGTAGTAATTGTTACGTTATAATACTCAGTGTAAAAAATTCATATTTAAAAAAATCTAATATTAAAAATAAATAAATAATAATTTTATACGTTAAAAAAAAAAAAAAAAGACATGCCCGCTGAGTTTCTTGCCAATTCTTCTCAGGACGGAGGCTAGTTCTTGTGAATTGGCGGTAGTTCTTTTCACGTTCAACAAGTATGTACTTTCATTTATGTTGAATAAAAAATTTTTGATTTTGATTTGATTTGATTCGTAATAAAAATCAAACCCGCAAAATTATAATTTGCGTAATTACTGGTGGTAGGACCTCTTGTGAGTCCGCGGGGGTAGGTACCACGATCCTGCCTATTTCTGCCGTGAAGCAGTAATGCGTTTCGGTCTGAAGGGTAGGGCCGGCAAGGTTGGTGGCGCATTTACATTGTAGATGTCTACGGGCTCCAGGAACAATTTAACACCAGGTGGGCTGTAAGCTCGTCCAGACATCTAAAAAAAAAGATACCGGATGTATCATACACAATTAAAAAATAAAGTGCATTTGTGGTTTCTAAAAATTTACAAAATTCTTCATTAAAAATAAAATATAGGTAATATGTTACTGCCTACAGGAGCATGGAGAAACTAATCAAAGCGAAGCCATCTAGCGGCCGACGCCCGTAAACATTTTTGTTGAGTGCTTGAGTTGCTTATCTATAACTAATTTATGTCTATTATCTATGGGTGGGTAGTCGACATAAAGTCCGTCGCAGGCTCTACGTGGAAGAGGAAATGCCACGACCCGGGCTTATGGCGATTTGGGAAGGCCTATCCAAAAATAAAACAATATTTGCTGATCTTTTTAACTAACAAAAGAAACAGATTCCCAGTGTGATTGCGCCGGGTGGTGCAATTATACCGCAGTTCGAAGTTTGGGGCAGACACGAGTCTTATAAGAACAATGTTTTGTACATAATCACAGCGAAGAAACTACATTAGGTAATTAAAACCGTAAAATCAGATGAATATGTCGTGGCCTTATGCCATTGACAATTGGCATGCCTAATTGACACTTGTTCTCGGATGATTCAGACACACAATGAAAGAGCTATAATATCGCGTAATAATAATCAAAGTCGCATTTTTTTTATTTTCGGAATTAGGAGTGGCAAGGCGTGTAATGAGCCTGCCTATTTCTGCCGTGAAGCAGTAACACTATTTGAGGGAGGGGGGGAGGACGTTGTACTGCAAAAACTGAGACTAAGACCTCATTTTTTAAAATGGGTGGTGGTATTAAATTTGTTGATGTTTGGGCTCCGAAAAACACATAACACTGGGTGCGCAGAGAACTCCTTCACTCGCCTTAGCAAATAAAAAAAATATATATTCGTAATCACAACATACCAAATTGTATTTGCTTCTTATTGAAGTTATCTAAGTATCTTTGCTGATCTTTTTAACTAACAAAAGAAACAGATTCCCAGTGTGATTGCGCCGGGTGGTGCAATTATACCGCAGTTCGAAGTTTGGGGCAGACACGAGTCTTATAAGAACAATGTTTTGTACATAATCACAGCGAAGAAACTACATTAGGTAATTAAAACCGTAAAATCAGATGAATATGTCGTGGCCTTATGCCATTGACAATTGGCATGCCTAATTGACACTTGTTCTCGGATGATTCAGACACACAATGAAAGAGCTATAATATCGCGTAATAATAATCAAAGTCGCATTTTTTTTATTTTCGGAATTAGGAGTGGCAAGGCGTGTAATGAGCCTGCCTATTTCTGCCGTGAAGCAGTAACACTATTTGAGGGAGGGGGGGGAGGACGTTGTACTGCAAAAACTGAGACTAAGACCTCATTTTTTAAAATGGGTGGTGGTATTAAATTTGTTGATGTTTGGGCTCCGAAAAACACATAACACTGGGTGCGCAGAGAACTCCTTCACTCGCCTTAGCAAATAAAAAAAATATATATTCGTAATCACAACATACCAAATTGTATTTGCTTCTTATTGAAGTTATCTAAGTATCTTTGCTGATATTTTTAATGCTCATATTAATTAGAGAGGAAGTGTGAAAGTAGCCCCGGTAATCAACTACCTAGTTAAAGAGCGGACGGTTAGCGTGGTATGGACATGTGATGCGCAGAGAGAAGATGCATGTGACCAGGATATGTATGGAAATGGTAGTGCACGGTAGAGGGGGAAGAGGTCGACCGAAGAAGACACGGATGGAGTATGTGAATGACGGTATAAGAAAGAGAGAAATGAGTGTTGAGATGTCGGCTGATAGAAGAGAATGGAAAAGAAAAATTAGCTGTGCCGACCCCACCAAGTGGGATAAGGTGGAGAAAAAGAAAAAGAGCTCATAGTGATTAAAAATCCTTACTATCTCTAAGACCTCTGTTTACCACTAAACACTATCTGGGCCGTAATATGAAATACGATGCAAGCGCCTATCGTTTCCGTAGTAAAGTCAGTGGCCTAAACCAACCAAACCAATCTAGCGGAAACCTTTATGGTTCCGTCATGAATAAACATTTGCTTTGTTAAATAAACAAGTTTACGGTTTAGACGTTGTATCTAAATAATATGTACATACGTGAAGAAAAACCTTTACCTTGGATCTCTTGTGAATAAATTGTGCACACAGGTCAGAGCTGCCATTGTAAAATTTCATGTGAATTGAGGTGTTCAATCAAAATATGAGCATTAGAATTTTATTGTAAAATCGTAATGGCAACACCTAAATCCTAAGCTAGCTAATTTTAAAATTTCTCATGGCAAAAATCTCTTCCGTTCCTGACTTTTAGCCCTGTGCATGGCAAATTGTAATTCATTATCAGCCTGTATCTCTCGACTGCTGGATGTAGGCCTCTCCCATAGTCCGCCACAATAAACGATCCTCCGCCTTCCGCATCCAATCTTTTCCAGCATATCGCCGCAAGTCATCGGTCCAACGGGCAAGGGGACGCCCACCGCGCTTATCGGTACGCGGTCTCCAGTCCAGAACACGTCTGCTCCATCGACCATCGGTTCTGCGACACGTATGTCCGGCCCATTGCCACTTCAGCTTGCTAATCTTTAGGGCTATGTCGGTTACTTTGGTTCTTTGACGAATTTCATCATTTCTGACTCGATCCATCAAAGGAACTCCGAGCATACACCTTTCCATAGCACGATGAGCGTTTTTGAACTTACGGACCAAACCTACGGTCAATGTCCACGTTTCAGCGCCATATGTCATGACCGGCAGCACACAAATTGTAATTAAATTATAATTAAAATTAGAATACCTAAACGCGAATGTTCATTTTACAAGCCTGTATTTTATTTACGCGCGAGGAGTGAGGTATGATGAAATTCATGATCAATACGTTGATATATGAAAGGCTCGACCAGTAAGGACGGGGTTCGAATGTTGTTTTTTCCCTGGAAATTCGTTAGTAGTCCATGGGGCTATTGTAGTTACAGACCGGTAGGTGAGCTCACGGGCTCAACCTGAGAGAGTTTGCTAACACTGGTCCTAGAAAGGGCAGTGCTTCGCAGATTTTTATTTTTTTATTTTTTTTGCATAGATGTGTGGACGAGCTCACAGCCCACCTGGTGTTAAGTGGTTACCGGAGCCTATAGACATCTACAACGTAAATGCCGCCATCTTCCTTGAGATATGAGTTCTGAGGTCTCAGTATAGTTACAACAGCGGCCCCACCTTTCAAGCCGAAACGCATTGCTGCTTCACGGCTGAAATATGCAGGGTGGTGTTACCTGCAAGCGCGGACTCACAAAAGGTCCTATCACCAGGAAATGTATTATATGTATTATATAACCGAATGGGAATGGCAACCCATAGGAAAAGTCAACGGACTGTGTCTATGGGTCAGTTTGCTCTTCGAACTCTTCGTCGTAAGGGATCGCTCGACGAGGACGGTGACAGGTGCTTGAAGACCCTAAAAGCACCGAGAGTGGATGCGGGGGATCCGACAAGACGTGCTTCAGGCGTCGGCGACCTTGCACTGCCCCGTCGACTGGGTCGGATATGAGAATGTTATAGTTCGAAACTTGTAAACATGCAAAGTTATCTTGAAAATGTCGTTATCGTAATATCTTGCACTGCACTAAAATTCGCATGTCAAATAATGACAACGCATACACGCTGCTTTTAACTTAAGTAATAACTCATTTTCACTATGCTTAATGAATAAATGATTTCTTTCTTTCTATCTTAGCGCGATTCAGTTGGTTTATGTTATAGAAAAATAATTCTTACAAGATCCTTGTTTTTTTTTTTATATTGCCCTGGTAAGCAGACGAGCATACGGACCACCTGATGGTGAGTGGTTACCGTCGCCCATGGACTTCAGCAATGCCAAAGGCAGGGCCAAGCTGCTGCCTACCGTTAAGTACTCTCCACAAGCCTTATTTGAAGAAGGACATGTCATAGCGCTCGGGAAATACCGTGAAGAGGAGCTCATTCCAAAGCCGGAAGCTTAAGTTGATTGCTCATTTATAGTTCAGAGAAACATAAATAATTTATAATGTATTTGTATTTTGCAAGGGAGCGCATACCCGGTACCTGAAAACTGAAGACTGACAATGAATGTAATAAACTATGAGATACATTTATCAGACGATCTGCTTTCATACGCCAATAAAACTGATCCACGTCTGTGACAATATCTATGACAATAAATATGTTTTATTGCTTAAAGGGTTTTAGTTGTGCAAATGGGCTGTTCGTGTTGATTATGCAAACCAATTGTGTTTGAGCGTGTGAGTCCGTATTCTCCATAAAATTTTGATTTATAGCTTTTTATGTAAATATTAATAGTTATTATCTTTACACTTGGAAATTGAGTCGTAGTAAATAAATCTTATTATAATAAAATAAATTAACTTAAATTATTATTACAACTAAGAAAATATATAATATAAAAACTGCCACATAAGTTTTTTAATTAATGCCCATTAAAGTATCGGTTTTACTACCGATTACAAAAAAAAAACGTGTTGTTTAAACCGTAAAAGTATCTTTAATTCTTAATATATTCATTATAATATTAATAATAATAATTCATTATAATATAATCCAAGTGGGTGATTATAATATATTTTTATTAATATATTATTAATATTAATTTAGATTTTTCAGAGTTAATTCACTTGCAAGCTGTACAATAGGCTTAACTACTGATTCTTTTCGAACGCCTAAAAGTGTGGAAAATGTTTGATAATCATATCAAGGTTGATTTGTTTGTGGATCTCATTGCTCGATGTAGGCTATCAAAATATTTACGTAATGTATTCACTGCAAAGCAAAAGGGAATCTCGTAACAATACGAAGAGTACAGCAAGATAAGGTAATCTTTTTCCGTTTATTTTTTAATGTTAGTGGCAATGTCGCAGGTTCTTGGGTAAGGTTACGAAAGAGTTATTCGTTCCCAATTTCAAGAGTGGGGATTTGCCACTATGCAACTCTAGTCTTAGTCTAAGTCTAGTGTCTAAGTCTAAGTATGGTGGTAGGACCTCTTGTGAGTCCGCGCGGGTGCGTACCACCACTCTGCCTATTTCTGCCGTGAAGCAGTAATGCGTTTCGGTTTGAAGGGTGGGGCAGCCGTTGTAACTATACTTGAGACCTTAGAACTTATATCTCAAGGTGGGTGGCGCATTTACGTTGTGGATGTCTATGGGCTCCAGTAACCACTTAACACCAGGTGGGCTGTGAGCTCGTCCACCCATCTAAGCAATAAAAAAAAGTCTCTATAATCACTTAATATCAGGTGGGCGGTAATCTCGTTCACTCGTCTAGACAAACAAAAAACACTGATAACCGAAATAAATGTTTTAGATGCCTTTTTTTCTAATGCAAAATTTAAAAACATTGTTACTTTATCACATAGATCATACAATGTCCTTCGTGAATAAAACATTAAGAAATTATCATTAATATAACAAGCAGTTTAGATTCAAGATAAAAAGAAAAAAAACTGAATAATGTAATTATTCTTTGAGATAGAAAGGTCGTTTACATGACCAGCAGCGAGACGTAAAATAATCTTTATTTTTAGATGTTTAAAGTTGTTTTATTCATTCTGAAATTGGCGCATATCGACTTTTTTGCGTTTACGCCATACTAGCTCGTTAGATTTAACTGTTTCAACGCGAATTTATCTAAATATTTTTGTTTCTGCGCTGATTAAGATACTTTGATGTCGTAACGTGGGCACGGGTGTTTTTATGGCAAATTCTATTGGCGGTAGGAGCTATATATAGAAAAAAAGATGTTTGACTAATGCCTAAATCTCGACGACATTTTCAAGATAATTTTCCATATATAGAAGTTATGAACAATAATATTCGTCGCCGCTTTTATGACATCAAGCTAGCAAAGAGTTGGGTTATTTAATTATATCAACATACCGAACCTTTACAATAGAAGTGGCTTAACTCAAAATTTTAAGAAACTAACTTTTATACTTTGAACGACTTCTAAACATGTATTCTATCAGTTTATAAAATTACTTTTTGTTTTTAATTCAAAATTAAATTCATATTTTAGTCTAGAAAAAGACAAATTACACTTTCCGTCTCTTTCAAATCAAGCGCACACCATAAATAAGCTTTATGGCTTAAAGTAGGTATTGAAACCAAAAAACAAGAATTTTTGATTTGAAGTCGTCGTGGCCTAACGGATAAGACGTCCAGTGCATTCGTGTTGAGCGATGCACCGGTGTTCGAATCTCAGGCGGGTCCTAATGAAATACGTACTCAACAAATGCTCACGATTAATTTCCACGGTGAAGGAATAACATCGTGTAATAAAAATCAAACCCGCAAAGTTATAATTTGCGTAATTACTGGTGGTAGGACCTCTTGCGAGTCCGCGCGGGTGGGTACCACCACCCTGCCTATTTCGGCCGTGAAGCAGTAATGCGTTTCGGTTTGAAGGGTGGGGCAGCCGTTGTAACTATACTGAGACCTTAGAACTTATATCTCAAGGTGGGTGGCGCATTTACGTTGTGGATGTCTAAGGGCTCCAGTAACCACTTAACACCAGGTGGGCTGTGAGCTCGTCCACCCAACTAAGCAATAAAAAAAAAGCCACTCCAATTCTAGAGGTGCTGCCACTTCAATTCTAGAGGTATATGTTTATCCATTGCAACGTGCCTTAAAGAGGGACTTTGCTGTTTCTTCTTTTTTAATTTCTTTAACTTTATCCGTTTTTTGTTCTATGATATGCATTTTATTAATTATACATATAAATACGTACACTAAAATGAAAATTAAAAATAAAGTAAAATTAAAGATGTGTGGTGTCGTGGGATACCGGATAGAAACGAAGCTCCTTATTATAAAAATATTAATTTTAAGTTCTATTCGAGGTATAAAGAAAATAAAACTGGAGGTTTCGCAACAATCCACGGTCATTCGGTAGCGTGCGAACTTATTGTGGTGCACTTCATTCACAGTTGTTTGCATAAGAGTTAGTGTATTGCGCAAAAGAACGCTCTGAGGTCGTGGACAATGAGTGATAAAAAATATGTTATTTTTTGTACATTATTACAAAGTTAAGTCGGACACTGTGTGAATTACTAATAAAAATCTTACGTTACGGACGTTTTTTCCCGGTTAGGGTACCCCTCCGCATCGTCCCATAAGGAACTTCCTTCCAAAAAGATGTCACTGTTTAATCGTTTTCCTGTATTTTCATACTAATTGTCAACTAGTGTTCCAACCACAATAAGCATTGATAAATAATTTCAGTCGCGAATACACTACGCCTAACATTACCGATATGCGACCTCAAAATTATCTAGAATTTCTCCGACAATCAGTTTCCATTACCATCGTGTTCTAGTTTGGATCGAACTAACAATCTAGAAATGTTTCAATATAATTTGGCAATAGCCACGATGCGGGAGTGTGAAGTGTTATGTTGAACTTTGTTCAAAGTTACAAGTTCGTTTTCACTAAGACAGTTCGCGAACTTCACGACGTAGGCTATTCGTATAGACAACATCGCCCGCACAGTGGCGGTCTGAGCCTAAATAAATTACATAGATTACATAAATAATTATAACTATCTGACCCGGCAGCCTTCGTAGTGCATCAATCGATAAATAAAATACCTAAACTTTTGTATAAAATAAACTTAAAACAAACAAAAGGAATCTGTACGACGGGGGACACATCAAAGGGAAAAACAAAATTGTTATTTTTATTTAATTCCGAGCATTTTCATATTTATCTACTTTTTAAATCTTCTCTGGACTTCAAGACCAAAATTAGCCAAATCGGTCCAGCCGTTCTCGAGTTTTAGCGAGACTAACGAACAGCAATTCATTTTTATATATTTAGAAGATATATAGAAGATAGAAGATAAAATATTAATGTCGGAAAGCGACACGATGAACGTCGGCAATGCCAGGGGCAGAGCCAAGCCGCTGCCTAACAGTAAGTGCTCTCCGTAAGCCTCGTTTGAAGAAGGGCATGTCATAGCGCTCGGAAAACACGGAATTTGCGACATAGACTCCTCATCAGACGGAGTCTTCCTTTTTTTGGGTGTCAAATGTATAAATTAAACAGGATAACTTTATTCACACTCTGATTTAATCTGCCAATTTTACATTGATGCGTCTTATTCAATTGCCCCTCCTCGACTGCCTGCATTCACTTTTAAACATGTCTCAGCTGACTATCCCCTCTTGGCCAGTCACGTGGCTTAGTCACGTGACTTTAAAAGCAGTTAATTGAGTAAACAATAATATTTTAATTATATTATATTATACTCATAATTAATAGTAATTCTTAATATCTACAGGATCCTATATAATCATAATAACATAAATAGTCATAAACCTTACACTTTGTAATTAATTAAGAATTTAACAAACAATATGTTATTTCAGTGAAATCGGACATGTAGTGTTGCAATCTATGCCTAATACAATTTTCAAATTTATCCTTAATGCGACCAAGATATTTATATTTTTTGGGACATTATTTAAGTGGGCGTGGTGTGTAGATTCAATACTTTCTCTTTCTCTCTCTCTCTCTCTTTTCCTAGCTATTTATCCCACATGGTGGTGGGGTCAGCTTTCCTTATTCTACTCCTCCGTCTTCGACATCCTCGTCAGCAATATTGTATTCCATTTTGTCCTTCAGCACTAGATCTTTCCACATTCAAGATGCTCTAACTGTTTGTTTAATTCCTTAAAATATAAATTTGATACGACAGTATGGACTTCACATTTGTGATAATATCTTTAATTTATCATAATCTAGTCTAAATATTACTAGGCACTCAGTGCGGTAGTAAGAAATGCTGCGATACCAAATCTTTTATGGCTACTTTATATGTCTTAAAAATCTCGTTTACAATTTTCGCGCAGACATAGTTTCCGAATTGACATCGTTACAAAAGGGATAAGCTATTTTTCAATTTGGGAAACATAGTAAAATGCTTATATCTATATCAAATCAAATCAAATTAAAAAAAAAAATATTCAACATAAATGAAAGTACATACTTGTTGAACGTCAAATAATATATTAAAATAATATATAATATATTTATTTATTTTTATTTATTTATTACACTTCATGTAAAATTTACATTGGCGGACTTAATGCCTAAGGCATTCTCTACCAGTCAACCAAAGGTAGTGCAGAGTAAATAGTGGTAGGTGCAATGAAATTTATATTAGGTAACGAATACATACAAAAAAAGTATATCTACATATATACAAAATCACATTTACATATACATACATACATAAATACATACATATATACACAAATACATACATATAATAGTTTATACAGTATTAAAAATAATAATAATATCAAATAATATAAAATATATTTACATAAGTATAATATGTTCATCATAAACTAATTTTACAATACAATTGCGAGTTTTTAACGTTCTCGATAGCGTAAAAGTCAACTCAAATTTGTATGGAGTCGGAAAGTTTGCCTACGTTTGCCGCTAGGGGCGCTGTTCCAACTGCATACAAATAAAAAAACTTTTACGCTATCGAGAACGTTAAAAAACTCTCACTAAGCACACAGACATGGAGAAATAGTGAAATGAAAACTATAAACGCGAGGTTAAAATTATGTCTAAGACTTTGCAAAAACCAAATAAAATACTAACTATATAACAATTGTTATGTTTCGCGCATTATCTCACGCACTTCACCTGCGATATTTATTAGGCGATCTTTAAAAAATACAAAATGTGTGCAATTCACACGTGGTAGAAGTGAAACCTTCCAAAATTAAAATACAATTATCCTAAACGTCTTAAGTATATGTAAAATTTTGTCATTAGTAAATAATTGTAAGGTAGCGCCCTCTGTGAATTGATATTTTAATTTCACGTATAATCCTAAACTAAAATTCACTACAAGAGCTTTCATACACACGTTAGTATTAAAAAATCTCACAGATGGCGCTGTATTAAATAGTATGTATATTTCTGTCTCATTCTTTGCTGGCTTCATCCTACACATTTTGTATTTGTGTCTCTTACCTGTCGTTTTTTCCGTTGCATCCGGTTTGAAATCACAACGATTCTAAAGAAATTTTCACTTCAAAAATACTTATGAATAATAACAGTATGCTGTCATACAAGAAAAAAAAATCCCAACGAACACAAAACCATAAACACCCTATTGTGTAAAGTGTTGATAATAATTCAACAAATCGTATTAAGCGTACATGCTTCGGTAGCGTCAGTTGCTTTGGGATTACCTAAATAACATAACATATCAATACACGTTCTATATTTACGTAAGCACGTAACCTCTTTTGAACTCTGACATCCTGGTACATGACTATCCTTTCAATTACACAAAGAAATAAAGAAACATTAACATTTAAAAAAAATAGAATAGGATTATTTAAATAACTATGATGAACATTTGAATAATGCATGCTGAAATCTGAAAAGATTAGTGTCACAAGTGACCTCCTTTGAACTCTGTAGCCCTGGTACCCTAGTCGATATTGTTGTCGGAATAAAATATCTTCTGAATTGGTTTTAAGTGTTATTTGATTTTATGTGACTGCTTTGAAGAGCTGTTCAATACTGCAATTCACGCCGACTTCACGACTCACGGTAGCCACGTATTGGTAGGCAGACCATGAGCTCGTTCTTCCTGTGAACCAAAAAAAAGTTAAAATTTTGAGCTACTCAAAATATCTATCGGCTTTAAATGTGTGGGACTCCATTGAGCCCAAGTCCGATATTCTTGACTCGCCTAAATAATATATTACTGCCTTAATTTCTCATGTCATTAACACAGTCACATAATTTAAAATAATTAAAAATTTTAAAATATACTGGTGGTTGGATGTCTTGTGAGTCCGCAAGGGTGGGTACCACCACCCTGCTTATTTCTGCCGTGAAAAACGCCTTGAAGGGTGGAGCAGTCGTTGTACTGTTAAAAGTGAGACCTTAGAACTCATGTCTCGAGGTGGGTGGCAGCATTTACGTTGTAAATGTCTATGGGCTCCGACCACTTAACACCACGTGGGCCGTGAGGTCGTCCAACCATCTAAGCTATAAAAAAATGACATTAAAAGCGTGTTAATTTTTAACGTGATTTGTATAGAATCAGTACACCATATTTCCCAAATTTGACATTTTTGTTAAGAGCTCGTGCCGTTTATTTAATACAATGTTGAGAATGTTTAATCGATTTTGTGTCATCCCTGAATTGCAAACGCCAGTCAGTACGAACATTCAATGTTTCTACCACGAATAGAATTCGTGTTTGGTCGAAAATTATTACACAACATATTATTATAATCTTCTATCTGGATTTTAATCATTTAACACTTACTCAATTATCATCGAGTACTCATAAGTCTGTAACATAGTATCGTTTACTGTTGTTTGTAAGTACGTTAACGGCCGTCTGGTGTAGTGGTAAGTGACATGGTCACTACACAAGGGGGTCGCGGGTTCGAATCCCGCCAAGGGAAGATATTTGTATGACAAATATAAATGTTTTTTCCAGGGTTATGGGTGTATATTAAATATATGTATGTGTATAAAAAAAATATTACATTTATTTCCGTTATCTGGTACCTGTAACACAAGTTCTTTACGAACTCATCACGTTTTTTATAGTAGATCTTAATTAAGCTCCAAACTATAAATAAGCTCACTATACAACATAATTGCGTATCAAAACGCAAAATGGTTATCCTCCAAGCTTATGAGTTGCGTTAGCCACTTCACCATAAATAAATAAAAAAGACGTGTGGCACTCGGAGACTGCCACGGTAAAGCTATTGCATAGCATTTTTTATCAACTTATGCAATTATAAATCGACAATAATAATTTAATATTAAAACAACAATAAAATAAGATCCGGCGAGAAACTCAGTGGGCTAACTTTCAATGAATCTGCTACATTGTGAGTATTCCATTTTGACCGCGCACTCACTAGAGGGCGCTACATGGGATAGAGACACGCCTTTGGATGCTAGTTCTAACTCTCATTCGTCCAGAATCAACGGTTTAGCTAGTTTATTTTTAATGCCACTCCAATCACTGAATGACAAGTAGTAATAAAATTCTTCGACTAAGCGATAGAAAATGGCACGCCCAACGCATTGTAATGTGATATAATTTTCTATTTTACAATTCCGTTTGTCGCCGATAGATGGCGCTTGACGCTGAATCGCGCTATCGTTGTGTTACCCACGAAATTATATCACATATTTTGATAATACATAAATCGGTGCTTGGACTTACTTTAAGCACTACACAAGCGCAACGTGTGTATGTGTTGAACGCGAGCTACATAGTAGGCGGGGTGAGGGGTGGAAGGTTTTTTTCGTTACGGAATTTCATGATTCCGCTCTCAAGCCGCGCTCAAGGCCCGTGATTAAATCTAAAAAATCTTAAAAAGAAAAAAAAACAACATACGTATAAGTAATTGTTTTAATACATAGCTTAGTCATCAAGCGTGAAATATGAGATCGAACTCCAAATCGTGAACGGGTGCCCCACCCTTCAAACCGGAAGGCATGATTGCTTCGCGGAGAAATTGGCAGAGCGGTAGATCTTACCCATAGATTATACACTTAATTGATCTTACCCATGCGGTTTCACAAGATGCCCTAACACCAGTATTTAAGTTATAATGAAGCGTCTCATTGCTAAGCCAATATTCGAACAAACAATTATCTAAGAAGTCGAATCGCGACAGATTTAATTAAGATGTTTGTATCTACCTATGCTGATTCACAATTTAAGCTTCTCGCCGGATCTTCTCATTTCGCCTCCGATCCGATGGTAGACTCAGCAAAGCACTGGTCTTGCTAGGGCTAGCTAGTGTTAGCAAACTATCTCAGGTTGAGCCTCTGAGCTCACCTACCCGGGCGTAGCTTGAATAGCCTCTTAGGCTACCAGCCTATAGATAAGGGAAAAAATAATCACAATTCACCCAGTGCCGAACAATCTAGGTCACTTGTCAAAATAGTTTCAACTAAATTGTGTTCAAGCCGAAATTGCTGCGAGCGAAGCGTAAATTCGCATTAATTCCTTTAAGTCATTGTCGCGTTATAATGTTCGTGTCAATTACCATGACACGTGTAGATTAATTCACGTGATGTATGTCATCAACGCAGTAGGGTTACAGAGACAGATGTCTTATTGGAGAAATTTACGAGAGTCATACGCCAGAATGTACTCCTTATTTGCTTTTTCTTTCACGGTCCATCTGGTGTTAAGTGGCTATCAGAGCAGCAATGTGTTTCAGTTTGAACGGAGGGGCAACCATTCTACTGTAACATACTGACACTAGAAATACGTGTCTCAACACGGACACTAGATAAGCCGTGAGCTCATTCAACCTGATTTAAAAATGTCCTTCAATAGACGCATCAGGAGGCCGCGGTTTTGTTGTGCATCAGAAATCGATGACGTCATAAGTGGGTAGTACGCTCGTTTGTCTTCGAGGACAATAAAAACACAGCGAATACTTGAACAGCAGTTTATCAGCAATACAAATGGTATACCTGGGAAATAGAAGCAGTTTATAAATTATAGCTTGCAATCCTGACGACAGTTCTAAATGGTTCCAAGCAGTGACATCTTCGACTCGACGTACCTTAACCTCGACTAGAAAGATAAACAAAAACCTTGAACGTATACAGTATGGTTTCATTTATAAAATAGCTTTTAAACAACAAAGCTTAAACTGTTTTATTGAAATAGTGACACGTTTGTATGTGAATGAAGCTTAATCTTCAGAACTGACTTAATAGAATTGGAAGCTCACTCGTGTACGATCTAGACATGATCAAGTTAAACAGGCAATTAGGATGACGCTTAGTTGAGATAATTAAGACTGATTCGATGGTCCAGCAGTTAGCGCCCTTGTCTGTGGCGCTGAGGGTCGTGGATTCGAGTCCCACATCAAGCCAACATTGCGAGATGAGCAGCTTTTTTGCTCTTTGTTCCGAACATTCAAACAAGCATATCGTTATACCATTTCAATCAAACTATAAACGATAGTAAGTTTTTTTTAACCAATTCCCGGTATGGTTTTTTTTTAATTGCTTAGATAGATGGACGTGCTCACAGCCCACCTGGTGTTAAATGGTTATCGGAGCCCATAGACATCCACAAGGTAAATGCGCCACCCACCTTGAGATATAAGTTCTAAAGTCTCTATATAGTTACAACAGCTGCCCCGCCCTTCAAGCCGAAACGCATTTCTGCTTCATAGTAGAAATAGGCGGGGTGGTGGTACCTACCCTTGCGGACTCACAAGAGGCCCTACCGCCAGTTAAGCGACTGTTTTTCCTGCAGTTGAGACTTGGAGATAATATCCCAAAGCCAGCAGCTGTAGCATCGTCGTATCTACAGACTGTAGCCGCATTATATTGTGACGATTTCGGCGAATGCTCATCTAAGTAAATAAAATAAGTGACATCTTAAAGTTACTCAAAGTTCAGGGTCATGACCACCTTTCTGTTCAATTCAGTTCTCATCAGATTCTCTCACATGATCTTCCTTCATCGTTTCTTTCTGCGCATTCAACAATGCAAGCAAATCGTTCACTATATATTCTTATTCACAAATATAGTAATATCGCCTTCGAAGCCATTGCCTTGTAACTAAACAGAATTTCAGGTTTCTATAGCCTTGAAAATGATCTCAACTAGGTCAAAATAATGAACGGAAAAATCCGTCCTTGATATAAAGGCATGGTACGGTTCTGTAGATCAGTGTATCGGCGTTCTAAAGCTTTGGCGACCTGCCAGTGTACACACGAGGTCACAAAACGATCGCAATCTCTATGAGACTTTAAGTACAGCCTAAGGTGGATCTCTGAATTTTTGGGTGAATATTCACAGCTCTCGTCATTAGGGGCGGTTTTTTATCGAGTTAGCTAGAGACTCTGTTTTGATAGAATCATATCCATACTTACATCCATATCCGTACTTTTCAAAAGCCTTCCTAATTTCTTCAGTATGTTAAAAGAGCTAAACTTAAACGTGTCCGTTCTATCGAATTTTCATTGGCAAACAAAGATACGACCCAGTTTTTAGTCAGTATTTACCGTTGCTAATAGAACGCCAAACTGCCTTTTGAGAAGCTACCAGACGTCGACACAGAATTCGAACTGTCGCCTCTATAAATTCCAGTAACCGCGTATCACCAATCAAATAATTGGTTCCATGATCTTAACAGTAATTAAAAAAAAAACATAATATATCGACTTATTAAATTAAATAAAGCCGTGAGGTGGTTTACGATAAACATAAAAGTTATCCCGAAAATGGTATCGCTGTGCAAATATCTGTTTCACAATCCCATTATTGGGTACAATCCAAATATTAATATTCATAAGCTGACATACTTTCCCTTTTAAGTTGGCAACGACAGAATGCCTTTATTTTGCGTTTAGTAATCTTATACGTGACGGTGGCGGGCACAAAAGCCTCACTTGATAGATGAGAATAACGAACGTAATGCTCGATTAAAATTTATTGTCGAATTATCCTGTTAAGAAGGAAACGGTTCGAATCCGGATTGAATCATTTCGAAAAACGAAAATCACTTATACATTGCTTTGTGAGTCAATTTTGTACGTCGAGTCGACGTTTTATTGTATCTGGCAAACGTTGCTTGACTTCTGCGAGTCCATCGTAACGCAGAAGGAGACGAGGGAACGGGAGAGGGAGAGCTCTTCTTCCCTCTCGGTGGACTGTCGCCACTGTCGAGTTGAGGATCGGAGGGGGGCGTTCCTCCAGCTCCGGTAAGGAGGCAGTCTCTTCCCCGGGTATGGCAACAAGGCGACCTGAGAGGGTCGAGGCTGCGTCGCACGCTACCGTCACTCTAGCGCGCTGGCATCAGGACTATGGGACGATGAGTTCGGCTGCGGTCCGTGTTGTCGTCGTCGCTGTCGTCGCGTGTATGGAAGAGTAACCCGGTTTACTGTGTATCCCATCCGGGAGGCTGGTTTTGACTCGGCCGGGTATTCTAGAACACCAGTGGCATCGCCCGGGCAGCCTGAGAGGCCGCTGTACCGTGAAGACCGGCGTCGTCATCTTCGAGGATCGCCTCGATGGTCGGGAGTCTTCAGGTGGCGCCGCGAGTCTGGTTGTAGTGTTGACCGTGGGAACCCCCCTACTCTGACCGGGTTCTGACCCCGGTCGGAGATGGGACTTACATTACGCCTTTATTCTGTGCACTAATTTGAAATATGTAGTAAAGTTTGTGTGTAAGAATGTACTTTCCGATTCCTGACTCTCAAACTACATTCCGTAACGTCGGTCAGGTCATGATGATTTAAAGGAGAACATAATAAAAAAAAGGATTTAAAAAAAAAATGATTTACGAACCTTCGAAAGTCCTTTGTTCTGATTACAATTCTTATGAAACTGTTTTAATTACACAAGTTACGTATTTTCAATTTTTTTTTTATTGCCTTGATTTGTGGACGGGCTCACAGCTCACCTGGTGTTAAGTGGTTACTGGAACCCATAGACATCTACAACGTAAATGCGCCACACACCTTGAGATAGAAGTTCTAAGGTCTCAGTATAGTTACAACGGCTGCCCCATCCTTCAAACCGAAATGCATTACTGCTTCACGGCAGAAATAGGCGGGGCGGTGGTACCTACCCGTGCGGACTCACAAAGTGTAGCTCTTATTATATCGTAAGTCCAAAGTTCGTGAACCGACAAAAGCACGACGCTTTGCAATATAAAATACATCTTATGGAGATATAATTAAAACTACTTTTAAGGTTTAATCTCGCTTTTATTGTTGTCAATTATCTCTGACGCTTCGAGTACTTTACAATTTTTGAAGTGAAACTTCTTTAGGCGCATGAGGGTAAAATTTTTACAGAACGTCACGCAGGTATGCAACGGAAGTGACGTCAAACTACTATTGAAATTAAGTACTTGTCAAATGTCAGTAGTAGTAGTTGTTGTATTTTTCCAACTGGAAAGGCAGATGTATCATACCATACAGCCTAATTAATATTTTATATTTTTTTTTGAAAAATGTTAATAGGAATTGAAATGAAATGAAAAGAATTTGGAACGTTAATCAAATAGCATGAAATTAAATTAGTCAATTCAATTGGCAAAATATTAGTCATTTACAATTTAGAAATCTAAACATAATGTGACTATCAACACTGAGGTTTGAGATTGACATTTGACAGACTTCGCGGGAACATATCTTCCTTTTTCCCTTCCTCTAAGTCTCGGAAATCTAAAGTTTTAGATTTGTATAAATATAAGCAAGACTTATAAATTAGTTCGCCAAAAAAGTTTCACTTCTGACATGTGTACTTTGTACGCACGCACTTTTTTTTGTGGTCACAGACGATTAAGGAGGGCGAGATTAAACCGTAAAAATCGTTTTAATTATGTATACAAGTCATGGAAGCCGCAAAAAAACCTGTACATAATACAATGTGTGTACAACAAATACATATTTTCATGTATAAAAATGCCTGTAACGTTTTAAATAAAAACGGATGTCGCCGTGACCTAATTTCATTAAACATTTAAGTCTTTGCAGCCCTGAATAGTAGACGATTTTAATCCAAGCGTTACATCCTTAAGACAAAAGATAATATTTTGACATCAAAAGATTTCGTATCAAAACGGAAGTCAACAATGCTGACAGCGATCAGATAAAATCGAGGCAAAGAACATTTTTTTTAATTCATTTTAAGTGTAATTTTTATTCCGCGAACCGAATGCTAGTTGTTTTTAATTTAACGAATGCTCTTTCCGAATCGCCAGTTATTGTAATGGTGGAATTTTTTCATGTTTATTCCACGACTAAAGGGAAGACTTTAGATCGGAGATTTATCTTTCAAAATAAGTATATCACTAATAAGTATATCAATAAGTATATCACATTTTACTGGTGGTAGGACCTCCTGTGAGTCCGCGCATGTAGGTACCACCGCCCTGCCTATTTCTGCCGTGAAGCAGTAATGCGTTGCGGTTAGAAGGGTGGGGCAGCCGTTGTAACTATACTTAAGACCTTAGAACTTATATCTCAAGGTGGGTGGCGCATTTACGTTGTAGATGTCTATGGGCTCCAGTAACCACTTAACACCAGGTGGGCTGTGAGCTCGTCCACCCATCTAAGCAATAAAAAAAAGAACAACAGAAGAGTGGACTTATTCTCGGAGATTACGAAATAATTGTTTTTTTTTTTACTTACATAAACGATTCGGTCTCAACATGGCGAATCTCCAACTTAGTGTCATACAATCAACGTCTCAATTGCACAAGAATTAAGGCTGTCTATTGAGCGTGCGTGATTGATTCCCAACGAAAATTAACTGGTGCTACTAAACTACTCAGGCTTATGACTCGCCATAGCAGAGCTCAAGTTATTAAAGTTGAGGATATTCAATTCTGACCGTTAATAGAGTAACTCGAGGAATTACAAATTTAGATACCAATAAATAGGTAAGTGGTGGTTATCGTGTTTTTTTATTTATGTTGCAAATGAAGCTACAAAAAAAAACCAGCAGCGTAACGACAAGTTAGTTTATTTGTGCGAGAAAGCAGAAAGCTGGTAGAAATGGCTTGGCTTGTTTAATTAACACTAATCCCCCCTTCGTTGGCTTTGGTTAGTGGAAGTGGCGGAAGGGGGCGTGTTAACATGGCTTGGCGGCTTGGCTGGCGGTAGGGCATGTCACGTCCATTACATTTATTTTTTATTGCTTAAATAGGTGGACGAGCTCACAGTTCACCTGGTGTTAAGTGGTCTCCGAAGCCATAGACATCTACAACGTAAATGCGCCACCCACCTTGAGATATGAGTTCTAATGTCTCAGTATAGTTACAACGGCTGCTCCAGCCTTCAAACCGAAACGCATTACTACTTCACGGCGGAAATAGGTAGGGCAGTGGTACCTACCCGTGCGGACTCACAAGAGGTCCTGCCACCAGTAAAAAATCGTCTAAATATGTAGTTTAAAAACAAAAGAAAAATATGTTTTATTAGTTAAGTAATTTCCAAGTTAATCGGACCTCATGAAGTTGATAATTACGTGGGATCAATAGATTACGTAATGTCGTGGATCGAGCTAATAAAACCGTGTTAAAAAAAAAACTCCTTCAGCCTTAACAATCTGTGTACATAAATTACGAGAGATTGTAACGGGCGTCAGTTTACGTGACGCTGTAATCATATTTTATTAATTAATTGACACAGGAATTAATGATTTATTTGGCTGGTTTTAAGGAATCATTTTGATGATCACGCTTAGAACGAAAGAAACACATTCGCAAGGCAGCAGCTTTATTTTGTTTGCTTCACGAAATTTATGTAAGGGATTACGGGTTAAAGAGGAATGTCATGTCACGCGAGGACTAATAAATTATGCGCCATAATAAAAAAATCAAAAACGTCGGGTCAATGACTTGACACGTTTTTTTTTTAAGAGATTTTATGACCTGGTAACTGAGACCTTTAAGTCATGTCTTATTTTAATTTATATTCATATTTGCACGACAAATGATATTATGGAGTGAAATGAAATGAAGATGATTAATTTGAGACACTAATCAACTGGGATGAAATTAAATGGAATGAATTGAGATGATATGGGATGAAATATAATCTCAGTAAAATGGAGGTCATTTACTAAGAGTTTTTCAGTGGACTTTTTGGAGGATCCCGAGAAGTTACGTCCAGCGGCTTTGTTTCATTTTCCCACATTTGTGCACTTTCACAGATATTAAACGGTTAATAAACCACCATTATTACACATTTAAACCCGAAGAAACACTAAATAGACAAAATAAAACAAATCACACAACTTCACTCCTCGCGTTCCCGCCAAAAAGTCACTTGACACGATGAGGTTTTTTTTATAGCTACCTTCACTTACGGAATCACGATTAAAATAAAAGTGACTTGAATTATATAGTGAACATATAACTACTATTGCTTCAATGATCGAAAATTAAGTTTAATCACCGATGCATCTCTATTTAGATTCATTAAAAAAACCTTTTTTTCTTTATTGACATTACCTTAAAAAAAAGGTTTTAATTGCTTTTTTTAAACGACTTAATTAAATACTAGAGGTCCCGCAGTAGTCGAAATTCGACTATAATTAATTGGAATTGTAAGTTTGTACTCTAATATGATTGTGTTTTCAACGCCAAGACTACACTATAGAAAAATATTAATAAAGACAAACAATATTTAATCTATTCTCAATTTGACCACAGACGTCAAGAACAAAAGTTTGACAATAAATAAATATAGTATGCATGCGTGTGTGCGTCAAATACATGGTATGTAGTGTGTGTAACGTTTCCTTTATTGATTTAATGTATCTTTTAAGCATTATTTTAAAAAAATATTAGCATTGTGCACTTCTTCTCTATATTCTCTATAAGTGTGGAAAATTTCATACTCCTCCGTCCGCGCAATTTTCGTAAAAAGGGATACAAAGTTTTTGCTTCACGTTTTAATATAATTATAAATATAATTTTATCATTTAAGCTATCGTTTTTTACTGTCGTTACATTATTTCAGAAATTTCGAATACTTTGACTGTTTAAAAATAGAGTTTGATATCACTAATTGTTCGTCAGTAGATACGAAACAAACTGGTGGTAGGACCTCTTGTGAGTCTGCACGGGTAGGTACCACCGCCCTGCCTATTTCTGCCGTGAAGCAGTAATGCGTTTCGGTTTGAAGGACGGGGCAGCCGTTGTAACTATACTGAGACCTTAGAACTCATATCTCCAGGTGGGTGGCGGCATTTACGTTGTAGATATCGATGGGCTCCGATAGCCACTTAATAACAGGTGGGCTGTGAACTCGTTCACAAATCTATGCAATCAATAAAAAATACGGATGACGAACATAGCGGATATTTGTACTTAGCAATTTCGTCTTCGCCTTGTATAGAATATGCTTTCCAAATAAACTTTATCTGCGGATGAACGCAGCGCTTCCAGGCTTCTAAACACAAGTGTTTTCGATTGACATTACATAAAGTACTAAAGCAACTATACAATAATTGGTTTGTCCACTGTCTAGACGTTTAAGGAATTTAATACCGTGGGTAACAAGGCACGTGCGCCTTTTTCTATTTCATTTTGGTACCATTGAACTCTAGCCAACATAGTAACGTAGATTTTTTAGGTCACAGTTCACGTAAACCCAATGGCGGATCCAGGGGGAGGGTCATGGGGGTCATGACCACCCCCTGAGCTGGGTCCAGGACTTAGGTGGACCACTAATTGAATATAATGATTTTATTTATATATTTTGTCACCATACAGATTTTATGTAACTACATACCTTTAATATTTAATTAATTTGATATATTAAAATAACTTTGTATAATGGCAAACGTTTGGGAACGAACGCATCTAAATTTGACTATGTGACCCACTCCTGGTGCCAAAGCTGGATCCGCCCTTGCGTAAACCACAAACAACAGTTAATAGTGTCTTCCTTAAAGTAAAAGTGTGATGTAGGGGAAGATGCTTTTCACATTATAATGGAGAGTGCGCGGAACGATGATTTGAGACAATGTAATTACAATGTGTCGTCGTGGCCTAAGGGATAAGACGTCCGGTGCATTCATGTTGAGCGATGCACCCGGTGTTCGAATCTCAGGCGGGTACCAATTTTTCTAATGAAATACGTACTCAACAAATGTTCACGATCGATTTCCACGGTGAAGGAATAACATCGTGTAATAAAAATCAAACCCGCAAAAATTATAATTTGCGTAATTACTGGCGGTAGGACCTCTTGTGAGTCCGCGCGGGTAGGTACCACCACCTTGCCTATTTCTGCCGTGAAGCAGTAATGCGTTTCGGTTTGAAGGGTGGGACAGCCGTTGTAACTTACTTGAGACCTTAGAACTTATATCGCAAGGTGGGTGGCGCATTTACGTTCTAGATGTCTATGGGCTCCGGTAACAACTTATCACCAGGTGGGCTGTGAGCTCGTCCACCCATCTAAGCAATAAAAAAAAAGAAGACAACAATTCTTTGCAAAATATACATATTTTCGACAAATTGGAGGTGTAAATTACGTATAAGCCTTTTCGGAATCCGAAATGGCTAATTCACTTTATAAAATAGTTTTGGTGGGCCTTCAGAGACGATAACAGTTTACTTTATTTTTTTTATATCATTATTTTGTTACTCTCTTTTGTTGCACAATGGAGTGGCATATTCACTAGGTGAATAATCTCCTTAAATAAAGTTAAAAAAAAAAAGTAAAAGTGACCTCATGCGACTTCAAAAGTAAACTTTTTTTTCCATGCAATAAAAAAAATGCGATAGAATCGTACCAACAATACATTATTATAATCACATAGAGAGGTTCATTCGTCTTACTTATCGAAATGATTATGGTAGAGAGATTTTTGTTGCTTTTTATTGTGTATACTTGTGTTGTGTTGAACACCGGAGTAGAGTTCATCCATACTACCTGGAGCCACTGCGATCATCCACAGTGCGTTTCCAGAGGTCTTTTTTGCCACGTACCATCCGGCTATGGAATGAGCTCCCCTCCACGGTGTTTCCCGAGCGCTATGACATGTCCTTCTTCAAACGAAGCTTGTGGAGAGTATTAAACGGTAGGCAGCGGCTTGGCTCTGCCCCTGGCATTGCTGAAGTCCATGGGCAACGGTAACCACTCACCATCAGGTGGGCCGTATGCTCGTCTGCCTAAAAGGGCAATAACAAAAAAAGTGGTTGTAATTAATGGGAAAATACTAGTGTATTACCATCAGGATCCAGCAAAGTACTAAGTTCGTATCAATAACCTGCGTATAATGTCGTGTGATTTAAAAATATTATCTATACTTTTATACTATATACTAATATAATAATAATTATAAAGAGGAAAGATTTGTTTGTTTGTTTGTATTGAATAGGCTCCGAAACTACTGAACCGATTTAAAAAATTCTTTCACTGTTTGGAAGCTACACTATTCCCGAGTGACATAGGGTGTCTTCTTTTTGGAAAAAAATTAGGGATCCTTACTAAAACTCCAATAATGTAACCCAAGGTGTAAAAAAATTACCTAAAATATTCTTTACATCATTCATCGCGTGCCCTGCGAAAACTATTGATGATAGAATAAAATAATGTACTACGACTTTGTAGAACACATTATTATTTACAAAGAGTGTCACGGCGTATGTCTAACTATTATAGTTATGCCGCAATAAGTGTTCTTTTATTTAAAAAATAAAACAACGTCAAATATCGTTGAAGTTTTTGTTAAAGACCCGAGCGGAGCCGGAATTGGCCGCTAGTTAATAATATAGAAGGTATTTTATTTTCTTAGGTATTCGCGAGTCGCCGATACAATTAAAAGTAATTTTACGATTTAATATAAGGTTTTTATTATCATTATATTATATCCGGCGTTTCGATGTCTTTACGGTTTTCGTAGTTCACGGACGATTAATAGTTTTAATTGTTATATTGAGGATGCTAAAATTAAGCATAAAATATACGTGAAAATGGCTGCCGTTTTAGTACGTGGTAAAATTTAAGCTCTTTTACGAATAGCATAACTTCATTCACGTTCTGTGTCGAAAATTTGTGAATGCGTGACAGAAGAAAGTTTATTGTGGCAAAGTTATAGCGCTAATGGCCCTTCGGGGGATCCGATGCCATCCAGAATTTATACTGTGTTGAAAATATTTTAATCCGAGAAGTGAGTAATAAATGCGCTTCGAATTTTCATTTCGTATTACGTAGGTGATATGTTTTAAATCGTCGTGGCTTAAAGGATAAGACGTCCGGTCCATTCGTATCTAGCGAATTTTTGTAATGAAATACGCACTTAACAAAAGTTCACAAGTGATTTTCACGGTGTAGGAATAACATCTATCTATCTATACATATATATAAATGAATTGCTGTTCGTTAGTCTCGCTAAAACTCGAGAACGGCTGGACCGATTTAGCTAATTTTGGTCTTGAATTATTTGTGGAAGTCCAGAGAAGGTTTAAAAGGTAGATAAATATGAAAATACTCGGAATTAAATAAAAATAACAATTTTGTTTTCCCTTTGAAGTGTCCCCCGTCAGACGGATTTCTTTTGTTTGTTTTAAGTTTATTTTATACAAAAGCCTAGGTCTCTTATTTATCGATTGAGGCACTACGATGTCTGCCGGGTCAGCTAGCCGTTTAATAAAAAGCAAACCCGCAAAATTATAATTAGCGTAATTACTGGTGATAAGACCTCTTGTGAGTCCGCACGGGTAGCTACCACCACCCTGCCTATCTCTGCCGTGAAGCAGTAATGCGTTTCGGTTTGAAGGGTGGGACAGCCGTTGCACTGTAAAAGCTGAGACCTTAGAACTCATATCTCAAAGTAGGTGGCGGCATTTACGTTGTAGAAGTCTATGCACTTCGGTAAACACTTTACATCAGGTGGACCGTGAGCTCGTCCACCAACCTAAGCAATTTGAATAAACTAACCTACTTGGTGTGGTTACTGGAGACCATAAACATCACAACGTGATTGCTATCGCCCTCTTTGAGACTTGAGGTCGATGTCTCAATTATATTGTCGGCTTGTTTTTGTACCATACAAACAAACGACTTATTCGTGGCAAAATAGTGCTAGCCAAAGCTTATAGTACACTCTACCAATAGTGTCAATTGAGAATCTTAGTAACCCATTGAGTTTCTTGTCGCGATTCCGAAGCGGTGGTAGATTCAAGGAAGCACTGTTCTTCCTAGGATTAATCTTAGTAAGTTCTCCTAGGTTAAGTCATTGAGTTAACCTACCAAATCTGGTGTACTTGATAGCCCTTTAGGCTACCAATGAATAGGTACGAAAAAAAAGATCTTTGAACGCTGGTATAAAACTTCAAAAATGCCACTGCCGAATTAAATTATTGTATCCGTATTGGTTCTTACATTTTGGTTTTGATATTTAGCTTGGTTTGAAGTATCCCGTTATGAATGTAAAATGGATGGTTAGATATAGGTCGAGTATATAAAGGCGCGTTAAAAATTAATTATATTTAATAAATGACTAAGCATCGTCAGGAACCACTAAATAAATTAGGCAATTAGTGGATGAACAGAGGGGCAGGAATGTTTTGTAAGACTGTTTTGTTTTTAGGAGTTATTTTAGTAGTGGTCAATAATGGTTCGGGGCGTTGTCGGAAGTGAGATAATTAAATAACACAACTGGTCAATCAGAGCGTTTATTCGCGACTGAACTTAAAAATTAAATAGCAACGGAGCTTGCGGGCGCAGCCGCATGTTATGACTACGAACAATTTTGTTTACATGTGTCCCTACATGTTTTTGACTAAATACATATGTAGATTTACTGGTGGTAGGACCTCTTGTGAGTCCGCGCGGGTAGGTACCACCACCCTGCCTATTTCGGCCGTGAAGCAGTAATGCGTTTCGGTTTGAAGGGTAGGGCAGCCGTTGTAACTATACTTGAGACCTTAGAACTTATATCTCAAGATGGGTGGCGCATTTACGTCATAGATGTCTATGTGCTCCAGTAACCACTTAACACCAGGTGGGCTCTGAGCTCTTCCACCCATCTAAGCAATAAAAAAATTTAAAAAAAAAACGATACGAGATTCGGAAAAGAAAACTGCAAACCCAAAAATTATGGATCATACAATGTTAATTGTAATAAAACACACGTACAGCTGCTGTATTAATACGATCCTAAATTAAGACGCGCCACTCCAGTGAAGCCAACAACGCGACGTCTCGCCGATTACTCTGTTTAACGTTTGCCAAAACATCAATCAGCCGTTGTTGACGCCTCGTAAAGGAGGTTTCAGCACTTCAATCAGTTTCTCTTTCAGCAAATAATTGAATACGCAATTTTGAAAAGGGCACATCACTGGTGGTAGGACCTCTTGTGAGTCCGCGCGGGTAGGTGAAGTCGTCGTGGCCTAACGGATAAGACGTCCGGTGCATTCGTGTTGAGCGATGTACCGATGTTCGAATCTCAGGCGGGTACCAATTTTTCTAATGAAACACGTACTCAACAAATGTTCACGATTGACTTCCACGGTGAAGGAATAACATCGTGTAATAAAAATCAAACCCGCAAAATTATAATTTGCGTAATTACTGGTGGTAGGACCTCTTCTGAGTCCGCGCGGGTGGGTACCACCGCCCTGCCTATTTCTGCCGTGAAGCAGTAATGCGTTTCGGTCTGAAAGGTAGGGCAGCCGTTGTAACTATACTGAGATCTTAGAACTTATATCTCAAGGTGGGTGGCGCATTTACGTTGTAGATGTCTATGGGCTCCGGTGACTACTTAACACCAGGTGGGCTGTGAGCTCGTCCACTCATCTAAGCAATTGAAAATAAATAAAAACATTTCAAACATGACATGATCTTCAGCAATGAAGAGACCGACTCAGAAGAAGAAAACAAATAGTCTTATGTTTAATGACACCGCCTAAATTCCGATAAATTTTTTTAGACAGTCAAATGGTTGTAGCTCACGCGAGAACGATGATTATCATAGATCGCCTTTGGATAGTTGTGCCATGGAAAAGCAATATCTCCAGGTCAGTTTTGCAAAAATTGCAAACACATATAATCCCGTTGACCCATACAAATGAAGAAAGAAAGAAATTCTGGATGACCAACTTTAGTAGCTCATGCATTTCTATTCTGTGTCTTAAGTACTACTGCTATCCTTTTTTTTGTTCGGGCCGGGGGCCGAACTTCCTACGAGGTCCCCGCGCCTGGGCGCGCGTTGTATGTGGGACTCAACGATCTGCAGGTGTTGAGAGCAGACCGCGGGCCCAAGAAATTTTAGGACCCACCCACTAAACGCCTCCCCTGCACTCTTACACCCGACGTCCGATCCCCTCCGAGGTCAGAACCCGGATGAGGTAGGGGGGCTACCGCGGTCAACACTCAACACTACAACCAGACGGCGCGGCTCACCCCAAGGACGCCCAGCCGACGGAGCCTTCGAGGCGAATCGAAGGCTCTGAAACGTCGGCCGTCTCGGTAACTACTACTATCCTAGCTGAAGTCTTAATTTTTTTATCTCTTAATCCATCGAGCATTCGATTGTTACGAATTCGAAATTCGAAATTCTTCACATCACTCGTATTAAAGAATCTCGACAATTTGTCGTAAGTGGTTTTTTTAATCTATATATTAATACGTGAAGCAAAAACTTTGTATCCCTTTTTACGTAAATTGCGCGGACGGAGGAGTATGAAATTTTCCACACTTATAGAGAATATAGAGAAGAAGTGCACAATTCTAATATTTTTTTTAAATAATGCATAAAAGATACTTTAAATCAATAAAGAAAACATTACACACACTACATACCATGTATTTGACGCACACACGCATGCATACTATTTATTGTCAAACTTTTGTTCTTGGCGTCTGTAGTCAAATATTGTTTGTCTTTGTTAATATTTTTTATAGTGTAGTCTTGGCGAAATTTGTGATTATAGAAGTATAAAATACAATCATAATAGTGTACAAACTTATGATTCCAATTAATTATAGTCGAATTTCGACTACTGCGGGGCCTCTAGTAATTTATATTACACAAATTCCGAACCTTACATTTGGTTAGCGCAAGTCATCGGTTAACACGACAGATTTTACGAGCACACGCGTCAATCAGTTCATTAATTAGTGCAAATTATGTTCGCACTTCGTCGAAAACGTATTTAGCTTTTTCATTTATAAAGAACATAATCGTTGACAGAATACTAACGACTTCTTGTTTTATACGCGAGTTGGTTTATTTCATATTAGCGGCCCGCTCCGGCTCCGCTCGGGTCTTTAACAAAAATTTCAACGATATTTGACGTTTTATTTTTTTAAATAAAAGAACATATATGATGGCATAGCTATAATAATTAGGCATAATATGCTGTCGCGACACTTTTTGTAAATAATAATGTGTTCTATAAAGTCGTAGTACATTATTTTATACTATCATCAATAGTTTTCGCAGGGCACGCGATATAAAGAATATCATAGATAATTTTTTTACACCTTGGGTTACATTATTGGAGTTTTAGTAAGGATCCGTAATTTTTTTCAAAAAAGTTGATAGCCTATGTCACTCGGGAATAGTGTAGCTTCCAAACAGTGAAAGAACTTTTCAAATCGGTTCAGTAATTTCAGAGCCTATTCAATACAAACAAATAAACAAATCTTTCCTCTTTATAATATTAGTATAGATTAGTATAGATTTCTCGCAGATTACTTCTGTCAATAAAATAAAGAAAATAATTTTTAAATAGATTTTGCGAGTCGTAGACATGCTTAAAAGGACTTTTACGGTTTTTAATCTCGTTCTCGTTTAAATAAAATTGTAAAGTGTTTGAAACGACGGAAATAATATAATTACAATAATAAACGCGAGATTAACACTTCTTCTTTTTTTACTCTTTGTCTCCACCTTATCCCACTGTGTGAGGTGGGGCCGGCACAGCAAAGCCGTAAAAATAGTTTCATATTCAAATTTAGCTTAATCTCTATAAAAAGTTTAGCTTAATCTATATAAAAATGAATTGCTGTTCGTTAGTCTCGCTAATACTCGAGAACGGCTGGACCGATCAGGCTAATTTTGGTCTTGAATTATTCGTGGAAGTCCAGAGAAGGTTTAAAAGGTAAGAAAATATAAAAAAGCTCGGAATTATATAAAAACAAACAATTTTGTTTTTCCTTTGATGTGTCCCCTTGATGTGTCTTTTATTTATCGATTGAGGCACTACGAAGTATGCCGGGTCAGCTAGTATTTAATAAATGTACTTATTAATAAACAAATTTATGCAAAGCAGCATTTATTTTAAACTATGCACGTTAAAAAATTAAAAATAAACATTCAAATTATGTTTGAATTCTAAATACGTCACTAAACATCATATTATTATGTAGTTAGCCACTGGGAACTGACGCGCGAATATAGATAATCGAAATTTTATTTTCTGATTCTATTTTAACTTGTGAGCGTCCAATGATCAACTACAATCTTTGACACCTCAAAATTAAGACTCATAGTATTTACATTTCCTCTTTTATCTTTTTTTATTGTTAACAATAAACCCCGTTAATAGCTACCGAACAAGAAAAGAAAAAGAAAATCTGTAGATAAACGGAAGAGAAAATGGTACTTTATTGTTTTGTTTTTGTCTGTTTATTTATAAGTTGTATTGTTGGTACAAATAAAATAAGCTGAGCTTTATGTGAACATGTAAATTAAATTATAAATAGCTCCAACTTATTCAGAATCACCCTATTCGAATTGCCGTCTCTGTAATGGTGAAGGTGGCATGCCGCGAATTCTCATAGCCTTCACTTACCCAAGGAAAGAGTCTGAAGCACTTCAGTTATTTCTGGACAGGGTTCCAATTAAGTAGTTCTTTCTTCTTTGATTCGACTTTCAATAAAGAACAAGTATTTCGATTTTCAGTATTCGAAATATCGCGGATCGCTTAGAATGATTATGAATTATTATGGTTTATCGAAAAGACTTTTTATTTCTTAATGTGTTCCATATTATGAGTTCAATTGAGGAATTTTTGAATTGTCTATCTGTGAGCCGCCATAATTTCATTTTTATCATTGCATTTCAATCGCCAATAATCAATCAATGGACCGAAGACCTAATGAAAATCACTAGGTCATCTTGAATGACCGTGGTAACGGATCGACCGCACTGGAGATCGATTGGAGATTATTTCAATCGCCACTTTAAATTATTTTTTCACGATGCAATATAAAGATTATAAAAAATATTGACCAACGAACTTTCATATAACCAATAAGGATCCTCGTTCGCGTAAGATCGAATTTAATCTTTTCGTCTTAAACTATCAAATGCTCTCGTTGTTTCCCTACATGTTTCATAAACACAAGCCACCCCGATCAAATAAACAAAAGATGGCCGACAGTATTTCCTTGGAGAGTAGCGAGCTGCGCGTGTTAACAGTATGTGCTAAGTGCGTTACTGTGTTGTTCGGTGCGGGTCAATATATAGCTTGACATATACGAACCTTATACCGTATAAATGTATTGAGTTTAAAACGTTCTTCGTGGAACACGCCCCTGATATTGCCAATGTCGATAAGTCACAGTGGCGATGAACGAGATGAGTTTTTCTTTAGTTCCGATTCCATTGAATCACCGCTATCTGATCCGTTCGTTCTCCTCGTTCGATCACATTGGATCGTATGAGTCTGAGCTCTAATTTTATTTTTTTGATCATTCAAAGATCTCTGTCGCGACGTATCGCAATGCAATTATAATTCCTAACAGTCTCAACCCTAATGGTCTTCATAAAAGAAATACGTATAAAAGTGAACGAAAAGACATATTTAGAATATGCCCTACATTTGAGATTAAAATAAGGAGGTGAGCCGTGAATACATAATACAGTGAAGTAAAAGTAAGTAATGAATAATTACTCTCCTATTTCTGCCGCGAGCCAGTCGTACGTACCGGATTTGAGGGCTGGAGCTGGAGGTTTTGTAGTTTGCATTCATATGGTGTCTATGAGGTCCACTGCTCATTTTACACTAGATAAGCGCTGAGCTTTTACTGGAGGTAAGACCTCTTGTGAGTCCGCGCGAGTAGATACCACCACCCTGCCTATTTCTGCCGTGAAGCAGTAATGCGTTTCGGTTTGAAGAGTGGGGCAGCCGTTGTAACTATACTTGAGGAATTAGAACTTATATCTCAAGGTGTGTGGTGCATTTACGTTGTAGATGCCTATGGGCTCCAGTACCCACTTAACACCAAGTGGACTGTGAACTCTAATATAATAATATTATAACTCCCATCTAAGCAATAAATAAAAAAGAGCTCTCTAGCTCTCTCCCCATCTAAGCTAATATGAAGCATCTAGCTAAAAACGGACAAAAAGATTTTACATTAAAAAAACATTTCTCGGATGCTGTATGTTTTGTTGTTTTATGTGTTATTTATATTGTGTTGTACGTCTCGGAGACTTTATCAGTTATTTATGTAGTTCATTATTCACGTGCTGGAGACTCACAGCAGTGTATCTCAAAAGGAACGCGCGTAATGAATTAGGCGCCGCCATTATTCAAGAGAATTTAAAACAAAATCTCGTTGATATATTATTATAACGTTAGTGTTTTATAATGTGTGTTGTTGAATTAGGATGTTGTAAATCAATTTTATTTGTGACGTGGGAATTGGACGGATATTTTTTTGGCTAGTTTCGATTTATTCTTGACATGTTTTATAAGCAAATATGTACACATTCAATGTGTGTTCACAAAACTTTAAGATGAAGAAAAAAACGGTGTAACATAAATTATAAAATTTATATAATTGCATAAAAGTTATTAGCGTTGGATCTGCATATTTTTTGAACGTTCGAGTGGATGCCACATTAATTGCTGACGGCAGATGTGACGCTTACGTCAGTAATCAATCTAACTACCGAAAAATAAAAGTTAAAATTTTGCCGCCTACCTTCCGACAGCCGAAGTCTAAACTAATCGAAATTGTTCGTTACAGTGACTTTGTAGCAAAAATCTAACAACTTTTGAAGTTTTCAAAAAGTTCAAATCAACTCCATGAAAATAATGTTGAAACTATATTTTTTTTTTTTTTCGTAAATTTTCTCTTTCTTTTTTACCCATTAATGGATTCATCGAATTTACTCGAAAATAATAGGCGTTACAGGTTGATGTACAGGTCATATCATGGCGGCTTAATAAAAAAAAAAACATGATGGCGGCGTTAGATCTTATCGAAAAGTAAATTAAGAATGCCAGATTCTTATTGGAGCGTCTCTAAAATACTTGAAAAGTATGGGTGGTTATATATTAATATACAATAATTGCTCGTTTAAAGGTATAAGATACTCTCATTTTCAACTTAATAGCATTCAAGAAAAAACAGTTTAATATTGCATAAACCACTTTCCGGTCTTCCTGCGAGGCGATCTCGGGAGGCTAAATTAGATTTAAAAGTAAATTAAAACAGTAGTACCCCATGGGTCGCGTGTTCAATCTCGCCGCCAAGGAACATTGCGTTTCAGAGTTCTTCTAATCGTCCTTAATTAAGTGGAAGCTGCTCTCCGCATAGTTTTTAATTTGATCAGTCTCGGACTGTTTATACTGCTTTATCTCTGGTCTGTTTTTGCAAATCCTTTTTTTACACTGTTTATTTATTTATTTAATTGAACCAACAAAGTGATTTTATTCAATATAAAACATTGACAAATTGACAAGAAGTATATGACAGATGTCACCTCGGTTGTAGGTGAAGTCGACAGTGCAATATAATTTTTTATTTTTTTTATCCCCTATATGGGTGGGCGAGGTCATAGTCCTGATGTTAAGTGGTTACTGGAGCCCATAGACATCTACAGCGCAAATTCGCCACCCACCTTGAGATATAAATTCTAAGGCCTCAGTATAGTTACAACGGCTGTCCCACTTTTCAAACCGAAACGCATTACTGATTCTTGGTAGAAGTAGGCAGGTACCTACCTACCCGTGCGGACTCACAAGAGGTCCTACCACCAGTAATTACGCAAATTATAGTTGTTGACAACATCTTGAAACTAGAAAAGTAAGAATAATTGAGCAAAAACACAATGAATAATTTTAAGAGATATAAAATCCAGAATTCTTCAAAAAATCCTTTTCACAAAGTAACAAAACGTTTAATATCTACACTTATTAGAAAAAAATCTATAAATAACACTTTAATTATATTATTTACATTTGATCTGTACTGTTGATACTGTTGTCAGCTGAGACGAGCCCAAGCTTCACTGTCTGGTATATTTGACGTATTAGATTAAGACTGGTAATAGACTTATAAGAGTATTTTACCAATACCGCAAGGTATCTGTACTTCTTTAAAGAAATTTTGAAAAGCGTTCTGAGCGGTTAGGTTTAGTTATGCTCTGAGATTACAAGTCTAACAATAAAGTCCATAAAAATATATTTTTCAATCGATTTCACAGTTTAAACACGTGCTTAATTTGGTTTGTATTATTCTGCCCCAAGCCTTTAAATCGTTTGGCCTAACTGCAAAGGCTTAATTCGTGCGTCGTTTGTAAACTTGCCATTGCTAATTAGATAGAAATTCCCAGTGAACTAATGACTTGACTAATAACCTCGACTTTCTGAAAGAAAATTTGAGACTGCGAATTTTGTTTCTGTATCAGTAGGTAAATTATAGGGATGTGTTAGTAACGTTTTCCCTATTCTATTTTATTCGATTTTCTTAAAAATTAGACATAATTAAAGAGCCGTAGACTTAATTAAAACTACTTTTACGTTTTAAGTCTCGCTTTTATTATAATTCTCATTTTAAGCTATTGCATAGCATGCATTATTGGGACTGAAGAATCCACAGACTTTCTACTGTTTAGGGTGGATCCCAAAACCACCTTGAGATATGAGTTCAATTTTAGTTGCGAAAAAGCTGCCTTACTTTTCAAACCGAAATGCATCATTGTTTCGCGGCAGAAATAGGTACAATGTTCGTATCTACCTGTTAACTTTTATCTGCTCACACAATTCACAACTAAACCATGTTACCACCAAAAGTTTACAAAAACGTCTACTTAAAATTCTTCTTTGACTTCATCCAGTCCTTTTCATGTAAATAAACATCTAGACTTCTAATTAGGGACAAGATCGTGGTCAACCGTGAAAATTCTAAATCCTTATAAATTACTGGCAACCCTGCAGCCAAGACGAAGACGAATGTAACGTGGCATACGCCGCAAGCAGCGCCACAAAACGCTGGCAACCCGAAATACGGGGAGACAAATAATTATTTTCAGAATTAAATGAATTACTTACGTTTAAATAATTCATTTAGTTGAATTAGAGCTTTTTGTATTAAGAAAGCGCGCTATTTGCGTTGTAATTTCAGAGCTCATTAAAGATATGTTCGTGAAATAAAATAAGAGAAGAAATAGAGTAATATGAAGGGAATATTATTTTATTTTATTTATTATAATTTTTTTTTTTTGTTAAAACACACCACGTTAACTGGTCCCGTGATAAGTTCGTAAAGAACTTGTGTTACAGGTACCAGATAACGGAAATAAATGTAAGATGTGACCCTGTGACCATGTCACTTACCACTACACCAGACGGCCGTTGATTATATTAATCTGCGGAGGGACTTCGGTTCCCTCTGTATTTTGTACCGTATGTTCCATGGGGAGTGCTCTGAGGAATTGTTCGAGATGATACCAGCATCTCGTTTTTACCATCGCACCGCCCGCCACCGGAATAGAGTTCATCCATACTACCTGGAGCAACTGCGGTCATCCACAGTGCGTTTCCAGAGATCTTTTTTGCCACGTACCATCCGGCTATGGAATGAGCTCCCCTCCACGGTGTTTCCCGAGCGCTATGACATGTCCTTCTTCAAACGAGGTTTGTGGAGAGTATTAAGCGGTAGGCAGCGGCTTGGCTCTGCCCCTGGCATTGCTGAAGTCCATGGGCGACGGTAACCACTCACCATCAGGTGGGCCGTATGCCCGTCTGCCTACAAAGGCAATAAATAATAATAATAATAATAATATATATTAATAGTGCCGTTATATATTAATAGTGATGTGAATTTTGTGAGTCATCACTAGTAGGAGGAAAGTAGGCAGTCACACGTATTAGCTTGGGGACAACTTTTATACAAGAAATTAAGACTTTGATCTCATATTTCAAGTGATATTCATAGTTTTCCAGTATGCATATGTCACCAGACGGACAGTGTGATTGTTTATCTAACTAAAGCAATTTATCACTTAGGAGAAATTGAGTACCGTCAAACGGGGATAATAGAAATCGAGGGGTGAATGCAGATAAAATTGGGATTGAAATGTTCGTATTAATAACTATGAAAATCTACTAGCCACAGCCTATAAAATGGGAAAGATGTATAGAAGAATAGTTATTTTTTGAACCGGCAACACTTATTTGACATGAAAATAAAAATAAATTGGGTAATTTGGTAATTCTGTACTATAAGTTTCCAAAGTTTTAAATTTAGCCTATTTTTCCGCTATTTGTAAAATTGCTGTAACATGTCATAGTTTGTTATAAGAGATTGCTGTACATGCCTGTAACTGGCTTACATACCAGTACTTAATTATATACATGTTAATTTTAAGCTTGAATGTTTTGTGTGTATTGCTGTTAGTGTCTAAATAAATAAACCCACAGACACAGCCCACTAAGTTTCTCGCCGGATCTTCTCAGTGGGTCGCGTTTCCGATCCGGTGGTAGATTCTGCGAAGCAATGCTCTTGTTAGGGCTAGTGTTAGCAACGTCCTCAGGTCAGAGTCCTGTGAGCTCACCTACTCATTCTGCGAATTCAGTATAACACCTTGAGATTACTAGAAAAGATTAAAAAAAAGAGTATAATTTTTCTTTCGACATACGCGATTCCTAGACACAATTAAACCTCAACACAATTTTTTTTCTTTTTTCTATTGCTTACACGTGTGGACGAGCTCACAGCCCACCTGGTGTTAAGTGGTTACTGGAGCTCATAGACATCTACAACGTAAAAGCACCACCCACCTTGACTTCAGTTCAGTCTCAGTACAGTTACAACGGCTGCCCCACCCTTCAAGCCGAAACGCGTTACTGCTCACGGCGGGAATAGGCGTGGTCGTTGAAATGTCAATGAAACTATAATACGTTTAGCTCTAAGTCGATTTATTGTATGATACGAATATCACATGTGTGAATATAAGCCGCAAACAACCGGAGGCAACAAGAATTTCCCGCGCACACGATAAATTCGTTAGCGTATACCAGTGATTCTCAACCTTTTTTTTTGTTGCGGCACATACATATTTAAAGATTTCAAAATTTGGCGGCACACAAAAAAAAAAAAGATAAAAATTATTTACTTACTACAACACACTGCATAAATAGTTTATCAAAAAATTTTAATATACGAAATAAACTAAAACATACTATACATTTTTTTTTTGTGGATTTCAATGTATATTCATGTTTAAAATATTTTTCTTTTAAAATGATATAATTTAATAATATTAACATTATTATATATTCGCAAAATTTGGCGGCACACTTCTGAAATTTGGCGGCACACAAAAGTGCCGCGGAACAGTGGTTGAGAATCACTGGCGTACATGATACGCTTAATTTCCCAATTATTTAGAGAGCTATTTCGGGAGTGGTTATTAGCTATTAAGGAATCTGATGATGTTAATATAACTTCATTGTTTGGGGTAAATACACAATGTTTATATTAAAAAAAACTACCTACTGGTTACATAAGATTTTTGTAATTTTACAAGAAATTTATAATGCTAGATCGTCTTCAAAATTTGTTTACCTAACACGATTGATGGCAATTCACATAAATACTACTTTAATTATATTATACGTATACCGGAACAAATGTTGATTTTTTTTATATTACATCAAACAAAATGTTTATTTATGCAGGGTGTCCCAAAACTCAACGATAACCTGGTACCGGGCAAGAGGCCAAGGTATACCAGTTATGAAAAAAAAAGAAAAAAAATCTAAGTGAACTTAGTCAAGCGATGATAGACATTTTTCGAGAAAGTTAAAAATTTGACATTTCATTTGTGGTTACGATTAATAGTACTGTTATTTGAGTTAACATTATTAAAAAAATCACTGTAAAATTGTGAAAACTGCGATCACAGTACCTAAAAATGCGACCAAGGCTGTCAAATTTTTAACTTTTTCGAAAAATGTCTATCATCGCCTGACTAAGTGACATAGATTTTTTTTCTTATTTTTTTCATAACTGTTATACCTTGGCCTCTCACCCGGTACCAGGTTATCGTTGAGTTTTGGGACACCCTGTATAAATTTAACTAGATCGTTTGAGCTCGTCTGAACTGACCTTTTCAGTTTAATGATTTTTTTTAATTCCGCAAATAAAACGCAAATAACTTCACAGCTAAATTCGTATTAGTTGGAGTCGCTATTGATTTTAAAACAAATCTCAAATCTATCGTGTAGTTTACGCTTTTAAGTTATCTTTCAAGCGAAACATTATCTGTTTGCGAACCGTATGCTTTAGATCTCGTGTCTTAAATGCAATGGGCTTCATAGTGATGTCTGTGGGCTCCGACAACCACATCACATCAAGTGGAGAAAAACAAAAGCTCTTTCCCCGTCGAACTTCGGTCGTCCGATGCGACACGAAAGCTTCAGACACTCCAAGCCTTCATTACACATTTCAGTCCACTTTAGCTACTGAATTTTATATGAAAGGTCCAGAATATTTATATTCAGAGCTCCTCAAAGACTATACAATTAGTAAGGCGAACGTCGACGGTAATTAAGTATTGTTATGTCTCATTAAAAAAATTATGAGTCGGGAAATAAAAGCAATTTTACGGATAATTAAAACTGTTTTTACGGTTTAGCCTGTGCTAAACATGGCGTCAGCAAGAATTCAAATGCTGACGGATTAATCGACGGCTACGAAGACTTTAATGTGTAAGAAAGGACGTAAATTTTAAAGTGTAAATAAACGCGTAGGTTAATCTCAGTTACATTTTTAATATTTGCGTTCGAACAATTTTGTAAAGTCGTGCGTCTGTAGCGTAAGGCTAAAGGATTTTGTGACCGTGTAACCTATATACCTAAAATAGAGAGTTTGATTCTAAAAAAAAGGATGGTGGTGCTTACCGGTGCGTGCTCACAAGGTAACTGACCGCCAGTAATTACGCAAAATCTATATATTAATACGTGAAGCAAAACCTTTGTATCCCTTTTTACGAAAATTGCGCGGACGGAGGAGTATGAAATTTTCTACACTTATAGAGAATATAGAGAAGAAGTGCACAATGCTAATATTTTTTTTAAATAATGCATAAAAGATACATTAAATCAATAAAGAAAACATTACACACACTACATACCATGTATTTAACGCACACACGCTTATATACCATTTATTGTCAAACTTTTGTTCTTGAGGTCTGTGGTCAAATTGAGAATAGATTAAATATTGTTTGTCTTTATTAATATTTTTTTATAGTGTAGCCTTGGCGAAATTTGTGATTATAGAAGTATAAAATACAATCATAATAGTGTACAAACTTACGATTCCAATTAATTATAGTCGAATTTCCACTACTGCGGGACCTCTAGTATTTGTAATTGATTCTAAGACTCACAAAAATACTGATTTGTTTTATTAAATAAATTTAAAATTTCGGATGTTTTACAGTTCGTCGTTACGACATAAGTCGTCGTGGCTTAAAGGATAAGACATCCGGTGCTTTCGTGTTGAGCGATGCACCGGTGATCGAATCCCGCAGGCGGGTACCAATTTTTCTAACGAAATACGTACTCCCCAATGTTCACGATTGACTTCCACGGTAAAGGAATAACATCGTGAATTAAAAATCAAACCCGCAAAATTATAATTTGCGTAATTACTGGGGGTAGGTCCTCTTGTGAGTCCGCACGGGCTGCTACCACCACCCTGCCGATTTCTGCTATGAAGCAGTAATGCGTTTTGGTTTGAAGGGCGGGGCAGCCGTTGTAACTATACTTGAGACCTTAGAACTTATATCTCGAGTGCGTGGCGCATTTACGTTGTAGATGTCTATGAGCTCCAGTAACCACTTAACACCAGGTGGGCTGTAAACTCGTCCACTCATCTAAGCAATAAAAAAAACACAAAACGGCAATTCTGTTGGCTAATATCTAATGTGTTAAAACTGATTTATAATAAAATAAACATAATTTATTCGCGTTGCACGATTGAAATAATTTCAACCATTTCATTTATTTGTATGCAATTTAGCTTAAAATTTTCCCGATCGCTTTTGTTCAAAGATTAAAATACAGATAAACGAAAACACATTTAAAACGCACGTGGCGTTATTATCTCATATTCATGTAAATCGGGTCGTGCTCACTAAGTTCTGTATTCATATGAAAGCTGGATTAGGCTACTTTAGATGTGCATTCCGAAATGTTTAAACTTTGGAGTGGATACGTCTAGACAGGATGGCATTAAGCTGTGTGTTTAGATAATGTTTTGTTCGGCTTTTCGGGTGAGCAGTATCAAGAATACATTTTTTTTTTACTTATATGGGTGTATGAGCTCACAGCCCCCCTGGTGTTAAGTGGTTACTGTAACACAACGTAAATGCGCCACCCACCTTGAGATATAAGTTCTAAGGTCTCAAGTATAGTTACAACGGCTGCCTCACCCTTCAAACGAAACGCGTTACTGTTTCACGACAGAAATAGGCAGGGTAGTGGTACCTATCCGTGCGGACTCACAAGACGTCGTACTATCAGTAAAAAAATATTATTTGGTAGACTAAAGGGGCTATTCTAGCTTGGTCGGTTTGATAGGCGAGCTGACGGTATTAAGCTTGGGAGACTTTGCTAACACTGGCCCTAGCAAGAGCAGTGCTGCGCTGAATCTACCAACACATCGAAATCGCGACACACTGAGAAAATCCGACCAGAAACTTAGTGGTTTAAGCCCATTTCCACTTAGAAATAGCTGCTACCTAAACTTTCCTACAAAAAAATCTAATCAAAACAATAATTGGACTATTCTTTGTTGCAGGCACAACGAGTGAAACAAGACGCGAGGGACGAAATAATTTTCAAAAACAAAAAAACAAAAAACACAAAAGTGAAAACAAAACAATGTGAAATAATGAATCGAGACACATGATTTCAACGATAAACTACACACAGTCACAGACGAATGTGAACATTCTGCACGTTGCGTACTCGTCGTATGGGAACGATATTGAAAATGTCACAGAGTACCGTACGAAGAGCGAGGCGGTCGTGGATCTCGACGATGCCTTCCGTAACGGGAGCCTCACTAACACGACCATCGGATACACGAACAACAACTTCACGGAATACGCTGAAATACCGCATTACATAAAGATAACCTCGATGACATTCTGCATAGCGATCATGTGTTTAGGGGTCATTGGGAATGTGATGGTGCCAATCGTTATATTAAAAACGAAGGACATGCGGAATTCTACGAATATATTCCTTGTTAATTTGAGTATCGCTGACCTTATGGTGTTGCTTGTTTGCACTCCCACCGTGCTGGTCGAAGTCAATTCGAAGCCTGAAACCTGGGTTCTCGGGAAGGAGTTGTGTGAGTACATTTCTATATTTTAATTAATACACTTTTAGATACTAGCTCGTTCGACAATGGCTAGCTGAATGCTGACAGCGAAACTAAAATAAATAATAGTTTAAAAATACTAACAAAATACGCTTTAAAGAAAATCCAACTAAAAATAGAAAATAAATGGGGTGCTTTTCAGGATATTATCAAAACAACTCTTCTACTCATATCTGTTCATAAAATATTTATAACTACTGATACCATGCTGCACCCCACGCTTTTTTTACAATAAAATCTATTTTCTTACACTATTTTTAATTCAAATTTATTTAAACTTATTTTCTATTTTTTAGTTGAATTTTGTATAAAAGTGTATTTTGTTCGTTTTTTTTAAACTATTATTTATTTTTCATTTTTTAGTTGAATTTCAATTTTTTCAATATTTTTTTAATATAAATTTTTCATCGGTTCTTAACAAGTATACCGAATTCCGAGTTAATCTGACGTTTTGAAGGGGGTCAAAATCATGTTCAAAGATTCCGTTACATACATACGTCTGAAGCTAATAAAAGCGTATTAAAAATAAACCTCAAGTAATGGCTAGGTGCATTTAACGAAATATGCAATAAATAAATATTCATAGAAACATGTCTACATATTAAAAGCAATCTCTAAAGTAAGAAACTTCAAATATGCAGCAAGTAATGAATGTCGAATTCTTCGTATGAGTGAATTTAATATTTAAACAGTTAATCTGTTGAATTAATAATAAAACATGTATGCCTTTAGAAACTTGAAAGCACTTAGCTTAAAATAAAGACGAAACTGATTTCTGCGTCTCTTTTTGGTTTAAATGTCAATAATAAGAATAGCTCGCTGTTTCTCCCGCGGCCTTTGTGATAAAGGTAATACCAGTTTCTTTTAAAAGCATATAAGTACTAGCTACGCCCATGCAAAATTTTATATTAAAACATAAAAGCCAAAGACGATTTAGAAACTAACCAAGTGAGATACATTTTGATGAACATACATTATCTTTTATGTATATAGATTTCATATCAATTCGATCTATGGTTCATAAGATAAAAATCACTGGCGTCAGCGCCATCTATCCGGCACTAAAGTAGCTTTCTTACTTTTTAACACCATTTTCAATGACTTGAAGAGGTCTGATCAACTGAAAATTTACACACGCATCAAGGACTAATGAGGACACAACAATTTTAACTTTGCTCCTATATCCTGATCAGTATAAACAGGATTACAAAAACCATGAAACTAATTGTTACTCCGACTGCTATTTAAAGGATGTTTTTTTTTGTTTTTGAATTACATTTATAACATTATCTACACTAATATATAAATCTACAGTGGTTTTTACAGATGTTCCGTTATCCTGTACCATGCATACGATTAACTTGAAACTTGGTATCCATGTAGAAAATACATATACTTTTTTTTTCCTACCTAAGCTGATAGCCTTGAGAGGCTATTTCAGCGGAACTTTAACTAGTAGGTGAGCTCACGGGGCTCAAGCCTGAGGACGTTGCTAACACGAACCCTAGCAAGAGCCGTGCTTCGCAGAATCTACCACCGGATCGGAAACGGGACCCACTGAGAAGATCCGGCGAGAAACTCAGTGGGCTGTGTCTGAGGGTTAGTTTACTCGTCGAGCCCTTCGTCACCGTTAGTGGATCGGGAGGATCCGAAATGACGTGTTTGGGGCGACATCGACTGCTTTCCATTCTTGCCGCAGGATCGGGAAAATAGATAGGCTAATTAATATTTATATGAGTGTTGGACTCCCTAATAATAATGATAATAAATAAGAATGTCAATTTTAAATGCCCAGCGAAGCGGGCGAGTACGGCTATTTTCACATATACGAGTATCTATATACACTAATCATCAACATTTTCAGACCTTTGGTACCCACTACTAGGCATGGTCCTCCCCTTTTTGTGCCATATTGTTCGATCGCCCACCATTCTCATCTAAATCTGCCCATCGGTGGTCACAATTCCACTACCTACATACAAAATTGATAACGGAATATTTCAATTTCAATTATCACCAACTTAAAGAATTTCGATCTAATTGAAAAAAATGCACGCATTTTAAAAATCGATAACAATGCAATAATTTTATTGACCTAATAAACTGAGCGAGAGGGAAGTCATAAATCATATTTTATTTTATTACAATAAAATTAAGGCATATCCAATTTTAAAAATCTTTATCGTTAATGCAAATCATTGTCAATCCAGTAAATATAACAAGGAAGGATATCATTATTTTAAATTGATATTGATATGAAATAAGGAAAGGTATTGATTTATCGAAAATGAAAGGGGAAAATGAGGGGAGTGCTCTGAGGAATTGTTTTAGTTTTTACCATCGCACTGCCCGCCACCGGAATAGAGTTCATCCATACTACCTGGAGCCACTGAGTTCCGGCTTTGGAATGAGCTCTTCTCCACGGTGTTTCCCGAGCGCTATGACACGTCCTTCTTCAAAAGAGGCTTGTGGAGAGTACTCAACGGTAGGCAGCGGTTTGGCTCTGCCCCTGGAATTGCTGAAGTCCATAGGCGACGGTGACCACTCACCATCAGACGGGCCGTATGCTCGTCCGCCTACAAGGGCAATAAAAAAAAAAGATTATACGTTCGTTAGCTTAATTCTTTTAGATCGTGACTCATATTTGACTGCGGCTGTACGACCATAAGAGTCTAATTCTGATCATTCACGTTCAACTAAAATTGAAACCACTAACAGTTTTAAGTAAAGTGAAAAACTGTTGTGTGAATTGCCAAGCGGTGTGTCGGCGGCAGATCGCAAATTGTGGTAGCGCGTGGTGCCTGTGTAAGCGTCGACTCCAGACATTAAAATTTTGTTTCAATCATTTCGGACGAAATCAGTTGGCCTTATTAGGCTTATTAGACCGTAGCTAGGTCTACTAAACCAATGCAACGGCAACAAATTTAAATAAAATTAGATGTTTTAAACTATATTTTTATTTTCCACTAAATCTTTTTAATGAAGTTATTTGGCAAGTTGATATTGTTTTTTGACGAAAAGTTAGAATTTTTATTAAATGAAATATCTTAAAATAATCTCTATATCGTAATACAGAAAATTAAGAGAATAAAACGAAACGAAAAAATCTAAAGTGTGTTGTTAAATAAATAGATATATTACCTTTTAAAATCGAGAATACTATTACCGAATTATAATTGATTAATAAACGTCCAAGTACTTAAAGTTATTTATTTTTAAAAATCCAAAACTCCTTAACTAGCACCACACCCGATTCAGAGCCATTCTCAACACATGCTGACGTTGTGTGTAATGACGGGCACACAACTAAATATAGCCTTAACGCTTTCAGTTTAAAGTCTATTATTGCCCGAGTCGAGAGCACAGTTCCCTTGCCAGCTAACCACTGTTTGTGCCCTAATTGAGTGCAATAAAGTACGCGTGCGGAGATGAGAATGTACAACGCTGAAAACCTTTTACGAACGGGGTGGTAGGTAGGTTGATGAAATTTTAAATTTTATTACAAATTACTATACAGACCGCTATGCCTTTTCCGGGAAAACAATCACGGGTGTGGGCTCAAAGCGTGGGACGGGCCTAAAACAATTCGAACTTCGACGATTATTCATATTGTTGACATTAGTGATTCGGTGGACTGTGGAAGTGTTTTTTATTTATTTATTTTTTATTGCTTAGGTGGTTGGACGACGGCTACCTTAAGTGGTTACTGGAGACCATAGATATCTACAATGTAAACGCCGCCACCTACCTTGAGATACAAGTTCTAAGGTCTTGGAAGTGTTTTTTATTTATTTATTTTTTATTGCTTAGGTGGTTGGACGACGGCTACCTTAAGTGGTTACTGGAGACCATAGATATCTACAATGTAAACGCCGCCACCTACCTTGAGATACAAGTTCTAAGGTCTCAGTATAGTTACAACGGCAGAAATAGGCAGGGTGGTAGTACCTACCCGTGCAGACTCACAAGAGTGCCTACCACCAGTAATTACGCAAATTATAATTTTATAATTTTGAAAGGCCTCCGGGCCACCAGTAATGTTTCAATCAAAAAAAAAAGAAAAAAAAGAGCTCCCCTCCACGTTGTTTCCCGGGCCCTATGACTTGTCTTTCTTCAAACGAGGCTTGTGGAGAGTATTCAACGGTAAACAGCGGCTTGGCTCTACCCCTATCATTGCTGAAGTTCATGGGCGACAGTAACCACTCACCATCAGATAGACCGTATGCTCGTCTGGCTACAAGGGCACTTAGTGGCTCTGACTATTGCGCCTAGGGTTGTGGGTTCTATTCCCACATGGGGCATTGTGTTTCATTACAAATTGTTTACTCTTTGTTTGGATGTTTATTATCTATATTTAAACGTATATAAGTATGTATGTCAGTCTCTGGTACCCGTAACACAGGGAATCTTAAATTGGGGCTGAATGACCGTGCGTGATTTATTCCTAATTATTTCGAATTAAATATTCGTTGTCCATGCATACAGGAAAAGTTTTCGAAATTAAGTTTTGTTAGATGTCCCGCAGTAGTCGAAATTCGACTATAATTAATTGGAATTGTAAGTTTGTACACTATTATGATTGTATTTTATACTTCTATAATCACAAATTTCGCCAAGACTACACTATAAAAATATTAACAAAGGCAAACAATATTTAGGTAGTCTATAGGTACCTACTCAATTTGACAACAGACGTCAAGAACAAAAGTTTGACAATAAATAGTATGCATGCGTGTGTGCGTCAAATACATGGTATGTAGTGTGTGTAATATTTTCTTTATTGATTTAATGTATCTTTTATGCATTATTTAAAAAAAAAAAAAAAAACATTATGCACTTCTTCTCTATATTCTCTATAAGTGTGGAAAATTTCATACTCCTCAGTCCGCGCAATTTTCGTAAAAAGGGATACAAAGTTTTTGCTTCACGTATTAATATATAGATAATTAGAGACTCGGAGTGGCGTCACCGATGTCGATAGAATCCTTTTAGTGCTTCTCGATTCGTCTAGTTGCCGTTCTCAGCAATTTATTACTCGAATAATCAAACATTCCAAAGTTTTTTTTAATTGCTTATATGGGTGGACGAGCTCACAGCCCACCTGGTGTTACGTGGTCACTGAAGCCCATAAACATCTACAACGTAAATGCGCCACTCATCTTGAGATATAAGTTCTAAGGTCTCAGTATAGTTACAACGGCTATCCCACCCTTCAAACTGAAACGCATTGCTGCTTCACGGCAGAAATAGGCCGGGTGGTGGTACCTACCCGTGCGGACTCACAAGAGATCCTACCACCAGTAAAGAAATTAAGTTTTGTAATTAGAGACTCGGGGTGGCGTCACCAATGTCGATAGAATCCTTTTAGTGCTTCTCGATTCGTCTGCCCTATACCATCAATCTCTAGTTGCCGTTCTCAGCAATTTGTTACTCGTTTAATCAAAAACTCCAAAGTATTTAAAATTTAATCAGTAAACTCGAAATTTAGTAAATCGTTATAGTTCCGCGTGGTGTCGTTGTGAAATTTCAATAAAGCAGTCGCTCCAGATTGAAATTTGAGTTTTTGCCGGAGCTAAACGAGCAGTCGCGCAAATGCGAATATAATGCGATTCGAAATGAATTCCAATTTATAAAAATTTCCTTCAAAATCGACTCTCTTTGCGATTCCGTCAGCTGCTTGATTTAGTGTTCTTGTCGTTTTACTGTTTACCGCATTACATACTTTTCGTTATGTACATGCTCGGCTCGAAATCAAAACAGGGCTCCCTATTATCTACCGTCAAGTGAATCCGAAAATATTGTTACGACGGTAAGAGTAACGCCATCTATCGCCGAATAGCCAAACGAATGTCGAAGGATCTAGTAACATCTAGAACGCCCGAGAAGCACAACGCCATCTATTGTCAGATAGCGTAAACACACATCGAAGGTACTCTACTTGTGAGGAATGTTTTCGACGATTCTAGGGATTTCGTCTCGACTATAAAAGCGTTGCAGAGATGTCACGCAGTCAGTTAGTAATCGGAACTACTCGAAGGGAAGCGGAAGAAGTGAATTGAGAATTTTAAAGTGTTCTGTGAGTGTTCTAAGTGATATATACAGTTCTAATTTGTACTTCGGTAGAATTTTATTTCTCCTGAACACTAACAATATTTCATTGCCCTCGTAGGTCGTACGGCCAACCACAAAACAATTTTGAAGTCGTCGTGGCCTAACGGATAAGACGTCCGGTGCATTCGTGTTGAAGCGATGCAACGGTGCTCGAATCCCGCAGGCGGGTGCCAATTTTTCTAGTGAAATACGTACTCAACAAACGTTCACGATTGACTTCCACGGTGAAGGAATAACATCGTGTAATAAAAATGAAACCTGCAAAATTATAATTTGCGTAATTACTGGTGGTAGGACCTCTTGTGGGTCCGCGCGGGTGGGTGCCACCGCCCTGCCTATTTCTACCGTGAAGCAGTGATGCGTTTCGGTTTGAAGGGTGGGGCAGCCGTCGTTACTATACTTGAGACCTTAGAACTTGTATCTCAAGGTGGGTGGCACATTTACGTTGTGGATGTCTATGGGCTCCAGTAACCACTTAACACCAGGTGGGCTGTGAGCTCGTCCCCCATCTAAGCAATAAAAAAAAAAAAAAACAACCGAAGATAATTTTGAAGCTTTAGTGTTCCGTTCTTTATTTTCAAGTTCTCTGAAGTTTGCGTCATCAATATTCCGCCATATCCCAGTAACCAAAGAATAAAGATCAGCCAGAACCGCTTAGCTTTACGTTCGACAACCGAAGTGGTTAATTTTTGCTCCACGGATTTATGTGTTATCGATGAACACATAAAACGTACTATGTTGATCTCCTCCCATTTCTGGGACATCAGATAAAAGAAGCCGACACGGCTCTCGTATTCCGTTAGTCGTGTTACGATCACATAAAAACTTGTAAAATTAATTACGCGTTGGTACGTACTTCGGTGAACAAACATATTTGCGAGGTGGAACCGTCGCGTTTAAGGAGTATTTAGTCTTCTCTTTCCGAACGATAACAATAATAGGTCAGTGATTTTTTTCAGGGATGAGACTTTTTGGCGGCAACGCGAGGAGTGAAGTCGTGTGATTTGTTTTATTTTGTCTATTTAGCGCTCCTTCAGGCTTAAATGTGTAATAACGGTGGTTTATTAACTGTTTAATATCTGTGCAAGTGCACAAATGGGGGTAAATGAAACAAAGCCGCCGGACGTAACTTCTCGGGATCCTCCAAAAAGTTCAATGAAAAATCTTAGTAAATGATCACCATTTTACTGAGATTATATTTCATCCCATATCATCTCATCTCATTTCCTTTAATTTCATCCCAGTTAATTAATGTCTTAAATTAATCATCTTCATTTCATTTCATTTCATTTTACTCCATATTGTCATTTTTCATAAAAATAAGAATATTTAATAAATTACAATAGGACATGACTTAAAGGTCTTAGTTATCAGGTCATAAAATCGGTGGTAGGTACCACCACCCTGCCTATTTCTGCTGTAAGCAGTAATATGTTTTGGTTTGAAGGATGGGGTAGCCGTTGTAACTGTACTTGAGACCTTAGAACTTATATCTCAAGGTGGGTGGCGCATTTACGTCGTAGATGTCTATGGGCCCCAGTAACCTATTAACACCAGGTGGGCTGTGAGTTAGTCCGCCCATCTAGCAATAAAACAAAAATCTGTATAAAAACTTCCTCCTTTTTTTTGTACATTTTTTTTATTCAAACAGTCTTCACTATAACCGCCTTGTTACCCTGAAACTCAATTCGCTTTGATTAGAGGCTGTCGTCGAAATCTAAAAACGGCCCCTTGTTAAGCAAATTAATTTGTAAAAGTAGAATTTAATTTGGGAACAATATATAAATACTTTTTCTGCGCAAAATCTTTGAACTCTTAGACTGTTTGGCATCTGTGAAAGTGCGCGAATGTGGAAAAATGAAAGAAAACCTCTGGGCGTGACTTCTCGGGTTCCCGCAAAAATCTCACTGAAGTCTCAGTAATTAACCAGCATTTACTGACAGTTTATTTCATCTCATCTCAACTCGCTTCATTTAATTTCATCTCAGTTGATTACAGATTCAAATAAGTCAACTTTACCTCATTTCTTTCCATATCGTATAGCAGAGTATATGTATAAAAAATAGGCTGTACGTTTTGATACCTTCGCCTTTCCTGTTGGAAAAATGAAACTATTACTTGGAAAATTGACACTGTTATTATGTATAAGTATAATTATGGCAGAAGTAAGGAACACCGTCTTGTATAGGTGCAAGTTATAGTTGGAAGGCTCACCGAAATAGCGAAATGGCGATTCAAAAAATCATCAACATACGTTAAACTAGATAATAGAAGACACACATGCGGGCTCAATTTATTTCTAGAATGATACGTGTTTAATTATTTATAGAGGAAAGGCCCGTACCAATTAAAACTTTCAAAAATGTCAAGCTGCACAAATGTAGGTTTTTCTACATTAAATCTATTCCTTTAATAATAATTCCTCAGAGCATTTCCTATGGAAGATAGGGTATAAAACAGAGAGAAAATTGAAGTCCCTCCGTAGACCCAGAGGCTCTAATCTCTCCGTGAGAACAGGACTATCGACCATCCAAACAACCCGTTTCTACCTAGTCAGATCATAAGTATTGTCACACAGTAAAAACTTTTCTTTTAGAATGCTGGCCACAAAAAAGTTTATTGAATTCGAATCTCGAATTGTTCATGAAAATAAAAATGTATAACTTTTAGAATTTTACTCATTTTTAAATATGGAATGGATGCTTAAAGAAGACCGTGTTGCAGTTATTGCGTTGCATCGTTGCGGTTACGCGCCAATTCAAATTTTTAACATACTGAAAAATTTGAATATAACCCAAAAGATTCGTTTATCGTACCATCAAACGATACAATGAAGACTCTAGTGTAGATGACAGGTCAAGAAGTGGTCGCCCTCGGTCTGTTAGGACTCCAGCAGTGATAAAAGCTGTGAGGGCGCGAATTCAAAGAAATCCCAAACGTTAGCAGAAACTGTTGGCCCTTCAGATGGGGTTAAGCAGAACCACGGTGAAAGGGTGTTAAATGAAGACTTAGGGCTTCGGGCATATCGAAGAAAAACAGGGCATCCTTTGAATACTCGTCTAATGGACCTGAGACTGAAGAGATGCCGCGCTTTGTTGAAGCGGTACGCGGGAAAAAAATATCGGGCAATTCTTTTTTCGGATGAAAAATTTTTACCGTAGAAGAGAGCTACAACAAACAAAATGATAAGGTGTACGCACACAGTAGTGAAGAAGCGAGCAACCGTATTCCGCGTGTCCAACGAGGTCATTTTCCATCCTCGCTCATGGTATGGTTGGGAGTTTCTTATTGGGGCTTAACAGAGGTACATTTTTGTGAGAAAGGTGTAAAAACGAATGCAGTTGTGTATCAAAATACAGTCCTGACGAACCTTGTGGAACCTGTTTCTCATACCATGTTCAATAACAGGCACTGGGTATTCCAACAAGATTCGGCGCCAGCTCATAGAGCGAAGAGCACACAAGACTGGCTGGCGGCGCGTGAAATCGACTTCATCCGGCACGAAGACTGGCCCTCCTCCAGTCCAGATTTGAATTCGTTAGATTACAAGATATGGCAACACTTGGAGGAAAAGGCGTGCTCAAAGCCTCATCCCAATTCGGAGTCACTCAAGACATCCTTGATTAAGGCAGGAGCCGATATTGACATGGACCTCGTTCGTGCTGCGATAGACGACTGGCCGCGCAGATTGAAGGCCTGTATTCAAATCACGGAGGTCATTTTGAATAAACTTTAGTGTCATAAGAATCTATGTTTTGTGAAGTTCATTTTGGTATATGAATAATTACATAATGAATAAACTTGTTTCAATTATTTTACATTAAACATGTGACAGAATTTATGACCTGACTAGGTATATGGAGTCAAATGGAAGTAGCTGGTATTTGGGAGCCCCGGCTCAGAGGTGAGAGCAGTACTCCAAGCAAAGCCAGAGCCCAAGCGCTAAATACCGCTTCGCTCTGTTGAGGACTCCCAATATTTTAGAGGCTAATTTGGCTTTACCTTCCAAATGACTCCGAAATTGGACATCGCTCGAAATATCGCCCCTCAGAATCCCTATACTCGAGGAAAGCTGCAGGGGTACTCCTTGAAATTCCGGCGCTATGACAAAAGGGTCCTTCTTCGCAGTGAACGAGCGAACCTGTGTCTTCAATAGGTTGAACTGAACTAAATTCAGTTCACCCCACTTGGAGACCCGCCCCAGAGAGCTCTCCACTTCAAACCCAAGTTTTGATCGCCTCTCTCGTACAACGCTTCGAGAGAGACTGATGGCCCAGAAATCGCGCATCCCCCATGCTATCATCCGCATAGCAATGCACGCCATCAATAGATAGCATGTCATTGATATGCAGTATGAAAAGCATGGGGGAGAGCACCGAACTTTTTGGAAATGTTTAAAATGAATGTAAATGTGTTTCATATCTGAAACATGTTGCATTTTTACTGGTGATTCGATGTCTTATACGACGTGAAGCACTAATGCACTTCGGTTCAAAGGGTGGGGCAGACGTTATGCTGTGAAAAAGGAGACTTTAGAACTCATATCTCAAGGTAGGCTGGCGCATTTAGGTTGTTGATGTCTATGAACTCTGAAAACCACTTAAGACTACTTAAGCTCGTTCTAACTACTTAAGGAAAAATCTTAATTATAACTTTAAGATAGATCAAAATGGGGGACACGTGAGACTTGCTCGAAATGATCTCTTTTATCTGCGTTTTATCATTGACACCCTACAAAAACCATTGTGTCCATGAAAAGTATCCAAAAATAGATAAAATTATTATACAATATTGACTTTTGTTATAAATAGTTCGATTATAAATTGAATTTCTATTTATTGAGCGAACAAAGGAGTTTCAAGTCGACGTGTAGGCGAACGGGGAAGTTTTATTCGTATGCAAAGAGGGTACATGCAAATTTGTAAGGTAGGAAATACTTTATATGAATACTCGTTAAAATTCGACCTTTGTCGACAAGTAGCCTGCATAAACAGTCAAGAATTTGTGAGTTCCGCTTATCGTCAGCTGAACCGAGAAGTTGCTTATCCGTTTTCATCAACATTTTACATAATTTATACACTCAAGACGTGTGAAACTTTTTTTCATATTATAGATATTAGAAAAACAAACAAAATAGCGTGGAGTACTGGCACAAATCAGTAATAAGTCTATACACTACACGGTCAGCTGCTGCGAACTATAGGCGCCGCCATATTGGCCTTGTCTGCTTTGTCGAGCGCCTTTCACTTTATCCCTACTCCGCGGCCGACCGTCACGCGACATGCAACACACAAACGAAAAAGTTTGAGACGTGTAATAAAAGTTTCACTTTAAGTGCACATAGCAGATTTTGGTTTGACAACGACGAAATTCAAAAATATCAAATTGCAAATGATCAAAATCATGAGATTGCAAAATGATGTTGTGCAATCTTATTGGTTAATATTACTCCGTTTCTCCGCTCCGCTGCCTCGCTCCGCTCCGGTGGATAGGCATCCTAACGCCGGCAATACGTACAGCAATTTATTGTTATAATAAATAACCTGAGTGACTTAATAATGCTTCGTAAATATGACAATCGATTCGGAAGTATCCTTTTGCGTGTTCCGAGATCACTAACGCGTATAGATGGCATTCGTTTGAACACCTCTATATGGTCCAGTGATCCGATTTTGAGGCAACAAGCGTGAAAATAACTCACCGAATAAGTCAAATGTGAAGTAAAATTTACACCTGAGATATTGCAAATGTGTAGTATAAAATAAAGTCTTCACATATTTGTCTGTTTCTTCGGTTATTTCTTCTAAGCCCCGCATCTAACCGATTCTAAGACAGTTTTCGTTACCATTAAGAGCGATTAATGACGGATTGTGTGGTATATTTGGAATATACTATATACATACTACATGTATACTATACTTGAGACCGTAGAACTTATATTTCAAGGTGGGTGGCGCATCTACGTTGAAGATGTCTAAGAGCTCCAGTAACTACTTAACACCAGATGGGCTCGTCCACCCATCTAAGCAATGAAAAAAAATCAATAACGCGGCTGGCCTATAGCGGTGCTGTGACAAAAAAAAACTGTTTTCGTGCGGATATTTGGCAAACACTGGCCAAGTTTTAAGAGAAAATGTTGTCGCGAAAAGATGTGTTTGTTAATAAAATGGTTGTCGTGAAAGAGGCAACAGATAGGCCTTGTAATCTACTTTCCGAGTAATGTGAAGAGTTTTACTGTTGTTGAGGCCTCTTGTGAGCCCATACGAGACCACCAAACCATTTCTGCCATGAAGCAGTAATGCGTTTCGGTTTGAGGGATGAGGCAGCAGTAGGACTGTAAAAACTGAGACTCAGAATTTAGAACATAAGTATCCCTCAAGGTTTCTGGCTATCAACTCAAATATTGTTACGCCGGTAAGAGTAACGCCATCTATCGTCGAATAGTCGAACGAATATCGAAGGATCTAATAGCACCAAAAACGCTCAAGAAGTACAACGCCATCTATTGTTAGATAGCGGAAACACAATACACGAAATGTGTGTAATATCCTCGATAATCCTAGGGATGTGGTATCGGCTATAAAAGCGTTGCAGAGATGGCACGCAGTCAGTCGGTAATCGGAACTACTCGAAGCGATACAGCTAACGGATCGCCTGAAGCGAAGCGGAAGAAGCGAATTCAAAAATTTTTAAGTGTTCTTAGTGTTGAATATAGTTTTTAGTTGTACTTTGGTGGAACATTTATTTATCCCGAACTCCAGCGCGTAACAATATTATTATTCGAATTTATATTGTAACTAGTGCCCCGCTCCGGCTCCGCTCGGGTCTTTAACAAAAATTTCAACGATATTTGGCGGTGTTTTATTTTTTTTAAATAAAATAACACTTATTGCGGCATAGCTATAATAGTTAGACAATGCTGTTGCGACACTTTTTATAAATAATAATGAGTTCTACAAAGTCGTAGTACATTATTTTATTCTATCATCAATAGTTTTCGCAGGGCACACGATGTAAAGAATATTTTAGAGAATTTTTTTACACCTTGGGTTACATTATTAGAGTTTTAATAAGATCCCTAATTTTTTTCAAAAATGTGACTTGGAAATTGTGTAGCTTCCAAACAGTGAAAGAATTTTTCAAATCGGTTCAGTAGTTTCAGAGCCTATTCAATATAGTATAGAATAATCAAGTATAGATTAATTTTCTATTCGAGGTATAAAGAAAATAATTATTCGTGTATACATTTTTTACTATCATTTTTTTATTGATAAAAAAAAGATATTCCAAAACAAATGAATGTACATGACGGCGTTAACGATATTTCTGTTTAACACGTGCAATAGGAGTGACTCACACAAGCCAGGTGCGCCGGCCGTGTCGTTCGACTCACAAACAACAGGTGCAACAGAAATGACTCATAAATAAGCCAGCTGCGCCGGCCAGTATAAAAAGGCGGTACGTGCCTCGCAATGAACATTCGTTCGACTGCGTTTGCCCGGTGCACTTACTATATCGTTGTTACGTTGTGTGATTCAGTGACTGTTGTACGTACTGGTTAAAGTTGGACAAGTGTTAAAGTGAATTGTCAAGTTAACATATTGTTGATTAAATCAGAAACCAAAGGTGACTTCGTTTTACTTGGTGTTCAACAAGATAATATCTACCCTCAAGCTTACATCAGAAGTGAGATCAGGACTCTACTCTCACTGGCGTGACGTGTTTGAACATGTTCGAAGTACAGCAAAAAAAAAACATGATGCAGATCAGAATACTAGTAGTGGTACGCCACAAGAGCGTGAATGCAGCATACGTAAGTCGTGTAATAACGTCTCTGTTACCTCGATGGAAGATCTGAGCCACGAAGAAATCGTCACATCTTACGTTCTGGCTCATGTTGCCCAGTTTGACTGTCGACTTCATCACATGGCATTTACTAACGGAAATACAACACGTAACAAGCTATTGCAAGAAATTAAGGCAAGTGCAAATCTCAAGTGAAACTTCGATCGCAATAATGGATCTGTCATGACGAGTGGGTAGTTCCGACACGAATCGTTTTTAAGCCAATGACTACTGCTAGAGTTACATGGCACTAGTACAGTAAACCAGGACATGAGACTGTGAATTGTCGCTGAAATTTTAGAATCTACTCGATTCAATACCAATAACACTACACGTTCGATGACTTCGGGCTCCAGCAAGCAAGCAAGCAAACAAGAAAGCAAGCAAGTTTCCGTGGGGAAGAAAAATTGACACATCTGAAGTCGTCGTGACCTGTAAGATAAGACGTCCGGTGCGTTCGTGTCTGGCGATGCGGCGGTGTTCGGGTTCCGCTGGCGGATGCAGGTTTTTCCGGTGAAGTGCGTGCTTGTGCGTGCTTGACAAGTGTTCGCGGTTGGCTTCCTCAGTGTGGGAGTAACATCGTGTAAGAGAGGTGGAACCCGTAAAATTGTAGTTTGCGTGGTGGCTGGTAAGATTTGTTGCGGTAAGAAGTTTGCATGGTGGTAAAATGTCTTGTGAGTCTGCACAGGTAGCCGGAGGTGAGACTTCCGCCGTCATACACTAAAAACGATAATCAACGAAATCGCTTGGCGTGATATTGAGTTATTGAATCATTCTAATCGAATCTATTTGTCGCGCACGTACTTAATTCAAATTTAAGGCTTATATGGTTTTCTCATGGACACCATTATCAGAACTGGACTAAATTGAAATGAGCCCACAAGGAAAGCGTCAGCTTTCTAATAAAAAAAGAATCATCAAAATCGATTCATCTAACTAGTCAGGTCATAAGTATTGTCACACAGTAAAAACTTTTCTTTTAGAATGCTGGCCACAAAAAAGTTTATTGAATTCGAATTTCGAATTGTTCATGAAAATAACAATGTATACTTTTAGAATTTTACTCATTTTTAAATATGGAGTGGACGCTTAAAGAAGACCGTGTTGCAGTTATTGCGTTGCATCGTTGCGGTTACGCGCCAATTCAAATTTTTAACATACTGAAAATTTTGAATATAACCAAGAGATTCATTTATCGTATCATCAAACGATACAATGAAGACAATGAAGTGTAGATGACAAGTCAAGTCAAGATAAGTATGTGGTCAAGAAGTGGTCGCCCTCGGTCTGTTAGGGCGCCAGCAGTGACATAAGCTGTGAAGGCGCGAATTCAAAGAAATCCCAAACGTAAGCAGAAACTGTTGGCCCTTCAGATGGGGTTAAGCAGAACCACGGTGAAAGGGTGTTAAATGAAGACTTAGGGCTTCGGGCATATCGAAGAAAAACAGGGCATCCTTTGAATACTCGTCTAATGGACCTGAGACTGAAGAGATGCCGCGCTTTGTTGAAGCGGTACGCGGGAAAAAAATATCGGGCAATTCTTTTTTCGGATGAAAAATTTTTACCGTAGAAGAGAGCTACAACAAACAAAATGATAAGGTGTACGCACACAGTAGTGAAGAAGCGAGCAACCGTATTCCGCGTGTCCAACGAGGTCATTTTCCATCCTCGCTCATGGTATGGTTGGGAGTTTCTTATTGGGGCTTAACAGAGGTACATTTTTGTGAGAAAGGTGTAAAAACGAATGCAGTTGTGTATCAAAATACAGTCCTGACGAACCTTGTGGAACCTGTTTCTCATACCATGTTCAATAACAGGCACTGGGTATTCCAACAAGATTCGGCGCCAGCTCATAGAGCGAAGAGCACACAAGACTGGCTGGCGGCGCGTGAAATCGACTTCATCCGGCACGAAGACTGGCCCTCCTCCAGTCCAGATTTGAATCCGTTAGATTACAAGATATGGCAAGACTTGGAGGAAAAGGCTTGCTCAAAGCCTCATCCCAATTTGGAGTCACTCAAGACATCCTTGATTAAGGCAGCCGCCGATATTGACATGGACCTCGTTCGTGCTGCGATAGACGACTGGCCGCGCAGATTGAAGGCCTGTATTCAAAACCACGGAGGTCATTTTGAATAAACTTTAGTGTCATAAGAATCTATGTTTTGTTAAGTTCATTTTGGTATATGAATGGTTACATAACGAATAAACTTGTTTCAATTATTTTACATTAAACATGTGACAGAATTTATGACCTGACTAGGTATATATATTTCGATTCACCAATATCTATATAGATTCACCTATATTTTTTTAAATCGGTTCAGTACTTTCGGAACCTATTCAATACAAACAAACAAATCTTTCCTCTTTATAATATTAAGTATAGAAGTATAGATAAAATAAAATTAACTCTTTTTCTCAACCAGGTCTCGCGGTACCGTTCGTGGAATTGACTGTCACCCACGCATCAGTACTGACGATACTGGCCATCAGCTTCGAGAGGTACTATGCGATCTGCGAACCGCTGAGAGCTGGTTACGTGTGTACGAAGACCAGAGCCACCCTCATATGCGGACTCGTTTGGTTCTTCGCGGCCCTATTCACCAGGTACGTTCGCGATTTTGTACACTTTTCATAGAGCAACGGTTCGTTTGACAAACACGAAGGCCACGGCATATAGCCTGGAATGGAAATGACGACTTTATTGCATCATGTGAAGTGCTCAAAATTGATCAACAGCTTTTTTTCTTCTTTCTAAATTACGCTGCAAATATCAAATAAGCAATATCAATAAGCAGCCGTAATTCGCGATGACGTATTGATAAGGCGGATAGCCAAAACCGACCTGCCTATCTCAACCGGTCTTCGAGTTTGAATGAGCAGTAATTGTACAATTCAATTGAACTTTCAACGTCATAGTTCAAAGTGAATGGCGTCATTCACTTTGTGAGGTCAATGACCTTTGGTGATTACTTAGGCCCAGAGCCTCAAAGACCTCTGTTCAAGTAGTAAAAAAAGTTAAATAAGTAGTACAATGAAATGAAAAACAAAGTTGTTAGACTAACACCCACGTGATAATGTGTTTATAGAAATTATTTTAAGAACGCTACGTGCCAACAACAAGGTTATTAAAAACAATCAAATTAACAAAATCGATGGCTGTTATATTATCCATAGCGGAAATGTATTTAATAAAATTTAATTAATATTAAATTAAAATAAAAGTGGTCGCAATTATGAATATAGAATGGAAGGTTTTAATTTTTGTTATTACTACCCGTATACTTAAAAATGATTCGATTTAGGGGCGAAAAAATAATCTTGTCTGAATACAAAATACCAAATATTTTCCTTGTCAAAGTTATGTAATGTATTTTTTTTATATTATTGGATATATGGATATAAGATTATCTATTATCTTTCTTCTTAAAACAAAACACTACGTGATTAATCTAAAACAGAGTTTTATTTATTAAATACAGTTAAACTTTTACTTAACAAATATCAACTAATGAAATAACTATGTACTAACCTAAAACAGAGAATCGACAATTAAATGTTCATGCTTTACTGCTCTTATATTCAAATTTGAATCGTCCTTTTTACTTTTATAATTAAGCTAATTCACAAGGAGTTTTATTAAAAATGGTTGAATGTTTTTTCTGATACCTACCCTACATACCCAAATATGAATGGTTCTGTCAGCGTCAACGTCAACACAAAGCTTACATGGATTTATATTATATTATTATTAATACTTTCTTCATTAACAAATGATTCCTTTTCGTCGCTCTAAGCAATAAGACTGCAATAATTGTAACTTACAATTAAAGCATTTTCTAAAACTCAATTCTAAAATTTATAGGGAAATCGCGTCTATATTTTCATTGTTCTCTAGCAGTGATTCTAAACCTTTTTTTTTGTTGCGGCACATATTTAACGATTTCAAAAATTTGCCGGCACACAAAAAAAAAAATAAACATTATTTACTTACTACAACACTCTGCATAAATAGTTTATCAAAAAAATTTTAATATACGAAATAAACTAAAATATACTGTAAGATTTTTTTTGTGGATTTAAATATATATTCATATTTAAAGTATTTTTCTTTTAAAATGATATAATTTAATAATATAAACATTATTATATATTCGCAAAACTTGGCGGCACACTTTTGAAATTTGGCGGCACACAAAAGTGCCGCGGAACAGTGGTTGAGAATCACTGTTCTATAGCATTAGTAGTTTTTTAACAACCCAATTATTATTATTTTTCAAAATTTAAATGGGACAAAGAATCGCTTTGCGTTCACCACTTTTGTAATTTTTTTATACTATGCTTGTGCTATGTGATTGACTAATAAAATTTTACTGATATATTATTTGATATAACCCTAAGCATATGTTTTTGTTGAATGAAATCTGCACATACCTTACTGGTGGTAGGACCTCTTGTGAGTCCGCAACCTACCCAGGTACCACCACCCTGCCTATTTCTGCCGTGAAGCAGTAATGCGTTTCGGTTTGAAGGGTGGGGCAGCCGTTGTAACTATACTTGAGACCTTAGAACTTATATCTCAAGGTGGGTGGCGCATTTACGTTGTGGAAGTGCTATGGGCTCCAGTAACCACTTAACACCAGGTGGGCTGTGAGCTCATCCACCCATCTAAGCAATAAAAAAAAAAGTGTGTGTGTCCGCTCCGACGCACGACTGGAGTTTACTGGATATAAAAAATTAAACGAAACAATACGAGAAATAGTTCTATATTACGACAACACGATACACTACAGATTATTAACAAATTAACGAGACACAAAACAAACGACTAACAAATATATGAAAATACAATAATGAGAGAAACGCGCGATCAGTACGAGGCTTTGTGGCGGACTGCCGGCGCAGCAGCCCGGCGCGCATTTCGTGTGACATGCGCATAACGCATTTCGTGTGACATGCTAGTACGATTTTGGTCCCCATAATTTTCATACCCCGGGCCTATATATGTAAATCGATTCTAAAGGAGTAAACTCCAAAAAAAAACATACGTAAAAGATTTTTGCCATTTCTTGAAATTCTTACACCATTAACATTAATATTAATTTTAAAAAAATCACTTCACCAATCCTGTGTATTTTAATAGTCACACGATGTTATTCCTTCGTGAAGTTTTTCGTGAATATGTATTAGGTACGACGTATTTGAATGTATAATTTGGCACTTAACTGCGAAATTTGAACACCGACAAAGTCGCTCCTTACAAGTACACCGGGAATCTCATCTTTTAGACCAAAACAGAAACATGTATCAAGGGTGAATCGCCTTTATGTTTGGACCCCGCACTAAATTTACTACGAGCCTTAGTACAATAGAAAAATCAAGAACAAAATCGAGCAATACTGTAAATCGGCGAGTTCCCAATCGCCAGCTGACAATACTGCCACGAAACAACACGATACTCAGTGGAAGAACACGTTAGTTTAATCCAAACACTATTGAGAATTCAGCGCCATTATTATTATAGCATCCATAACAAAATAATATAGTAGATATGACATTAAAAATTCGAAATTACCAATTCCGAACGACCTCTTCGCGGCACAATGAGGCGCAATGTTGAAGCCATCTCGGCTTCCTAAAGCTCATCCAAGTATGTAATAAGTTTGGTGAAGTAGCTCTCTTGTGTCCCCTTCAAACTTTAAACGAAAACCGACGACGCACTAAAATGTAGGTAGGTACTTCAAGCATCGACGTTGAAAATTCAAACTAATTTCGGCTTGACATAGAAAATTATAATTTAACTAACTGTACCCGTCCGCTTCGCTGGGCATTTAAAATTAACATTATTCTTTCTCACCCCCACAAAGACTCTCATCATTAACGCTCCCGCAACTGGTGTAGGGAGCCCAACGCTCATATAAGTATTAGCCTATCCATTAAGTACACGTATTTTCTACTTGGATACCAAGTTTAAAGTCAATCGGATGCACGGTTCAGTAGTTATAACGGAACATCCGTAAAAACCACTATAGATTTATATATTAGTAAAGATGAGATTGTCAATAAAAAAAACACCGGCTTGTGGTGCCGGTATTTAAGACTTCAAAAAATTAAAGCAAACTAAGTTTTATTTATTTATTTATCGCTTAGATTGGTGGACTAGCTCACGGTCCAACTGGTGATTAGTGGTTACGGGAGCCAATAGACATCTACAACGTAAATGCGCCACCCACCTCGAGATATAAGTTCTATGGTTTGCTTTTTCCCGGCAGAAATAGGTAGGGTGGTTGTACCTACCTGTGCGGACTCACAAGAGGCCCTATCACTAGTAATTACGCAAATTATAATTTTGCTGGTTTGATTTTTATAACACATGCTATTCCTTCACCGTGAAGGTCAATCGTGAGCATTTGATAAGTACGTATTTCAATAAGTATCTTTAATTAAAATAATGAGTTCGACACCAAGCCCTGTCTTCGTGACGCTGAAGTTGTCACTGTTGTCAGATGTCCATTCAGTTACGACATTGTCACATCTTCTTTTGGGGTTACTAAAAATATCCTAAATATACCGTTAGTTCCATCCAAGAAAGGACTTGTGTTGAAAATGAACGAACCATAATTACAGAAACATCTGAATCACCTTTAATTGAACCCCATATGGGAAAATTTGAGTATCTCGTGTTCCGAGTTTGTCGAACAGACGGATCTGATGAATACAAATGAATTCACAACGTAAACAATGCTATTAAACGAATTGGGAACTTAACGCAGACCAAACATACAATGCTACGGATATTTTCATGGCAATTAAAGTAAGAGGAACCAGTTTTTGCCGGTCAGTTGTTCCGAAATTAATACCATTTTTTTCTCCTACCTATGCTGACAGCCTTGAGAGGCTATTTCAGCTTGACCCTAGCGTGTGGGTGAGCTCACGGGGCTCAAACCGGAGTGTTCCTAACACTGGCCCTAGCAAGAGTAGTGCTTCGCAGAATCTACCACCGGATCGGAAACGCGATCCACGGAGAAGATCCAGCGAGAAACTTAGTGGGTGGTGTCTGTAGGTTAATTCGCTCGTCGAGCCCTTCGTCGCAAGCGACGGGTTCGATGAGGACGGTGACCGGTGCTTGTGGTAGCTAAAAGCACTGTTAATGGATCGGGAGGATCCGTAATGACGTGTTTTGGGCGACGTCGACTTCATGCCTAATAATAGTCCACTGCTACTAGAGATGAGTCGGATTTATTAGAACAGACCCGAGTATTAGGTACTTTACGAGATTAGGCTGCACCTAATCCCATTTTGTCAATGTGTATAATCCATCTGTTCCACCTAATCTTCGTATTCTTAAAAAATTAAATCGAATGTTCAGCATACGCTCCCAACTCTTTCTGCGCTACCTCACTCACTTACACGTTGCATCGTATCTGATAAACCCTAAATGCCTAATCATGATCATTCAAATAATGGTCCAATGATCAAATTAATCAAATCCTAATAACGAACTCAGAACTTGAGATTAGGAATCGGCAGAGTGAGATTGCCTGCTAAGTAAAGTATTGGTTGTGAATGAGATCAGAAAGATTATGTGGATTAGGTATTTGGATTAGGTATTTCTTAAGATTAGGAACAGACGGACCTAGTATCTGATTTACCTAGTACGATCCATCTCTAACTGCTACGCTTAAGCCTCTTCTTCAACCCGTATCCACCCAATGCTGAGTGTAGGTCTCTTGACTCCACTCCACTCCATTTTCAGTATCTTGTCTTTCGCATCCAATCCCTACCTACATCGCATAATACAAGTTACTAAATGAAGAAAATGATACGTATGACGTACATATGTCTTTGATCATTTAAATCAAGTGAAATTATTTTTTTACGTGAAATTGATAACATTCTCTTGAAGGGTTCAATGTTCGCATCAAGCCTTGAAATCCACTGCGTCATATTAGATCCACGTACTAAACATATCTCGTAGATTTTATGGTTATCTCAATTTGGTATTCCGAGTGTGGTAACACGGATGTGCCCTGCTGTCGCAGTGGCATACTTTTACTGTTCTCATCAATAGTTATATTAGTGCGGGGGTGGCTGAGTTGGTGAATTTCGGCGTATGTCGAATCTTACGTTATAGCCAGTGACAATTAGTTAAAACGCAAGGGATTTCTGTAAAATCAAACTGATTTGGAATTAGAAACTTTCTTTCCGTCGTAGTGGAAGTCATTCGTGAATGTATACATATTAAGGATATAATTCATTTAAAAAAAATGTTAAAGACGATAAAATGATACGAATGCATTTTTTAGACGAAATAGTTCGTATGTACGAGAGCTTAACAAGATATAGAATATATGTAACAGGCATTTGTTACATCGGTTCTAAATTCGAAGCTTATATTAGTTATGAAGTCGTTGTGGCCTAAAGGATAAGACGTCCGGTGCATTCGTATGTAGCGATGCACCGGTGTTCGAATCCCGCAGGCGGGTACCAATTTTTCTAATGAAATACGTACTCAATAAATGTTCACGATTGACTTCCACGGTGAAGGAATAACATCGTGTAATAAAAATCAAACCCCTAAAAATTATAATTTGCGTAATCACTGGTGGTACGATCTCTTGGGACTGCACTGGTATGTACCACCACCTCGCCTATTTCCGCCGTGAAGCAGTAATGCGTTTCGGTTTGAAGGGTGGGGCAGCCGCTGTAACTATACTTGAGTCCTTAGAACTTATATCTCAAGGTGGGTGGCGCATTTAAGTCGTAGATGTCTATGTGCTTCAGTAACCACTTAATACCAGATGGGCTGTGAGCTCGTCCACCCATATGAGCAATTAAAAAAATGCGTTCTTAGCATAAATATTTCCACGAATGACTTTCACTATGAAGAAAAGAAAAGTTCCAAGTCCAAACCACAAATGGTTTTATAGAAATCCTTCGCGTTTTAAGCAATAGTCACTAGCTATGAAATCGAATCGAATAGAAAATCGAATATTTTACTCATGGTGAAACACAGTAAAATAGACCTTATAAATCTATATAATTAGCGGTCATCGATTATATCGTCGACAGCACAAATAACTCTAGTTGATTCGTTGTTTTTGTTGTTGACAACACCGACGTGACTGATTGATCGTATTATGGATGTAATATAAACTTTAGCCCCGCTATATTTACAAAGCCGCTGGACGTAACTTCTCGGGATCCTCCAGAAAGTCCACTGAAAAGGTCTCAGTAAATGACCACAATTTTACCGAGATTATATTTCATCCCATATTATCTCATTTCACTTCATACTATAATTTTTCCGTTAAGCAAATATATATAAGATTAGGCTGTATGGTATATGACACTTTTGCCTTTCCAGTTGGAAAAATAAAACTACTACTACTAACCCCGATATACTGTTCGGAGTCGATGACATTTTATATACATGGGATGGACGGTAGCTATCACATTTTACAAGAAACTTACGACTTAACTAGATTGAGATTATAAATGGAAACCCAAACCAAAGACGCCATATGAACGTCAATGTATCCTAAGATTATTATTGAGGTTATAGGTAAGGAGCACACTGTATGAAAAACTGTCCGTCGCGTGCAATAAAAATCAATTTCGCAAAAATTATAACCTGCATAATTACTGGTGGGTACTTTTTTTAATGAAGGAAGGATTACTGGTGGCCCGAAGGCTTTTCTAGATTCACCAGGACAGGTGAGCGAGCAAAGGCTCAGCCAGGAGGCGCTTTGGTAACAGCTGCCCAAGCGTCTCTAAAAGAGACATAACAACTCAAGAGCAGTAGCTTTGCGAATGGATCTTGGGTGGGTAGTACGAAGCAGTAATGCATTTCGGTTGGAAAGGTGCAGCAGTCGTTGTACTGTAAAAACTGAGACTGAGAACTCACGTTTCAAGATTAGCGGCGGCATTGATGTGGTGTATGTCTATGCGCTTCGGTGACCACTTCACACCAGGTAGACCGTGAGCTCGTCCACACATCATATTAATAAAAATAGAATAAAAACAATTAGAGTGGCGCCACTGTAGCAAGGGGGTGTCTCAAGAAATCCTGAAAAATAGTTACATTATTTTTTAATTCGCATTTCTCTCTACATTCATAAGCAAACCACTTACCACGCTAGCGCTGTTTTAGTGAATTTTTAAGTTGTACTTTGCTGCCTAAAGCTAGAACTTTTTCAAGTTTTCTCCAGATATAAGACAATTCTTATCTATAAAGCTTGATATACTATCAATGTTGGTATAGGAAACGCTAACACCTTTTCACGAAGTACCTATACCAGCGTCAACGTTTAACTATCCAAAATATGAACTCTGTGAAATAGTTGACGTCTATTTTTTGTACTTACTAAGTTTATTTGAAGTTATATTTTCACTACACTGACTTACCCCAAAAGCTTTTCCAGGGAATCTTCCCGCCTTCGATAGTCATTTCAATGTTAAAGAATAAATAAAGAAATAATTCTGAAATATATCTTCTATATTAGATCCATGACATTAGTTTTAGTAAACACAACAATATTTTCCTCCCTTTTATTGTTCACATTTAGGATTAGACAAATACATTTACGTGAATACTTCATTACGTTCTAGTTTCGCGAACCTAATTTTCTAATCGTAAAGATTAAGATATCTAACCCTAAAAGTCATATACGTAAGTTTCAAAATAGAATGAAAGGCATTTAATGAATAAATAGTCTTCGTTTTCTTGTTCCTTTAGATTACATTATCAGTTTGTTTACCGATGAAATGACTAGAATTGTAGCTTTGACGGTTCAGGCTTTGCTTATCAATTAACACCAGATTATAATGTAACAGTAATGTATGTTTTGGCTGACGTATTTGACTGCTCAGTGCAGTAGTTAGCGGCCCTAACTGTTGTGCCGAGGGTCTTTGGTTCGATTCGGGCAAACATTCGTGTGATGGATATATTTGTTTGCTTTTTATCTGTGCGTTTATTATCTATTTAAATAGATGGAAGAAAGCGGAATTGTTGAAACCTGAAGAACCCAACTTTACACTAAAGCCTAGCCTTAGCCTTTATACTAAATATTTATATATATTTTAATATGCTAAAAAGTGTTTTAGCCCAAAGTACAAGTTACGACATTTCCGCCTTCACCCGTCGATATGAATATGTAGACACACGTCAGGGATGGCTGAGCGGTAGGTTCCGTCATCACTCGTATTCGATTGAACTCAGTTTAGTCAATAAAACTTTTCAATAATAATTAGTAAAACTCAACACACACAACTTTCACAATGACAGGATAAACCGACAGTTTCGTTGCACATACCGACAGACCGACTGACTGACTCACTGACTGAGACGGACGGAATGACTGTCTGACACGGAATGCCACGACTCTGTCCACGTACCGCCATTTTATACTGTGGCGTTACGGAGTCTACCCTTCATTTTGTGATATTTATCAAAACAACATTTCATCATTTAAAATAATAATCAAAACCACCGTCTTAATATTACTAAAAGTCGTTATCCACGACAACTAAAAGTCGTTATCTATGATCATATATATTTAAACTTTTATAAGTATGAATGTCTGTCTCTGATACCCATAGCACAGGGAATCCTAATTTGGAGCAGGATGACAGTGCGTGAATTTTCTACAAATATAAAAAAAATACTTGAGAAAGAGAAGTTGAGAAGTGCGCGTTTGGGATGGTATGGACATGTGATGAGACAAAATGACAATAACGTTAGTGAGAGAGTGTTACCTATGAATGTTAGAAGGCTATAGAGGAAGAGGTAGACCTAGAAGAAATGTATGGATTGTGTGAAAGACGTTAGGTGTGTAAGAGGGGAGTGAGCGAAGAAATGGTATATGATAGAGGAGTATGGAAGGAGAAAACATGTTGCGCCAATCTCAGGTGACTGGGAGAAGGGCAGGAGGATGATGATGATAATGATAAGAAAATAAAAACTAAAAATAACAGGACAAATTAAGCATCAAAGCAAATAAAAAAAAAAGGGTGACTGGGTGTGATGGAATTGTCTTCCTTTCCTTAGTTAGTGACCAAATCGGAACATAATAGTGTGTTAACATGCAACTGTATCTTGGAGTCTATTAGCATTACTGTATTCTTTATTCTACGAAGTAATAGGGACGTGAGTCACGAAGTCATACGACAAAGTTTAAGTTTAATGAAATTGTCGAGACAATGACGTATGTGTACACTTGCGTCCATCCTTTAAAGGCAATCGGCCGCGAAGGAAACACGTGAAAACTCCGAACTCAGAAACCGGTGGAGCTTAATATTAAGCTCGCATAAAACAAGAGAAACATTACTTGCAAGGAATCCGGTCGCTTTGCATTTTATTGGGCGGTCTATGAACGCGGGGGATGACCGAGGCCATGCGATATCGTTGGGAGTTCAGCCATTTGATAGTTTCGATCGCGTGTTTTGTCTAGTCGTGAAATACTTTTGTTATTCACTAGAACAGTCCTTCGTTGTTACAAAATTATTGATAGCTTATAGGTACTGTCGAATTAATTAGTGGCTATTGATGAATAGAATAAGAATAATTTTTTTTAACGCAAAAAAACTGCTTCGTATCTTTTCTTTTGTGTTGTTATCTTTTTTTGTGTAAAAACGAAGTTAGGTTAGCATCAATCATAAAAATCCTATAGCACAGAAAAGCCACAACCAAGAAAACATGATTATAAAGGTGTTTTTCACACAAAATTATATTTGATAATATAAAATGTAACTAATGCTTGTAACATTAAGGATCTGATCTATCTAATGATCTAGATAGATTAAAATTGCTATGATGATTCTAGTTTTTAAACGCAATAGTTTTGTAAGAGATTTTATCGAATTATAACATATATTTTTTGATTTTGATTTTAACGAATTATAAATTATGGAGGGCAGAAGTGGGAGAAGTCAGACCTTCGTAATTTAAATTGATGATACCATCATCTGGTCTTTTTTTTTTATTCTCTTTGACGTATCGAACAGCTGTCAATGTCAATCGCGTTGATGTCACAGGTAGAACAAAAGAGAGAAGAAGAAGTCTACCCTACATAATTTAAACTTTTTTTTTATTGTTTAGATGGGTGGACGAGCTCACAACCCACCTGGTGTTAAGTGGTTACTGGAGCCTATAGACATCTACAACGTAAATGCGCCACCCATCTTGAGATATAAACTTCAAACCCTTCAAACAAACTGTTAAAAACATCTTGTCAATATACTTTTTACTCTGTCTGGCGTTTCGAATAGTTGTCAATGTCAATCGCCTTAATGTCACGGGTAAAACAAAGCAGATAGTTCGTCTATGTACTGAATTTATCTATATTTTATGATGTTTTTATTTCTGAACACAATCACGGTTGTACGTAGTTTTTAGGTCGACAAAATTTGTTTTCTTTTCCTCTCTACCTAGATATGTACGTTAGATAGAAAACATTGTTTTACTATCAACTAAAGGTACTCGCGAGTAAAATGAGGCTCTATCTTCGAGGTTATTCAATCATTGTACTAATAAATTAAGATTTCTATAGCATTTTCCCTATAAACAACTAGAAAAATTCTAGAAATTAACCAAGTTGTACGTCCCCTTTTCCTTCCTCTCTACCTATATAGGTAAATTAGATAGAAAACATTGTTTTACTACCAACTAAAGGTACTCGCGAGTAAAATGAGGCTCTTTCTTCGAGGTTATTCAATCATTGTACTAATAAATTAAGATTTCTATAGCATTTTTCCTATAAACAACTAGAAAACTTCTAGAAATTAACAAAGTTGTACGTCCCCTTTGCCCAGATTGGAGCTCACTGTATTTTAAGTAGAACCCTAACCTTCTAAAACTAACAACAACAAGCAATGTTCCGTCGACCTAAATAACATTATGTTGTATCTATCAGCGTTTAATTATTACTAGTGGTGCCGCAATAGTGGAAATTCGACTATAATTAATTTAAATTATAAGTTTCAACATTATTATCGTTCTATTGTCAAAGATTTTTATACTTCTTTATTCACAGATTTCGCGAAGACTACACTATAGACAAATAATATTATAGACAAACAATATTAATCTATTCTCAATTTGACCACAGACTATAAATAATTACAAAAATTTGACAACAAACAGAGTATACACTATCTATAAATGCGTGGGTGTGTCAAATAGATGGCAGTGTGTGTATTGTTTTTTTTATTGATTTAATGTGTTTTTATGCATAATTAAAATAAATATTATCATTCTGCACTCCTTCTCTATATTCTCTATAAGTGCGGGAAATTTCATACTTCTCCGTCCGCGCAATTTTCGTAAAAAGCGGTACAAAGTTTTTGCTTCACGTATTAATATATAGATGAGTGAATGCCCAAAAGGTTTTTTCAGGTCGCGTTTTCATGAAATAGCTATAGGTTAAACATAATTGAGCAAGATTATATTGAGATTTAATTAAAACAAGTTTTACGGTTTTTTTGTTGTTATCTTTTCTCTTTACAGTCTTCGTGCTCAATGACGGTAATCATATAAAAATAGCAAAAAAAACGGGAGATCAAAGCATATAAGTAGTTTTAATTGCGTCTATGTATCGGAAAGACTGTCTTAAGTTTTTTCTTTCGCTAAATCACTTGGTCCCTAAGTTCGTTCGAAATGTTGAAGGCTTGTGGAGTTCACAGTTCAAATTTCACAGCCTTACAAATTCTATAAGGCCCTTCATCTTTCAATACTACCATTTTTAGAAGAATCTAGATATATTAGAACATGCCGTCTCATACTTAAAATCACTACCCAAAATTAATTAGTTCTAAGTAGGTGTACGCAGCGGTTAGCAAGTGCTTTTCTTTTTTTTATTGTATTTGTAGGTAGACGAGCATACGGCCTACCTGATGGTGAGTGGTTACCGTCGCTGGTAGACGTCTTTAACGCCAGGGGTAGAGCCAAGCTGCTGCCTACCGTACCGTACCGTAAACAGAACAAAAAAAAAATGTTAACTGTAGATTAATTGGTAAGAAAAAGTCATGAAGTCAAATGTGCAAAATCAATAAGATGATACCGACGCTTGAAAGGCAAACGTGACTAAGCGACAATAACGGCTTTGTACATAAATGATAGGTAATAACCATATTCGATGCGCAAAAAAAATATATTTCTAGGTCTATTAAAATGTTTTCAATCCTACAGCTACTAGCTAGATTCTACTACAGCTAGATTCGTTAAATAAATTGTGTTTTCAGGTATTTCAACTTTAAATTAGTCTACTGTAAAGTTCACGCATTGTCGCTTAGTCACGTTTGCCTTTCAAGCGTCGATACGTGCATTATCAATGCAAATATCAAAATGGATCATTTGACCCGTTATGGTATGTTTAGTTATGTCTTCTAAGCGTTATGTCTTGTGTTCAATTGTTGAATGCTTATACTATCAGTTACTCGGATTGCCAAAAATCATGCCTTCGCGCTTAAGATAACTATTACTTTTTCCTAGTTCTTGAATCGGGCATAATCTATTGTTAAGGTTTAAAGCGATAGCTACACTTGGGAGACCATTGGCTATTTTTCTAAGCTATTTATATAATTTTTAATCTCGCGAATACCCGCCATCCTTTGGCTGGCTGTGTAATAAAGTCCCTGTATCACAAAAGAATTCGTACAAAGCGTATAGACGGTAAACACACTACATTATTCTCGAGAATTTTTAATATATCTCACAGCTTATTGAACGCCAGCGCTGGTCGGGAGCTGTGCTCGGATATTGGTTCCGCTTTTAAATTATAGATGGCGTTAAAACCAATAAATTCAAATCGAATGGAATAACGGACGCCACGTTGCCCTCGTTCGTACGTTTTGTTGAATTGCATTTTACTGGATTGTTCTTTTAAATTGAATTTTCAATATCACTCGGAGTTACTTTAAATCGAATATATGCTTTTTTATTCTATGTGATGGATTGGGTATGTAGTTATTGCCACTGGAAGTATTTAATGAGAGTTTTTCAACTGACATCGAAAAAGGATGATCTTTTTCATTGGTAACGCAAAAAGATTATCAACTTTAAAAATAAAATTAATGATTGTCTTTTCGTTTATATGAAAGGGAACTTTTTTTTTTTTTGTAACTAAATTATTCGGAGAAATGAATAATACTTTTGTTTAATTGGCATATTCCGACCAACGAGTTCATGGTATTATTGAAGCCCACGGGCATCAGGCTTATGTAAGACGAGAACTGAAATACAACAACTTATATTATAATTTTCGTAACGCAAACCACACCTGACCTACTCATATTGACTATGTTGGTATTAAAAAAACTGTAGGGAAATATCATAGAGCATATGCTCACGAGTAGCTTCCAAGATGTGAGAATAAAATGTTTAAACATTTTTTTTGCTTAGATGTTTGATCACGTTCACGGCCCACCTTAATTGGTTCTCGGAGCCCGTGGTTATCAATAAAGCAAATGACGTCATCTGCCTTGAGATATGAGTTCATTTCAGTCAAAACTATAAATAGTACAATGTCTAACCTACCCATAAGACCTATGCTGATAGCCTTGAGAGGCTATTTCAGCTTCTCCTTGACGTATAGGTGAGCTCACGGGGCTCAAACCGGAGGGTTGCTAGCATTGGCCCTAGCAAGAGCAGTGCTTTGCAGAATCTACCACCGGATCGGAAACGCGACCCACTGAGAAGATCCGGCGAGAAGTTCAGTGGGCTAAGATATGCATTACTGCTTCACAGCAAAATCAGGTAGAATAGGGGTGCGCCGTAGATGCTCACAAGACCCACTACCCCAAAACTTGTAAATTTTCTTAATTAGTGATGGTATAGCTATCGTCCTGCATATTTTTGCTGTCAAACAGTCATGCTTTCGGATTTGAAACGTTGAATAGTTATTATTGCATTAAACAGACCTCATATCCTGAGAAAATTAGTGGCATTAATGTCTATCTACGCTCCCGAGTAATCACTTAACACTGAATTAATTTACTAATCTATGCAATAAAAATAGCAGCTATTCTATTCTTCAATTCAGAACACAACTATTTTGAATAGAAGATGATGCTTTCATTCTTGTCACAAATTTCAATGCTTTCTTCGAACTTAAAGCACCTTCCAATTGAAGGTTACGTTTTTCTATTGATTTACATTTATGATACTCGAAGTGTGAGTTTGTATAGACGGGTCACGCACGGCAGCCTCCGGACGTGTAGTTAAAAATGCGTTCTTAATCTTCCTATAATTTATTTATTCATGATTGGATTTACGAATCGCTCGTCAAGTTCATTTGAAAGACTTGTTGTTGGCACTTCATGATATTTTGAATGAGTGTATGTGTTATTTGGACAAATAAATGCAACATCGGACTGTGATTGCGTTTCACTTGTTTTTACTAAAAACATTTTATACTTTTCGCGAACGATCAAATGCTAACAATCATTGAGTTCGTTTTAGCGCTTAAAGAAACAACCCCTTTGTGAAGCAAGGTTCGTACATATTTTCGCTTATATAAATGTATGTGACAGCTTTATTGTGAAATGCTTTATGTGTCTGCTTCTCGTAGTGTTGAATCGGGTTGCTTTGATGGATCTTGGTGAGTCGAGAATTCGTCTAAATGAATTACTTAGATTGCATTTCGTAGTGCCCATCAATAAAACCCGATTTTTTTGCTTGGAAATTAAGAGATAATTTAAGTTCGTTTGCAAATTACTTGTGTATTAATATTGATATTAAATACTGTTAAATGAACAAAACTATATGACACTGAAATTTCTAGGATATTTTTAATTTATCTAAACAGGCATTGTCTAATTGTTCTAAACTACTGTTACATAAAGTGCAGAATTGCAATATCCATACTTTTACTAGATCTTGAAAATATACATACGTACAAGAGTAGCTGGACTCACTGACAGATTGTGAAATTGCTAATGACGTTCTGTATTCTCCGTAGACAAACTTGACGGCAGTCAAAGTATATTTTGTAGGTTCATGAATTTTATAGACTTTGCTCTATTATACACTTGCCATATTTTCGTTAATATAAAGAGCTTGAGTTTTTAAACAGTTATTAATAGGTCCTCTAATTTGTATATTAAAATTGAGGGTAATGAAAATGCTACTGAACTATGAACACGTAAATGAGGCTTAAAAAAGTCAAGATGGGTCGTGTAGTGGTACCCGTTATCTATGTACTCTGTTATACTAAGTAGGTAAGTATAGCTTAAAACCACAAAAAATATGCTGTAATGGAAAGTTGAACTTAAATTAAAAAGCACTTCTTACCCTGGTTATCGTGATTATTACTGGTGGTACGTCTTGTGAGTTCGCACGGGTAGGTACCACCACTCTGCCTATTTCTGCCGTTGTAACTATACTGAAATCTTAGAACTTATATCTCAACGTGGGTGGCGCGCTTACGTTGTAGATGTCTATGGGCTCTGGTAACCACATAACAATAACTGGGCCGTGAGTTGGTCCACCCATCTAAGCAATAAAAAAATTAAGAAAAATAAATACTAGGCCATCAGTTGAAGAGGCTTATGTTCAGCAGTGGACAGTGATGTGAGATGGGCTGAGATGATGATGAAAAGAACACGTGTGGCACTCGGGGACTGCCATGGTAAAGCTATTGTATAACATTTTTTATCAACTTATTCAATTATAATTAGACAATAATAATTTAATATTAAAACAGTAATAAAATAAGACCACACTATATTTATTAGCATGAACAAAAGCAAAACAATAACTGTCCCCTTCACACTCATAAGCTAGAACGCGCGAGTGAGAGATTGGCATACTTTTCATGATGCTCATGCAGTGCGACGTCACGCCGCGCGCTTATTCACAAATACTACACAAGCGCAACGTGTGAATGTATTGAACGCGAGCTACATGGTAAGCGGAGTGGGGTGTTAGGTTTTATTTTCATTACGAAATTTCTTGATTCGGTTGCCGCGCTCAAAGGGATAAAAGCTGTGCAATAGCTTAATAAAATTATTATATTATCATAAGTATTTGGTACTTATGCATATATTCAAGTTAATCGGACGTCTTCAAGTTTGTGAATACATTGAAAGATTCCGTTATATACAAAGAACACAGAAAAATATCCCTGCATAATAATAATTATAGTAATAAAAACTTTAAAACAGATCAAGCTAATAAAAGTTAGTTAAAATGCTTTTGACTTACATTCCTACAATTGCTTTAAGCTATTTAGACCAAACAGGTTAAATGTAGCGTTTATCATAAAAATGGTGATGTCAAAATCTCGTATTAAATGTTGCTTCTTAGATATGTACCATTTTTAATCTAATTAAAACACTAAATTACATTTTAACGTAAATTCTGTTTTCAAATCTGTGAACCTCGTTAAAAATCATTCGATTATATTATATCTCAAATCACACTAATCATCATTAGTTTGTTGTAAATTTTCGATAATAAGAGCTTCGTGAGAACACATAAAGACGTTATTTCGACAAAAAGAAGAAATTGAAAAACAGATATTAATGCGATCTCATGAATTACTCAGGTTAGCATCGAAAGAATTGTAAAAGTTATGACTTCGGAGATATTTCAAATCAAAGAAAAACTAGCTGAGGTTCACGTTTTGTATGCGAACGACCAAAATAAAGGATATAAACAGTAATAACAATAAATAACGGGCTTGTTAAAACTCAAATAAATATAGTAAAAATTTCCACAAAACAAAATAGAATTTTGTGCAGGGCGAATTTATTCAGTAAGCTATTTGTACATTTTTATTAAAGCATTTCTTTCGACACACTCTTAACGTCTACTCATTGTTGACAGGTTTATAACGATTCAAAAAAGAGTTGTGAAGATATTTTTTCGTTTAATATCTCAGTTGAATATTATTTGTTTAAAGTTCTCAAACATACGAAGATCAAACATACGATAAATGTTTCAGAAAACATTTTAAAATTTTACTTTAAAATAAAATATTTTGTTGCTAACGCCATCTGTGGTTTGAGGTACAAAAACAATGACTGGTTAATTACAAACCCAATACCCATTCGCGAAGTAGAAAGTAATTATATATTTGCTTATCTAGTCATTTATATCACTAGTTATAATGTATTTAGTTATCTTTACTAGACATCATTCCAGTGAGATCTAGATTTAGCTATCTCATTCGACAAAACAGTCGACAGAAAAACGTTTCTATTCCGTCTAATTGAATCAACAATATACTTTCGCAATGTATTATTTGTTACGAAATCAGGACTTTCTCGTTCAACCGCAAACACATAGGTTTTTCGATATCGTGTTCCATTAACTAAAACCGCATGTGGGCGGAGATTGCCCAAAAAAGCCAATGTCACACATTTCGAATAGTTTTAGATGACTCATGTGCCGGATTCTAAGGCAAATCGAACGCTGGCCCAGTTTGATTTCGTGCCCAAAAATTGTAATGTTCATTTTAATACTCCAATATTTTGACTTAATTATATCATTTAAGGATTTAATGTGAATTTAGTCAGAAGGAGAGAATAATTTCATCAGATTCTTTTTTTAATTCATGTTCACATTCATAGTGTCGCAGTAGGTGAGATTTCAAACGAATAACCAGTGAGAAAGAGAATACACTTTATGCACACCAAAACATAATTTACATTCAAAAACAGTCAAAAAGCAGATAGATTTGTACAATAGGCGGTCTTATCGCTAAAAGCGATCTCTTCCAGACAACCGTTTAATTTACAGAAATCCTTGAAAAGATAAAAATATAGTAGGTATGTTGCGGTGTACCATTGACAATACACTAAACAGATGTATACCGTTTACATATATGTAATATGAAATATATAACTAATTGATTTATATACCAATATATATATGTACTTACATACTACTATACTTACATACATATAATAAATCAACAATTTTACTTATTCATCATATTGATATCGAAAGCTCAAAGACACGAAATTTATCATTGTTATTGAAGGTGCGTTCTATTTGGTATTAGCATCAACAGTTCGATGTTTTTAATTGAACTTCAATTAAATTACTGAATTCATTTTAGCTGAAGATTTTTTTTATTATTTTGAACTTGAAATGGCTGAAATGGCTCTCCTGTTAAGTTGCAAAAATGACACTTAAATAAAAATAGGCTTTCACCCTTCGATATAATCTTGGAAGTGTTAGGGGCTTGTCGAGATGTGACCTGCAACCCCGTTTTACCCTTTGCAATGCATTTAGAAGAATTAAGCACTAAGAGAAGAATTAAGAATAATCTATACTAATATTAGAAAGCTGAAGAGTTTGTTTGTTTGAACGCGCTAATCTCAGGAACTACTAATCGGATTTAAAAATTTCTTTCAGTGTTAGATAGCCCATTTATTGAGGAAGGCTATAGACTATATAACATCACGCCAAAACTAATACAAGCGAAGCACAAATAAAGAATGTTTCAAAATCGGTTTTTTTTTTCCTTTTGAGAGCTTCCATTGCGTGCGCTGCAGAAACGGTTAAAGTTTCGCTAAAATAATGCATAACAGAATTGTTCCCCTTTAAAAGATTTTAAACAAAGTCCTCGACAGCATATGTCTGTATGTTAAAGTTGGCTCACTATAACGTTTTTTATGCTAACCAAATTTGTTCTAAAATAAAGCATTATTTGTGAACTCTTCCACGCGGACGAAGCCGCGCGCAAAAGCTAGTTCATTTATATATTCTTGTGTTTCTTCATTTAACAGATAATCTCGTGAAGCTGTTTTAAGCATCAACCAATAAAGCAAATTATATGACCGAAAACGAAGAATGCCATATAAATTATCTGGATTATTTAACATTGCTTATACTAATTCGGCCAAAAACTAGGTTGAGCATGCCCGCTTTGAAATTACTTCACCGAATATAAATATCTCATCAATAAAAAACAGATTCAAATTATTAATATTGCAATATATATACAGGGTGTCTCATAAAGAATGGATAATCTTGAAACATCTAATTGAAGAGCTATAGGGGACACAAAAAACATCTCAGTTAGTACCCATTAATAAACCAGATAAAAACACTAACTACACTTCATGATTAAAATTTTAATTCGAATTAATTTTTATAAAAAATTACAACAGCAACTGATATGGTTGAATCAATTGGTATAGTCCATGTAGAATGTTATAACACCAAAAACCCTATGGATTTCATTTATAGCTTTTGTATATTACAGAAACGCGCAGTAGTATGGAACATAATGTTTTGTTTGAATACGTAATTTGGGTACTACCTAAGTTTTTTTGTTTTGTGTCCTCAATAGCTGTACTATGAGGTGTTTCAGGATTATCCATTCTTTCTGGGACACCCTGTATATGAACTCAAAGCAAGGTACATCTGAATGCTTTTTATATTATATAAATGCGTTTTACAATTACTAACATAACTAGTACTAAATAGAAACGTCGAATATTGTATTCTAATGAGAGTCGGCTATATTAGGAACAGTTCTATTGTTGTCTTTATAATACAGACAAAGTATGGTGCAAGATCGCTTTTGTATATTATGTTGTACTACATTTTTTGTTAGTAGAAGCCGCTATATCAACTAGAGTGTACATTGAAAGTGTTTTTATCTTTTGTTTTCTTCTTTGCAGCCCCATACTCGCGATCGCCGATCACAAGGCCACCAGCGTCAATGGGACCGTCGTGAATCAATGTCTGACCCAAGCCGGCACCGTCTGGGAGATAACATTCTTCGTCACAATCATCATCCTCCTCTACCTCCTACCGCTGATCATCTTAATCGTATTATACAGCATCATAGCCAAGAATTTAATTACGGCCGCTTCTAAGGTTGTCATGAACAAAACTGTCGATCCTTATAACGCGAGAGCTAGGAAACAGGTCATCCTGATGCTGGGTACTGTTGTGCTGTGTTTCTTTCTCTGTTTGATGCCCTACAGGGCTCTAACGCTGTGGATCATAATAACACCGTCAGGCTTCGACGGTATAAGCTCCGAGAAATGGTACAACATCTTGTACTTCTCGAGAGTCATGCTCTATATAAATTCGGCTATAAATCCTATACTATACAACTTGATGTCGTCCAAATTCAGAATCGGCTTCTGTAAGGTGTGCATTTGCTATAAAAAAGAAAACGATCTGAACAGAAGAACGCAGAGGACCATAACGAATGGTTCAACGACTAGCAGTAGTCTGACCAGAACTACAAACAGCCTGAAGAAATTCTTCGGCCACAGAACGAGCGTCGATAGAAGCGAAGCGGAAACTAACAGCAAAGACGAGGAGAGAAGCTTATTTGACAGGATATTCCCAAACAGAGCGTTTTTAAGGCAGCAGTCAGCGCCGGTCTGTTCGAATTTGAACCCTAATCGAATCAACAGAATGCGAAGCGAAGGATGCATGGATATAAACAGGACAGATAATATTCATTCCAATTTGAATCCTAAAGTGATTCGATCAGAAATCGATACAGACCTACCTCGAGCTAATTCGTTGCGCCGTAACGTACTGATCAACACTGCGAAAGCAAAGAGCGTTGATTCGGAAAGAAACGTAATGAATTACAGTAAAAAGACCAAAGTTGATTCGGTTGTGGCTTTTCAGAAGTCGAAGAGTGTCGATTACGAATTCCCAGAGAGTTTCGTTTAAAATCCCACTAATATCGGATATGTTTAATCTGTACAATTATTGTTTATTGGTTTAAACCAGCCTTTCTCAAAGTGGGCGATAACGCCCCCCTGTGGGCGCTGCAGGCCTAAAGGGGGGCGGTAGGAGACCCAGAAAAAAATAGGGGTGTTGTGTAGTTAGTGGCTTGGAAGGCGATTTGTAATTTCATCTAGGAGGACTCTTAGACACCGACTGTACTCTCGCTGTTATGGTTTTTTAATAGGTGAAAAAATGGGGGCGCTAAAAAATAATTTATTCTCAAAGTGGGCAGTAAACAAAATAAGTTTGGGAAGCCCTGGTTTAAACTAATTATTACACGTGTAAAAACACGTATAGGAATGTAAAGTTCTATGGTAGTTATGCTACATGATACGGAAGACGAAAATATTGTGTCAAAATCAAAATAGGTCTTCCCAAGCGTGTTTGAATCGTGATGATATTGACGCAGATTCAGACAGCAGTTTCACCATCAAGTATGAGAAATCTCTTTGCAAAATATCGTCTTCTCGCATTAAAACTGTATAATCTCAAAACTTACGAAATTTTACAGGAGAGTGTTTTAAAGGTTTAACATATGATATTTTTAATATTAATCATATTTGCAATATTTATTTTTTAGTCTTTACCAGTTACATTATCTGTCTTTTAAAGTAAGTTAAAATTATGTATTAATTTTGTTAATAGTAGGCAAAATACAGGTAAACTAAAAACAAAAAAAAGGAAACTAAACTACGCTCTTTTGCCTGTATTTATGAGAAAAATACTGGTGATACCAAATGATTCCGCATATATTAACTCAATTTCGAATATTTTTGGAAATTGTACACTTTTAATGCGAAAAGACGATATATGTACGTCAAAAACTATAAGCCCATAGATGTCTGACGGATTGGCTCCCCAATATTCGTCCGGACTCCTGCGACTTTTAAAAGATCGTCGGTTTATCTCGTTCGAAGCTTACCAAAGCTACGCGGTCGCCACTCGAGAGCTTTATGGCCCCCGCACGAAATTAAGAAAACATTATTAAATCAGTGCATTTAATAAAAATGTCCAGTGTGCTTAGTGCGAGTTTTTTAACTTTTCGATCGCGTCAAAGTTAACTCAAATTTGTATGAAGTTGGAACAGCGTCCCTAGCGACCAACGTAAAAAACTTGCACTAAGCAAAATGATCTAAAACAAACATTAAGGAGCACTGGAAAATTGATATTTGTATTACATACAAAATAGCATGTGCTATGTATAGATTTAAGAATTGTGACGTGTCAAATAAAATGTACCAATTATATGTAATTAAAATATTAATATTTAGAGATGAATTTATACGCTATATGTTTTTAAGGCAAAATTACTAGTTTTAAATAATCAAAAATGTACAATAAAGGCACGTGATAATGTTTATTTTACTCAAACGCATATAGCCAGCAACAGGTTTACTGCTACAAACAAATACGGTTGACAACTTTTTTTTATTGCTCAATAGCTTTATAGCTACGAATAAATAATTATTTTACGTGATAAAGCTACGAATAAATAATTATTTATCCGAATAAATAATTATTTGTTCGTAGCAGAAATTAATCGTAGCGAGAATTTATCTGACATTATCAAACGTCGGGCGACGGTAACCACTCACCATCAGGTGGGCCGTATGCTCGTCTGCCTACAAGGGCAATAAAAATATATATATATATATACTGGATTTAATTAAATTGCATGCGGAGAAAATCCTTTTAAATATTGTTTACCAAAACTAAATTACAGATATAACAAGAACAGATGATCAATTTATGAAGACGCATAATGATTATTTCGAGGATTGAAAGGCTTTGATTTATGCGACATTTTTGTAAATTTATAGTTTAAAAATTGGAAAAAATATCATTACAAAAAAACTTCTTCAGCTGTATGTTCTTCAGCTGTTGTATATATATAAAAATGAATTGCTGTTCGTTAGTCTCGCTAAAACTCGAAAACGGCTGGACCGATTTGACTAATTTTGGTCTTGAATTATTTGTGGAAGTCCAGAGAAGGTTTAAAAAGTAGAAAAATATGAAAATGCTCGGAATTAAATAAAAATAACAAATTTATTTTTCGTTTGATGTGTGCCCCGTCGGACGGATTACTTTTGTTTGTTTTAAGTTTATTTTATTTATCGATTGTGGCACTACAAACCGGGTCAGCTAGTTACAAATATAAATGTCGCGTATTAATCGAAATGTAGCTTTAAACAAACAGCTTTTCACCCCTCGATTTAATGATAGTACAACTTGAAGATTTTGAGGATGTCCGCGTCACATTATTGATATTCAAGCTTGTGAATCGAAGGATGATATCATAGGCGGATGCGTCTACAAAATATAGACAAATGCGTCCTTATAATTGCGACCTCATGTCTCAAAGCTGCCTGCACCCTGGGTTTTCCCTAATTGACCACAAGCAATGTCATCTATGGTTCTAAATAACATTGATTTTCATTTGTTATATTTCAAGCAGACTGTTGTTTTAGTAAAAGGTTGATTTTACTTTTATTTTTTTTATTGCTTAGATGGATGGACGAGCTCACAGCCCACCTGGTGTTAAGTGGTTACTGGAGCCCATAGACATCTACAACGTAAATGCGCCACCCACCTCGAGATATAAGTTCTAAGGTCTCAGTATAGTTACAACGGCTACCCCACCCTTCGAACCGAAACGCATTACTGCTTCACAGCGGAAATAGGCGGGGTGGTGGTACCTACCCGTGCGGACTCACAAGAGGTCCTACCACCAGTAATATAAATTCATTATTGTCGATCATAATCGTTGTTATAAAATGTATTATTTAATTTCATAGTAAATAAGACTAGATTAATAGTTTGATGCGAATTTAAATAAAAAAGGTGTACTTGTGGGTTAATTCAATTGAAAAGTTATCGAGGTGCAATGTGATAATTTTGCTTGACCTCTAATTATATTATACAGAAAGAGGTAATTGATTTTTGGAATTAATTTATTTTAAAGTGACTTATACGTATTATTTAATTTAGCGTAAGTTTTAATGTATATAAATTTTATTTTCTTGTTGTGATGGTTGATAATAGTCGTTCGTTTTAAAATTACAAGACGTGAATTATAAATAAATTATATGAAATTAAGTGCCAAATATATTTTTGTTTTATTTCGTTACGTTACAGAATAGTTTCCGCGGAAAAAATAACTAAGAAAAATCGTTCTTTTTTTCCCTACCTATTCTAGGAACCTCGAGGGGTTATTATAGATTCACCGAGCTAGTAGGTAAGCTCACGGGGCTCAAGCCGGGAGTGTTGCTAACACTGGCCCTATCAAGAGCAGTGCTGCGCAGAATCTACCTCCGGATCGGAAACGTGACTCACTGAGAAGATCCGGCGAGAAACTCAGTGGGCTGTGTCTATGGGTTACTCGTCGAGCCCTTCGTCGCAAGCGACGGGTTCGGCGGAGATGGTGACCGGAAAATTCGTCCAATTATCTTATTTTACTATTAACCAAAATTCCCTTTAAAACCGTTCCCGGAATTAGACATGCCCCGTTATTTCACCAGATCTGAATTTATTACTTAAAAAGAATGTACCACGTTGCATTTTCCCAGGATAAAGAGTTGCTTGTATCACACTCTGGTCTATAAACTACCTATGTTACTATGCTAATACAGTATTTATAATAATAAAGTAGTAGTAATATAGTGTATAATTTGGAACGCCTTGTGGTGACCGGTAAAATAGAGGGAAAAAGGCCTAGGGGTAGAGGTCCCAAACGATGGTCGGACCAAATAGCGGAGGAACTGGGGATATCTATCAGCGACGCACTCCACCGGGCTGCAGGGCGGGATCGATGGAGACAGTTGGTTGACGAAATCGGACGGAGTCACGATCCTCAGCAGTGAGGAACCAATCGAAGAGAGAGAGAGTAATATAGTGTAGAACTCCACTCCCTCAGTCAGGAAATAATACACAGAGTGCAGTAGTTTACTCAATTCTGTATTGCTTTATTTGTAACTCCACTTTTACAATCTGCTCACTACCGAGTACACTGATTTCTGCCCCGTTTTTTCAGACTACCGCCTTTTTTACTATGTGACGTCCCCACTACTGTAATTGCTCCCACCAACAGTGTTGCTATTTGACAATCCGAAAATTGTCTTAGCATTAACAAGTTACATTATTTTACGACAAACCTTACAATAGTATTTTTCGATTTACGCGACTTGAAGTAACATTTAAAACGATTTTTACGTCTTTGCGATAATTATTTATGTCTAATTAATTAAATTAATAACCAACTTGACCAACCGCCATTCTGTTTCTACCGCTAAGCATTCATAAAGTTTGGCTCGAAAGATGGAAGATAAATTAAAATTAATGAAAGATGGATTAAAATTACGTATTTAAGATAAAAAGAAACTTTCTTCTTCTTCTCCATCGCTCCCTCGTTACTGAGGATCGTGACTCCGCTTCAGCTTGTCGACTGCCTGCCTCCATCGGTTCCGGTCAGTTGCCTGGTGTAGTGCAGCGCTAAGTGTTTTTTTTTTTATTGCCCTTGTAGGCAGACGAGCACACGGCCCACCCGATGGTGAGTGGTTACCGTCGCCCATGGACTTCAGCAATGCCAGGGGCAGAGCAAAGCCGCTGCCTACCGTTTAATACTCTCCACAAGTGCTCCGTCGGTTTGCTCGGAGCCCCAAACGTTGGTTCGTCCAATTAAAAATAATGTGTGAGCACGAAAATTCAAATAACCAGCAAATTGATGCGAACATGTCTTATCTGCAGGGAGACTTAATAGCGGGAGTAGCCCTCACGATAATTTCATATAACAGTATAAAAGGGTTCGAGGGAAATGAGGTGTCGTGCTAATAGGATAATAAGTGTTGTGACGAAATATAACTTACGTACTAGTCCACAAGTTCACTGTTGTAATTTATTCGGTAACTAGCCGTCGCTGTTTACGAAAGAAAAGCTATTTATTATTTCTGTTCGGGAGTAGAGTCTACGGGAATAGGATTGCAAAGCTGCACACATCTTGTTATCTCTTAGTTTATATATTGTTATGCCGGTAAGAGTAGCGCCACCTATCGCCAGTACAACGCCATCTATTGTCAGATAGCGGAAACACAATACTCGACTTATGGAATATTCTCGATAAATCTAGGAATGTTGTATTGATTATAAAATCGTTGCAGAGATGGCACGCAGTGAGTTAGTAATCGGAACTACTCGAAGCGAAGCGGAAGAAGCGAATTGAGAATTTTAGGGTGTTTGTGTAGTGTTTTAAGTGTTCTAAGTGCAAATAAAGTTTTAATTTGTACTTCGGTATATTTTTTTTATTTATCCGAAGCCCAGCGCGTAATAATATATTAATTGACAAAGACAAAAGATCTAAGTAAAATTGTCAAAAAATCGAACATCGGATGAGCGAATGCAAGGGAAGTCGTTTGGTGGGTAGGCCCTAAAAACATTTTTGGACCCGTGTTTCGCACCCTACGTCTGCGGGCCATCCAGAACACCCATCAAGTTTTTTTTCCTACCTATGCTGATAACCTTGGGAGGCTATTTCAGCTACACCCTAACATGTAGGTGAGCTCTCGGGGCTCAAACCGGAAGTGATGCTAACACCGGTACTCGCGAGAGCAGTGCTTCGCAGAATCTACCACCGGATCGGAAACGCTACCCACTGAGAAGATCCGGCGAGAAACTCAGTGGGTTAATTTATTCGTCGAGCCCTTCGTCGCCAGTGACAGGCTCGACGAGGAAACCATCAAGAAGACCCATATCCCCACGCGCCAGTCAGCCCTCTGCTTGACAAAAGAAAAAGACATAATTCTCGGGAACAACTATACGACACAAGAGCAAGAATTTGTAGTCATATTCAGTTAATATTCGTAGCGTGTTTGGTATTTTGATTCGATTACCGCCGTCCTGAGGGAGACCTTTGGACTGAAGAAATTCAATTTTGCTCCCGCAATCCCTATGCTTAGGTCAAATATGAAATGAGTGTTATAACGTCTATAGTGTCATGGCAAAGATTCTTGGTCTTCTCTATTTCAGTAACACAATCGAGTTCTTGCGATAGATGTTAGTAGAATCGAGCTTACAAAAATATTCAGTTATTTTATAAGCTGTTACAAGAAAAATGGAACATAATTCGGTGCATAGAGCAAATACACGCTTAAGTGCTCTGAGGAATTGTTTGAGATGATTCCATCATCTCGTTTTTACTACCGCAGTGCCCGCCATTGCTGTAGAGTTCATCCATACTACCTGGAGCCACTGCGTTCATTCACGGTGCGTTTCCAGAGGTCTTTTTTACCACGTGCCATCTGGCTTTGGAATGAGCTCCCCTCCACGGTGTTTCCCAGGCGCTATCACATGTCCTTCTTCAAACGAGGCTTGTGGAGAGTACTTCACGATAAGCAGCGGCTTAGCTCTGCTCCTGGCCTTGCTGAAGTGCATGGGCGATGGTAACCACTCCCTATCCCCACCCGCTATGGTGGGCCATATGCTCGTCTACCTACAAGGCAATAACAATGTAAAAATTTAATAATATTTAGTATGAATTTATATTATATTAAATAATAATTTTGTCATTTATATTACTAAATAATACATACGGATAACCTCAGTTGTATTGGAGCACTTAGGAAGGTTGATGAGCACAGTTTTTCACAAATATTTTCTACTATTAATTAGTATTGATTCTTCTTCACTTCTGATTATAATTCAGACGCACATATAAAATTCGCACTTGTATAATGAAAACACGTGTTTTAAATGTAGAAACTCAAAGCATGTGGATAAATATTATAAATATAAATACACAGTGAACAGAGGTGGCGCGGCGTGCGTGCCAACATGCGCCACTAACAGAGGTTCCATTTCTGTTTTGTTGGTAGCATTTTTTACGAATGTACATGAGCGAAAGTTCACCTGCGGCTATATTCAGACTCGCCAAGTTACGTCGGTCGTATTGTAATGAGCGATTTAGTGGGCAACTTCATTTCTGTTAATTTTGTGTCACGGTGCGCGCGCATCGTAAAATTTCACTCTCATAAATTTTTCATAAAACGCGCCTAAAGAAGTATAACTTAAAAAATATGATATTACGTGTTCACGAATGGCTTTAGTGAAGAAGGAATAACATCGTATAACAAAAGTAATATTGATTAATGATTTTGCGTAATTATTGGTGGTATATCTGAAGCGATGCCCTTTGAGGGGTGAGAGAGCCATTATATAACACAATTTAGGCTTCGACCTCATGTCTCAAGATGGGTGGCCAATTAAAGACGGATGGACCACGGGTCGTCTGTTCATGCCTATGGACAACTCTATTTCTATACATATGGTTAAGTTTTGATCACCTTGTTATTCTCTTTGTTGATGGCAATGTCCTTGCATTGTACACTATTTAAGTGTGGTTTCGATTCGGTATACAAATCAATATCTCTAATAAGATAGCGTAAATTCAAAACTTCTTCATTATTATTTGAAATTAGATGTAACGAAAAAGCGACCGTAAAAATTAACACCTTTAAGACGTTTATATTGTTAAGCGCTGGGGTTCGGGATAAATAAAAAGTCTACCGAATTACAAGCTAACACTGTATTGCCACTTAGAACACTCACTCACTAACTTTTACTGGTGGTAGGACCTCTTGTGAGTCCGCACGGGTAGGTACCACCACCCCGCCTATTTCTGCCGTGAAGCAGTAATGCGTTTCGGTTTGAAGGGTGGGGTAGCCGTTGTAACTACACTGAGACCTTAGAACTTATATCTCAAGGTGGGTGGTGCATTTACGTTGTAGATGTCTATGGGCTCCAGTAACCACTTAACACCAGGTGGGCTGTGAGCTCGTCCACCATCTAAGCAATAAAAAAATAATAATAATACCCAATTACAAGTTAACACCGTATTGCCACTTCCACACACTCACTCACTTTAAAATTCTTAATTCATTTCTTCCGCTTCGCTTCAGGTGATCCGCTGTTTCGCTTCGAGTAGTTCCGAATACTAACTGACTGCCATCTCTGCAACGCTTTTATAGTCGATACCAAATCCCGAGAATCGTCGAAAACATTCCTCACAAGTCGAGTATTTTCGATGTGGGTTCCGCTATCTGATAATAGATGGCGTTGTACTTATCGAGCGCTCTAGATGTTACAAGATCCTTCGAAATTCATTCGCCTATTCGGCGATAGATGGCGTTACTCTTATCGGCGTAACAATATGATTGGGCCTGCGAAAGAAAGAGAAAGAAAATCCTTTAAAAATTTGCCTTCAAGAAAACCAAAAATATCCACCAAAGTCCTGTTACGTCAGCCCTTTAATAGACAGTCCTAGAATTTTGACCGAATAAAATCTAGACTTCTACTACATATATCAATAAATTTTCCGTCGACTCAGCGCAGTTCTCGTACGAAAACGTTCGACGGTAAATCAAGCGAGGCTTTTCTAGAACATTCTCGAACAATACGAGTACTCAAGTTCAAGTTAACGCTCGAATTATGTGCACATTGTGTGCAAACAATGCGCCGAAACAATAAAATTTTGCCATCCGAATGTTTTGGAACTATTTATATTGAAACAAAGGAATTCGTGCTAAATATTAATTACCCGAGTTTGGTGAATGATTATTTTTGATTTTTAATTACAATATTAAAAGATATACGATATAAAGTTGAATTCACAAATGATTGAAATGATTGGCGTATTGTTTTTAAATCGTACACTATACGACTCTGGAATGACTGGACCTCCCTTCCACGGTGTCTTTTATCAGAAAGATATGTCCATCATCAAACGAGATTTGAAAAGAGTCCTAGATTGACTTTGAGAGACGCAAAAGAAAAGCAATTTTACAATTAGCTCGGCGAGTAAATTAACCCACAGAAACGACCCACTAAGTTTCTTTCCGGGTCTTCTCAGTGGGTCGCGTTTCCGATCCGGTGGTAGATTCTACGAAGTGCTGCTCTTGCTAGGGTTAGTGTTAGCAACGTGGTCAGGTTTGATCCCCGTGAGTTCACCCACTGTTTAAAGCTACGTTGAAATGGTCTATCAAGACCATCAGTATAGTGGTGTTTAAAAACGTTTCTCTTTAAACAAGGCTTAAAAAAGAGTCTGCTAGGAAGAGAAGGACCGTAAGCTAGAAAAGAAAATACACTAAGATACCAATGTAGGGAAAATATTGGGAAGCGAGGGCAATATGAAGCCGTCGTGGCCTAAAGGATAAGACGCTTGGTATACTCTACGCGACTGTGCCTGCGTTCGAATCCAGCGGAGAGATAACAATTTTTGTAACATGTTTACTAATGATTTCCACGATGAAGGAATAACGTGGTGTAACAAAAATCAAACCTCGCAAAAAATTGAATTTGTATAATCTTTTTTATGATGGATGGATTACTGGTGGCTCGAAGGCCTTTCCAGTTTCACCAGGACAGCTGGGCGAGGAAGGGCTCAGCCAGGAGGGGGATAACTGTCTGAACTGTCTACAATTGCGACGTTTAGACTTAAAATCTCAATATGACAGGCAGAATTAACTTTGGGATGTCTATAGACTACGGTTACCATTTAACACCGGATCTGCAGTGAGCTCATTCACTCGTCTATGTTATAAAAAAAATGTCTGCAGTAAATGAGATTTGAAATAAAAAATCATTATATAAAAATAACACCGAGTATGGGGGTATGCTCTCAAATATCATCACGAATATAAAAAAAATTTGGGAAAACACCGTACTGTCTTGCCATGGTTTCAAAATATCTTTCAGTTTATGTATATTATTAAATGTTTGCTGCTTCATTTATATACCGAAATTAATTTATTTTCCTCCTCAATCTGTTATTGTCCTCGAACCAAACAAAGGTAGCGGAGCATTTGAATTGTATTTTGTAATGAGGCGCTATTTTACTCGCATACAATTAGGACGTTTGCCTGTATGTAATTACATAATTAAATCTTAAAACATACCTAAGCGAACTACTTAAAGTTATGAAGCACTCAACCACACTTATTTTCCCTGCCTAAGGAGTTATCCTAGCTTCGCGCGGACGGGTGGTTTAGCTTACGGGCTGAATCTGATAGGGTTTACAAACACCAGGTCTAGAAACAGCAATGTTTTGCAGAATCTATCACCAGATCGGAATCGCGACCCACTGATAAGATCCGGCAAGAAACTCAGTCCACTGTGTCTATGGCATAACTAAATGAACTTAGTTCATGGCTTACTAGTATTCGAAACATTGACAATAAAAAAACACGAGATTAAATCGTAAAAGTAATTTTAAATAACATAACGACTACATTAATTAGACAATATGTATTTTTAAGGGCTATAATTTATTATCCGACGCCATTTATTCATCTTGGAAGTTGTTAGTGAATACGTATCGTGAACGTGTTTCTCTAAAATTTGTACATTTTGAACACCGAACAATTACTAATCATAATTAAATATGAGAAAATACGATGCATTTTGGTGAGTGCTCTGAGGAATTGTTCGAGATGATACCGTCATCTCGTTTTTACCATCGCACCGCCTGCCACCGTAGTAGAGTTCATCCATACTACCTGGAGCCACTGCGGTCATCCACAGTGCGTTTCCAGAGGTCTTTTTTGCCACGTACCATCCGGCTATGGAATGAGCTCCCCTCGACGGTGTTTCCCGAGTGCTATGGCATGTCCTTCTTCAAACGAGGCTTGTGGAGAGTATGAAGTGGTAGGCAGCGGCTTGGCCGCTGAAGTCCATGGGCGACGGTAACCACTCACCATCAGGTGGGCCGTGCGCTCGTCTGCCTACAAGGGCAATAAAATAAAATAAAAAACACCTATGTTTTATGATCAATTTATCATGCAACAAAACATAACACTTAACACAGTATTATTTACTGCGGACATTATTATTTGAGCATCCATTAAAATGCTCAGGAATGATAATTGAAACGACAAACATCACTCTGAAAGGCTTAACTTCGACAGCAGCGACCACAGACTTTAAAACGCTAGCAGTTCATGTCAAACGAGCCGTGTCTATAAATTTTAAATGCTTGTTCACTTCGAAAAATATTTAAGTGTTTTCTGGCGGTTTTTTTTTTGTTTAATCGCTACGAAATATTTTTATTGATTTCAATATATGCGTTTATTTGGAAATTAGAAAACCGAAGAGGTAATTTAATGAAATGAACATAATTAAAAATACTTTTAAGGTTTCGGTTCTTTCTCATTGTCATAGTATTTTTTATTTTTTTATTATTGAAGGATTACTGGTGGCCCGGAGGCCTTTCCAGTTTCACCAGGACAGGTGGGCGAGCAAGGGCTCAGCCATGATCGTACTATTTACGTCGTCATCCGTGACTATTACACGAGGAGTGTAAGCTTATTCGCGGATTTTTTTTTTTTTTTTTTTTTTTTATTGCTTGGATGGGTGGACGAGCTCACAGCCCACCTGGTGTTAAGTGGTAACTGGAGCCCATAGACATCCACAACGTAAATGCGCCACCCACCTTGAGATACAAGTTCGAAGGTCTCATTTATAGTAACGACGGCTGCCCCACCCTTCAAACCGAAACGCATTACTGCTTCACGGAAGAAATAGGCAGGGTGGTGGTACCCACCCGCGCGGACTCACAAGAGGTCCTACCACCAGTAAAATTAAGCAATAAGAAAATGTCATTCAAACGACTAGCACAGGCTTCCCGCAATCAGCAGAATCATAAGCTCGGAGTACTTCAAAAACAAAACTTATGAATGGGCGGAGTGGAAGCCGTGCCACTGACATTTATAAACCGCGCAATAAAAAACTTTTTTTTTTTTGTATACGTGCTGATAAATCACTGCGAAATCTCAGGCTAAACTCGAAACTTTTCATGCTTCTATGTGTGACAGTAGGATTTTATGTATGTATATTGAATATCGGCTTGCGTTCTAAGCGCGTACATATTGGTATATTTTTCTTCACACACTGTTTCACAGATCAGTCGTGATTGTTATAGCCGTGAATGGAGACCATAACTACTAAATTTTTTTCACCGACTGCGAAACAAAATAATATATTAAATTATGGGGCCGAGCCTCATACGTGGTGTCCACACCTAGGGGGCACGCGGGGTATTTGGAACTTGACGGTCTCAAGTTGTTGAGAGCAGACCGCGGACCCAAGGTTGCTTTTGGGGCCCTACCCACCAAACGAATCCTCTTGTACCCTCTCACCCAACGTCCGATCCTCGCCCGCGGTCAGAACTACTAATACTGTACACTAATGGTTCAAACTGGAACTTGCGTCGTTTGACGAAGACTGAAAACTTATCAACACTGATCAATGAACCCATATATTATAAAGAGTTTTTATTTACCACAGATATCTATATATTAATACGTGAAGCAAAAACTTTGTATCTCTTTTTACGAAATTTGCGCGGACGGAGGAGTATGAAATTTTCGACACTTATAAAGAATATAGAGAAGAAGTACACAATGCTAATATTTTTTTAAATAATGCATAAAATATACATTAAATCAATAAGGAAAACATTACACACACTACATACCATGTATTTGACGCACACACGCATGCATACTATTTATTGTCAAACTTTTGTTCTTGACATATATGTTGTCAAATTGAGAATAGAATATGGCTTGTCTTTGTTAAACATTTTTGTAGTCTTGGCGAAATTTGTGATTATAGAAGTATAAAATACAATCATAATAGTGTACAAAATTACAATTCCAATTAATTATAGTCGAATTTCGACTACTGCGGGACCACTAGTCGTAGTTAATATTGCGTGATAAACAAAACAAATCGAAATGACAAAATAGCATAATATAAAATGATGTATCGCGACAGAATCGCTATAGAACTGAGCCAATAACGTCGCATAGCCGAATAGAATTACTGGGTAATGAAGAGCTTAATATTATTATTATAAAGATTGTTATCTTATCTGTAAGCAATATTGTAGAACTTGATTGGAACATCAAAGCTCATAAAATATTTAGGAACATCAACAATTTTTATGGGTTTTATGTAAATCATACTGAAAGTGGTCATATCAGAAGGTTGCGTGTACAGATCACGTCAGGGTTGCCAGTTTAAAAGGTAAACGACAAAAGGTAGATTTTCCAAAGAAGTTGTTGAAGTTGCTCAGTAGACCAACAGCCTAAATGTTATTTGTTCGGAACTTGTATTATATGCCAAATTATCTTGAAAATGTCGTAAGTGAGTATCAGGCATCTTTTAAGTATCCGTGTTCCATGGCGAGTGCCCGTTACAAACAAAAGAGAAACCATTACACACATTATTGTTAGGCCGGAAACAGTAACGCCATCTATCGCCGAACAGCAGAAACGAATATCAAAGGAGCTATTAATATCGAGAACGCTCGAGAAGTACAACGCCATCTATTGTCTGCTTCGATGTGTGTGTCTATTGAAACACACATCGCATTAAGCACACTGGAGTATCACCGGCTATCCTGCGCATACGGACATTTAGTCATACGGTCATATCTAGCTATAGCCTATATTTAGTTTAATTGGTCCGTATTATTAGCAGCATCCATCCAATCACCTTCAGCCATATACAGCTCTACAGGATGGAATGCAAACACGCTATAGTAATAGCCCGGTTTCGGACTTGCTAGTCCGCGTCTTTTTTAACCTAAAAAATATTAATCGAACGTCAACCTAAGCTGTTGGTTGAGCTTTGCACTTCGTTTTACAATTGTAAAGCTTGCATATCAGGTTTAATAAATTTTTTCATCATTGATGTCGAAATTAATAAAAACGGATATTTTTTTTTTAAACTCTAGCTATGATATTATGTTACTAAATTAATCCAAATAATATTTGTTCCACAGCCCAATTCTCGCCGTCGCGACTTTCACATACGAGCAGGACGAAGATGGAACTGAGGTGCCGGTGTGTCTCACCCAAGCCGACACTTTCTGGTCCGCCTTATTCTTCATCCTGACCATCGCGATCTTCTTCATCGTGCCACTCGGAGTTCTACTGGTCCTATACAGCGTCATCGCTAAAAACTTAATGGAGAATCCCGTCATCATCGCGCAGAGCAGCAAAAACACCAGCGGAACGGGAAACGTCATCCGCTATAGGAAACAAGTCATACTGATGTTAGGTACCGTTGTGTTGTCGTTTTTCATATGCTTACTACCATTTAAAGCGTTAACGTTATGGATCATCGTATTCCCCCCGGAGACAATAATGTCGTTAGGTATAGATGGTTATTATATACTTTTGTATTTTTGTAGGGTAATGTTGTATTTGAATTCAGCCATTAATCCGATTTTATACAATCTGATGTCGTCGAAGTTCAGGGACGGCTTCGTGAAGCTGTTAAAGATAAACAAGCTGATGAGGTGCAGTAGGAATCTGAGGGAAACGATGCAGAGAAGGGACACTTTTAATACAACCACTTCGACTGGGTTTTCTAGTAGTCAGAACACTTCCGATTCATTCTGGAGAAGGTATAGCAACAGAGTATCATCCCAGAAGAACATACTAAACAATAGCAAGAAAATCAAGGAGGAGAAAGTTAATCCAATTAAAATAGGCGAGATAATAAACGTTGAGAACACTAGACGGAACAGCATGAAATTCATAGCCGCGCTAAACGAAGACGTGCAAATAGATAATGAAGTAGAAATAGCCGATAACGAGAACAATAAACAGATACAAATATTAAATTTAGACGTTAAAACGAATAGCGTTTATTCTATAACATTAGACGTTAGTAAAGAAGGTAAAAATAGATTTGTCTGTGTACCAACACAAGATAGGGACAACAAAAATATATTTATATACGATTATAGTACTAAAGAAAGTTTCGTTTGAATACTACTCTACTTTTGTTTAAATACTATTACTACTACTAAAATCAATTGACTTTAAATTAATTTAACAGAAACAGCTAATCAAATATTTTCCGGGTTGTTCCTTTTTAAATTTCGAATTTTAGTACATACACAGAAAAATAGATTTGTCTGTGTACCAACATAAGATAGGGACAACAAAAATATATTTATATACGATTACAATACTAAAGAAAGTTTCGTTTAAATACTACTCTACTTTTGTTTAAATACTATTACTACTACTAAAATCAATTGACTTCAAATTAATTTAACAGAAACAGCTAATCAAATATTTTTCGGGTTATTTCTTTTTAAATTTCGAATTTTAGTACATACACAGAAAAATAGTATTGTCTGTGTACCAACACAAGATAGGGACAACAAAAATATATTTATATACCATTATAATACTAAAGAAAGTTTCGTTTGAATACATTACGAATACATTACTTTGGTTGGCTGGGTAAGTGATTAATTGACTTCAAATAAATTTAACAGATACAGATCAAATATTTTTTAGGTTGTTCCTTTTTTAATTTCAAATTTTAGTACACATACACAGAAAAAGTATTTTTGAATGATGCAGAGAATAATGTCACAAGAGAAGGATCGAAACAGTAAGAAAAGGGATTAACATATAGAAGCACATCCAACTGCTGATGTCTCGATGCTGACCAAAAACAATGGCATATGGTAGTCTAATTTGTACCCTATATTTAACAGATGCGTTAGTTTTTATTATTCATTATTTTAATTTTTGGCTATGCGCCAAATACGTGCATTTTTGTATTAATTTACGTATATTAAGATGTTAAAAACAGTCTCACTGATGGCAGATGTTATGAGCGTATTATGACGTAAGAAGTGAGTCTGCACAGTTGGGTGTCATCTTCCAATCCATTTGACCATTCATGCGTTTCAGAATTAGTGCAACGATACAACAAAAACTTGAACCTTAAATTCAGGGTGATACTGCCTTATTTAATTTTGGCAACAGTGCAATTAGTTTTGCTTTTCGATATCAAAAACATTCTCGATCTATATGATTTCAACAGAGATATTAACAAGTCTCTAAAGCCTTGTTCGCACTAGGCGAGTATTTTAGTCGAGTACCGAGTAATTTAGTGGCTAAACTACTCGCTACTCGCCCGATAAAAATAGAACAAAATGGATTGACTTTACTAAATTATTTACTAAACTACTTGACTAAATTTTTGGTGTTGAAACACATTTACCTACTAAATTACTCGGAACTCGACTAAAATACTCGCCTAATCCGAACAAGGCTTAAGCCCCGTGAGCTAACCTAACAACCGCTCAAGCCTAATGGTATTATGTAGGCAAAAAAAACACTTTTCAATTGATTATTAATGCTCTACGATCAGATATATTTGCCACTTCCTAAAGAGATGGTTTTATTGAGTAATTGATCTTAATACATATTACAGTCGCGATGTCTAAAAACTAAAGGCCATTACATACAAAAGCGAGTTAAGTAAAAATAAATACGCTTTTAATAACTAGATCCAACATGTGCATACTCACGAATGCGATTCGCTACGTTTTGATCACACTGTGTGAGTGATGACAAAATTATATTTTCATATTACAGAAACTAGTTCGAACATCAGTGGACTGGGTTGCTAAATAAAAAATTTGACTAGAATATATTATATTTGGTTGCTATTTTCAGAGTATTGGAATCTATTTGGATGACGATTGTTTTGGAAGGACTTTTTCGTAGGAATGCGAGGAACAAAACCGTGTGAATTATTTTATTTTATTATTCTAGTGCTTCTTCATGTTTAATGGCGGCTTATTAACCGTTTAGTATCTATGACAGTTCACAAATATAGGAAACAAAGTCATGGGTCGTACCTTCTCGTGTTCTTCCAAAAAAACACTTAATTAGATAAACTTCAATTCGTTCCGAGCAATTTTTGATGTAAAAGTTTATATTTATTATAACATTACTGAAGATTTTTTTTATTTTTTTTATTTTTTATTGCCTAGATGGATGGACGAGCTCACAGCCCACCTGGTGTTAAGTGGTTACTGGAGCCCATATACATCTACAACGTAAATGCGCCACCCACCTCGAGATATAAGTTCTAAGATCTCAGTATAGTTACAACGGCTACCCCACCCTTCGAACCGAAACGCATTACTGCTTCACGGCGGAAATAGGCGGGGTGGTGGTACCTACCCGTGCGGACTCACAAGAGGTCCTACCACCAGCGATTACGCAAATTAGAATTTTGCGGGTTTGATTTTTATTACACGATGTTATTCCTTAGACTTATCTTCTAATCTTAGACTGAAAGAAAAGTCAAAACTAAACACGGATACCTGGAACAATGCATGTTAATTTATTCATTTTAGGAAATACTTAGCTAAACATACTATATTAGTTTATTTTATAAAGCAAAAAACCAAACAATTTTCCACATTAACGAAACTCAGATAGTGAAATAGTACCAGGTAGTTATTTCAAAATAATTAATCATAATATTACATTTAAATTTGATGTGAATGATTCGTCTTACAGAGAGAGTACAATAAAAGCTAACCTTACTGCCAAAGTAGAGCTTTAGGTTTGTAAGTTGTATATTTACGTAGTTTACAAATTTATAACTTAAGACTGTTTTAAAATTTCAGATAAAAGTTATTCATAAAATTAAATAGAACACACAATCAAATAAGAAATACAATTGGATATCCAAATGGATTGGAAGGACAATTGGATCAGTTTTCGCGAGCGATTTAAAACTAAAACTTAAATTTTAGGCTCGCCGTTACTTAAATCCAACATTATTTCAATTTATTATGTAAAATTTTCGAGGTCTCAAGTGATTAAAGTCGGTATTGGTCGTCGCTTGAAAATTGTGCTAACTACGCTTTAGCATTGCAAAATGCATTTATATATTTTTTTGCAGACAGAAATACCTTATAGTATATTAAATACAATATTTACTAGTTTATATACTGTTACTTACTATGGTATTATATACTAGTTTTTAATTTAATAAAATATATCAATTCACTTGATAATTTTTATCTGATGATGATTAAAAATAAGGCATTAACATGTATAAATGTGAAACAGTGTTCTGTAGACAGAAAACAAATTCAGAACCATTTGGACGACGGCAATTAGAAAACGGATTTGAATCCTATAATATAATTATAATATATTAATCATTTAATAAAAAATTGTTTTATATATTTTGATAAAATAAATATGTGTTACCTTTTGGTTCTGAAATCGTGATCTGCTTGTATTTGTTTTTACCTAATTGTCCTTAGGCCAAATAAAAATAAAAGCAAAGGGCAGATTTAACTAAAAATTGTAGAGACGAGATATTGTAAAAAGTTATTAATCGTACATATTATATATCCTAACAAACTTTTGTATAGCGTTTGCATTATTTAAATTAGAACTTTATGAATTGTAAGCAGGATATTATCACAGGAACTAGGAGGGAAACCTTTGAGAAGTAAAACTCAAAATAAATATTTTTATAGTATTTAGAAAGTTTTAGAGATTATAGTATTTACTTCGGTGTTTAGTAATATTACATCACATGTAACAATATTCTCGACAAGCATCGCTGTCAGAGTTTTAAAACGTTTCTGTTAATATTAATATCAATATAAATAAATATGAGAAATTATCATGAATTAGTAGTCATGTCGCGGAAAATGTTTAATCATTAAAGCCTTCGTCAAACAGAACGCGTACTTAGCGTGCGGCAGAGCGCTAAACTAACGCCGCGCTATGACGCCGAGATGTGATGTACTACTGTGGTAACATACCGTCACACAGAGCGCCAGCGCTATAAGCGCTACAGCTACGCTCTGACGCGCGCTAATTACGCGTTCTGTTTGACGAAGCCTTTAATTTAATTTTAATGTATCTCTGAGAATATTTTAGATACTTATACTACAATAAGTTAACTACAATATTTATGTCTGTAATGTATTATTTAGAGTGCAGGCCTGACTGTACCCCTGGCATGGTTAAAGTCTAATGTCTAATGGAGATATAGTAGAAACATATCGACGGGTGAAAGGCTGTAACGGTAAGCAGCGATCGTCGTCCATGAGCGACGATAACCACTCATCATCAGATGGGCCGTCTGCTCGTCTGCCTACAAGGGACTTAAAAAAAAATTGGTTTAAGCGAGATTTTTGCAACTTTACAGGAGAGCCATTTAAAGTTTAGAATTTGGAAAAATTATCACAACAAAAAACTTCTTCAGTTATTTGAATTTTGTAAACTTACTTGAGGGTCGATTGAAAATATAGAGCTGTTGATGCTAATACCAAATAAAACGCACTTTTAATTGAATATCCAATTTCGAAAAGAGCAAACATCTCTGAAAATGTACAATGTTCGGGAAATGAAAAAAAAACTGATTATTTTCTAAAGCAGTGTAAAATTTAAAATGTTAACTTTTGAGATATATTTTAGTGTTAATTAGCAATTGAAAATGACTGGAATTATTATAAAATTTGTGTAAGTAAGCCTCAAAACTACATGTATATATGAAAAAACGTATTTGACAAAATACGCGACGTGTTTTTTTATTTATTTTTTATTGCTTAGATATGTGGACGAGCTCACAGCCCACCTGTTGTTAAGTGGTTACTGGAACCCATAGACATCTACAACGTAAATGCGCCACACACCTTGAGATATGAGTACTAAGATCTCAGTATAGTTACAACGGCTGCCCCACCCTTCAAACCGAAACGCATTACTGCTTCACGGTAGAAATAGGCAGGGTGGTGGTACCCACCCGCGCGGACTCTGGAGAGGTCCTACCACCAGTAAAGGTACCACCGTGTGCCCTTTTCGAAATTGCATATTCAATTACAATGATAAATGTCGCGTATCAAGGGAAATGTCGGTTAAACCAAATAGCATTTCACCCCTCGATATGATCAGATTAGTCGTAAGCAGTTTTGTCTTCCGTAACCAGAAAAAAAATACAGTGCTTTTTGATAATATATTGGTGCCAAATTAATAACCTTTCCAAACATATTAATACTATTTATGTATTTATAAACAATAATCACATATATTATTATAAAATATATCGTTGAAGTAGACAAAAAAAAAACGTAAAAGATAAAAGATAAGAGCATGTAATGAAATTGTATTCTCTTATTGCCTTCTTTATTGTGCTAAGATAAATAAAGAAATATGTCGTTCAAATAAAAACTGTATTTCATTTATTTTCATCACCTGTATTTTTTTTTAAATAAAATCACTTGAGACGGAGCTACCTCAAATTTTAATTTTATTTCGCGTAAGATGCAGATAATAGGTATTTGTCCTGTCAGGTTTTTATATGAGGAATGTACGTCATTATCATCATTATTCTACGTATGCAGTCGTTCATATCAATTACCTATTTTTAATTTCTACAAAAAACCTTCGCCATTTCGATAAAGTGGCACGACACGAGAACCCTCTCATCGCTTTTAGGTACCCCAAGCACCAGTAATCGTTCTCGTCGAGCCGTCGCTTGTGACGAAGGTCTCGGCGAGTAAATTAACCCACAGACACAGCCCACTGAGTTTCTCGCCGGATCTTCTCAGAGAGCGTTTCCGATCTGGTGGTAGCTTTTGCGAAACACGCTCTTACTAGGGTTCGACTGCGACTCTAATATGGTCTCTCTGGACCATCAGCTTAGGTAGGAAAAAAAAGCTTTGAATACCTTGAAAAATAAAAAAAAGTACGCAAGGACAATGTCCATTTTCTTTGGGCGTTTGAGCCCTTAAAAATGCTGTAAGTCATGATGGTTTTAACTTAATTTGATAGACAAAGAAATATCGTTTCATATTCAGAAAACGATTTTTAAAGTCTCACCCAGGTTTTAGAGAAATATGTTTTTTTCTGCAGCTAAAATTAAGTTGTTAAATGTTTTCTTCGAAATCAATAATCGCTCTCATAATTAGTTACAGTATTAAATAAGTTAACTGTGGTTAATGTTGCTCGAAATAAGCCCTTATGTACATTTTATTATTAGTATATCCTCATAATAATAATAAAATGAGGGTGGTTTCTGAGAATGGACTTCATTGACCCTTCTTTCGGAAATGAAAATCCGGAAGCCGGCAACGAATGGACGAGCTCACGGCCTACCGGATGTTAAGTGTTTACTGGAGCCCATAGACATCAACAACGTAAATAATGCCACCCACCATGAAACGTGAGTTGTAAGGTCTCAGTTTTTACAGTACAACAGCTGCTCCACTCTTCAAACTGAAACGCGTTACTGCTTCACTTCAGAAAGAGGCAGGAACGTATCCTAGACGTGTTCTTCTTATCCTTTTTCCGTTTCCTCAACATTGAGGGTCGTGACCACATCCTCTCAACAATAGTTTATTCCGGATACGTGTAGGTAGTTTGAAAATATTGGTATATAATCGAAAACAAATCACAGACAGCCATTTGGTCCCAAACCATTCCTTGTAGTATAGCCGAAGACATATATACTTAAATACGGTTTTAGCATATTAACGTATAGATACAACACCCAGAGAACAACAAACTCACATGTCGGAAAATAAATGGCCTAGTGAGATGAAATCCGAAAAGTCTATCCGACCGACGACATCAAACATTAATGGAATCTAAGCAATACGTTTTATACATTTTTAACGGGACATAGACGGGCCAAACAATGCGGGGATTCCCGATAAATTCCCGCAAATCGTTGTAAAATGACTAGAAAAAAAAACAACCCAAAAACGACCGAACTAAATATGTGTGTCCTTACCGAGTTTTTACGATGCCCGGCCTGTTTGTAACCAATGATATTTGCATTGAAACAGGGCCGAATCGAGACGGATTTAGTGGAGTTTTATGTTTCGCCATTCGTCGAATTGGGCTCTTAAAATGAAGAGATCCGTTGTTTTTAACATTAAAGTCATTGGATGACGTAATTTCTGATCGAAAATTACAGTTCGATTGTGAAATGAATGTATAGAGTTAAGCAATATGTTATGTAATACGCTTTTATTATTTATGGTTAGGTTCTTTTGAGTGCCAAAAGCAGATTGATTTTAAAAACCAATTAAATTTTTCAACAAAGTATTTCTTTAAATGTCTATTGAAAAAATTGGAAGCTTGGTGGTAGGACCTCTTGAGAGTCTGCGCAGGTAGGTACCACCACCATGCTTTTTCTGCCGTGAAGCAGTAATGCGTTTCGGCTTGAAGGGTGGGGCAGCCGTTGTAACTATACTTGAGACCTTAGAACTTATATCTCAGGGTGGGTGGCGTATTTACGTTGTAGATGTCTATGGGCTCCAGTAACCACTTAACACCAGGTGGGCTGTGAGCTCGGCCAATCATCTAAGCAACAAAAAAAAAAATGGGCGGCCTTGCAATAAAAATTGTATAGATGACCAAAACGTGGGGGTCGTAGATAAATAAAATTTAAAAATCGAATTGCGCCCCTGTATTATGTCTCCGAGTTTACCGCTTTTCCGTTTACGATCGAACAAGTACCGGGAATAGATTTTTTTTGTAAATAATGTCGATAAATAATTCAAACATTAAAGATTCGATCCGATTTTTATCCTAACGGCGTCTTTTGTAGACTAAGATTGTTTTTATTCTCCATTTAAAAAGGCATTATGGCTCAGCGCCAAATGGGGAAAAAACAAAATCGATTTTGCTGCTTGTCCCTTCAACTGCTTGACTCGTAAACGATCGGCATACAGACCAAATTTTAGCAGTCAATTTAATCTGCAAGTTGCTAGAAAATAGCGTCCCATTACGCGAATAAAATTAGGGGTGACACGCTGATGTAAAGGCCAAGAGAGGAAAAGCAATACAAAAATATAAAAAAAAGATGTGTAGTGTCGTGGGACACCGGATAGGAACGAAATTCCTTATTATAAAAATATTAATTTTAAGTTCTATTCGAGGTATAAAGAAAATAAAACTGGTGGTTTCGCAACAATCCACGGTCATTCGGTAACGTGCGAACTTATTGTGGTACACTTCATTTACGGCTGATTGCATAAGAGTTAGTGTATTGCGCAAACGAACGCTCTGAGATCGTGGTCAATGAATGATTAAAAAATATGTTATTTGTTGTACGTTATTACAAAGTTAAGTCGTAAGCTGTGTGCATTACTAATTTGTACGTTATTACAAAGTTAAGTCGTGCACTGTGTGTAATAAAAATCTTACGTTACCGACGTTTTTTCCCGGTTAGGGTACCCCTCCACATCGTCCCATAAGGAACTTCGTTCCAAAAAAAAAGATAGACAATACCCAAAATTATTATTCATCGTAGTTTCTTACTACCTACCTCTAAACTCACCAAACGTTATTATCTTGAACTGGTATTTTCTATTTCTGTGCCAATAACGTGTTTCACTCTGAAAGGAAGGATAGTTCTTCCAATACGAACGAAATTTTAAGCTAAACTCGAAGTGACCGTAAGCTCTTCCACGAATCAAAGTTCATAGCAAAAGTCACGTTGGTTCACAGAATAAATTGAACTAGCACCGCAGATGTTTCATATTATATTTGAACTCAGTCAGAATATTCAAGTTCGTTTAAAAGTTTCGAATTTCAAAGCTTTAAAAGTTCCAGGTCGTTGACCTAGCTTATTCATTCTAAGTGCGTTTTAAGTCTTACGGAAAGGATTGGACAGGCGGTCCTCAGCATTGAGCAATTTATCAATGTCATTTGTATGGCACAATGCATCTTTTCAATTTAGCCGCCAGAGTTTGTTAGAAGAGACGGCTTTTGTGATCTTTCAGGGCTGTGCAAAAAAGTGATTACACTTTCAAAAGTTACTTTTTCGTAATATTATTTGTTCAATTTTAAAATTTTAACGAGAAACGAACAAAAATTCAATTACTCAATTAACGTCTTGTTTGATTTGAAAACAAATTGAGATTTTGGATGGGGCGTTCTTAGTAATTAAAATGCAATTTAAGATTGATAATGGTTTTATGAATAGTAAACACATTTTGAAGTCTCGTGGCCTAAAGGATAAGATATCTGGTGCATTCGTATGTAGCGATGCAACGGTGTTCGAATCCCGCAGGCGGGTCCAATTTTTCTAATAAAATACGTACTTAAAAAATGTTCACGATTGACTTCCACGATGAAGGAATAATATCGTGTAATAAAAGTCAAACACGCAAAATTATAATTTGCGTAATTACTGGTGGTAGGCCCTCTTGTGAGTCCGCGCCACCACCCTGCCTATCTCTGCCGTGAAGCAGTAATGCGTTTCGTTTTGAAGGGCGGGGCAGCCGTTGTAACTATACTGAGACCTAGAATTGATATCTCAAGGTGAGTAACTCATTTACGTTGTGGATGTCTGTGGGCTTCAGTAACTACATAACACCAGGTGGGCTGTGAACTCGTCCCTCAATCATCAAAAAAAAGCAAACAATAGTGTCCAAAAAAAAGCATACAATAGTGTCTATGTCAGTATACAGAATCGAGCAGACAAGTATTTTGCGTGGCTGTTTGCCACTTCCATGCCTTATTTAGCATATTTAATATCTCACATAAAATATACTGTTTCATAATTATAGTAGTTTTTAATTATAAGAAAATAAACATGTCACGAAAACCTACAGATATTTACTATCTAATCTAGAATAAATCTGATGTTATGAAAAAAATATTGTACCTAAATACGAATGAAACAAATTGATTAAGGATGCCTTTTTATTAACTTGCTTTTATTAGCTTCGTAACTTGCGGGAGATCTTTCTACGTGCATATTTTTTTAGTAATATATTATACTAGCTGTACTCGTCCGCTTCGCTGGGCATTTAAAATTAACATTATTATTTCTCACCCCCACAAAGATTCTCATCATTAACGCCCCCGCAACTGGTGTAGGGATTCCAACACTCATATAAATATTAGCCTATCCATTAAGTACATGTATTTTCTACATGGATACCAAGTTTCAAGTCAACCTGCTGCATGGTTCAGTAGTTATAACAGAACATCCGTAAAACCACTGTAGATTTATATATTAGTATTTTTCCACAGGAGAAAATCGCCAGATCCCCACCCGCACAACAGGTGGGGTATGTGGGAGTCGAATCTCACTAAAAGCTCCTGCCACTCACAGCCGGCGCCCTACCCCGGACCGGGCAGGAACCCAGTCGGAGCTATTGAGACGGTGGGACAGGGTTTACGCAGAGCATATTACATCCATCCCGCCGTATATATCAGTATAGGTTATACTAGCAAAAATTGACCAGCGACAACAAGGTATACACGTGAGGGAGTTATAAATCAACGGCTGTTCAATTTTCGCGAACCGGCAGTGTAAGACCAATGTATTTGACTCCTGCAGTCAAACGATTTTAATTACATTGCAATGCGCGTTGTCACTAAATCTTTAGCACAACAAATTTTTTTTCCTACTTATGCTGATGGTCTAGGGAGACCATATCAGCGTCACCGGGCTAGTAGGTGAGCTCACGGGGCTCAAACCTGACGTTGTTGCTAACACGAACCCTAGCAAGAGCCGTGCTTCGCAGAATCTACGCGACCCAATGAGAAGATCCAGCGAGAAACTCAATGGGCTGTGTCTGTGGGTTAATTTACTCGCCGACGGGTTCGACAAGAACGATGACCGGTGCTTGGGGTACCTAAAAGCATCGTTAGTGGATCGGGAGGATCCGAGATGACGTGTTTTGGGCGACGTCGACTGTTTACCATTCGGTCCACGGGATTCGGCTTACAGGCAATGTTAGCACAACATTACGTTTCCGCAAAAGGCCCAATACGGTATATGTTCATATCGCAATAATAGAAAGCCAAACGCAAATCGTACCAATGTTCACAACAATGCTTCCGGAATATTCGAAGCGATTCAGAGATTTGATTGATGGCTAGAGTTACGAGGGAAATATTACCGAAAGCTTGTGCCACTCGACCGCGTAATAAATTGATAGATGACCATCAAACGAGTTGAAATATGAAAAAAGATCTAGATATTAACAAAGACTTGTCGACGGCTCTTTTCGAAATGTTACGATTCTGTGTGCGAGATTTTTAACGGCGCTGTTAGAAAAAAAAGTTAGAAAACTTTTTTTTTTGCTGAGATGGGAGGACAAGCTTCACAGCCGACCTGGTGTTAAGTGTTTACTGGAGCCCATAGACATCTACAACGTAAATGCCGCCACCCATCTTGAGATATGAGTTCTAAGGTCTCAGTATAGTTACAACGGCTACCCCACTCTTTAAACCGAAACGCATTACTGCTTCGCGGCAGAAATTGGCAGGGTGGTGGTACCTACCCGTGCGTACTCACAAGAGGTCTGAAAATTAGCTGCAACAGTAGTTAATGAAAATTAAACTTCCTTATGATCATTTAATTTTGTTGTGTAGCCCCAAATGACGTCACGTAATGTCCTTAAAGTTTTGAAATGTTGGCGCGGTAGTTTAGAAATATGTTTTTTTGGTCAATAGTGTTTATGTAATCCTCTAATGTCGTTCAATTTTTTTTTAGTCCCATGAATTTTCAGACTAGCCCATAGACATGAAATCCGCCACCTTTAGACTAGTCCAAGTCTCAAAGGTGTACTGTGAGTCGTGCGAGACTGCCGAAGTATTTAAACATACTATTGGTCCCAATGTAGTCGAAATTCGACTATAATGAAATGAAATTATAAGTTTGTACACTATTATGATTCTTTTGTCAAAGACTATAATGTTTCTTTAATCACAGATTTCGCCAAGACTACACTTTAGACAAATATTAATAAGACACACAATATTCAATCTATTCTCAATTTGACCACAGACTTTAAACAATAAGAAAAGTTTGACAATAAACAAATAGTATGGATGCGTGTGTGTGTCAAATACATGGTAGTTGTGTAATGTTTTCTTTATTGATTTAATGATTTTTTATATGCATAACTAGATGATGACCGAGCTTTGCTCGTTTTTTTTGTCTTTAAAGCAGTTAGTTGCTCTCAATTAAGAAAAATAGTATTATTAATCGCCAACAGATGTCGGGAAGAGTCATAAAGTTGATTATTGAAAACACGAATAAATCAACATTTTCTGAAAATAAATCGTAGCTACATCGATTCATCGCCCCCGAAATCCCCTGTATACTAAATTTTATGAAAATCGTTGGAGCCGTTTCCGAGATTCAGATTATATATGTATTAATATATAATATATATACAAGAATTGCTCGTTTAAAGGTATAAGATTTAAAAAAATAAAAAAAATACTATCATTCTGCATTCCTTCTCTATATTCTCTATAAGTGTGGGAAATTTCATACTCCTCCGTCCGCGCAATTTTCGTAAAAAGGGATACAAAGTCTTGTGTTCACGTATTAATATATAGATTCTAGAAATTTCCAGGCCACTTCAACTAGCCTCACTCGAACATTGTAACTAAACCGGGCGCTGTTTCATTTCACGCAAATGTTTACGTACGTTCGAGCGATACACCTAACTTTACGGTATGTTTAAATAAGGGTCAATTCATACTCGTTTTATTTCAATCGCTACGTATATAATATTGTACCGGAAGGAAGTTAGCGTAGAGTAATTTTTTTTTAATTAAGCGATATGCCAATTAATTGTTCTCTAAATGCTCTATTAAAAACCGTAATTGCTCCACGTTTATCACTATTAGTTAATATTTAATTAACTTCTAAAAAAAATAATTTTCAATAATTTAATTTTGCTATAATTCCTGTAAATAAAAAATAAAAAAAATTATTAATAATTTGTCGGCACAGTGAATTTTTACAGCGAATTTACTGGTGGTAGGACCTCTTGTGATTACTGGTGGTAGGACCTCTTGTGAGTCCGCACGGGTAGGTACCACCACCCCGCCTATTTCTGCCGTGAAGCAGTAATGAGTTTCGGTTTGAAGGGCGGGGTAGCCGTTGTAACTATACTGAGACCTTAGAATTTACATCTCAAGGTGGGTGGCGCATTTACATTGTAGAGGTCTATGGGCTCCAGTAACCACTTAACACCAGGTGGGCTGTGAGCTCGTCCACCCATCAAAGCAATAAAAAAATAAAAATAAAAAATATTAAAAAAAAACCCGGCCGGCTGGTTCTGGCCCAGCGGGGTATTCCGGAACACAAGCGCCATCGCCCGGGCGGCCTGGCAGGGCCGCCGTACCGCGGAGACCGGCGTCGTTGGTCGTCGACTATCGCCTCGACGACCCGTCGGTCGGGCGTCCTCGGGGTGGCGCTGCGTGTCTGGTTGTAGTGTTGACTGCGGGAACCCCCTACTCTGATCGGGTTTTGACCCCAGACGGAGATCGGACGTTGGGTGTAAGAGTGCAGGGGAGTCGTTTAGTGGGTAGCGCCCTAAAATTCCTTGGGCCCGCGGTCTGCTCTCAATACCTTGCAGATCGTCAAGTCCCACATACCCCGCGCGCCCCCTAGGCACGGGGACCTCGTAGGAGGTTCGGCACCCGGCCGGAAAAAAAACCCTGTGAGTACTGACATCTACCTTGCAACATGAGGCTAAAGTCTGTCAATTGTCTCGCCCTTGAGGCCGAAGTGTATGAGGACTTCGGGCCAAAAATAGGCAAGAAGACGAAACTCTTCATCTACACCAGTCCGTAAATACCCTAACTGTTTAACAAACCGTACCGATTTCAAAGTACTTACCGATGTATTATTTACAATTTGTTTTGACAAAACACACGCGTGCGTCTTATATTGACGACTCGGAATTCTCGGTGTTTGAGTGCAAATTAATAATGAGTAAACTAGAGTTTCTAGTCTAGTTTAGTCATTACTAAAATGAATAGATAACACAAATTTTTATTTTTTTATTGCTTAGATGGGTGGACGAGCTCACAGCCCACCTGGTGTTAAATGGTCACTGGAGCCCATAGACATCTACGACGTAAATACGCCACCCACCTAAGGATATAAGTTCAAAGGTCTCAGTATCGTTACAACGGCTGCCCCACCCTTCAAACCGAAACGCATTACTGCTTCACGGCAGAAATAGGCGGGGTGATACCTATCTGTGCGGACTAAAAAGAGGTCCTACCACCAGTGAAATGTTTACTCGTCTCTTATAAGGCAACATACCCGATCCTGCGGACCGAATGGTCACGATGGAACAGTCGATGTCGCCCTAAGCACGTCATTTATTTTCCTCCCGGTCCACTAATGGTACTTTTAGGTACCTTAAGCACTGGTCATCGTTCTTGTCGAACCCGTCGCTAGCATCGAAGGACTCGGCGGGTAAATTAACTCTCAGACACAGCCCGCTAAGTTTCTCGCCGGATCTTCTCAGTGGGTCGCGTTTCCGATCCGGTGGTAGATCCTGCGAAGCACTGCTCTTGCTAAGGCTAGTGTTAGCAACGTCCTTAGGTTAGAGCCCCGTAAGCTCACTTACTCGGCTATGCTTGCCTCTAAGCTTAGGTAGGAATAAAAAAATAAAGCGAGATAATAAGCCTTCGTGCCTGAACTAAAGATTTCGTGAAAGTGTCGTAGCCGAGGTGTCAAAGAGTCGCAGGTTGGCAATCACTGAACTGGACGAAAAACTAAATGATAAGTGTGCGAAGCCGTATTTGTGTGATTAATAGACGAACTCATGAATCAGTTAATTAATGATTACCGAAAATCGCGGGCAAAACTTAGTAGCACAGTAATGGTGGTAGAACTTCTTGCACTGGTGGTAGGGTCTCTTGTGAGTCCGCACGGGTAGGTACCACCCTGCCTATTTCTGTCGTGAAACAGTAATGCGTTTCGGTTTGAATGGTGGGGCAGCCGTTGTAACTATACTGAGTCTTTAGAATTTATATCTCAAGGTGGGTGGCGCAATTACGTTGTAGATATCTATGGGCTCCAGTACCTACTTAACACCAGTGGGCTGTGAGCTCATCCACACGTCTAAGAAATAAGAATAAATGAAAAATAAATAAAAAGGTCAAGAAAGTCGTTGACTTAGTTGAAAGCTCTTTGAAATGTGAGGACGATATAAAAGCTGAATTACGTGAAAAATAAAACTAATAATTATTAAAGCCCATAGACATCAAACAACATAAATGCAGTTACCCATAAGACATGACATCTAAATCACTATTCTATTGCAAAGCGCTTTTTTTTTCATTATGAAATTCGCAATGCACACTATATAATATGAAATCACTAAAAACAGCACTGTATTGTTTAATTAACTAAATTTAATTACTGTTATAATTAATGTAAAAAAAGATGCGACTTAAAACTCCGCGCCAAAATGAATAACAATTGTGCAATGTTAAAAAAAAAAATGTTGAATGATAAACAAAATATAATCTATTATTCCCGATACTCTTTTGACTGAATGTATTTTTATAAATGTTGCCGACAATATTATTATCACCGTTGATAAGTCATCGAATAATAGTAGCTTTATTTGAATTGTATAACTTGTTTGTATGATGCATCACAACAAAAAATGTTTCCGGGCAGAGCTGGAATGGCCTCTTAGGCTACTGGCAAATAGGTAGGGAAAAAAATGTTTTTTTTTTATGATTGAAAGATTACCCGGAGGCCTTTCCAGTATCACCAGGTCAGGTGGGCGAGCAAAGGCTCAGCCAGGAGGGGTGGGATTTGCTAACAACCGCCCGAGCGCCCCCGAAGGAGACCTAACAACTCAAGACCAATTGCTTCGCGAATGAAAAAATTTTTTCACGCCCGCTATGTAGGTACTTTGAGAATTTCATTTTAATATCTCTATGCTCCTCACGGCAGTTCTTGCGTTAGACGCTCTGCAAATTCTCCTTTGAATTTCCAATAATTCCATTTGAAAGCGATAAACGTCAGCAGTGAAAAGTATAATGCAGAAATTATGGATTCTGTCGCGTCTCAATTATAAATATGTGGGTCAATTTTCAATTAATTTTAAATGCTCAACAATGAGCTCCACGCTGAGGGTTAAGAAAGGCGGGCGAGACTATCTCACGGCCCACTTGATGTGATTACAAGAGCTCATAAACAACGCGTGAATACTTCCACACATTATAAGCTACAACTTCGAAGACTCATTTACATCTACTAACGTGTTTTAGGCTTTAAACAAATAATCTATTTACATTCGACAATCGAGGCTTTTCCCACGCATTTAATAGAAATACACATACGAGAAAAGAACAAACACGTTGAAACTAGAAATACAATGCTGACAATCAAATTCACACAAATTTAAATACGCTAGTGGTCCCGCAATAGTCGAAATTCGACTATAATTAATTAAAAGGTCTGCTGGAAGAGATTTCTCAAAGAAATAAGCAGTGCCTTTGTACATAATTTTCCTATTACTCTGTACTGCGTCTTGTTTTCTGTGTGTACATAAATAAATAAATAAATAAATAAAATTTTATGTTTAAACATTATTTTGGTTCTATTGTCATATTTATAGTTATTTATTATAATCACAGATTTCGCCAAAACTATACTATAGATAAATAATCTGAAAAACAAACAATATTGATCTAGTTAAGTCGGGCACCTCTGCTGACGCATGTCTGCAAAGGCAGATCTTCGGCGAACTCAACTGCTGAATTGTGGAATTCGCAGACGACGGCATCCGCTGGACCGGTGGTCCGATGCCCTTCCCGTTAGATTAAGATTAGTAATAAGTTAGTCTTAAGTCAGATTTGGTACGAAATAAACGTTCATAAAATATAATTTCTATTTTTTAGAACGTACTCCGCATGGCCCGCAGCTTGAGTATCTATTCTCAATTTGACCACAAACAATAACAAACGTTTGACCATTGACAATAAACAAATAGTATATTTATATGTATGTGTTGTGTCAAACACATGGCAGTGTGTGCAATATTTTTTTTATTGATTTAATGTATCTTTTATGCATTATTTTAAAAAAAAATTAGCATTGTGCACTTCTTCTCTATATTCTCTACTAGCGACCCGCCCTCGCTTCGCTTCGGAAACATTAAAACACACATGAAACCAAAAAAAAAAATAAAAAAAATAAAAAAAGTAGCCTATGTTCATCAGATACAATGTCGGCTTCTAATGGAAAAAGAATTTTTCAAATCGGTCCAGTAGTTTCGGAGCCTATTCGAAACAAACAAACAAACAAACAAATCTTTCCTCTTTATAATATTAGTATAGATAAGTGTGGAAAATTTCATACTGCTCCGTCCGCGCAATTTTCGTAAAAAGGGATACAAAGTTATTCGTATCCCTTTTTACGAAATTATTGCTTAGGTTATAAAAATTTAACGAGAGAAAAAGTTTCGTGTTCCAATATTGAATTAATAATAGAATGTTTTGTTTGTATCGGTTGGCAATAAATGGGAAAACAAATTCAAAATTAACTCCTCACATTTATGTCACCTTGGTTGACAACTCACTGAGTTTCTCGCAGGATCTTCTCAGTGGGTCACGATTCCGATCCGATGGTAGATTTTGCGAAGCACTGCTCTTGCTAGGGCTAGGATTACCAAATTTTTGCAGGTTGAGCCCGTTAATTCACCTATCCGTCAGAGCATAGCTGGCATTGCCCCTTAGGCAACCAACGAATAGGTAGGAAAAAAAAGTGAAAATGGTTGGTACTTTTTTTATTTTTATTTATTGCATAGATAGGTGGACGAGCTCACAACCCACCTGGTGTTAAGTGGTTACTGGAGCCCATAGATATCTACAACGTAAATGCGCCACCCATCTTGAGATATAAGTTCTTACCTACCCGCGCGGGCTCACAAGAGGTCCTACCACCAGTAATTACGAAAATTATAATGTTGCGGCTTTGATTTTTATTACACGATGTTATTCCTTCACCGTGGAAGTCAATCGTGAACATTTCAGCCAAGTACGTATTTCGTTAGAAAAATTGTTACCCATCTGCGGGATTCGAACACCGTTGCATTGCTCGATACGAATGCCGGACGTCTTATCCTTTAGGCCACAACGACTTCAACTTTGAAAGATATATTAAGACACGTTACTTTGTTATATTTAAACGAGAACATAGCTTAGCTGATAATAATAGGCGAACCGTGGTCTAGAGACACATACGATTCCAATGAAAAATGATACTCGTCTGTCAAAGTAAATGCCGCCTTGAGAGAAATGACGTCGAATTTTCTAGAATCAGTTACGACAGCAAGAAAATTGTGCGAGCATTTTTACTGTCAGTGTGTTGTCTATAAGCAAATTCTCACTAAATTGCCGCCATTTTTTGTGGATTATCGAAAATAGCTTTGAGTCGTTACTTATATGTCGCTCTCTTTTATTCAACCTCCGTGACCCCTAAATATTTATCTCTCTCTCTCTTTTCTCTCTCAAGCTCTTTCCTCCCTTATATAAAAATACACGTGTGGCACTCGGGAACTGCCACGGTAAAGCTATTGCATAGCATTTTTTATCAGCTTATGCATTTATAATTAAATCATGATAATTTAATATAACAAGAAAAATAAAATAAAACCACGCTATACATATTTGTAAACAATAACAAAAGCAAAACATTAACTGTCCCCTTCCCACTCATAAGCTAGAACACGCGAGAGAGAGATGGGCAGACACTACACAAACACTACACAAGCGCAACGTGTGAATGTGTTGAACGCGAGCTACATAGTAGGCGGAGAGGGAGGGGGTGTTAGGTTTTATTTTCGTTACGGAATATCTTGATTCTGTCGCCGCGCTCAAAGCCCGCGATAAAAGCTATGCAATAGCTTAAAAATGTACCTAAACGTTCATAAAATTTTAGTCCCAATTATCGTCCATTTAACGACTATCTTACTGCTCAAGAAGTCATAGTTCAAAAATAAAAAAAGTTACCACAAAGCCGACGACAAATTAAACCCTTAATAAATGATTGATTTGCTGAAATAGCAACAATGATGGTAATTAAGATAGGTGAAGACAACAGACGTTAGTGCGTAGCCGGTAGTAGGACGTCTTGTGAGTCCGCACGGGTAGATACCACCGCCCTGCGTATTTTTGCCGTGTAGCAGTAATGCGTTTCGGTTTGAAGGGTGGGACAGCTGTTGTGACTATACTGAGACCTTAGAACTATATCTCAAGGTGTGTGGCGCATTTACGTTGTAGATGTCTATGGGTTCCGGTAACCACATAACACCGGGTGGACCATGAGGTCGTTCAACCATCGAAGCAATAAAAAAAAAAGCGTACATGTCGAAAAATAAAATGCACATCAAAACAAAGTTACACGAAGCATCGTGATTCATTGACTTGGTGTATTTTCGTGAATAAGTACGTACAGATTCGGCACTGACTTTCGTGTTTTACGACGGATTCGATGCTGATCTCGAATTCGGGTCAATGATTTCGCTTAGAAATTTAATACCGAAGCTTCGATTTCAAAGGAACCGGGGGCTTTGATAATTAATTTTAACACATTCATGTGAAAAGATATTTATTTGATATTATTACTCGTTTTGGCGCGTCTGACAAAACAGATTAGGGTAATTTTGTTTTGTAAATGAGATGACGGCTCGTCTGTTGTTAAGTGATTATTCGTTAACGCAGACACTAATTTATTACATTTTTATTTTTTATTGCTTAGATGAGTGGACGAGCTCACAGCCCACCTGGTATTAAGTGGTTACTGAAGCCCATAGACATTCACAACGTAAATGAGACCACCACTCACCCTGAGATATGAGTTCTAAGTTCTCAGTATAGTTACAACGGCAGCCCCACCCTTCAAACCGAAACGCATTACTGCTTCACGGCAGAAATAGGCAGGGTGGTGGTACCTATCCGCGCGGACTCACAAGAGGTCCTACCACCAGTAAACAAGAACGAACAGCAAACAAGTAATTCCAATCAATGTAAGCATGTCCTTCTATCATGCTGCATAGGAACTTGGCATGAGTTTTACGACAGACTACCTTTCTGCCCAAACCCCAAATCACCTAATCAATAAATATCAAGAATCACTAAATATAATAATGCCACTAAAAACAAACAAAACTGAACTGAACTAACTGAATGAAACTTATTGAGCGACTTTTTTTAATTAATTCCCGCATAGCACACACGTATTATTGCATCTATTTACGTAAACTTAACTAATCTATGTTAATGGTGGTAGGACCTCTTGTGAGTCCGCGCGGGTAGTTACCACCGCCTTGCCTATTTCTGCCGTGAAGCAGTAATGCGTTTCGGTTTGAAGGGCGGGGCAACCGTTGTAACTATACTGAGACCTTAGAACTCTAATCTCAAGGCGGGTGGCGGTCTCGTTTACGTTGTAGATGTCTATGGGCTCCAGTAAGCACTTAACACCAGGTGGACTGTAAGCTCGTCCACCCATCTTTTTTTTTATTGCCTTTGTAGGCAGACGAGCGTACGGCCCAGCTGATGGTAAGTGGTTACCGTCGCCCATGGACTTCAGCGATGCCAGGAGCAGAGCCAAGCCGCTGTCTACTGCTAAAAGCCATCTAAGCAATAAAAAAAAGTTATTCGTATGGGTCTTCGATCATTGTGTGCCTTCGAAGTTTTTTAATAAAAGTTATTTATCCACAACTATCAAACTCGGTAGGTGCGGTACAAACGGGCATGATGTCCCGTGCAATAAGTCCGAAGTTCAAAGCTGTGTGTACCCTTCATTATATTTCTAGTTTGCCTTTCAACAATATAACTGAAGTACGTGTTTAATTCAAAAACCGCACAGTTGCGGGTAAAAGCTGTGTATTTTAATGTTGCAATTGATGTTTTGTTGTTAAAATGACTGATTACTATATCCCGAGATTCGGAAAATACTGGCAGGTAATTAACGACTCTAAGGGCACTATCATTATAATCAAATTGGATTCGTCTCAATAAAAATACACTTACATCCAAGCCTTTTTTTATTTTTTTTCTTGCTTTGACGGTTGGACGAGCTCATAGCCTACCTGATGTTAAGTGGTTACTAGAGCCACCCACCTTGAGATATAAGTTCTAAGGTCTCAAGTATAGTTACAACGACTGCTCCATCCTTTAAACCGAAACGCATTACTGCTTCACGGCAGAAATAGGCGGGGTGGTGGTATCTACCCGTGCGGACTCACAAGAGGTCCCACCACCAGTAATTACGCAAATTAAAATTTTGCGGGTTTTCATTTTTATTACACGATGTTATTCCTTCACCGTGGAAGTTAATCGTGAACATTTGTTGAGTACGTATTTCAATAGAAAAATTGGTACCCGCCTGCGGGATTCGAACACCGGTGCATCGCTAGATACGAATGCACCGGACGTCTTATCCTTTAGGCCACGGCGACTTAAATCTTAATCTCCGAATATTATTTCTCAAATCAGCATCGAATGCATTCACATTAAATTAAATGCGTCTTCAGTTTAGTTAACCCCGATTTTTACGTGATGACCATTTTGATTGCATTAAGTTAATGACATTGTCATCGCATTAATGTACAGCCGTGTCTTCGCAGTTCCCCTTTTAATTTATGTAAATCGCTTTTTTATTGGCCGCACCGAGATTTTATTTCAATCTTGCGGTGTGAGGTAGAAAGAACATTCATTTGCGCGGCCAAAGGAGACAGTAAGGAGTAAGGATATAATGTAGCGGCGAAATAATAAATACTAGTGGTCCCGCAGTAGTCGAAATTCAACTATAATTAATTGAAATTATAAGTTTGAACGTTATTATGGTTCTATTGTCAAAGACTTTTATACTTCTATAATATAATCACAGATCTCGCCAAGACTACACTATAGACAAATAAACAATATTAACCTATTCTCAATTTGATCACAGAATAACAGAGCAACAAAAGTTTGACAATAAACATAGAGTATTCATATGGGTGTGTATCAAACATATGGTAGTGTGTGTAATGTTTTCTTTATTGATTTAAACTATTTTTGATGCATTATTTAAAAAAATATTAGCATTGTGCACTCCTTCTCTATATTCTCTATAAGTGTCAGAAATTTCATACTCCTCCGTCCGCGCAATTTTCGTAAAAAAGAGTACAAAGTTTTTGCTTCACGTATTAATATATAAATATATTATTGTAAATAGGCCAAGACGAAATAGTTCAATAGTTTTTTTCATAATATCGATTATAAAACAAAAGAGAAAACTGGGAATTAAACAAATTTAAATCTTGAAACATCAGTGATTATGGTCCAATTTGGATGATTGGAGGAACACTTGTATAGTGTGTGTAGTATAGTCTGAATTAGAAGAACGAAAACTCGTAACGCATCATGACATATGAAGACACGATAGTCTCCAGATAGGTTTTTTTTATGATTGAAGCATTACTGGTAGCCCGGAGGCCTTTCCAGTTTCACCAGGATAGGTGGGCGAGCAAAGGCTCAGCCAAAAGGAGTGGCATTTGCTAACAGCTACCGGAGCGCCTCCGAAGCAAACCTAACAACTCAAGAGCAGCTGCTTCGCGAATGAATCTACTACCGGATCGGAATCGCGACGCGCTGAGAAGATCCGGCGAGAAACTCAGCGAGCTACTGAAAGGGGCTAGGTTGCACGACGAACTCTTTGTTGAGTTTGATGGGTACGGTTACCGGGGTCCCTAAGCCTGCTCCTAGTGTTAAAGCTGAAGGCGTTAGGCAAAGGTTATTGGATCTGATGGATCCGTAAGGACGTATCACAAATGGCGCAGAAAGATTATGGAGTGGAGACCACGTACAGGCAAGCGTGTACGACGGCTACATTGAATACAGATGGCAACGGATCGGCCGCACTGGAGTTCGATTGGAGAGGCGTGTTTTGAGCAGTGGACAGTTATAGGCAAATATAATGATAATAACACATAGTAGTTCTTACATTGTTACGATTTATTATTCGCATTAACAAACAAGGATAGTAGTAGAAATACATTTGGTGAGTAATTTAGATTAACAAAATGTTTTAAGGCAGTGCCCGGTCATCGTTCTCGTCGAACCCGTCGCTTGCGACGAAGGGCTCGACGAGTAAATTAACCCACAGACACAGCCCACTGAGTTTCTCGCTGGATCTTCTCAGTGGGTCGCGTTTCCGATCCGGTGGTAGATTCTGCGAAGCACGGCTCTTGCTAGGGTTCGTGTTAGCAACGTCGTCAGGTTTGAGCCCCGTGAGCTCTCCTACTAGTTAAAGTTACGCTGAAATAGCCTCAACGCTATCAGCTTAGGTCGGACAAGAAAAAAAAAGACAGTGCACTACAACAAAAACTATACGAACCATTGGAAATAAGAAAACGATATAAACAAAAGTGGAGATTAAATCATAAAATTCGTTTTAATTGTGTCTTTACGACTCGCGAATTCGAAGAACGTATTAAAATTAATTAAAAGATATTATTGCGAAAATTTAAGCGCGAACGGAATTTGTCTGAGAGCTTCCAAAATTATTCTGAGGCCGGCATACAAATGTCTAAGCTGTAAACTCAGAACGGTTTTGAAGAGAACAGGGCTCTCCTTCAGAGAGCAATTACTGGTGGTAGGGCGTCTTGTGAGCCGGCACGACTAGGGACCACCACTCTGCCCATTTCTAAGCTTTAAACTCAGAACGGCGTTGTAGAGAACAGAGCTCTCCTTCAGAGAGCAATTACTGATGGTAGGGCGTCTTGTGAGCCGGCACCACTAGATACCACCACTTTGCACATTTATGCCGTGAAGCAGTAATGCGTTTCGATTTGAAGGGTGGGGCAGCCGTTGTAAGTATAATGAGACCTTGGAACTTATATCTCAAGGTGGGTCGCGTATTTACGTTGTAGATGTCTATGCGCTCCAGAAACCACTTAACACCAGGTGGACTGTGAGCTCGTCCACACATCTAAGCTATAAAAAAATTAAAAAAATAAAAATTATATTCGTTGTAACCAATCAAGATTGTTTCTTGAAAATTTTTTTTCGTACCAAAATGATAATTATTTTAATAAATGCAATGAAAATAGAATCCCAAGCCATTTTATTGTTGCGATGTGTCTAAAAAAAAAATTCTTGATTAAAATAACAAAGTTTTTGGGTAATTTACTTAAAGGACTTCGCATTCTAGTTTTTCGTTTTTTTTTTCATAACCTTATTTCATATAACACCCCCATTCCAAGGAGGATGTAGTTAGGTCAAGTTATTTTTGTTTCTACGCTCAAAAATTAAGTTCTGTGTTTCGTTGGGCCATTAGAACGGATTGTTTAAATGTTTTTCTTTTTTTTTGGATGGGCTCGAATTCGCCGGACTATGCCCTATACATTAAGGATGGTTGGCGGGGTATATCGGGAACACGCATCTGAGGCAAAGGGAGGCGTTTGATGCGGAATGCCTTACCCCTATAAGACGTTCCATTGGTGGTACTCAACGTAATCACCACAAGCCTCTCGTCACGCTATGACGTCGTCGTGGCCTAAAGGATAAGACGTCCGGTGCATTCGTGTTGAAGCGATGCAACGGTGTTCGAATCCCGCAGGCGGGTACCAATTTTTCTAATGAAATACGTACTCAACAAATGTTCACGATTGACTTCCACGGTGAAGTAATAACGTCGTGTAATAAAAATCAAACCCGCAAAATTATAATTTGCGTAATTACTGGTGGTAGGACCACTTGTGAGTCCGCGCGGGTAGGTACCACCACCCTGCCTATTTATGCCGTGAAGCAGTAATGCGTTTCGGTTTGAAGGGTGGGGCAGCCGTTGTAACTATACTGAGACTTTAGAACTTGTATCTCAAGGTGGGTGGCGCGTCTACGTTGTACATGTGTATGGGCTCCAGTAACCACTTAACACCAGGTGGGCTGTGAGCTCATACACCTAAAGCATCTAAAGCATCACCTAAAACCTACATCTAAGCAATAAAAAAAAAAAATAAAGTCTGTGTCGAGTCGTCGCACGATAAACAGGTTGCAAACTGTCATGTCTTATTAATAGATATCACCCTGCATAATATCAAATACGCTTTATATATGCACAGACTCAACACCTGCTAATCGAAATTCTGGGAGCTAGAATCAGAACCCGTTTTAGCACGATTTTAAATAATGTGTTTGTTCTGTGCATTAGTGTGTCGCTTGCTCCATTCAATTAGGACTTAGTGCGTTGATCAGATATCAAAATAGACAAAGGATCAGGTTAATGTCTATTACGATAAAACTCGCGCGCCAAATGTATATGGTCTCGTGACATTTTATCGAAAGCTTTGGCTCGAATTAAAAAAACAATAATTAAAAATCAAATCGAAACGGATATTTTACGAAGTGTTACAAACATTTTAGAAATCTTTATATATTATATATTTCTTCTGTGCGTGTGTTTGTCACTGAGCTCCTCCTAAACGGCTGGACTGATTTGAATGAATTTTTTTGTACGTTTGGGTGATGCTCTGGACGGCTTAGATTCACAAATCAGCCCAGCAGATGGCACTGCAGTCGATATCTAGGTTAATTTATCTTTCCTATAAATATTTTATAAGGCAAAATAACGTTTACCGGGTCAACTAGTTATTATGTGATTATTTGTTCATTATTATTTTTAATCTAAATACAGACGCCCGCTCGTCTCGCGGCCCAACGAATCAGCGGGCGCACTAAATCGAAGCAAGTTTGAATTACGCAAGTTTTAATAGAAAACCGCGTTATTAAAGGCTTTTGTCACACTGGACTCTTCTGAACGCAGAATCGAGGTGGATGACGAAAACTAAATAAGAAAATGACGTCATTAAATATTTTCATAAATATCAAAGGCAAATTTATTTCATGCTTAACTCTTCTGTTAGTTCAGACTCATTTACTTAGCGAAGATTCATTAAGCAAATGGAACACTGGAGGATATCGTGAACTAGCCCTAGTTTTTTTTGACGTGACAACGTCTTATAATTCTATGGAGCTGGCTGCACGCACGAAAAACCATGACTCGTGCGGCGTTACCTCGCTCTGAGGCGTATTTTATTATGACGTTGTCACGTTTAACTATCGTCAGTAAACCGTCTTTACAGACAAACGATTTTTTTTTCTGACGTTCATAACAGAAAATCTTAGGTTGAGTCTATTCCGTGTGGACTGTTTAACATTTTTAGCATTTGCTGACTTAATTAATATGTGTACTGCGAAGGTTCGAATGCTGACATCACACGAGCCATCAAACGTCATCAACCACTATGGCTATGGAATGAGCTCCCCTCCACGGTGTTTCCCGAGCGCTATGACATGTCCTTCTTCAAACGAGGCTTGTAGAAAGTATTAAGCGGTAGGCAGCGGCTTGGCTCTGCCCCTGGCAATATGGGAGTCCATGGGCGACGGTAACCACTCACCATCGGGTGGGCCATGTGCTCGTCTGCCTACAAGGGCAATAAAAAAATAAAAAAAACTTCAAACATTTGGTCTTTTAATCACACTAGTGTAATACCTACCCTACCCTTCAGACTCCAAATGCGCGTTCTTTAGGCTCGAAGACCAAACAACCAGACACATTAAAACCTTATTACTCGATTGAAACCACAACCGACCGCATTGTGAGATATGATGTGATCGTTAATCATAATAATATAATTCAGAGCCAGTCCGTAATGTTAGGCCTTTATACATTCACACTGAGTAAGATGATGGATGCGTATATTATATTTGAAAGGAATTCTGAATGTATAGTGATGTAATCAGTCCTTTATAGTGTCGTCATTACGCGAAGTATACCCTATTTAGGCTAAGCTCGGCTCTTCAGAATTTTATCGAGAAACTTAGTGTCACGGCAAGTTGAAAGTGAACAGTTTTGGGCAATTTCACCGTACAAGACTGCTTAACCAAGACGTGTCCAAGCAAGCGCACCCTCAATGAGGCCAGCAATGGAAAGTACAAATAGCTTTGTCAAGAGAGATACAACAAAATCGGACACGTCACGAAACGGAGTGTGGTCCTCGTGGCCTAAAGGATAAGACGTCCGGTGCATCCGTATGTAGCGATGTACCCAATATTCGGATCCCGCAGGCGGGTTCCAAATTTTCTACTTAACAAATGTTCACGATTGACTTCCACGGTGAAGGAATAAGATCGTGTAGTAAAAATCAAATCCGCAAAATTATAATTTGCGTAATGATTGGTGGTAGGTCGTCTTGTGAGTCCGCACGGTAGTACCACCGCCCTGCCTATTTCTGCCGTGAAGAAGTACTGGGTTTCGGCTTGAAGGGTGGAGCAGCCGTTGTAACTATACTGAGATCTTAGAACTCATATCTCGGTGGCAGCATTGACGTTGTAGATGTCTATGGGCTCCGGTAACCACTTAACATCAGGTGGGCCGTGAGCTCGTCTACTCACCTAAACAACAAAAAAAGTAGGCATTAAGAGGATCCTTAAATAAGTATAATAGTCCACTTCCCAAGCTCTTAAATTTTGTGATTGATAACCAATTTATTTAACTTCATGTAGATTCTCTGACCTTGACTACATTGTAGCAACTTACAAAAACTGAACGGGGTATAGCCAAAGTGAAACTTTGAACCCTTTTCAATCAAGTCCAAGGTCGGATCTTGGTCAAAGAAAATCTCAAGTTTGCGGAACTATACCGAATAAGCATAACTCAATCTTCTGTGAGTAAGAGACATAAACTATATTTGTTTATGATCATTTTCTTTATAAACTATTTCTTTTAAAACTCTCTAACATCACCGAACTTTTGTCATTCCAACTTCAGTAATGAAGTTTCCGTTTTCGTAACATGCGTTATTATTACTCTTAAATATTAAGTGTTTTTATTATTTTTATTGCTTAAATAATATATTCAATTAAGTTTTAATTAGAAAACCTACCTACTCAACGTAGGCAAAAAGTTTTCTTTGCAAAAGATTACATGAAGAAAATATACTGTTTGTACTGATCATTAATCATAAACCGTACGTACGTAAATTGAAATACATTTGACTTAGTAAACCTTAAAGGGTAGAACATAAATTATCCCACGCATGCTATCATCACATGAAAGGGCTTTTGGGATCATGTCCTTGGAGTGTTTGGCCTGTGTTTATTATATGACTGACTGACTGGCTTTAAGATTTGAGGGTATTAAGAGAAAATTATACCTAATATAAATGCTAAATTTATACCCCAGAAGATCGTTAAGTAACTTATTAGAAATAGCCGATTGAATGAAAGCAATGATATGTACAATTATACCCATATATATTTTTATGTTATAATACTACTAAATTTCTTCGACAGACTTAAGGCATGGTAAATTAGTGACACATATACTGGTGGTACGACCTCTTGTGAGTTCTCACGGGTAGGTGCCACCATCGTGCCTATTTCAGCCGTGAAGCACTAATGCGTTTCGGTTTGAAGGGTGGGGCAGCCGTTGTAACTACACTGAGACCTTAGAACTCATTTTTCAAGGTGGGTGGCGGGATTTACGTTGTATATCTATGGGCTCCGGTAACCACTTAACACCAGGAGGGCTGTGAGCTCGTTCCACCCATCAAAGCAAATAAAAAACAAAAATAAGTAAAAAAACCATTAATAAAAAATAAAAATAAAAATCATTTCGGACCGGAACGCATTGTTGTTTCGCATCGGCTTATGGGGTAGTTTTGGATCTCTATGCGGTCTTTTTTTATAGCTTAGATGGGTGGACGAGATCACAGCTCACCTGATGTTAAGTGGTTACTGGAGCCCGTAGACATCTACGAAGTAAATGTACCACCCACCTTGAGTGTATCTCTAGTTTGTATTTTTTGGACACAGCTCACTCTGTTTCTTGCCGGATCTTCACAGGGGGTCACGATTCAGATCCGGTGATAGATTCTACGAAGGACTGCTCTTGTTAAAGACCGATGAGTTCGTACACTGGTCACGAAAAAGCAATAATAGCAATTCGAAGCTATTGGTTGGTAGTCAGGCAAAAAAATAGCTAGCTCTATGTAAATTATGTTAACATTTTGAAGTCATTTTAATTGACTTCGAAAACCGTAGAAATATTCGTTTGTACGTTTACCGGTTTCTCCATACTTTACGGGCCAATTTTCAAATAATTTATTTTTAGTGAGGCGTTAAAAATAATAATTAATGCAATAAACTAGTCGGTAGGTACTTTTACTTCGGGCTTTGTGCTTTTTTAAGCTATCACATAGCTTTTATCGCGGGCTTTAAATGCGGCGACCGAATCGAGAAATTTCGTAACGAAAATAAAACCTAAAACCCCCCACTCCGCCTACCATGTAGCTCGCGTTCAACACGTTCACACGTTGCGCTTGTGTAGTGTTTGTGGATAAGCGCGCGGCGTGACGTCGCAATGCATGGGCATCATGCAAAGTCTGCCCATCTCTCTCTCGCGCGGTCTAGCTTATGAGTGTTAAGGGGACAATTAATGTTTTGCTTTTGTTAATGTTTATAAATATAGCGTGGTCTAATTTTATTATTGTTTTAATATTAAATTATTATTGTCTAATTATAATTGCATAAGTTGATAAAAATGCTATGCAATGGCTTTAACGCGGCAGTTCCGGAGTTCCTTTAGTTTTTTTTAGCTATTCATTTATTTATGCGCTTCTGTTTTCTTCGCAAGCCCTCATTTCGTGGTGCTACGGTCTAAGTTTTTATCAGAAATCTTTGTGAAAGCCAGCCGCCTAGACAACATGATGAGGAAATTCCGTCTAAAAAAATAATAACAAGGAAATTACACAAGTTCTGAAGCCCTCCAATTTCAGTCGACGTAATTTTCGACGCATTTTTTTTCGGGAAAGTGTAATTACGGAAGGCAGTTTTTTTTTTGCATTATATTGAGTAAACGGTGCCACTTATTGCGTTTTACGAATTTAATGTCGATATTTTTATCTTTATTAATATTTAAAACTAAACTTTAACACGTCCCCTTTTCACCGCAGAAATAGAACTTTGTACAGTACCCGGCGATAAATATTGTTCTTCGACCTTTGAAAAGAAGTCATTGACTAATTTCGGCTACATTTAGCGTTGTCTCTGTCGCACACGACGCTTGTCAGTCGTTTCGGTGCGACTACAGTCGAACTGCTTATATTTCTTGAGACAGAGGTAACACTCCGCGAAGCCGAAATTAGCCGATGTGCAATATTGTTACGCCGGTAAGAGTAACGCCATCTATCGTCGAATAGCAGAAACGAATATAAAAATAACTCGAGAACGCTCCAGAAGTACAACGCCATCTATTATCAAATAGCGGAAACCCATTATCGAAACAACTCGACCTGTCAAGAATTCTAGGGATGATCTATAGACTATAAAATCGTTGCAGAGATGACACGAAGGCAGTTAGTAATCGGAACTACTCGAAGCGAAACAGCAAATCACCTGAAGCGAAACGGAAGAAGTGAATTACGCAGTGTTCTGTGAGTGTTCTAAGTGTTAAATAGAGTCTTAATTTATACTTCGTTGGAAGTTTTATTTATCGCGAACCGTAAAGGCTATCAACATACCCTGCTGCTAATCCGAGCACGCCATTCCTCATTCAATCCGAATACAGCAGTACACCGGGCGAGTCTGAAAATAACAATGCACAAGCCTCTCTACCTTAATTGAAAAAACATTTAAAAAGCCAAACTCACACCCCCACTAATGTAATGTTCCCAGTCTTTTATTTTGTTAATAGCTTTGCATAAAAACTATGTAATGCTCTAGCAATTCTTGAGCATGAGCATTCGGCTGAAAGGATTGACTTGAAAGCCTAGAATGTTCGACTCGTGATTTCAGGGGAAGCCAACAGTTACTGGTACGATAAAGAAATATTTTTGTAATTCGTGCTAGTGATTAATTAAATGTGCATGGTATTTTTGGCACAAGTAAAAATATTTCTATGATTTAATTTCACGTTTTTTATTTGCATTTTAATGTATGCAACGGTTGGGATATTTTACAGTTTTCGTGGTCAATATAAATAGGATTGCCGTTAATGATAATAATAAAAAAGTCGTCGTGGCCTAAGGGATAAGACGTCCGGTGCATTTGTGATGCATCGGTGTTCGAATCTCAGGCGGGTACCAATTTTTCTAATGAAATACGTACTCAACAAATGTTCACGATTGACTTCCACGGTGAAGGAATAACATCGTGTAATAAAAATCAAACCGACAAAATGATAATTTGCGTAATTACTGGTGGTAGGACCTCTTGTGAGTCCGCGCGGGTAGGTACCACCACCCTGCCTATTTCTGCCGTGAAACAGTTTCGGTTTGAAGGGTGGGGCTGTAACTTATATCTCACGGTGGGTGGCGCAATTATGTCATAGATGTCTATGGGCTGTGAGCTCGTCCACCCATCTAAGCAATAAAAAAAATGACTTTTTAAGTATACAACCAAAAGTCGTGAACCCCGTTAATAGGCATCATACACGGCGAATTCGGAATGGAAAACGTTTAGCCAAATTGCACTTAACAGTATTGCGTGCGAAGGTGTTAAACATCTAAAGAGAAGGCCATTTGCGGGCCAACATATCGACACATTCGTATTGAAATATCTGAGGTTTCAGGACTATCACGCCTATGAGTTTTTTTAATTTTTTTATTGCCTTTGTAGTTAGACGGGCATACGGCTCACCTGATGGTGAGTGGTTACCGTCACCCATGGACTTCAGCAATGCCAGGGGCAGAGCCAAGCCGCTGCCTACCTCTTAATACTCTCCACAAGCCTCGTTTGAAGAAGGACATGTCATAGCGCTAGTATAGTCATAGGCTTTAACTAATTTTCGAACACCCAAACTCGTGACTGGTTTTTTGTTTAGGGTTCGTACGCATATATCCAGGATTCGTCACCTGATACAATGTTGTATACAGCATTTGAGGATCCTGCGTGGAATCTTTCGAGAGTTCTGACGCACCAAGTAACGCGAGCCGCTTTTTGTTCTTCACAGAGCGAATGCGGTATCCATCGGGAAAACAACTTTTTTACACCTAATTGTTTATGCAAGATTATTTGTATTTGACTCATGCCAATGTCTAAAGTTGCCTGAATTTCGCGGTATGTCACATGTCGATCTTCCTGAATCAGCTTACGCAACAGCATCAACGTTTTCTTGGGTGACTGCAGTTTTTGGACGACCTTGACGGGGATCATCACTGAGCTTGACACGTCCACGTTGAAACTCAGCAAACCAGCGATAAATTGTGGTTTTGGATGGGGCTTCATCACCAAATGCAGAAATCATCCGATCAACAAAAAACACTTCGAAAGTCATAATAAATCATCGCTTTTGAATTTTCTCGAGTCAATTCCATTTTCTCAACGACTAAACAAGTTTGACAAAACCTCGTGACAAGACCAAGAATCGTTTTTAAAAAAAATAAATGGTATTCGATTTTTAAAACCAAGGAGTTTTCAATTAAATGATTTTAATATGACAGGAACAGTGGAAATATTCCATTCCCGATACTTTTAGTGCAGCCCTCGTAGAATAGGTAGGAAAAAAAAATTTAAAAGCATTTTTACTGCTCACACATTTTTTTTGTTGCTCTAAGCTTTTTTTTTTATTGCTTAGATGGGTGGACGAGCTCACAGCTCACCTGGTGTTAAGTGGTTACTGGAGCCCATAGACATCCACAACGTAAATGCGCCACCCAACCTTGAGATATAAGTTCTAAGATCTCAAGTAAGTTACAACGGCTGCCCCACCCTTCAAACCGAAACGCATTACTGCTTCACGGCAGAAATAGGCAGGGTGGTGGTACCCACCCGCGCGAAGTCACAAGAGGTCCTACCACCAGTATAATTCTATTTACTGTTTTGATTTCAATGTGAAGTTTATCCGGTAATAGATTAAAGTACACCTGGTAATCTTTATCCGATCGCTACCAAACCTCACAGGATCACCCGCTGGCCAATTGATATGAAAATTATATGTATCAAAATCTTTCAACCATTTCGGAGTCTATAGGGACGTATGACGATGTAACCTACATCGACTTTTATATATTTTTATGGATAAATGTGTACTATTAAATGAAGTTAGCTTACAGCTATGGTTTTTTTATTTCTTAAATCGGTGGACGGGCGCACGGCTCTACGACTTTCGGAAACCGAGTACAACACTACAACAATTAGATATGTAACTGGCTCTTAGATAAAGAGTACTTCTTAGTTAAGAAATCAATAATACACAAAATAATAGGTTATCCATCCAAATTTATTTTATTATCTTCAAAGTGTGGTCCTTCAAACCAGATACAGTTACGCCCACGAATAAGCCAATTATCAAAACATTTTTAAAGGGAATTGAGTTCAGCTTAGCGATGAGACCTCAAATTCTCCTTTATGTCATCTACCGAAATGGAAACGGGTGCCCGAAGTTATAATTTGAATTACGGAAAAAGAAAGAAGTCAACTGGCGCCACCTCGGCTGAACAAAATGGTTGCTCGATGATGTTTATAGAGGTTTGGTCAAAAATTCGTTCATAATGACGGCCTTTTGCACTATCGTTGTACAAAATCTAAGGATTCTCTTACACAAATCCGGCCTTTTTCGTCGAGTTTGCTGCTTTAAGCACTGTGTAACGCGTCAAATAATCTTATCTTATCTTATATCTTTAAGCGAGCAATTGTTGTATATAAATATATATAAAATATAATCTGAATTTCGAAAACGGCTCCAACGATTTTCACAAAATTTAATATGCAGGGGATTTCGGGGGCGATAAATCGATCTAGCCTCGATTTATTTTCAGAAAATTCGTGTTTTCATTAATCAACTTTTACGATAATTTTGATTTTTTCTTTAAATAACCATTTCATATTTTTCTATTATTCTGTCGATAAGATCGAAAAATATTATTAATATTTCATCATTTTATCAATATGTAAATCATTTAAATTTAATATAATTTCTAAAAAACACAATTTATCAAAAAAAATTACCAAAGCAAAGCTCGGTCATTATCTAGTGTTCTTTATTTATCGTTTGAGCTTCCTGCAAGAATTTCAAGTGGAGAACACCGCAATAGTCAAAGAAAATAGCTTTCACGACTTTGACATTTGATCGACTTTGGCGTGGTTTTATCGGTTTCAGTTCAGTGGGATGACGTCAGCTCCGAAGCTCGTTGACTAGTTTGCATGTCAAACTTGTAAGTCCACGTCTCGTCACTAGTAATTTCAGGAATGTTGGGTCAGAATTGACTCGTTCTTAGTGACTCTTGTGCGATTGAGTTTTTGGAGAAAATTCTGGTCTTTTGGGACTGGCCAAGCGACTACATGTTTCAAAAACAAGAGATTATTTAAAATGGTGCGGATCCAGTCTTTTTTTTCCCTACCTAGCCTTGAGAGGCTATTTCAGCGTAACCTTAACCGTAGGTGAGCTCACGGGGCTCAAACCAGAGTGATGCTAACACTGACCCTAGCAAGAGCAGTGCTTCGCAGAATCTACCACCGGATCGGAAACGCGACCCACTGTGAAGATCCGGCGAGAAACTCAGTGGGCTGTGTCTGTGTGTTAATTTACTCGCCAAGCCCTTCGTCGCAAGCGACGGGTTCGACGAGAAAGATGATCGGTGCTTGTGGTACCTAAAAGCACCGTTAATGGATCGGGAGGATCCCTAATGACGTGTTTTGGGCGACGTGGACTGCTTACCATTCGGTCTACAGGATTGGGAGATCAAGTCGTGAGACTCCGAAGGTTCGGCGGCTATTTACCTCAAACTTTAATGAGAATTTTTTAGTCACTATTTCCCTCACTTTTACGATGTGAACTTCAGTCGCAGACGTTGATGGCTTACCAAGGCGAGGCAAATCTTCCATCATATCTAGACCGTGTTTGAACGCTTTATGCCACTCGTAAACACGTGTTTCTGATAAAGTCGATTCACCGTAAGCCTTCTTCATTCTCATTCTCTCTCTCTCTCTCTTCATTTTCAATGATTTTAAACGCGAAATTCCATTGGCGATGTATCATTTGAGACAAACTCTTTGTTAGATGTTTTTTTTTCCATTATGAAACTCACAATACACGCTAGACATGATAAAATTGAAAAACAGCATTGTTTTTAAATTAAATAACAGATGCAACTCGAATTCGCGCCATAACGGAAAACAGATGTGCCTATCTAACAAAAACAAAAAAAACCTTTTGAACCATAAATAAACGATCCGTCGCCCATATCTTTTTTGCCAAAAAAGGTTCATAAAAATAATATTATATCTTTATATATATACTGACGGTAGGACTTCTTGTGAGTCCGCACGGGTAGGTACCACCACCCCGCCTATTTCTGCCGTGAAGCAGTAATGCGTTTCGGTTTGAAGGGTGGGGCAATCGTTATAACTATACTGAGACCTTACGAGTAGAACTCATATCTCAAGGTGGGTGGCGGCATTTACGTTGTAGATGTCTATGGGCTTCTGCTCTTTTTTTTTGATCCTACCTATTCGTTGGTAGCCTAAAAGCCTATTCTCACGGACAGGTAGGTGAGCTCACGGGCTCAACCTGAGAGAATTTGCTAACACTAGAACATAAGAATATGGTATAAATTTTTAGTTCGATATGCGATTGACGTGTATTTTTTTTATTAACTAAAACAACCTTATTACTACTAAATTCTTATTAGTATTTACTATTTTATACTTACTTACTGGTCTTCTTCTTGCTTCGGTTTTCCTCAATACTGAGGGTCGTGACCACCTCCTGGCAACAAGAGTTTATTGCGGACAATTCCACGCCATTTGCGTCTATCTGCCGCCGAGTGTAGAGCATCGTGAACTGTGGTGTCTAGGGTAGTGCGGATCTGGTCACTGGTCTATTTACTGGTAGTTCATGGCAAACAATATTAATTAATGTGAAAGTCACTATAAGGTACGTTTTTATATCCGAACCAATGAACCGATTTTAACGAAATTTGGCGTCGATATATCGTTTGGATTCCGGGAGAGAAAATAGGCTAGCTTTTATCAAATTGCTGAGCTCCACCCGCGCGATTTTAAGTGTACCTAGTACACGCGGGCAAAGCTACAGAACTTTGACTAGAATCAGAAAATCAAGTTATTAAAAAAAAAACGTGTGACGCTCGGGGTCTGCCGCGGTAAAGCTATTACATAGCATTTTTTATCAACTTATGCAAATATAATTAGACAATAATAATTTAATAATAAAATAAGACTACGCTACATTTATAAACATTAACTGTCCCCTTCACACTCATAAGCTAGACCGCGCGAAAGAGAGCTGGGCAGACTTTTCATGATGCGCATGCAGTGCAACGTCACGCTGCGCGCTTATTCACAAACACTACACAAGCGCAACGTGTGAATGTGTTGAACGCGAGCTACATGGTAGGCGGAGTGGGGGGGGGGTGTTAGGTTCTATTTTCGTTACGGAATTTCTTGATTCGGTCGCCGCGCTCAAAGACCGCGATAAAAGGTATGCAATAGCTTAAAAATAAAAACATTATGCATGTCTAAACACACATCCTTATGGATACACTTAAACTATACATAAAACTTTTTTTCATTAAAATGCAAAACTTATATTCGTCTTAGGGCTGTCGCTTTACTGAATTTCTGATATTAGAATAATGGGAGACTTCAAACAGCTAACATGCGAAATCAATGGACATGTAACCTTGGTTAAAACGAGATATGGATTAACAAAATGTGTATTGAATAAAACCAGGCAAACACAGAAAACCAGTTGGCCCCGATGATTTCGAGCTCATTGGCACCTCTGAAACTTCTTAGATCTATGTTCTACCTAAACTATAAATGTAAGTGGAGACAAAAATAGCGTACCTTCATTTAACTTTGTAACTTATGAATTTTTCGTAGCCTTCTGAGAGTCGATTATGAAGGGGAATGTTATGTTGCTGAAATTGTGGCTTTAAATATAAGAGTGTGCTTTGAAATAATGAGCGGTATGACAGAATAGCTCAGTGGATAAGCGAGCGATTACATTGAAATGTACGGTAGTTTGTCTTCGTTGAAACATTATCGAAATGAAGATCTAATTAAAAGAGAAAATCTATATATATAAAAATGAATTGCTGTTCGTTAGTCTCGCTAAAACCCGAGAACGGCTCGACCGATTTGGCTAATTTTGGTCTTGAATTATTTCTGGAAGTCCCGAGAAGGTTTAAAAGGTTAGATAAATATGAGAATATTTGGAATTAAATAAAAATAAGAATTTTGTTTTCCCTTTGATGTGTCCCCCGTCGAACGGATTCCTTTTGTTTGTTTTAAGTTTATTTTATACAAAAGTTATATAAGTTTATACTGAAACCTTAGAACTCATATCTCAAGGTGGGTGGCGGCATTTACGTTGTAGATATCTATGGGCTCCAGTAACCACTTAACACCAGGTGAGATGTGAGCTCGTCCACACATACATGCAATAAAAAAAAAATAAAAAAATATGGTGACTTTTTTCCACCTTAACATTTATGTTACACATGAAACCTTCTTATATTCCGTAATCGATTAAATCGTAATTTTCTTTACTGAATACGATATCAAATTATGTATCATCGTCGGTAAGTACAAAGCCAATAGCTGCCCAACTTCAAGCATCGTTCGCTAAAATTCAAACGAATGATTGATAGGATGTTTACAAGGTCTGTCGCAATACTAAGAGCGTTATTCTGTTCACCCTATTTACGAAATAGCGGGAAAACGTTGTTTACCGGCTTCTGAAGCATGTAACTGTCTGTGTTTGCAAGTTAATGTGTTCGTAAACATTTTCTACGCTCGACATCTGTGCGATGCTGTAAACAAATGTCGCTTGCTCTTCGGAACTCTAGATCCTGAGAGTCAATAGCAGTTTCTATTGAAAAGAACATTATTAGTATTAAAAATGATCGAAAACTTATTAAGCTGATACCATAATCTATGCTAATATAATTTTAAAGAGGAATGATTTGTTTGTTTGTTTATATTGAATAGGCTCCGAAACTACTGAACCGATTTGAAAAAATCTTTCACTGTTTTGAAGCTACACTATTCCCGAGTGAGATACATAGGCTATAAATCTTTTTTTGAAAAAATTTTGGGATCCTTACTAAAACTCCAATAATGTAACCCAAAGTGTAAAAAACTTACCTACAATATTATTTACATCGCGTGCCCTGTGAAAGCTATTGATAATAGAACAAAAGAATGTACTACGACTTTGTAGAACACATTATTATTTACAAAAAGTGTCGGGACAGCACATGTCTAACTATTATAGTTATGCCGCAATAAGTGTTCTTTTATTTAAAAAAATAAAACAACGTCAAAAATCGTTGACATTTTTTTTAAAGACCCGAGCGGAACCGGAGCGGGCCGCTAGTTCTATATAAGTAGGTATTGTTACTGGGGTTCAGGATAAATAAAACTTCCATCGACGCACAAATTTTAAGCAAGCAAGTAAGCACAACGCTTACTGGTGGTAGGACCTCTTGTGAGTCCGCACGGGTAGGTACCACCTCCCTGCCTATTTCAGCCGTGAAGCAGTAATGCGTTTCGGTTTGAAGGGTGGGGCAATCGTTGTAACTATACTGAGACCTTAGAACTTATATCTCAAGGTGCGTGGCGCACTTACGTTGTAGATGTCTATGGGCTCCAGTAACCACTTAACACCAGGTGGGCTGTGAACTCGTCCACTCATATAAGCAATAAAAATAAATAAAAAAGTGCTTCGAAGAATCTACCACCGGATCGGAATCGCGACCAGCTAAGAAGGTTCAGTATGAAACTCAGTAAGCTAATATTCGCCCCGAACGGCCGTGTTCAACAGGGATACGAATTAGTTCAAAATCGTAAGGAAAACGTTTGTATTGGAACATATACTGCACTGGTGGTAGGACCTCTTGTGAGTCCGCGTGGGTAGGTACCACCGCCCTGCCTATTTCTGCCGTGAAGCAGTAAGCGGTCTGAAGGGTAGGGCAGCCGTTGTAAAAAACCTATATTTAAAATAAATAAAAAAATCTAATATGTATTTAAAAAAAAAAAAAAAAAGTCATACCCGCTGAGTTTCTTGCCAATTCTTCTCAGGACGGAGGCTAATTCTTGTGAATTGGCGGTAGTTCTTTTTGACGTTCAACGAGTATGTACTTTCATTTATGTTGAATAAAACTTTTTTTGATTTGATTTTGATTTGATTTTGTAACTATACTGAGATCTTAGAACTTATATCTCAAGGTGCGTGGCGCATTTACGTTGTAGATGTCTATGGGCTCCAGTAACCACTTAACACCAGTTGGGCTGTGAGCTCGTCTACCCATCTAAGCAATAAAAAAAATTTTAAACAACATTTCAATAAATCAGTGCGCTACAGCTCAAGATATATTTGTGTATCACTCAAAAGAAAGTTTACGAGACACGATTTTAAAGCCTAACCAAATCTATCTTGTCTTGGACATAAAAGCGAATTTTACAAGTTCAGTGCAATCTAGCTTTTAAGAGTGAACGTTAAAATGTCTCTTGGCTTTTTCTTATAGTTTCACCTTTTATAGTTCGGTGCGTACGAGATAATCGCGCTTATGACGACGCGGCTGGGGTGAGAATGCTTTGAACTAATCTGTGTTTTAAAATTGCGATGCCACATTAAAGTGAGATAGGCGATTTTATCCGAAAAAAAATGTAGATGTATCAACAACAGTAATATATTTAGAATAGTCATGAGGTAACTTTTCCCATGATTCGTATGAAAGAAATAAGATCTGTTTTTTTTTTTGTTGTATTACGGATGTCTGCCAATATATATTTTTACGGCAGTAAGAGTAACGCCATCTATCGCCGAATAGCTGAACGAATATCGAAGGATCTAGTAGAATCTAGAAAGTACAACGCCATCTGTTGTCATATAGCGGAAACACAATACTCGGCTTTTGTGGAATATTCTCGACGGTTCTAGGGATTTCGTCTCGACTATAAAAGCGTTGCAGAGATGGCACGCAGTCAGTTTCACCTAACCCATGACTCAGCTCGCTGAGTTTCTCGCCGGATCTTCTCAGCGGGTCGCGATTCCGATCCGGTAGTAGATTCATTCGCGAAGCAGCTACTCTTGAGCTGTTAGGTTTCCTTCGGAGGCGCTCGGGTAGCTGTTAGCAAATCCCACCCCTCCTGGCTGAGCCTTTGCTCGCCCACCTGTCCTGGTGAAACTGGAAAGGCCTCCGGGCCACCAGTAATCCTTCAATCATAAAAAAAAAAAACGCAGTGAGTTAGTAATCGAAACTACTAGAAGCGAAACGGAAGAAGCGAATTGAGAGTTTTAAAGTGTTTGTTGAGTATTTTAAGTGTTCTAAGTACTAATACAGTTTTAAGTTGAACTTTGGTGGAACATTTATTTATCCCGAACCCCAACGCGTAGCAATATTTGTTATTTCTGTATGTATTATTGTTGATTTTCATACACGGAACAACATTCAAAGGGTTATGAGAAAAAAACACATTTTAATGAGTTCCCGGTATAGCGTTGTCTCAAGCATCACAACCATGGATATTCTATCTTCCAATGCGAAAATCTTGGTAAGAGTTCGTTAAAAAAAAGATAGACACGTGACATGCAATGAAGAGTTCGACGTGCAACCTTACCCTAACTTTATCTATACCCTTACCCTTACCGTAAATATACTGGAGACCTTAGAACTTATATCTCAAGGTGGGTGGCGCATTTATGTCGTAGATGTTTATGGGTTCCAGTAACCACCTAAAACCAGGTGGGCTGTGAGCTCATCCACCCAATAAACAAAGAAAAAAAAATTACCCATAGACGCAGAGAAGAAAAAGAAGATTCAGCGAAGCACTGCTCTTGCTAGGGCTAGTGTTAGCAAGTCCTCCCAAGTCGAGCTCCGTGAGCTAACCTACCAAACTACGCGTAGCTGAAATAGCCCCTTAGGCTACCAGCAATTAGATAGGGGAACTAAATTGTCATTTCCCGCTACTCGCCCTTACTGTTCACATCCCTAACGTGACCGCTATAAAGAACGATGATAAAGATTCCCAACAGACATATTTTATGTTAGATTTTTATGTAATACTTACTGTTTAACTCCGATCGTCCTACCAGATATATATATATATAGCAATATATATGTTTTATTTATTTATTTAACTTAAACACTATTTGGTTTAACACGCTCTTGGCGTTTATTTAATTGGCGCGCGAATTATCATGCAGTATGGTGCGGGACTTTCGAAGCATTCGGTGTGGTCATATCTAAATTCCGGATCCGGAATTCTAGAACCAAGACGCGAGACCGTTCACATTTAATCAGGATACATTGCGTGTTATCCAAAAGACCATATATTTTTTAACCCTTAGTAAAAACGCGCCGAGACCTAAAGAATAGGAAGCCTGGTGTAGTTAATGTAAGGATGTCACTGCGCCAGACTGGCTAAAATTGGTATGTACTTAATCAGTAATACTGTGTTCACAACTAAGTTCCCAGTTGAAGGAATGAAATCGAGTAATGTGAGTTTCTCGCCAGATCTTCTCAGTGGGTCGCGTTTCCGATCCGGTGGTAGATTCTGCGAAGCACTGCTCTTGTTAGGGCGAAGCTGAAATAGCTTCTCAAGGCTATCAGCATAGGTAGAAAAAAAAAAAAAAAAAAAGTAATGTAATGCAAAGTTTATAAAATTGCGTATTTCTTGGTTTTAGTCCGTATTGTAAACAAAAATGTTTAGGTATCGCAATTCTATCTATTTCGGCGGTTATGATTTCCTGCTTAGAGGGTGGTTACACATAGCAATTGAGGTTCGGACCTCCCGTCTCAAGGAGAGTGACAAGGTTGGTTGAGGTCGTTCATCCTCAGAAGCAGTAAAAAGAATTAAAACCGCAATGCTATGGGCAAAGACAATCCACTGCCTAGCGAAGAGAATTCTTCGCAGGCCTCGTATGAAAAAGGACTCCCAAAACACACTGTGGATAAGCATTGTGGTTCCAACTTGTAAAAATATAGCTCCGGTGGCGAATTATATTTTTACGCCGATAAGAATAGCACCATCTATCGTCGAATAGTAGAAACGAATATCAAAAGAACTAGTAAAGACGAGAACGTTCGAGAAGTACAACGCCATCTATTTGTCAAATGGCGGAAACGCATATCGAAAATACTCGACTTGTGAGAAATGTTCTCAATAATTCTAGGGATGTCGTATCGACTATAAAAGCGTGGCAGGGATGTCACGAGTCAGTTAGTAATCGGAACTACTCGAAGCGAAACAGCGAATGGATCACCTGAAGCGAAGAAGAAGAAGTGACAAAAGAACTAGTAAAGACGAGAACGTTCGAGAAGTACAACGCCATCTATTGTCAAATGGCGGAAACGCATATCGAAAATACTCGACTTGTGAGAAATTTTCTCGATAATTCTAGGGATGTCGTATCGACTATAAAAGCGTGGCAGGAATGTCACGAGTCAGTAAGTAATCGCAACTATACGAAGCGAAACAGCGAACGGACCACCTGAAGCGAAGCGGAAGAAACGAATTGAGAATTTCAAAGAGTTCGTTAAGTGTTTTGGGTATTTTAAGTGTTAATACAGTTTTGATTTGTACTTTGGTGGAACATTTTATTTATCTAGAACCCCAGCGCGTTACAATACTAACGATAAACACCTTAATACTATATTAATTTTATTTTTTGTCAACATTCACCGGACGTGTGGTAAAAAAATAAACAAAAGTAATTTAACATTCTTATCTCCGAGATATTCCTCAGAGTTGTACATAAGTTTTCATTCACAACGTCACATAACATAATGAAATACACAAATAAGGCAGTCGGCACCCTCGCGGGATAGCTATACTATAATATTCGTAACAAAACAACAACAATACAATTAAACATAGATTTGTCTTCGTCTATCTCATACAATCGTCAACAGATGTTGGTGTTTATATTGGAATAACTTCGAAGCAACTGCCATAATATCGATAACTGTTTGGACTTGGTTATACGGTCAAAAGTTGGCTTCCTGGACGATTTTGGTCAAACGAGTTCGGATATATCATATTATGGTCTTAACTTTAGAATTGAATAAAATATGTTGTTTTTTTAATTTTACACTCTTAATCAGAGCTACCTTTTCTTATTTTAAATACGGAATATTATCTATTATGACAATGAAACATGACGATTTTTATTATAATATGCAGTGGGATCGAGATTGCCGTAGTCAAAGAAATGCTACGACCAATTATGAGACATGAAGTCTTAAAAATGAAGTCTCGAAAATATTATTTATCAGCTTACCCACAGGACAGTTCAAACAGAAACGCATGATAGCTTCGCGGCAAAAATAGAGAAATGGTGGAACCTCCCAGGCGGGCTTAAAATCGGCCATGCCACTAGTAAATGTCAGTTGACGATAGTAGTTCTCTGATATATTAGTGACAGAATAGAATACTGCAGGCCATTCTGCGGCGAATCTTTAATCATCTAATACGATACCCACAGACAGAGATGGGTACTATTCTAGACCTAAATTTATAACCATATTCTTAACTACATTCCTTATTTAGTTTACCCTGTAACCTGAGCTATCTCATTAACAAATACGTTGTGACTGAATCCCAACTGTGTTTCATGTCTATTAATCGTCTTCGAAACTGATTATCAATACAAAATACAATCATTCTCCTGCTCTTCTCCCACTCACCTGGTGTCAGCTCAACAAGTTTTCTCCTTCCATACTCCGCTATCATATACCATTTCTTCACTCACTCCCCTCTTACACATATCGTCTTTCACGCAATCCATCCATTTATTCTTAGGTCTACCTCTTCCTCTTTAGCCTTCCGCATTCATAGCTAACACTCTCTTACCAACCTCATTTTCATTTCGTCTCATCACATGTCCATACCTACCCAACCGTGTACTTCTCAACTTCTCAATACAAAATACAATAAAAGGTTTTATTATTATGAACGAAATAAAGTTTATTACTAAATAAATAAAAATACTTTGTCCACGTCCCTAAAATAAACCAAACATACCCGAACAACAAAACAAAAAAACGAACAGACACTAAAAGTTAAAACGAATACCGCCCAACAAAGCATAAGTACCGTATCGTAAGAACTCAAAAAAAAAAAAAACGACCCACCCTCCAAATCTTAATAAATTCCCAGAAACCTCATATAATAAAAAGAAACTCATCTGCGATGATTTCGTCCAACGGAATAGTGTAATAAACCGCCCTTTCTCGTTTCCAGTACATTTCCCGAACAGTTAAGGGCTGAAATAATAAAGGCGTCGGTCTGATGACCATCTCGTTTCCACGTTGCGCGAAACCAAGGTCAAGTTCGGTCGGACCTTAATACTGTCGTCATATTAATCCGGGCCCCGTTTGCATTAAGGACGTCAGAAGACTTCTGATTAATACTATGTATTACTTTTGGCTCTGGAAGATGCCTTCACGCCCTCACATAAGAGGGGTACTTGCATGCCTGATATAAATTGCTGCGATAAAATAATGGAACCTTTTTAAATCTTATATTATGTAGGTATTTAATTTATGAATTCAAGCATCTGAGTAATATTAGGGGTTAAAGTATGAAATTGCCGATTTATGAATTTAGAATTTTGAAGAAGATTAGGTACGAAAGCATTTAAACCAAAATCGCACGGTGCGTTCATTAGCAGTCCCCTCTCCAAACGCAGCATTGACACCCGTATCTTTAGTCGTTTACACGAGCTTAACTCGACTCGACTCAACCTCCAACGCGCGTTTTGGTATGATTAGTCGTAAAAATAAACTCCACTCAAACGTCCTTGGAAAATTTTCCTAACCGGAGTGAAGTAAGCGAACTGTCAAGTCAAGGTACGTCGCGACGTACCTTGAACGTTCCTCAAGGCTGGTTTTCTATCAATATCCAAATAGTATGTGGACCGCAAATGGAAATATATGATATGGTTGTGCAATGGCCTGGATCTGTGCATGATTCCCGCATACTTTGATAATTTAAGTTAGATAATATTTATTAATAAAGTAAATAGTTCGAGGGTAGACATTTGAAACTCTTTATTTTATTTACCTACATAAGAGACATATTTTACTTACTACCTGATAAATAAAGTCAATGCGATTATAAGTTTTATTTATATAATAATAAACTGGTGGCTGTGGAAAAGCACTTCAACAACACGATGCAACCAAAATCACACAAAAGCGGCGAATAAAAATACAAAGCCGGATCCGAAATCTAAAATAATAATAGGTTAGAAAATAAATAATACACTTTCAGATTTACCGCACACACATATTTACGAATAACTCAGCAACCAAAATATCAAACAAGTTCATCTAGTGTCAAATAGACAGCGGCAGCTTGACTTTGACATTAAACAATGACCATAGACTACAGAACTCTATGGGTTTGATGCTAGCTTGATCAAATTTTCATCATTATTACCTCACTCGAGGACAGTTGAGGAATATTGTAATGGTCGACTAACAATACCAAACTCGAGTAAGTTTGGAGGGAATTCTCGAGCATCATCGGATGACTTAAGAGCGGAGGACTATTTTACGAAACGTCTAAAGATACGGGCATGAGATTGCGAGCTGTTACTACAGCGTTAGTTCGCGTCGGAACTCGTATTCAAAAATCACTCGAATTTTCAAAGTATCCATCTTTTTTGTCTGAGCTGAATAAAAAAAACAACTGAAAGTCGATAATTGAATAAAAATTACAAAAACTTTATAGTTTGGTCAGAAAAATGTGTTTTGTGGTTTTTTGTATGGAGCGGGTCACATTAAATTAAATTCCTGCTAAGTACCGTGAGGTCCCGCTTTGAAACTTTATTTTTCTTACACCTTGTCCAGTCTACTATCATTTGATGCTATGAGCATGTGCATAAAGTTGCAACTCTGCCAAATAAATGGGTCGAAAGAAATGAATCGACCAAAAACATAAATTACCCTAAGGGACTCTCAATTGGACACGGCAGAGCATACGCTCGTCGCCTGCCCCGCATGGGAGGGGTGGCGCCGTGTCCTCGTCGCAAAAGTAGGAAACGACTTGTCGTTGCCGAGTGTTGTGGCATCGATGCTCGGCGACGACGAGTCGTGGAAGGCGATGCTCGACTTCTGCGAGTGCACCATCTCGCAGAAGGAGGCGGCGGGGCGCGTGAGAGACGCACAATCCCGCCGCCGTCGAGCGGGGGCCAGGGAGGCGGATCTCGCCCAAGCCCTGGCCCTCTAAGTGTTTCGGGTCCCCCCTCATATGTCGTTCTGGGGACCGACGAGGGGGGCCTAAGAAGACGACGTGCAAGCTGCTCTGCACGCGTTTTACGCAAGAGCATCCGGGTGATGGAAGGCCGGCTATCCTCGACCCACGCTGGTTCTGGTCCAGCGGGGTATTCCGTAGGATAGCTCACTCTAACCGGCGCCATCTAGGCGGGCTTCGGATAGCCTGCCGACCGAGAGGGCTGGTGGTCGTGGCGCCGACGACCGCCGGTCCGGCGTCCCGAGGGGGAGGGTGATGGGAGAGATGTGCTCCGCACTAAACGCTTCACTTTCCCCCCTTTGCCTCTTCATGAGTTCTGTCTCATGCGAGGTTTGGACGTTGGTTGTTGTTGAGCGACAGGAGGTTTTAGTCAGTTCGACTCTGACATGCCCCGCTCTCTATCCCCAGTGGAGGGCGGAAGTCCGGCGATTTCCTCCTGAGCCAAAAAAAAAAAAAAAAAAAAAGCGATTTTCACATTAACTTTTGGGTAGTTTCATTTAATTTAATTATCGCGTCTCTACTGACAGCAGAAATTGTTGTAAAAGGACATAATGAATCTGGAAAAAAGTACTATTGCCGAGGCATATTAAATAGACTTTTGAAAAAATCATCTAGTGAAGTCGCCTTTGAATGTTTGAGTATCTATAAATAAATTTTACCCAAAAGTATAAGGCGATCACTAGATACGATTTGTAGCGTGCAGCACTCGGTCGCACTCGGGCGTCATCGGATGCTATCGGAGTTCCCGAACGCGCAGGTGTCCCGTGACGTCATATTGCGTGAATCGCGTGCGCCGATTTAAGTTGATTGTAAAACGTATTTTAATTATAATTTTAGTTTTAATTGGTGTCTTGTAGTGCCTAGCGACTTGTTTACTCTTTTTACTTTATAATAGAACATTGTACACATATTATATTATTATATTGTTGAATTGGTGTGTGTTGACTTTTATGTGTTCGGAGCATAATATCCCGAGAATACAAATAACAAACCACAGATTAAACTGGGCGTATCACACTATAGAATACGGACACTACGTCCAAATTACATAAATGAAAATAACCTAGAAAAATATAAACACACATTTTTAGCAAAAACAACTAGAATAATCTAGATTAGACGCGAGAATCAAGGCTGAAACAATATATTATATCTCTTGTTGACGTGTTCAGTTCATGGTTTGACGTTTAATTATCTAGACGACAACACACTTTCCACGCACCATAAAAGTGTTTAGTTTCATGACGTTTATGATTACCGATTTTCCGGTGAAGGAAATTTAATAGAAATCTTTAACAAGCGCTTGAAATAAAACAATATCCTAGTATGAGAGATAAATAATGCTTTATTTTCGTAGCTCTAATGTCGTGTGTGTTTATGTTTTTCGTTCTATTTCAAGCGCTCTCGATAGTTAATTAATAAATTATAAGTCTGGATAAGAAATAATAGAAAGAGCAATCAGAATTTTTCTAATGAAATACGTACTCAACAAATTTTCACGATTGATTTCCACGGTGAAGGAATAACATCGTGTAATAAAAATCAAACTCGCAAAATTATAATTTGCGTAATTACTGGTGGTAGGACCACTTGTGAGTCCGCGCGGGTGGGTACCACCACCCTGCCTATTTCTGCCGTGAAGCAGTAATGCGTTTCGGTTTGAAGGGTGGGGCAGCCGTTGTAACTATACTTGAGACCTTAGAACTTATATCTCAAGTTGGGTGGCGCATTTACGTTGTGGATGTCTATGGGCTCCAGTAACCACTTGACACCAGGTGGGCTGTGAGCTCGTCCACCCATCTAAGCAATAAAAAAAAATGTCGTGTGTGTTGATGTTTTTCGTTCTATTTCACACCGTCTCGCTAGGTAATTTATAAATTTACTAGCGACCCGCCCTCGCTTCGCTTCGGAAACTGTAATTTATTGTTGATTTCTCCACTATTTAATGGATGCTATTATACATATAAACCTTCCTCTTCAATTACTCTGTCTATTAAAAAAAAACCGCATCAAAATCCGTTACGTAGTTTTAAAGATTTAAGCATACATAAGGATATAGGGACAGAGAAAGCGACTTGGTTTTATACTATGTATGATACTCTGGATAAGAAGTAATAGAAAAAGAGCAATCAGAATTCCGATTATGATTTCAGGAAATAAATAATACGCAAATTAAGAGAGCATGTCCGCAAAACTCTCTAATATAATTCGACGGGCGATACGCTATTTCGTTTAGGCGACCTCTTTGCAACTTTACAGAAGAGCCATTTAAAGTTTCAAAATTTAGAAAAAAACTATCATAACAAAAAAAACCTTCTTCAGCTTCACTACATAGTATAAAACAAAGTCGCTTTCTCTGTCCCTATATCTGTCTGTCGCTATGTATGCTTAAATCTTTAAAACTACGCAACGGATTTTGATGCGGTTTTTTTTAATAGATAGATTGATTAAAGAGGAAGGTTTATATGTATAATAACATCCATTAAATAGTGGAGAAATCAATAATAAATTACAGTTTCCGAAGCGAAGCGAGGGCGGGTCGCTAGCTTTCAATAAAGTAAACTTAATTGAAGTTCAATTAAAAACATCGAAGTGTTGATGCTAGTTCCAAATAAAACGTATCTTTAATTACTTTCTTTTTTTTTGCTTAGGTGGGTGGATGAGCTCACAGCCCACCTGGTTGTTAAGTGGTTACTGGAGCCCATAGACATCTACAATGTAAATGCGCCACCCACCTTGAGATATAAGTTCTAAGATCTCAGTATAGTTACAACGGCTGCCTCACCCTTCGAACCGAAACGAATTACTGCTTCACGGCAGAAATAGGCAGGGTGGTGGTACCTACCCGTGCGGACTCACAAGAAGTCCTACCACCACTGCTAAAGGACTTATATAAATGTCGAGTATTAAGCGAAATGACGCTTAAACCGAATTAGCCTTTCCCCCTCGAATTAACAGTACCGGTGGTAGGAATAGTAGTGATAAATAAACTGTCGTATCTGAATTCGCGATATTGTATTGTAAAACATATGAGTAATGAATAAATGAAAATGTTCAGAAAGATTTTTTTTATTTTCGTATATTTTATGGCCTGGTAACGAGACCTTTGAGACAAGTCGTATATTTTCTTTTTAAATTCTCTTATAATATGAACCGAAATCAGATAAAGTTGATTAATTTGAAACTTTAAGCAATTGGGTTGAAATTATGTGAATCGAGATGAAATATGATGAAATAAAGTCTCAGTAAAATGGTGGGTATTTACTGAGCTTGTTTCATTCGACTTTTTTGAAGAACTGGTGTAGCTACTTCTAGCGTCGTTGTTTAACTGTCCCACATTTGTGCACTTTCACAGATGCTACACGAGTAATAAACCACCGTTATAACAAATTTAAAACATAAGAAACCTTTAATTAAGAAAATAAACAGTTCACACAACTTCGCTCTTCGCGTTCCCGCCAAATGTCCCAGAAAGGTCTATTTTGAAGGTTTTTTTAATAAAGATTAAAATCTAAGCTGATAGTACAGTTTATGTCCGCAAACTAAAATTAAAAAAATGCGTGGTTTTAATCTCCTTCCAAAGTAGAGGAGCGTATAGTCCAACTAGTGGTAGACAGGCGCCTTCTCTCGTCAGCAATATCAGAGATCAACAGTATCAGCAAAATGTTAAGTTGAGAGCTCTTTTCAAAGATTTTTTTAAGAAAGACCTTTTCTGTCACGTACCATTGGGCTTTGGAATGAGCTCTTCTTCCTTCACGGTAGGCAGCGGCTTGGCTCTGCACCTGGCATTGCTGAAGTCCATGGGCGACGGTAACCACTCACCATCAGGTGGGGCGTGTGATCGTTTGCCTACAAAGGAAAAAAAAAACACAATCATCACCCAGCATCCTCTAGTAAGCGCCTGGTCAAAATGCTAGAAGCCAGCGCCCTCTGACAAACCCGTACCCTGCACTGTAGATAAAGTCCCCTCTACGTATCAAGATGGCGGGAGCATTTATCTAGAAAGATCTATGAGCTCCAGGAACTTGGGCTAGTAAAAATGCACATTAAAGACAAGTCGTTCAATAAAAATAGAACCATTCGCAAGAGCGCCAGACAAACAACCACCCATCTCTATTAGCCATTACAACTTTTTTATTTATCGTGTATTTGTATGTTAATTTTATTGTTGTAATTAAGTGTTGATTGTGATTCAGATTCAACTGTCAAGTTAACGGCCAGATTTATTATTGAGCAGGGATTTTAGTCTGCAGTTCGTACAGTAATACTTGATTCGCCGCATCATATCATGTTTTGTCTGTGACCAATTAAAGTGTTTTTTTATTAAGGGATTTTATGACCTGGTAACCAAGACTTTTAAGTCATGTCTTATTTTAATTTATATTCTTAATTTTATGGAAAATGATAAAATGGAGTGAAATGAAATGAAATGAAGATGATTAATTTGAGACATTAATCAACTGGGATGAAATATAATCTCAGTAAAATGGTGGACATTTACTGAGATTTTTTCAGTTATCTTTTTGAAGGATTCCGAGAAGCTACATCCAGCGGTTTTACAGATATTAAACAGTTAATAAACCACCGTTATTACACGTTTTAACCTGAAGAAACACTAATAGACAAAATAAAACAAATCACACAACTTCACTCCTCGCGTTCCCGCCAGAAAGTCATTAAAGTGATTTAGAACTGTAATATGGAGAGAGTAATCTGTGCGTTTTACTCACGCGATAGATGTATCGCACTTCTAATGCACACAAATGACATTAAGATAAAAGCTTGAATTTCTTGAAGCATCTAGACAGCCGGAAACGAAGTAAAAAGGCCCGCGGTGTCCGGCGCCAACTTCCAGACGGGGTCTATATATTAATGCACTGTCTTAAGGAAACCTTGATAGTTTCTTCATTAGAATTAATCTTATAAAACTAAAACATTTAAATAAACACGCTTTTACATTCTAACTGGACTAAATTGAAATTGTTTTAACTTCAAAAAAAAAGCAACATGGAAAATTTGTTTGTTGAACGTTCAATCAAAATGAAACGGCTGTTTTCGTGTAATTAATTTCAGGAGAAACTAGTCATACGTAAAGTCACACAGAACTATCAGGCATGGTCGTTTCTGTGATCAGGATTTTCATCTTCACGACGAGAAAATTCCAGATTAAACGACCTCTAAACATCTATACTTACTAATATTATAAGCTGAAGAGTTTGTTTGTTTGAACGCGCTAATCTCAGGAACTACTGGTCCGATTTGGCTAATTTTGGTCTTGAATTATTCGTGGAAGTCCAGAGAAAGGTGGAAAAATATGAAAATACTTGGAATTATATAAAAACAAACAATTTTGTTTTTCCTTAGATGTGTCCCCTTGATGTGTCTTTTATTTATCGCTTGAGGCACTACTAAGTCTGCCGGGTCAGCTAGTACTGAAATAATTTCAGTCAAATCAAGTCAATGGGCTATCTATAGCCCATTTATTGAGGAAGGCTATAGGCTATATAACATTACGCTAAGACCAATAAATAATGTTTCAAAATCGGGTTTTTTCGGCGCCACTTAGGGTGACCTAAATAGCAGTCAACCTGTTAAATCCGTTTGCATCTGTCCAGAAGAGAAAATCAAGAAAAACTAATGAAAAACGCGGCAACTTTGTTTAACGTCTCGTAAGCTCATTAAATCCTTCCAATAGCCCACTGAACCGTAACCAGAACTATACATTAAGTTTAGTACTTGCGTTGAGTACGTTAAAAGTACTGATGCTCGCCGACCCGTATTGGATGGCGTGTGGTCGCCCTAAGCAAGCATTTCCTGATATCAACCGGAAAAAATAACGATTCGACTTAAAGCTGTACATAGACTATGCGACTATTGTGTTGCGCGGTTTTACTAAAAAAAAAAATATTGCCCATGTAGGCAAATGAGCATACGGCCCACCTGATGGTGAGTGGTTACCGTAGCCCATGGACTTCAGCAATGCCAGGGGCAGAGACAAGCCGCCAAGCCGCTGCGTACCGTCAAGTACTACTCTCCACAAGCCTCGTTTGAAGAAGGATATGTCATAGCGCTTGGGAAACACCATGGAGGGGAGCTAAATCGGAAATCTGCGATCTTTCTGTTTGAAATATTTATTTTTTTACCCTTGTAGGCAGACGAGCAAACAGCCCTCCTGATGGTGTATGGTTACTGTCACTCATCGACGTCAGCAATGCCATGAGCATAGCCAAGCCGCTCTCTACCATAACGAGCATGCTTCTAATTCGTCATAGAATATGTTCTAGAGATATTACTGGTGGCAAATACTTACTCGAGTAGGCATTTCCTTGCTGCCATTTCTACCGCTAAACAGTGATTCTTCTTTCCTGTTTGAAAGGTGGTCAATGTACAGTAAAATTGGACTCTAGTACTACTTAACGCATAACTACTTCGCGGCAGAAATAGGCAGGATAGTTGTAACGATCCGTGTGGACTTTCAATGTATGGCATATTGACTCAACAGCTGACCAGGAAAATTCTTACTCAATTTCCAAGGTCGTATATTTTTTTTAAATTATTTTTTATCTATACGGTTTATGTACGGACATTAATTTATCACGAGAAACCATTTTTGTTTCTCGCATCCAACTGAAAAGCTTTAGAAGGGAATCTATTTGAATACGGAGCCCCGGTCGGATTTAAAAACAAAACTGACTTCGGACAAAATTCCAATTACGTTGTTAGATAGAAAGAGTTCAGGCTTCTAAATCTGCTAGTTAATGGATTGAGATAAAACTCAGACTGATATATTTACGAGCTGAATAATTTACAACATACGCTTCAGTCGTCTTCATCAAGATCGGAGACGAACTAAAGCTGAATGTTACTATGAAACTTAATGTTATAATGATAATAATAATAAATGGGAACAAATCACGGACGATCATCCGATCCCAATTTAGGATTGAACGGGTTATGGGTACCAGAGACTGATAAACATGCTTAAATATGTTTAAAAATATAGATGTATTAGCGATCCGCCCTTTCATTTTAATATTAATAGCTGAGCCCCGCGATGTTGCCCGCGGTTATTGTCGTAACGCTGGTGAGGCCGCGGGGCGAAGCTAGTCTAAAAAAAGTAGTCTAAATTACTTCATATATCATCAGCTACCTATCAGTGAAAGTTTCGCCAAAATCGGTCTAGCCGTGCCAAAGATTCGCCGGAACAATAAGGCAGACAGACAATAATTGTAAAAAATGTTATTTTAGTGTATGTACCGTATAGGATTGTTGCTAACACTGTCCCTAGCAAGAGCAGTGATTCGCAGAATCTACCACGGGATCGGAAATGCGACCCACTGATAAGATCTGGCGAGAAAATCCGTGGGCTGTGTCTATGGATTAATTTACTCGTCGAACCGTTCGTTGTAAGCGACGGGTTCGACGAGGACGGTGACCGGAACTTTTCTAGAAGTGCAGCACGCATAGCACGGAGCAGACAAAAGTACAACCTAAAACTGTATTTATCACTCAGAACACCTACATAACACTTTAAAATTCTCAATTCGCTTCTTCCGCTTCGCTTCAGGTGATCCGTTCGCTGTTTCGCTTCGAGTAGTTAAGATCACTAACTTTCTATGTGCCATCTCTGCTACGCCTTTATAGTCGAGACGAAATCCCTAGGATCGTCGAGAATATTCCTCACAAGTCGAGTATTGTTTTTCCGCTATCTGACAATAGATGGCGTTGTGCTCCTCCAGCTTTCTAGATGTTACTAGATCCTTCGATATTCGTTCGGCTATTCAGCGATTGATGATGTTACTCTTATCGGCGTAACAATATTAACGAGACATGACCTTCACGTCGGCAGCAACATGGTTGTGCTCCTGGAATTTCTGTTGTCTACAGGCGACAGAAATCACTCACCGGGTGGGCTGTATGTTCGTTTGCTTATAAAGGCAATAAAAACAAAAACCAAAATCTTACAATTGCGGTATTACCGTCTCTAGAAACCAGTAAATTGGGTACATAGTGGTAAATCGTGCATCAGTGATCCCGAATTTCCTGGTCGCCCAAATTTGGAATAGCCCCATAGGCCACCGGCGAATAGGCAGAAAAAAAAACAAATTGAATTCACACTGTGTGATATCGAAATAGTTACAGCATCAAATAAAAGCATTTCAGCGATAAATATCGGTAGCTACATAGAGAGAGAGATAGGGAGAGAGAGACAAAGAAAGAGAGAGTATTCTTTATTGTACCACCAAAAAAAAAAAACAATGCGATACATTAAATACAAAAAAGTACAATTGGCGATCTCATCGCTAAGAGCGATCTCTTTCAGACAACCATCAGGCGGACAAGTATAATTTGGAAACGAATTACGCGCGGTGTACCAATCCAGTGAAATATATATACATATATACATACACAAACACACATACATATATTTATAAATATACATACAAATACACAATTTAATTTAATGATAATTATTAAAAAACTTGCTTCTTTACACATAAGATAAATAATATATATTATTATAGTCACATCTCCGAGTGTACAGGCGACCTAAGAACATTAAACAGAGGTTTCAGTACATTTGTCAACGAGAGCTTTCTAACATTACTGGGACGCATTAAGGACAATACGGCTAGCTTAGGCCGTAAACATTACAACGGTCGTGAGCGACTTACAAAAACAAACGTATTTTGAACTCATTACGTTTTATTCATATGTGCTCGGAGTACTATATGTTATGAATCTCTCACAATAGTTCTTAATAAGGGATGTGCTCACGAAGTCATCGTGGCCTAAAGGATAAGTCGTCCGATGCATTCGTGTTAAGCGATGCATCGGTGTTCAAATCCCAGGCGGGTACCAAATTTTGTAATTAAATACGTACTCAACAAATGTTCACAATTGACTTCCACGGTGAAGGAAATAACATCGTGTAACAAAATCGAACCCGCAAAATTAAAATTTGCGTAATTACTGGTGGTAGGACTTCTTGTGAGTCCGCGCGGGTAGGTACCACCACCCTGCCTGTTTCTATTTTAAAAATAGAATAACGTCAATATAAGAACTACTGGAACAACTACTAGGTACGATCTTGATAAAATTCAACGGCCTTCAAACTTAAAAAAATTAAAAAGAATCATCAAAATCGCCTTACCTAGAATAAAGTTCAATACGAGATAAAAAAATATAATTGAGAACGTCCCTCGTTTCTGAGATCGGCTAACAAACGTGAAAAAGCTTAAATTTCATTCTGAAATACTCTCTCGAAATTTCAAGTCCTTAGCTCATCAGAAGTAGTTCTATGAAGAAGCCAGTTCTAAGTCCATTACAAAATCTCACTTAAACAAATCTAAAAAGTGCGCAATTTTTAATTCGTGGAGGCATAACGGGCGCGAATAAACGCCAATCCTTCTCCCTTCACTCAGAGCACGATTCGTAGCTTAATTACACCCGTATTTGAATCTAATCTTAACTTTAAAGCCAGATTTTCGCGGAGGGGTCCAGGCTTTTGTGAATAGAACATTGAAACGGGTCGGACCTCTGTGCTTAGGTGGTTAGGGTAATTTACTTATTTTTGACAAATAAATCGGTTACAGGGAGTCTATGTATACATACATACATTTACTGGTTGTAGGTTGTACACTTACTGGTGGTAAGACCTCTTGTGAGTCCGCGCGGGTAGGTACCACCGCCCTGCCTATTTCTGCCGTGAAGCAGTAAAGCGTTTCGGTTTGAAGGGTGGGGCAGCCGTTGTAACTATACTGAGACCTTAGAACTTATATCTCAATGTGGGTGGCGCATTTACGTTGTAGATGTCTATGGGCTCCAGTAACCACTTAACACCAGTTGGGCTGTGAGCTCGTCCACCCATCTAAGCAATAATAATACATATATTTCTGTTACAAACCAATTGTGCGTTCCGTGTTCTTAGATAGGGTAACCATTTTATAATCTAGAAATGATCGATGTGCTTATTAAATAATAATAATAATAATACTGTGCGTATTGTGAGGAGGTTTCTCACTCTGGAGTCCTAACCACTGGTGGCTTGTGTCGTAGACACCGCTATCAGCAGCAATCTATGTTTAAAAAGTTTTTATTATTATTTTGTATTATATTTTTAATATCTTTTAAAAAAAAATGTGTATAATTATTAAGATTTTAATTAAATAAAGCTGATGATAATAATTATAAACGGGAGAAATATATATAAATTTCCCTGTACCATGGGAACCAGAAACTAATAAGCATTGTACACGATTAAATATTATATGCTTATACTAATATTATGAAGCTAAAGAGTTTGTTTGTTTAAACGCGCTAATCTCAGGAACTATTGGTCCGATTTGAAAAATTCTTTCAATGTTAGATAGCCCATTTATTGAGGAAGGCTATATAACAATATGGTAAGACCAATACAAGCGGAGCACCAATAAAGAATGTTTCAAAATAGAGGGTTTAAATAGCTCCTTAACATTCTATCATTCAAATGTATTTTCACTTTCTACGTAAATGAAGTGGGGTAAAATTTTGCGTTAAGCCAAAGTAACTATTCCACGCGGACGGAGTCGCGGGCATAAGTAGGTATATGCATTTGCAGATATTAAACGCCCAGACAAAGAGCAAACAAAACTGTTTATCACACAAATGTTTGCCCGATGTAGGAAATGAACCTTCGGTCGTGCAGTCTGGGTCTTTAACCACAACGTCAGCGAATCAATCTATTGCCAACAAGTATATAACCATTAAAACTGTATCTCTTTTGTTCTAGAATCGTAAATGAGTTCGTAGCCTACCTGATTTAGAATGATTACGTAAATATTAGATAGTTACTAAGTATGAATATACCTAATAGGTATGTAGGTTTTTTTTATTGCTTAATAACTGACCCGGCAGACTTCGTAGTGCACACAATCGATAAATAAAAATAAACTTAAAACAAACAAAATGAATCCGTCCGACGGGGGACACATCAACGGAAAAACAAAATTGTTATTTTCATTTAATTCTGAGCATTTTCATATTTATCTATCTTTTAAACCTTTTCTGGACTTCCACAAATAATTCAAGATCAAAATTAGCCAAATCGGTCCAGGTGTTCTCGAGTACTAGCGAGACTAACGAACAGCAATTCATTTTTATATATATAGATAGATAGATTTGGGTGGACTCACAGCTCACGGCTCAGGTCCCACCTGGTGTTAAGTGGTTACCGGAGCCCATAGACGTCTACAACGTAAATGCCGCCGCCTTGAGATATGAGCTCTTAGGTCTCAGTTTTATCTGAACAATGGCCGCCCCGCCCTTCAAACCGAAACGCATTACTGCTTCCTGATAGAAACAGGCAGGGTGCTTGTACCTACCCGTGCGAACTGACAAGACGTCCTAGCACCAGCAAAATGTATGTATGCAAATACCACCACCAATCTTCAGTCACGTGATACTGACAAATACATATTAATTCCAAACATAAGGTGGGGAGGTAGCTTAGAACCAGGAGAAGGACATAAGAACTTTTTATCACGTTCCCGTGGGACGTGACATAAAACGTGGTATAACTAAACGCAACTGACAGCTAAATGTAGTCTGGTTAAATAGAACAGACAAGGCAGTATGGGCTTAGATCCCCTTGCCTTTCCCAATAAGGAAAAATTGTACCAAAAAAAAAAGTCTATGGTTAATTACAGTAGAATTTTGAAGTTGACCGGTTGATGTGTTTGTTTCGAATTTCTCTGAGCTTATTGTGCCGAGATAGGTAATCATTAAGAAAGCCATGGCGCGACCAACACGATGAAATCTTTCCCGACGAAGCCGTAATGCAACTAGGATTCGAAACATTGCGAGTGAAAGGACTGAAGAAGAACAAGAAAATACAATAATAATAATAACAGCTAAAATACATGGCCAATAAAGATTCATTAAAATAGTTGCTATTTTAATTTACATTAATTATCCATAAAAAAAATTGACCTTGATGAAATCAAAAGTCTGCTCATTTATTGCCTCTAAGGCGGAACAAAGTTCGCCGGGTCACCTAATATTTAGGTAATATAACAATCTAGATTGCAATTCAAACAGGTGCATACAAAAAAAATATAACAACAGAACAGAAGCCTAAATACCTTGTGTGTATATAATAATATACATATATATATACATAAACAAATACGTTCATACACACAAAACCGCGCGCACACACACTCACACAAATATTATGTAAGTTACTATTTAATTAAATTAAATCTAATATATAATTAACTGGATAATTTACCTTCGTTCGATCGCAGCCACAAAGTCTGTACAGAAACGCCAAGTAGCAGTATTAGAAAATTCACCATAGGATAACGAACAAGATAGATTAAGTAGTACTGGTAATAACGTCGCATGCAATAGACTTTTTCGCATAAAAAGTCAATTTTGGCGAAAATAAAAGTAATATTGGATAGAGCCTTCTGTCACATTATACAAGGAGAATACAAAATGAAAAAGTCGCGTTGAACTAAAATGTCGCGTAGGTTTGATTAAGCAAACGTTTTGCGGTTTATTTTTTTCATTTTAGATGTTTGAGATAGAGACGTTTAAAGAAAAGGAATTTAGCGCTAGGCGTTCATTTAGATTTTTTTTTATTGCTTAGATGGGTAGGCGAGCTCACAGCCCACCTGGTGTTAAGTGGTTACTGGAGCCCGTAGACATCTACAACGTAAATGCGCCACCCACCTTGAGATATAAGTTCTAAGGTCTCAAGTACAGTTACAACGGCCGCGCCACCCTTCAAACCGAAACGCATTACTGCTTCACGGCAGAAATAGGCGGGGTGGTGGTACCAACCCGCGCGGACTCATAAGAGGTCCTGCCACCAGAAAAAATACGTACGATACGTCACTCGTGCCCTAAAAGACGTATATATTTGACTAAACATAATATGTAGTTGTCTGAGATGATACTTATATCAAATTGATTATGTATAATTTCTTTTTTTGATACATATCACCTGTTTAATATTCATCTTCTATTCCTTATCTCTCTTTAGTGGGCTCGGCTCTCCTAATTCGTCTGCACTAGGAATTTTTACCCTGAGTTGTCGCACTGTCAAGTTGGGCCTTTTCGGGTCATATTTGTACATAGATTATTCTCTTCCACTCCTTTTTTCAGGTAGGCCCACTGCCCAGTGAACGGCGTAGATATTATACCTCTGAATCAAGTATCCGTACCATCTAAACGACTCTGTGAGTTTTTCAGCAATTGGAACAACTTTAAAACTTCCACGTACATATTATTATAAGCTCATTTTGCACTTTGTCCAGTCCATTGTCTCCTCTTGACCATCGTAACAATTTCATCTCGTTTGCATTTAGTTTTTGCTCGTGGCTTCATTTCGTAGTACCTACAATACTTGCCGCCATATATCGCAAGTCTAATGGCCGTCTTGGACATTTTGCTTTTTGTTTTGACCGGTATACGAGGATCGCAGAGAGCTCCTGTCAGGCTTCTCCATTTTTGCCAAACTGCGCAGTATCTATGACAACTGCCTAATTAAATTTCGAAAGTTTAATATGGCAACGAATCGTTAGGGCCGAGCGCGAAACTCGATCGCGCAGAGTCACTAATTAAATGCCAACAATGAAACAACAAAAAAAAAACAAAGGACAAACATGAATTTCAGATTACAATGTCTGGATCTTTTCTTGATACCGCTATATAAAAAAGAACCTTTTCAAATTGGACTCCAATTTGGGGACTGCCGAAAATTATTTATTCAACTATCTACAAATCGTAACTGAAGCCATCCCACGTCATACACTATACCCGGATCAATCACAAAAGATGAAAACCGGCCGGCCGGCTTTATTGACGTGGGCAGAATGTTGAACCCAGAAAACTTCAAGATACCCATTGTGAAGTGGAAACGAAAGTAAACCGGATAATTCCGGATTCACAGACAGGGCTGTACGGTTTCAAATTAATTTTGCCGATTTTTTTTTTACATTACCAACTACTATCAGTGATTAACAAAATGCGGATCCCGTACCTAAGGTTATTCACAAAGCAGAAAGGAGGAAAACGTATTAACTACTCACTTACCTTTGCACGATGCCATTGAATGTTTTATAGAGCATAAAACCGTATTCCGCAGCATTACCTTTTTAAAATAATCTATTAATGAAATTAAACATAAAGAGCGGACGTTAAATTAATTTATGATAATAATAATAACACTTTTAATTGTTGTATTTCGGTCTAGAATAACATCACCACACCCATGGTGGTCAAAAAGACGTCTCTAAAATATACCAGAGGACAGCTACTGATACATCGTCCGGCATTTACTGATGGTGGGATCCATTGTAAGGCCAAACGGGTGGTTACCACTATCTAGTCTGTTTGTGCCGTGCCGTGAAGCAGTCATGCCTTCCGGTTTGAGTGGTGGGGAGACCGCTAAAGGAGTATCCGCGTAATGTCTATGGGAGATACAAAATAAAATCGCAAAAATAAAAATCAATTTCGTTACTAGCAACCCAGAGAGACCTATATCAAAATTGTGACGGATTCTCAAAGTTTTCGTAGTGTACTGGTTCCGTCGGTATCTTAATGCCATCTGTGGTTCTCAAAGTGTCATGGGTTCAGTAATCCCTTTAGTTTAGGAATAGTCCCGAACCGACCAATAGGAATCTAGGAATTGCGGTAGTATCAGGAAGTTTAGTTTCTCATTCAACATACTGGTCATTACAGTACATCATTTCTACATTGTCCCACGGCAAAAATAAGACGATATAGATACATTTGAAAAAAAAACATATATCTCGAGATCTTAGCAATTGTGCATCAAAACATTTGGCAATGTTAAATAATCAATTTAAACTATTTAAATACACCAAAACATTGATAATACAACTAAACAAATTAGAATTTTATTATAATATTTTAAATATCGATTTCTCTATCAATGAGTTTAAAGAGTTTCAGTACTGTAGAACAGAAACCGGTAATCACTACATAGTATAAAACAAAGTTGCTTTCTCTGTCCCTATGTATGCTTAAATCTTTAAAATTGCGCAACGGATTTTGATTTTTTTAATAGATAGAGTGATTGAAGAGGAAAGTTTAGATATATAATAACATCCATTAAATAGTGGAGAAATCAATAATAAATTACAGTTTCCGAAGCGAAGCGAGGGCGGATCGCTAGTGTACAACAAAATTATAGTTTGGATAAATGAAAACGTTAGAACAAATTTTCACGTGGTCACTATAATATTTTCTACAAAGCAATTCGTTCGATACGTTCACAAAAGCCAGCCTAACTTTTTATTAGTCTTTTCGAAATCAATTCGTAAGTAGGTGTAATGGTCCGAGGGTTTTATTATACACGCTCGTTGACACAGTTTTTTGAAAGAAAAAAATAACATTGCCTAACTCGGTTTACACTTATTTTGTACGTAACAAGAATATATAGGTAAACTGCGGGGTTGTTTTGTTAGTGTAAAATCTAGACCAAGTACTTTTCGGGGTAAAACTAAAATGTAAGTAGAGTAAAGTGTCCGTAACCTTCTTTTTATATTCAAAGACAAATATTTCATACTTTTAATTTTTAGTGACAAATTAAATATACCTACTATGTTTACTAGTGGCGCGCAATCGCGTCGAGATAAAAGAAAAAAATCACTCTAATTGTAACTGCATTTCCTCGTATTTAGATGGAAATCGAAAATCAATTAATGTCTCGCCAGCAGACTAGTATATTTGCGTTGGCAACACAAACGTTTGTTCAGCACTCAAGCTGGATGTTTACAGCTATCACCAGAGAGCAAAGAAGAAAAATTCATTCGTTTCTCAAATCACGATTGCAACTGCAAAACGTTTAAAACAGGACCCTCCTCGAGTAAATGGTTTTGATTTTTGAAATAGCAATTAAATTCAGGAATCAAAAACAAATGAAGCTTCGTGTTTAATTTATTACTTGGTACTTTGTTTGTTGGGATAATGCGGTACTAGAAAGCAGTTTAGAAGCGATCAGGAAGTATGATTTATGCTCACGCAACACTGACGCTTCGATGAGGTCAACGCTTCCAATAAATTAATGCTTAATTTACGAACTCCGACTGTACGCATGTGCAAATAAACCTGAACTCGCTTTGACCGGTATTGGAATTTAGAAGCTCTGAAACAGTATTTGTACATTACCTTACATTTTTATCAGACTACCCACAGCCCAACTAATCAATTCGGTACTTTTTTGGCCAGTAGCCTTGAAGGGGCTATTCTGGATTTACCTGGTGTGACCCGGCCAGCTTGCAGGGCTCAGTCCGAGAGGCTTTGCTAACATCTGCCCTAGCAAGGGCAGCGCTTCGCTGAAACTACCACCGCGTCGGAATCGCGACCCACTGAGAAGATCCGACGACAAACGCAGTAGGTTGTATTTGTCGGTTAAGTTGCAAGTCGAACCCTTGGTTGCAATCAACAAGTTCGGGGAAAACGGTGACCGGTACTTGGAATGCCTTTTTTTTTATTGCTTAGATGGGTGGACGAGCTCACCGCCCACCTGGTGTTAAGTGGTTACTAAAGTCCATAGACATCTACAACGTAAATGCGCCACCCATCTTGAGATATAAGTTCTAAGATCTCAAGTATAGTTACAACGGTTGCCCTACCCTTCAAATCGAAACGCATTACTGCTTCACGGCAGAAACAGGCAGGGTGGTGGTACCTACCCGCGCGGACTCACAAGAGGTCCTACCACCAGTTTTTACGCTAAAAGCACCGAGTGTGGTTAAGGAGGAATCGAAGTGATGTGCTTAGGATGACGGCGGCTGTGTTGCCAGGTCATCGTGTCGGTTATGTTACATGAGGAAGCAACGATAAGAGGGCTATCGTGTCGCTTATCGTACCAGCGAGAAAACCCCATACCACCAGCACATACGTGATGAACTTTAAAAAACCTGAGCTTTTCTACTAGACGGACATATTACTTATTTGTCGCTAAACAGATGTGCATTTCGGTTTCAAATTCGAGTCCAAAGCTCATAAACACTAAAGATTCAAGTCGTCGTGGCCTAAGGGTAAGACGTCCGGTGCATTCGTGCTGAGCGATGCACCAATGTTCGAATCTCAGGCGGGTACCAATTTTTCTAATGAAATACGTGCTCAACAAATGTTCACGATTGACTTCCACGGTGAAGGAATAACATCGTGTAATAAAAATGAAACCCGCAAAATTATAATTTGCGTAATTACTGGTGGTAGGACCTCTTGTGAGTCCGCGCGGGTGGGTACCACCGCCCTGCCTATTTCTGCCGTGAAGCAGTAATGCGTTTCGGTTTGAAGGGTGGGGCAGCCGTTGTAACTACACTTGAGACCTTAGAACTTATATCTCAAGGTGAGTTGCGCGTTTACGTCATAGATGTCTGTGGGCTCCAGTAACCACTTAACACCAAGTGAGCACGCATAGGTACGACTTGCCATACTTATTTGCCTATATCTGCCGCTAAACAGACGTGCATTTCGGTTTCAAATTCGAGTCCAAAACTCATAAACACTAAAGATTATTAAAATCACTATTTATCTTTCAGTCGCTTTATAAATAAAATCATAGTCCTATATCATCAGCGTGAATATCTTTAGTTTAAACGGAAAACAATAGGTTTTCGTTTGATATGCTAAGCGTAAATATTTATCGCTTCCTTTCACGTTATGAACGCACAATTTAAAGCAAAGTCAGCTGACGGATATCCGCACGCGTCATCTGTCACTTTCAAATGACGCGCGCGTCAGTTTTTTTTTTTATGAATTGCCTTTTTCGTTATTGTTTTTTATCAACAATCAAATATTTATTAATCAAAACCTTATGTTTTGAAGTTCATATCGACGCTTAAAAGGCAAACGTGACTAAGCGACAATAACTGCTTTGTACATAAATGATAGACAATAATCATATTTGATGCGCAAAAAAAATATATATTTCTAGATCTTTTAAAATCATTTCAATCCTACAGCTACTAGCTAGATTCTACTACAGCTAGATTCGTTAAAATAAATTTTGTTTTCAGGTATTTCAACTTTAAATTAGTCTACTGTAAAGTTCACGCATTGTCACTCAGTCACGTTTGCCTTTCAAGCGTCGATATTCAAATGTCATTTAACAACTAGTCGTTATAATGTGCAACTATAGATAACGTGCGAAGCGCTGGAACAATTAAGAAGCCATCAGTCGTTGATGGACTGGCTAATGGCTTGCCGCGTTCAGCTAACTAGTTTGCTCCGACGAAGTGTGCTCGCAACAATCTGCGGTCAGCGCCGTGTGTACACAAGCCCTTCCAGAACTATTAGTTTTCGTTGGGTTTCACATTTTAAAAGATTGCAACGTATATTTTGTTAATTCTTTTTTTTAGAGTTATTAGATTAATGAAAAACCGGGGACAGATTATGTGAGCACTAGGTTTTAACTTTGAAAACCAGTTGTGATCTAAAGTTATTAGTTCACTTAAATATTACGATTCTAATTCATTATTATTTTTAGTGAGACTCTCACTTTTATTGTGGCATATACCTATTAGCGACAGAGTAAATAGAACTTACAAAGCACAATATAATATAAACCAGGACTTGAATTAAAAAGAAAAGTGAATTAGATCAGTTTTTTTTTAATATTATACAATGTCCAGTTACAAAATGAACGATTATAATAAAACATTTTATCTTCATGGTCAATAATATTTTTATCTTTTGTTTACGGTAATCCAAGAGATACGTTGTTGAAAAATGAATCATTTTATATTTTCGCGGCTATCTACATTGTTGGTTTTTTCGTTCCGATATCGAGTCGAGGGAACGCGCTCTCGCCCACATCACGTTACAGCCGGAGTCCCGCAAGGCTCCGCCCTCTCCCCGTTACTGTTCAGTTTGTATATCAATGATATACCCCAGTCTCCGGAGACCCATCTGGCGCTCTTCGCCGATAACACGGCTATCTACTACTCGTGTAGGAAGAAGTCGTTGTTACATCAGCGACTCCACACCGCAGCTACCACAATGGGACAGTGGTTCTGGAAGTGGCACATCGACATCAACCCCCCGAAAAGCACAGCGGTGCTCTTCAAAAGGGGTCGCCCTCCGAACACTACATTGAGCACCCCACTCCCGACTAGGCGCGTCAACACCTCCGCCTCCGCCATTCGAACAATCACGATGTATGGACCAACCCATACCGTGGGCCCCGAAGGTCAAATACTTAGGCGTCACCCTCGACAGAGGGATGACATTCCGCCCCCACATAAAGACGGTACGCGACCGTGACACCCTTATACTAGGACGCCCTACCCTAGGATGATATGTAGGCGAAGTAAAATGTCCCTTAGAAATAAGGTGACACTCTACAAAACTTGCATACGCCCCGTCATGTCCTATGCAAGTGTAGTGTTCGCTCACGCGGCCGGCACTCACTTAAAATCATTCCAAATCATTCAATCCCATTTTTGCAGGATAGCCTTCGGAGCACCGTGATTCGTCAGGAACGTCGACCTCCATGACGACCTGAACTTAGAGTCCATCAGTAAGTATCTGCAGTCGGCGTCGATGCGCCACTTCGATAAAGCGGCACGACACGAGAACCCGCTCATCGTGACCGCCGGTAACTACATTACCGATCCTGCGGACAGAATGGAAAGCAGTCGGCGTCGCCCCAAACACGTCATTTCGGATCCTCCCGATCCACTAACGGTGCTTTTAGGTACCTCAAGCACTGGTCATCGTTCTCGTCGAAACCGTCGCTTGCGACGAAAGGCTCGACAAGTAAATTAGCCCTCAGACACAGCCCACTGAGTTTCTCGCCGGAACTTCTCAGTGAGTCGCGTTTCCGATCCGGTGGTAGATTTTGCGAATCACGGCCCTTGCTAGGGTTCGTGTTAGCAACGTCATCAGATTTGAGCCCCGTGATGACGTGCTTAGAGCGACGTCGACTATTTATCATTCGGTCCACAGGATCGGGTATGACCTAATCGTGTAAAACGTCTAACAACTTCAGTAGCTATACCACAGAATAAAAGACATCCGAGTAAAAAAAACCTGAATCGCACTAATATTTGTAATAATGTATTGCGAAAACCGAAAAAAATGCTGTTTTACAGCATGTAATAGACAAATAACCGAGGTTAGAATGAAAAAAATGCAATCGTCCAACACCAAGCAAGCTATAAAGTAGCCGAGACACCAGAACGAATAAACGCAGGATTATAATACAAAAAATCGTTTTAGGTATGGATTGGCTTTTGGCTTCCATTCGAAAACAACCCGTATTATGAAATATCGTAGTCTTCTTGTAAATATATAGATGGCGCTGTTATATATTTTTGATATTAATAGTTTAAGTGGATTTAGGAAGGAAGCTAACTTTCTGTACCGCCATTTAATTATTTAGATATTGAAGCACACTGAGTTTCTCGCCGGATCTTCTCAGTGGGTCGCGTTTCCGATGAGCCCCGTGAGCTCACCTACTAGTTAAGGTTACGCTGATATGGCCTCCCTAGACCATCAGCATAGGTAGGAAAAAAAAATTATATTGAGTGTAATATCCGTTATTTAGTACCATAGATAACACATTTAATATTTAATACCTTTACCCTTTCTGAATTGCGTACCTATGTACCTAGAGGTCAAAGGTAGAGTGTAGGTTATAAGTGTAAGTAGATAAATTTGTAGTATAGGTATGAGAATTAAAGTGAATTTTAATTCAACTCAACTCATTTGGATTAAGTATCACAATACTTTATTCTTCAACCTGCTATAAACCAAATGCATTTATTATAAATAAAATGTATTAACCAAGAATATTAAATAATTTATTTAACAACATTTGTAGTTCTCTCTTTACAAATAAGTCTGGGTCAGGGCTAACATTGAAAACATGAATATTTTATTACACTTTTTAGTCTGACTCTGTACATAAAGAACTTAACTCACACACTTTTCTTTAAGAGCTTTTATCAAAATCACCAAAATCATTTACTGGTGGTAGGACCTCTTGAGTCCGCGCGGGTAGGTACCACTACCCTGCCTATTTCTGCCGTGAAGCAGTAATGCATTTCTTGAAGGGTGGGGTGGGAAAGGAAGGGGTTGTAACTATACTGAGATCTTAGAACTTATATCTCAAGGTGGGTGTCGCATTTACGTTGTAGATGTCTATGGGCTCCAATAACCACTTAACCCCAGGTGGGCTGTGAGCTCGTCCACCCATCTAAGCAATAAAAAAAACCATAATCTACGTCCTCAATGAATGTAACGAAACCTGTATTAAAAAAAAAACTTTATCACCCTTTGCTGTACAGTAAGATTGATTTTGGTATTAAACAGTCTTTCCAAACATTTTGTGGCTGGCTGCTATTTGACATACAATTCTGCAATAGCTCTTTATCAATAACAATTAATACAATTATAGTTTCTGTAAACATGTTTAGTTTCATACTTGGGAATGGTAACGAGTTTAGAGATATTTCCCCTACACTAATGCTATACACCAGCTACGTTAACACCTCATTGATTGCTTGCAGCTGAGACTGCCACTGAGTGAGGACACTTAGTTCAAATGTGCATTATATTGTAATAATTAATATGAATATAGAGGTTAGTACAGGGCTACTAACAAAACAGTACATCCCACTGGATAAAAACTGTTTATAGGTAAAAGAGGTTTAAGTCTATAACTATCCTACACACCTGCTGCAATATATGGTCATATTAACAGGATTTTATACTCTTTATCAATAACAATTAATACAATTATAGTTTCTGTAAACATGTTTAGTTTCAAACTTGGGAATGGTAACGAGTTTAGAGATATTTCCCCTACACTAATGCTATACACCAGCTACATTAACACCTCATTGATTGCTTGCAGCTGAGACTGCCACTGAGTGAGGACACTTAGTTCAAATGTGCATTATATTATAATAATTAATATGACTATAGAGGTTAGTACAGGGCTAAACAAAACAGTACATCCCACTGGATAAAAACTGTTTATATTATATATTTCAGTCTATGACTATCCTACACACCAGCTGCAATATATGGTCATATTAACAGGATTGTGACAAAAAAGAATAGTTTCTTGCCAAATATTGAATTTAGGGGATTTTGATGGCATAATGTAGACCTTAGATTACCAATATTTCAGTATTGTTTTCTATTTAGTAATTAATAATCGTGGCTCTCAATCCTTCTTTAGTAAATTATCTTTGAAAGTACTATTTTGGTTACCTCACCATCCTATTTCGCTATTTAGTTCACTTTTAAGAAACACTTGCCTGCATTTGATCTAGTTTAATATTTAGTTAGGTAGTTAGCAAAATTGAAGCCCAAACAAACAGTTAACAGTTAAAAAGATTTAGAATTATCAAGTGCATCAATGTTATGTGATTCTGATTAATTTAATCTAAATACTGTTCACAATCTTTATTCAAATAAATATTTAAGTAATTGCAAAATAGTCTAGTATAAATATAATTGGATACTATAATATAGTAGTAGTATAATGTACAATATACCTTATATTCCTATTACCTCTTATTGAATAACAACTTTCAACTTGTATAACCTAATAAACATGAACCATCCCATAAATGAATGTCCAAAATAGTACATATGTAAATAATGCTCCAAAGAATCCATTTGTCAGAACACTCTGTCTGGTTATAAAATACTTGCTCCAATGTGGTCCAACTTTGACTAAGAACATTATCCAGAGCATTACAACTGCAAACACGTAGAATGCAAAGCCATTGAGCCCAGTGAGACCAAGAACACCTGAAAATTAAATTAAAATTTGTTAATTTTCTTTCAGCATAACTTATTAGCGTAATTGATTTTAATTGTTTATCATTAATCTTGGAAGTATTACTTCATAAAACCAAATTCAAAATACTATTATAATAAATAAAATTCTTAAACTTATATCAAGTCACAATATGATAATGAGTTTAATATAGGTATTTAATTAAACCCATCTAAATTATGATTTAACTGCTAGTAATGAGGTAATTATTGTGTATTTTGGGCATGGTGGGATGTAACCATGCATTTGTTTGATGGCTATATTAAAATTAAGTACAAGGCTAATAGTACTCCATCATCAAGTTCAGTTCACTCCATAGGGCTTAATCGTCACGTTTTCTTAACGTAGAACCTAGAATGGCAGCAAATACATATAGGAATCTGGCCTCACGTTACGAATAGGTGTTTTAGAAAGTAGATAGAATTATTTACACCATGGGCACAATAACGATTTCTATTTACGCTTGTTAGTAAAAATTTACACCTGCAGTGGATCCTGACAATGCTGCCATAGAAGTACGACAGTATTCGACAACCACCGCATTGTTTCTGAGAGCTGCTTCACTGTAAGCCACAGGCTCTGGCTTGTTTTCTTTGAATTTCGTCACAGCAGACATCCTTTCGTATGATATACACGTATATTAAATTCAATTTTACATTAGATCCTTCTTTGATTTTATTCTAACTTTAAGTCACAGATTAAATACCTATTAAATTAGTAGTAGTAGTTTTATTTTTCCAAATGGAAAGGCAAAGGCTTAAGGTATCATACCATACAGCCTAATCTTTTATATATTTATTTTATTTTATAAAATATAATACTATGAAATTAAATGAGATGTGATGATATAATATGGGATATTTTTATGGAAAATGATAATATGAAGTGAAATGAAATGGATGATTAATTTGAGACATCAATCAACAGGGATGAAATTAAATGAAATGAGATAAGATGATATAGGATGAAATATAATCTCAGTAAAATGGTGGTCATTTACTGAGATTTTTTCAATGGACTTTTTTTTTATTGCCTTTGTAGGCAGACGAGCATACGGCCCACCTGATGGTGAGTGGTTACCGTCGCCCATGGTCTTCAGCAATGCCAGAGGCAGAGCTAAGCCGCTGCCTACCGCTTAATACTCTCCACAAGCCTCGTTTGAAGAAGGACATGTCATAGCGCTCGGGAAACACCGTGGAGGGGAGCTCATTCCATAGCCGGATGGTACATGGCAAAAAAGATCTCTGGAAACGCACTGTGGATGACCGCAGTGGCTCCAGGTAGTATGGATGAACTCTACTCCGGTGGCGGGCGGTGCGATGGTAAAAACGAGATGCTGGTATCATCTCGAACAATTCCTCAGAGCACTCCCCATGGAACATATGGTACAAAATACAGAGGGAACCGAAGTCCCTCCGCAGACCCAGAGGCTCCAAGTCCAGAGGACTTTTTGGAGCATCCCGAGAATTTACGTCCAGCGGCTTTGTTTGATTTTCGCACATTTGTGCACTGTCACAGATATTAAACAGTTAATAAACCACCGTTATTACATGTTGAAACCTGAAGAAACATTAAAAAGACAAAATAGAACAAATCACACAACTTCACTCCTCGCGTTCCCGCCAAAAAGCTCTTTTTTTAAGGGATTTTATGACTTGGTAACTAAGATCTTTAGGTCAAGTCTTATTTTAATTTTAATGAAAAAAAATTTAAATGAAAAATTATATTGTGACATGAAATGAAGTTGATCAGATGGCAATGGACCGGTCGCACTGGAAATCTATTGGAGAGGCCTATGTTCAGCAGTGGACGGCGATAGGCTGAAATGATGATGATGAATATGAAACATGGCATGAAATGAAATAAGATGAGATGATATATAGGATGAAACATAATCTCAGTAGAATGGTGGTCATTTATTGTAATTTTTTCAGTGGACTTTTTGAAGGATCCCGAGAAGTTACGTCCAGCGGCTTTGTTGCATTTTCCCACATTTATGCACTTTCACAGATATTAAACAGTTAATAAACCACCGTTATTACATATTTAAACCTGAAGAAACACTAAATAAACAAAATAAAACAAATCACACAACTTCACTCCTCACGTTCCCGCCAAAAAGTCCAATGATGATAAATTTTTTTAGGGATTTTATGACCTGGTAACTAATACCTTTAAGTAATGCCAATGATGATATCTTTCGAGTAAAACATAGATTATACGCTAAAACTAAATTGTAACAGAACATCTCCTGTGCAATAATGTACTATCTATTTTCATGGAGTTAAATAAGTACGTACAACTTTTACTGTCCAATACGCACTGCGTGATTTATATATACATATATACTTTCTTGTTCTATTTTTTTCATTCTATTACATACGTATATCTATTATAAAAATCTGTGATTCTAGAGATCGGTTCGCCCGGTTACGCTGAAATGGTCTCTCAAGACCATCAGCTTAGGTAAGAAAATTCAATTCATTCAAAAGATAAGGTAACGCTACGTGCGTAACGTAATGTAAAATTAAAGACAATCTTATTAATATTATATATTTTTATTGCTTAGATGTGTGGACGAGCACACAGCCCACCTGGTTACTGGAGCCCATAGACATCTACAGCGTAAATGCGCCACACACCTTGAGATATAAGTTCTAAGGTCTCAGTATAGTTACAACGGCTGCCCCACCCTTCAAACCGAAACGCATTACTGCTTCACGGCAGAAATAGGCGGGGCGGTGGTACCTACCCGTGCGGACTCACAAGAGGTCCTTCCACCAGTAATTACGCAAATTATTATTTTGCGGGTTTGATTTTTATTACACGATGTTATTCCTTCACCGTGGAAGTCAATCGTGAACATTTGTTAAGTACGTATTTCATTAGAAAAATTGGTACCCGCCTGCGGGATTCGAACACCGGTACATCGCTAGATACGAATGCACCGGACGTCTTATCCTTTAGGCCACGACGACTTCGAAATATTAGCTGAGCATTTCTCAAAATTTTTTACCGTGATTTTAAAAATCATATTAAAATTCAATATGTATATTTAGGACATAATATTATGTTGAATACAGCAAGCTAAATCTAGACAGATGATGAATTTCCGATTGGTTTTTTGTTTTAAGAGAGATTTTATACAAATACCTGTTAAATATTAGTTAAGGACGAAATAAAAGTTCTTATTTGTTACTTGGAAATGAGTGAAAACCATAAAAAAACACGCAGACTGTATTATAAATTTATGTTTTTCTATTATATCGTCATCCTCATCGTCATCGTCATCTTGAAAAAGTGAAAATATCGAAAAATATAATAAATTAATTTGTTTTAGCAGTACTGAGTATTTTGTTACCATTTGAACACTTTCTAAGCAAAATGTTCAGTTTTCCTATAAGATAGAAAAAGAAGGATAATATATTTTCTATTTTTAATAAAAATATTTATCATGAAGTTGTTTTAAATGATTGATTATTAATTCGTTTCAATTTAAAGAAAAACATATTTATCATAATTATCAGCATAATTTTGGGAGAGTAACAAAACAAGAAGCTTGGGTAATAAAATCGGCATACACACACTATGACACATTGACACTATCATAAAATGAAAACAAAATAAGTAAAAATCGAAATTAAAAATTTATTGGGAATATTATACCAAAAACAAAACTTTCATTGAGGAAACAAATAAAAACTTATACCTTCTAATTAATTGTTGTTAATTGTCTAAGTTGAGTCTTCATTAAATACTAGTATGGCAATTATGTGAGATGTGTACATAGCTTTAAAAACTCCTTTTTTGTTACTCCTCGTTCTGCTTATACGTTACCATGCGAAAGTAACAAAAACAGAAGTAAAAAAAAGACGGGTACAGAGTTTGAATAAAATACACATTCTTTAAAACTCAATAGTTAAAACAGTATTTTACATAAAATTGTAGTCCATAAAATTAATTATTTATCAATTTTAACAAGAATAAAGTATCTTGAACTTACCTTCACACAGGGTAACGAAATCCGGATCGAATTCACCGCTGTGCAGGTCACAACGTTATGTCGCGGCTGTTGTCGACACCGAAATGACATCACAACAAAATGGCGATGTGAAATGTCGTCGAAATGGCGTAGTGCTGCCAAAAGAAAAATCACTAACTAAATTACTAGTCAAAAATATCTTTCGACACAAAAATCGGTAACAAAATCGGAATTCCATTTTGGAATTTTTTATGGGATAATATTATTTTCCGAAAACTGATTAACTTACGACGTATTTCACTATAAACTATATAAAACACGTATTCAAATACTCTAAGTAGTGTTTTAGGATTATAACATATATTCAGTTTCTTAGAATGTAATGAAATAAATGAGCTCAATATCACTGCGGTCTCAATGGGACAACTTATTTTCCATAGTACGAAAATTTTAGTTTTTAGAGTAATAATTATTTATTGTTTTGATATTTTCTCTGATAATTAAGTAATATCAATGAAGTTACGACAGTCATGTATGTTATTTATATTATCGTAGTAAAAAAATAGTCAAAGACCAATGTATGGGACATCAACATTGCCGCTATGGTCAAAAAATTTGAGAAATGCTCAACTAATATTTAAATTTGATCTATGCTGAAAATATCTGCCTACAAAATATTTCAATCTGTGAAAAATATTTCAGTTTGTTCGTAATTTAAATTGGTAGTCAATATAATTATTTACAATTTTTGACCAACAAAATATCTATTTTAACATTTTCGTTTTGATTAAATTTCTTAAAATGTACATTTCACTTGGATATGTTATTCACTCTTTAATTATAAAAAATCGGCAAACGATCTCTTGAAAAATCTGAAGTTAGCTGTTTCTATGTGTGAGTGCCTCGCAACGTCAAAGTTTACTTCACTTTTTGTTACGCACACAGCTTAACACTATTCGTGTGTTTTCGCGGTACTGAGAGCGTCGTTCGTCTGTGGTTGAACATAATTCTCAAAATATTTAGAATAAACTACACCTATAATCAGTGTTTAATGTTATTTTTTCGTTTTAGTGTTAATTGACTTTTAACTTCTCATGTCGTAATTATATCCAAAAGCAAGCGGTCTAGTGATACGAGAAATTGAGATGGCGCGTGCATGACCGTATAATATTAGGTCCTCTCCGCGTAATAAATTAGGACTTTGCTCGAACGATAATAAATCGTCAGCAAATTTAATTAATGTTATTGCATCTAGATAATTTATTATTTATAAAAATACTGTTGGCAAATTCGATACTATTAGGAGTGTTGTGAAAAAAAGGAATTTAAGTTTTCGACATTAAGAGTTTGATAGGTACAGCAAAGAGTCGGCCTTTTGCATCAATTGTGTACATCAAATCATTAAATTGAACGTCAAAATTGCACTGTGTTATCTAGTAAGTGTGTAATACATATTTTAATTCATGATTTTACGCTGTTTGTTCGATAAAAATGAATATTTTATTCAAATATTGAATTAACCTATTTGCATTGGAAAACGAAACTTCATTTTGATTCTTTTGTTTCAGAACCTTAACATAGACGCTTTGTGGCGTTCGAAATCAGTAAAAAGCGAACAGAAGTCGCTGTATCTTTTTTCGATTCACGCATTTATCATGTTTTTTATACACATACACAAGTTTCTGAATACGATATCTATCTGAGTTACGTCAGCGACGCGTTCGAGAACGTTGAAGATTTCTTCATTTAAAAAATGGAAGATTCAGAAGACAATATCATGACTACTGAAGATGTCAAAAATGTGGATAATCCAACAACTGTTCGTGTTAAACCAAAGAAAAGATCCATTGTTGAGCGGGAACTTGAAACTAACTTGACTGCTAGAATCACTTCACCGCTCACAAATCGGGATAGGACAAGCACAAGTCGGTATGGTCGAGCTCGCAGACTCAAGATTGAGACTGAAGTGTCAGACCTAAAGAAGGTCATTCCTGATGTTCTAAAGAGTAATCAAAATGAGAAGTCACCAGTTAAAGCACAGTCACCTGTATATAAGATGCATGCTTCAAATTCACCGATGAAGATGGAATCACCGAAAAGGCAAATAGAGACTTTTGTGGCCCAAGGTCAAAACAGTCAGCAAGAAAACATATCAGTTAACTGTTTTGATTCTGATGATATTTCACCAGAAAATAGATTACCTAAGATATTTGTTAGGAAAGATATAATGAAATCTAAAGACACTAAGCTGGGTAAAAATGTTTTCTCGCCAAAAAAATCCCAAAAAATTAACAGTCATCTGAACAACCTCTTGGAACGTACTTCAGCTAATTTCAACATGAACAAATCCAAAGACTATACTGAGAACTTGTCTGTGGTTAAAACTTTAGATTTTGACAGTAAAAAAAAGAAGAAAGAGAATAAAGAAAGCAAGATTAATATCAATACAGTAAAAGAAAATAAAACTGCACCTAAAAATGAGGTGTTTGATTTAGAAGCTCAGTGTCTGTACCAGGTGGGAGACCTTGCCTGGGCTCGAATGGGTACATATCCATTCTGGCCAAGCATCATCACTAGGGACCCTTTGAGTGGGCTCTTTGTAAAAAAGAAGTGTAAGTATGAACAATAGGTGGAATAAATCCAGAGATATTTCATAATAAAGACATCAGAAATGTATAGAAATAAAACCCTAAATACAATTATATTGTACTTCATTCACATGATTCGTTATGATTTGTATAAATGGTAAAAAATAACCAGAGATATTGGTACTGGCAACTGAAGTCAATTAAATTGAAAACAACCATCTTAATATATTATTTGCTTTCAATATGTATTAGAAGTTATTTTACAGTAATATAATATTAGATATGGTCGTAGCTTTCTAAGGAGTTTTTTCAAATTCATGCCATTAGTATACCCAAGTAAAAAGAGAACACCAGAATTCTTCATAATTTATTACATGAACTAATTTTGCAGTGTTTGGTCGTGTAGAAAGAAACATTATACATGTTACCTTCTTTGGGGACAATGGTCGAAGAAGTTGGATTGTTGAAAACATGTTGAGGAGGTTCATGGGCCTTGCTGAGTTTCAGATGACTAAAGAACAATTTACTTCAGAGGTAACTAAAAATACCATTGGTATATGGTATAATTTCATGTGCTACCAAAAATATCATCTGTAATCAAAACTTAATTAGCTCACTAAAATTTGCCTAATAATGCCTTCAATTACTTATACAATATAATACTTGTTTTATAGGACAAGAAGAAAGATCCTAAATTATATTCATCGTTTTCTATATCTGAAAAGAAACAGCCTTTGTGGATGACGTCAGTTGAAGAAGCTGAAATGCTTTTAAGAGAACCAAAGCGTTTACGTATTGATTTACTGAATGAAATGCTTGTCAGGTCTAGAACTTCGAAACATTTGCCTAAAGGTCACAAAAGTGGGAAAATTTCACGTGCAGATAGTGATGTTTCACTGAGCGAAAGTCTGTATGACACACTCTTCTCTGAAGATGATGGTAAACCGGATGAAGATGGGAACAATTCTAGAAAGAAATCCCTAGACGTCTCTGAAGTGGTGACGGCTTGCTTGGATAACATGGCAGCCAAAACTGGCATAACAAAGATTCAGAAGCAATCTCACATGGACAGGTGGCTGCAAAAGGCAAAGTCGAAAACACCAGAAAAGACGCAAGTAAAAGCTTTAGTTTCCGTTAATTTAGTCGAAAATAAGATGAAAAATGATTGTAGTAGTAAAAAGAACAAACAACATATTGCTGATGAAACTGTCAGTAAATCATACAGTTTGAGAAAATCGAATGAATCTCAGAATTTTTCGGAGAGTCACAGCGAACATGATTATAGTAAATTTGTTTCAGATGATGAAAGCCCTGAAGAAGGCATAGGGAAGTCGGAAAAGTTTGAATATATATCTTTAGATGAGTCAGGAAGTGGTATTGGTTTTATTGCAAAAGTCGAATCGCTCGCCGACGAAAATCTCGATGGAAATTATTGTGAGAATTCTAATGAAAGTTCTGAAAATGCCAAAAGTGTTGTTGACACAGTTCCTAAATCAAATGGTATTGAAAATGATAAACCTATAAGTGAATCTAAGCCAGTGTCTTATGATTCTAGTGTTCAATTAGATTCTTGTAATGAAAAAAGTGATTCAGAGAAATTAAATGACAGTAGTAAGAAGAGTAAATTATATATTAGTAATGGTGGTTCTTCTGAAGAAAATAATGCACATAATCATAATAGTATGAATACAGATTCTAAAGAATATTGTGTAAAAAATATCTCTGTTGTTAATGACAATCAAAGTGTTACTAACAATAATATAGATAAATCTACAATTTATAGTGTTAAGGAAGAAGAAGAAGGAAGAAGTGATTGCCTTAAAAACTGTGTAGATAGTACAAATGCAGATAACGAAGATATTTATTCTGACGAAGTCAGCTCTGTTGAATCTTTAGTTTGGAGCCCTTTAACTGTAGCTGGTAACTCCGACACTGAGAAGGATATGCTTGAAGATGATATATTTACAAAAGATTTTGAAGATAATCAAGAACTTAATTACAAAAGGGATGTTAAAGAAACTGATCTGGAAAAATCTGATATAAAATCTATAGCAGAACAAAGTAAGCATTTCGTAGTATCTATGAATATGGATAAAACTATGAATACTGAAGATAAAATTAGTGATAATAGTAACAATCTACATGCCCAAGCCACAATTAAAAATAATATTTCCGAAGTTGGTCAAAGAACTGAAGCAGTTAATCATGAGACTGAAAAAAACCATGTGAATGAAAAAACTATGCAAAATGAAAATGCTACACCGAATTTAATAACTAGTTCAGGTGGAATTGTGACTGAAATATCTATAACCAAAGATTCGGATCTCGATAGTATAAAAAATTCTGAGAGTGAAGATGAACATCACGTCAAAGTTAGAGGGGTGGTGAAGAAATCATCGTCGAACCCAAACGCATCAATAAATAAATATCCTTTAAATAAGGTTAGTTGTACAAAAGTCACCACGTCTGAGAGCTCCATTAATTCGAATTGTCTAAATTCTGAAAATGAAAATGTTCAAAGCATAAATTCTGTAACTTCAACTACAAAAAAAATGCCTGAAGAAAATAAGCGAAAGGGAGATGAGAGTCAACAACTAACAAATGGTCACATGGATAATCCTGAAGTAGATGAGACAAAATCTGGGAGAAATAAAGAAAACTGTGCCTATAAAGATGTGGAGATACCTGGTTTTGATGTAGAAGGAGAATCTATTGATAGTAAGGATAGCGAAATAGTTGTAAATAAAATTAAGAGTAAATTATCTCTCAAACAGAAAAAAACCACATTAAAAGATCCAGAGTTCCTAAAATATTTAGAAATGAAACAAGATGCTGTTATGGACGAACATCCCGAACTAAATGAAATGCAAATAGTCGAATATTTACATAATACATGGCTGTATGAGAAAAACAATGAAACTAAAAAAGCCAATGACTTAGATCATCCTAATTTCGTGAAAGGTCTAGAAGAGGGCATTCGTAAAAAAGTGAATCGTGCAAACAGGGTTTCTAAGGATAGCAATAAGAATAGAAGTAGAAACGTTGAATATGTTGCTGCCGGTGAAGACATTGCATCAATTTACTCAGATGAAAGATCCAGATCGCCCATAATATCAATGGACAAACAAGAAGAGATGCTTCGTACTAGACAAAAGACTAATGCGGATTCCACAAAAAGTGATAGTAAAAAAGAAGTCGCGTCTAAAATCAGCGAGGAAAAAACTAGTGATCAATTAACAGAAAAAGTTCAATCAAGTACTGAAACTAAACAGAACTCGAAAGAAATTCAATCATCTCTAAGCAGATTACGGTTGAAAATTAACGGGTCGTCGCCAATGAAATCCCCTCGGCGGGTTGATTCTCAGACCGGTGACGAAAATGTCGACAAGAATTCTCCACTTCATAAAATGAAAGAAGAACTCGAGTTAGAAACTACATCGATCGACTCAGAATCGAGTGATGCGCCATTGATCTACCGTAAGCTAAGACAACGGAATGCCAAAGAAAGTAAAAGTCCGGATTTGAAAAAGGCTGCGGATAATTACGAAACAATCTCTATAGAGTCAGGAGATAGCGACGTGGCTCTCATTAAACGCAAACAGAAAATAAAAAACGATAAGAACGACAAGAATTCTGACGATCCTGAGTTTTTGAAGTATCTGGAATTGAGACAAGATGCTCTGATAGACGAAAACCCGCAGCTCACTGAAGAGGAAATAAAGAATTATTTGTACAAAACATGGATTTATGAAGAGAATTCTAAACATGAACTTAAAAAGAGTGACGATATAGAACAGTCAGTTTTAATCAAAGGCTTGAACGATGATGTAGTACGGCCGAAAAAAATTAAAAAACAAATCAAAGTCAACAAGCACCACATTACCGATTATTTTGAGGTACGTGAGAAATCGAAGAGAAAGAGTATAAAGCCCTATTATAACGAAGAATATTCTGATGATAGTACAGAAAGTTTTGAGACCAATTTCAATAATAATGTTGACAAAAACGATAACAGTAGATCGGATTCTTCTCCAATCAAAAGTCTTAAATATGATTCCAAGACGAAAACGGAATATGATGGGTCTGAAGACGAGTTTACGAAATATCAGTCCTATTTTGATGACCTGCTCCGACCTAAACCGAATGTATTCAAAGGCATGATCCGAGAGAAAGTATGTGACATTTGCGAGAATGCTGGCAGACTTGTGAAGTGTCGGGGCTGCAATGCGATGTTCCACGTTGATTGCACTAAAAAACAAGCTGAAAATATAGAAATGACCGGACCGACTCGTGGCCGTAAGAAGAAAAAGAAAGTTGGCAGGAAACCGAAAAATTCAGATGACTTTGAAAACATCAGTGATGACAAAATTAACGATATCTCCGAGGAAAACGTTTCAATGGAGGAAATAGAAATGGAACCTTTAGTGGTTGATGCAGAACTTTTCGAAAGAGAAATGAAGGTGAAGATGAAAGAACTACTTGACAGCAATGAGGAAATACAATACGATTGTTACTCCAACGAAGATAGCATTCTCTGGGCTAATTCCATCGCTGGACGCTGTGAAATCGTCGACGTTCAGCTAAAACGTAGAGATTCCGCAAAAGAACCGGACTATTCAGATTTTAAATGCAACAATTGCCAGAAATACGATACGCCAATATGTTTCGTGTGCAAATTAGCGGTCACGAAAAACGGCTCTTCCTTACGACAGAGGTGCCACATAGGCCATTGTCACAAATACTATCATTTGGAGTGCTTAGAACATTGGCCGCAGACTCAGCTGAGTTCCGGAGAGCCATCAATGAAGAACAAGAGGGTTAATGAGCATTTCGAGACCTTGACGTGTCCAAGGCACGTCTGTCACACGTGCGTGTCCGACGACCCACGCGGATGTAAGACGCGCTTTAGTGGAGACAAACTAGCCAGATGCGTGAGATGTCCAGCGACCTATCATTCGTTTACGAAGTGCATTCCGGCCGGTTCCCAGATCCTAAACGCCTCGCATATTATATGCCCAAGACATTACGAGCATAGGTAAGTTGAGCGTATTATGTCATATTTTGAAAATATCTAGAATGTTCTCTCCATATTCAAAATATTCACATGTAGGATTCATTATACCTTTTGTATGTAATTCATTACTAGAGACAATTGTCAGCACTCAGTACCACTACTCAGCTTAGGATAAGAGTGAAGTTTCAATTGCTTTACCATAATCCTTCGCTTAAAACGTACGATTGCTTCGCGTCAAGAATGAGAGTATTGTGATGCCGTCAATTTTAGAGCTTTTCCGTTCTAAAATAGAGCATAAAATTCAGTAGCTCAAGGCAGTATTATGAGATAAATAGCCACACCTCTCATTCAGATCCTGAATAACAAACCACAATAGTGCAACCATTGTCCGTTTCTGTCCTCTACAGATTATACTTTAAAATGTAACCCACGCCTTGAAATTGACATAAATTTATATAATTTTTTTTCAATTTCGAACGGCGGTTCGAATGCTGTGTCACATAGTTAGGAGGCTGGTACACACGGAGCAACAAAATAGAATTAGATAAATATTAGAGCCCGGAGCATGTCCACAATTTTAGTTTAGATTGATATGTCAGATCCTCGGATCTCAAAATATAATGAAAGTATGTAATAAAATATAGTTTCGAAATATTTTCAGGCCAGGAAAAGTATCATGCCACGTGAACACAGGTTGGTGTTTTATATGCGCATTGGGTGGCTCCCTCATTTGTTGTGAATACTGTCCAACTTCATTCCACGCCGAGTGCTTGAACATAGATCCTCCTGAAGGTATCTTCATTTTATTAATATCAATTTGTGTGTGCCTAACTGTGTGCAGTTTGTTGATGTGCTTTAGTGTTTATGCAAGTGTGATGTGGAGATCATGAATGTGTATGAGTATAGATGTTCATGTGTGTGTTTCATTTACAAAACCATAAATCATGTTAAATTTATGAAAGGCTTGAAGAAAGGATGGGTTAAGAAGGTAGGTAATCAGTTTTTAAATGTCCGATAAAAAATGGATTTTATTTAAAAGTCAACGTCGACAAGACAAAAGAGAAAATATAATATAAGAATTGGATTTAAGCCTTGAATTTGGTCTGTGATTATGCTCTATTCTTGATCAACAAGATCACGTATGCGGTCCACAAACAAATGTAAATAACCTATTTATACCTTTCTCAGGCGGCTACATGTGTGAAGACTGCGAAACAGGACGCCTGCCACTGTACGGTGAAATGGTGTGGGTGAAACTAGGACATTACAGGTAATTTTTTGTGATCCGTTTCTTGGTTTTTTTTTTATTGCTTAGATGGGTGGACGAGCTCACAGTCCACTTGGTGTTAAGTGGTTACTGGAGCCCATAGACATTTACAATGCAAATGCGCCACCCACCTTGAGAAATAAGTTCTAAGGTCTCAGTATAGTTACAACGGCTGCCCCACCCTTCAAACCGAAACGCATTACTGCTTCACGGCAGAAATAGGTGGGGTGGTGGTACCTACCCGTGCGGACTCACTTGAGGTCCTACCACCAGTAAAAATGTATGTATTATATGTAAATGTATTACGTGATCTTAAGTGAACACATTGGAGTGCAACAGAGTACATCCCTATTCTCTTTTCATTGTTCAGCCATCCATCTATGGTGCAATTTCTTATTCATAAACCACTTTTCGTCTGGTTCTAAAATAAATTCTCCTCTGTGGTGTTGTCCGGTCGTAGTGTTATACGTGTTCCAGGGATCTGAATGTCCATAACTGTATAGCTTGACTGTGTCCTTGGTGTAGCTTAGGTTCATGAGTGACAACCACATTGAGTTCATAAAGAGACTAGCTGCAATTAACGATTAGGAAGCACTAGAAGTCGCCGTGGCCTAACGGATAAGACGTCCGGTGCATTCGTGTTGAGCGATGCACCGGTGTTCGAATCTCAGGCGGGTACCAATTTTTCTAATGAAATACGTACTTAACAAATGTTCACGATTGACTTCCACGGTGACGGAATAACATCGTATAATAAAAATCAAACCCGCAAAATGATAATTTGCGTAATTACTGGTGGTAGGACCTCTTTTTTTTTTTTTTTTTTTATTGCTTAGATGGGTGGACGATCTCACAGCCCACCTGATGTTAAGTGGTTACTGGAGCCCATAGACATCCACAACGTAAATGCGCCATCCACCTTGAGATACAAGTTCTAAGGTCTCAAGTATAGTAACGACGGCTGCCCCACCCTTCAAACCGAAACGCATTACTGCTTCACGGCAGAAATAGGCAGGGTGGTGGTACCCACCCGCGCGGACTCACAAGAGGTCCTACCACCAGTAAGTCCGCGCAGGTAGGTACCACCACCCTGCCTATTTCTGCCGTGAAGCAGTAATGAGTTTCGGTTTGAAGGGCGGGGCAGCTGATGTAACTATACTTGAGACCTTAGAACTCGTATCTCAAGGTGGGTGGCGCATTTACGTCGTAAATGTCTATGGGCTCCAGTAACCACTTAACACCAGGTGGGCTGTGAGCTCATCCACCCATCTAAGCAACAGAGGTTACATCCTAGCTCGCGAATAAGCTAGAACAAATACCGTAATTACCATAGAGCTTATTACTAAAATATTGATTCTGTTCCTATTTATTTTGTAGATGGTGGCCCGGCATAATTCTACATCCCTCGGAAATACCCGAGAACATTATGGCAGTTAAGCACAGTCACGGTGAATTCGTGGTTCGTTTCTTTGGGCAGTATGATCATTATTGGGTGAATAGAGGCCGAGTGTTCCCCTTTCAGGAAGGTAAATTGAATTGGAACTAATTGCCAAATCTTTCTATGTGATGTATTAATAATTATCTGTTATCTATATATATGAAAATGAATTGCTGTTCGTTAGTCTCGCTAAAACTCGTGAACAGCTGGACCGATTTGGCTAATTTTGGTCTTGAATTATTTGTGTAAGTCCAGAGAAGGTTTAAAAGGTAGATAAATATGAAAATGCTCGGAATTAAATAAAAATAACAATTTTGTTTTTCCTTTGATGTGTCCCCCGTCGGACGGATTCCTTTTGTTTGTTTTAAGTTTATTTTACACAAAAGTTTAGGTTTTTTATTTATATCGATTGAGGCACTACACTACTGAGGTATAATAAATAAATTGATTTGATTCAAACACTAAAATTAAATTGTATAAACTATTTAAATTATTTAAAATTTGTATACATTTTTCAATTAAAAGCACACATGGGTTAACCTTTCTTTCAAACCGTTTCAGAGGAGTATGGTAACTAACATTGTGACACGAGAATTTTATATATGAGATAGATATGCTAAATTTCATTTGACACAGGTGATTCTGGTCGGGTATCGAGTCAGAAATCAAAGATAGACGCAGCGTTCACCACAGCAATGGAGCACGCGCAGCGCGCCTGCGAAATATTAAAAAGTGAGTGAGTGAAATTAAACATTTAATATTTGTCGACCGCCGCCCCCGATCACTGTAGTATTCAAGTATTCAAAACATCGGAAATAATATAATGAACGAGATATTAAAACCGTAAAAGTAGTTAGAGAAAATATTGAACATCTGTTCTTCTATTGGATACCTACAGCTGAAGATGACAAAGACGAAATTAAAATAATATCGATCTAAAATATTTTTAATGTAAAGAAATACCTTCAACTGGTATGTGAAGTCAATGACCTTGTACATACACTGCCTCGCCTTAGGCTTTCAGTAAGGACTTCAATCAATAAGAAGTAAATTTAGAGCAAAGTATGCTGTATTGCACAGCAAAATAAAATCAAAACAAATGAAAAACTTTAAATACAAAATGTACAATGAGAGATTGAATCATCAAGCTTGATATCTTCCATCAGGTGGACATGATTCATCTAAAGAAAGCAATCTGATCTGTGAAATTATATTCAATAAAATTGTTTATGCAATATAATTTAGTCTCCACCATCTGTTTTATTTTATACAAGGTGCACAACAAAATGATGAAGAGTCATCAGACATTGCATCGTCTCTACTGCCTCCGCACTATGTAAAGTTGAAAGTGAACAAGCCATGTGGCTCTCTCTGTGGTTGGAAACTGGATGATCCCGAGCTATCTCTGACCCAGTGTGAATGTGATCCAACGAATGAAGATCCTTGTGGCCCGTACTCACAGTGCTTGAACAGGTATCTTTTTATATTTGAAATTCAGTATGAATAGCAAGACTGCTGACATTGGTGACCAAAGTGGTCGGCCGTTAGCACAAGTTCTTGTATAAGAGTCGTTATCTTATACTTCAGACTGGATACCAAGAATGCAGAATGGAGAGCACCGCTCATGCAGGCGTTATATTGGCTACGAATGATTCAATTTTAGTTCCCTTTACATAAGATTTCGCCGGCAACCCTCGGTATAAAGCAAAGCCTTCTAATTTGTTTTTTTTTATTGCTTAAATCGGTGGACGAGCTCACAGCCCACTTGGTGTTAAGAGGTTACTGCGGCCCATAGACATCTACAACGTAAATGCGCCACCCACCTTGATATATAAGTTCTGAGGTCTCAAGTATAGTTACAAAGGCTGCCCCACCCTTCAAACCGAAGTGCATTACTGCTTCATGGCTAAAATAGGCAGGGTGGTGGTACCTACACGCACGGACTCACAAGAGGTCCTACCACCAGTAATAAATTATTGGTAATACTGTTCACGTTTAGTGTGGGTATACTAAAAATTAGTTATAACCTGGATCAATGAAAGCGTGTTAGAGCTGATCAATCTTTCGATTCCAAATATCCTATTCTTCTCCTTTCTATTTACATACATCTTGGCCTCGACTAGTTTTTTATTTTTTATTTTATTTGATTCTCCACAGAATGTTGTTGACGGAATGTGGCCCGACATGCAGAACGGGCGAGCGATGCAACAACAGAGCGTTTGAGAAACGACAGTACCCGAAGCTCGTGCCCTATCGTACGCCGCAAAGAGGCTGGGGACTCAAGACTTTGGAAGACATCAAAGCCGGTATGTTATTTTGAATGTTTTTGAAGTTATAACTTCTTTAGGCGCGTTATGAAAAAATGACGAGAGTGAAATTTTACGATGCGCGCGCACCGTGACACAAAATTAACAGAATGAAGTTGCCCACTAAATCGCTCATTACAATACGACTGACGTAGCTTGGCGAGTCTGAATATAGCCGCAGGTGAACTTTTCGAACCGACCGAGAATTACCGAATTTATACGATGTCAAGAAAAGGTATGTCCAATATGCGTGTTTGAGGATGTTGTTTAATCGATTTTTTTTCAAATTGATTAAAATTTAAATAAAAAAAAAGAAATAAATTTAAGTATAATAAAGTATAACTTCATACTTACTACAGGCCCACCTGATGGTAAGTGGTTACCGTCGCCCATGGACTTCAGCAATGCCAGAGGCAGAGCCAAGCCGCTGCCTTAAAAATATATATATTTTTTTGGACTAACTTAAGTCCTGCGAAGCTGCCATCTGCTGTTATGTAATTACCAAAGGCTATTGACATGTCAGCGTGAAAACCATCCGTCTTGAAGCACGAGGTTAGTCTCAATCGCATTAGAACAATCGGCAAGCGATGTGACTATGCCGATGTTTGGAGTCCACAGGCAGATGTAATTTGTTCTCAGCATACATGTACCTAACACATATTCCTGAATTACTTCCAGGATGAAGGAATAATACGAATTAATCTAAAAAAAAATTAAGTCAAATTTAGAAATTTGCATTATAGCCAATTAGTAGGTTGTATTGTTAGTTCACACGGGTATGATCCATAGTCATTGACACCTCATGATTTATTCTTAATTTGATGAATTACATTTTCTCTTTTATTGTTTAAATGTCACTTAACATTATGAATAAAAAAAAGCACTACTAATTCCTACTGCTAACAAAGTGATTTCCAAACAAAACAATTTATATATCTATTTTTATAATACACGAACGTAATATATAATGTAATAGTTACAATAAAGAATGGTATATTTTTGATGCGATTTTATAAATTGCTATTCACGGACATTGCATATCCGGATGTCTGGTAGCCATACAAAGCTGAAATCATTCAAAACTCAGACTAACCAATGGTGTGTTTTTTATTTGATTCCCAGGTCAATTCGTTATAGAATATGTCGGAGAATTAATAGACGAGGAAGAGTTTCGCCGCAGGATGCGGAGAAAGCACGAGATCAGAGACGAAAACTTCTATTTTCTCACTTTGGACAAGGAGAGGATGATTGATGCGGGACCAAAAGGGAATCTTGCCAGGTGAGCTTTACAATCTGCTAGAAAAAATCTGACCTATAACACTTAGTCTTAGATTAATTAGTGTAATATTTAAGTTGGACATTGAAATTGTCACCGTAATAAAAATTTTATAATGTATACTTTTTGTTTTTAGATTTATGAACCATTGCTGTGAACCGAATTGCGAGACTCAGAAGTGGACAGTACTGGGGGACATTAGAGTCGGCCTGTTTGCTATTAATGATATACCAGCGGTAAGTTTGAGTATGGATTTAATAATTGAGTTTGTCGGTGGAAGACCTCGCCTGGGCTGTAACAACTGTTTTGTCTAGATTACTGTTAGATCTTTTTACTGGTGTTAGAACCTCTTGTGAGTCCGTACGGGTAGGTATCACCACCTTGCCTATTTCTGCCGTAAAGCAGTAATGCGTTTCGGTTTGAAGGGTGGGGCAGCCGTTGTAACTCAACTTGAGACCTTAGAACTGATATCTCAAGGTGGGTGGCGCATTTACGTCGTAAATGTCTATTGGCTCCAGTAACCACTTAACCCCAGGTGGGCTGTGATCTCGTCCACCCATCTAAGCAATAAAAAAAAGAATATTCATTACTCGGATAGAACGTACGACAAAGTTAAGCGACACTATTAATGAAGTTTTTTTTTTTATAAACTTTTTTGTTATTTTGTTGCCGCCAGGTTTTCATTTAGCGCAAAAAGAATCCAACAAAGAAGGAATAGTTGTTTGTCTGGTATTTTAATGTGAAACATTTGCAAAGTTCCTTGGTGTATTTATAATAAGCAAATAATAAGAATTATAAAAAAAATATTGCCTTTCATAGAAACTTAGACTTTTTTGGTAAATAAAAAAATAAAGAAAATGCATAAGGTTTATATAGACAAAGGAGTCTCAAGAGACATACTGGACCAGCCTTAAGCTCATCACTCTGGGCTATAAGGGCTAAGAGGATCATAATGAAAAGGAGGTGGCTCAACTCATGCTGAAGTGGATGCCGTGTTGATCTTCATTCATCCACATTCCCAGTCCATTGTAGGCTGATCTCCCCTCCAACTTGGACTTTTCGAAAGAGACGACGGGAGCTTAGTGATGTGAACCACCAGTAAGAACCAGTAATCGTATTATAAAAAATATATTTGTTTCACAGCACAGCGAGGTTACGTTCAACTATAATTTAGAGAGCGCCGGTATCGAGAAGAAGCGATGCATGTGTGGCGCCAAACGCTGCTCCGGGTACATCGGAGCTAAACCGAAACAGGTAATATATTTAACTATTTGAATACTCTATAAACTATTATTATATCGAGGGGTGAAATACTATTTGGTTTAAGCGACATTTCACTTAACTAGTGGTCCCGCAGTAGTCGAAATGCGACATTAATTAATTGAAATTATAAGTTTGAACATTATTATGGTTCTGTTTTCAAAGACTATTATACTTCTATAATCACCGATTTTGGCAAGACTACACTATAGACAAATAATATTAAAGATAAATAATATTAACCAATTCTCAATTTGACTAAAGACTTTAAAGTTGACAGTAAACAAAGAGTATATATATATGTGTGTGTGGGTGTGTCAAATACATCGTAGTGTGTAATGTTTAAATAAAATATTAGCATTCTGCACTTCTCTATATTCTTTATTCATACTCCTCGGTCCGCGCAATTTTCATAAAAAGGGATACGAAGTTTTAGCTTCACGTATTAATATATAAATACACGACATATATCTTTGTAATTAAAGGAGTGTTTTAATTGGTATTAGCATCAACAGTTCGATGTTTTTAATTGAACTTCAATTAAGTTTACTCCATTCAAATAGCTGAATAAGTTTTATTGTTATGATATTTTTTCAAAATTTTAAACTTTATATGGCTCACCTATAACGTTAAAAGTGTAGCTTGAACCAAATTTTCACCCCTTGATACGTGTATTTGTCTATATAATATCTATATAAGTATATATATTTACACTTATGTATGGTGTTTATGTATTTGTGATTGAATATAAATTTCAATGGCCCTACCATTAATTACTCTGCACTACCTTTGGTTGACTGATCGAGAATCGAGAATGCCTTAGTCATTGAAGGGAGGGGCCAGCCGTTGTAACTATACTGAGACCTTAGAACTCATATCTCAAAATGGGTGGCGGCATTTACGTTGTAGCTGACTATGGGCTACAGGAAACACTTAAAACAGTTGGACATGGTAACATAAAATATGGGACATCCAAAAAGGTGTATACATAAGTTAATTTTACAGGATGAATCGCTACTAAAAAAACCGAAAAGACCATACAAGAAACGGAAAATTGAAGAGTCTCCGTCAACTAAAGTCAAGCCTAAGAGACCTCTCGGCAGACCGCCGAAGCCAAAAGAACTGACTGAAATCGAGAAGGACCTCCTCATTATCAAGAATGCCACCAACGACATATCCAGTGATGATTCAAACAAACATAGTTCTGAGGGAGACAGACCTAAAGCCTTGAAACGGAGACGGGTTAGTTTTAACAATGAAGACAGTGTATCGGTCGATGGGGAAACGCAAAGTAAAAAATCAAAAAACGATTGAAAACATAGCACGTTATTACATATTTTACACGACACAAAACTTTTTTTAAGGATCAATCTTGTGTTTATTTTGTTAAATATACACCAAGGACTCGGAGTACGAACGATATTTGTAGAGTCGGCAATGACGGTAATAGTTTAATTAATAAAATAAACACAAAATTAAACCTCAAAGGCCTTTTTGGTAGTACTTTAGATTTGCTATTTCTATGTTGGTCCGTAGAACGTAGGTGATATAAATTTTGTTAATGCTATTTTTTTATTATCATGTGATAAAGTTTACGTTAATCAGATCAGACGCTTCAGATTACATTAGAGGTCTCAAACTTGTAACCTTTGTTTAAAGCAAGGCTAAAATATTATTTCCTGTTTAAATCGTCTCATACCGTAAATTATGAGCCAAAATCGGTCATTTGAGTATAACAATTTTTTTTGGTTTCTATATAAATTTCCAGAAAGACTTATTGTTTTGGTGACTTCATTTGTTCAATGGCCAACTAGAAGTATGTATGTGTAATTTAAGTGATTCTACTTTCAAAGTACAATATGCAATATTTTTGAGTTGTGCAAAACGCCTCAAACAAAAAAAAAAAACATGAATTACTTATCCATTGACTTCTACGGGAGTGGATTTAGTTTAGTTCAACTTTCTTATAGTGTTGGACGTTTTTAAGAAAGATGTATATCAGAGACTTTATTAGTTTTTAATACGTAGTTAATTATTACTGAACACTAAATAGGGAAGCTTTTTGACGCACTCACTGACAGTAAATCAGAATCATGTTGGAAGTACCACTTTTATTAATACCTATACCGACCAAGCTTTAGATATAAAGACCGGTTTTATAGGACTGTGGTCTGAGTAACTCATGTTGTAAATTGTTTAACATTTCATCGGGTAAAGAAGTCTTGAAATTCTGCCAAAAAATTGAATGAGGAAAGAGAATAATAATTGTCACATTTTTTTCTCAGGTCTGACCTTTTCTTTAGGTTTTTAACATTCTCAATTTGCACATGGCAGGCAATTTATTTACAATATCTCTTCAATGACCACCCATTACCAATAAGGAAGTTTCTCGATAGATTCATTCAGATATTGTTGTATTTAATATTCAATTATTCACTGACTGGTTTAATACCACACCCTGTACATAGGGAGGATCATCGAACTCAATAAAACCCATAACAAAAAAACAAAAATAAAACTTAACTAAATATATCCGAAGTCAACTCACTTTGGCACATCCGGATAATAATAATTAGTTGAAGATACAAATAGAAGTCTAAAGAAAAAAAAATTAAAATTGGTTTTAAGCCTAGAGATGATATCGATAATAGTGTTAAGTTTCATATCGATAATGGCTCATCGAAAATCGACTTTGATACTTACAAGCTGCAGGCACGGTGTTGTAAAATTTATCTTAAGTTATCGGGATCTCGTTTTTTTTTTTTGTGAAATTCATGTTTAGGACTATCAGATTATAATATCATATAAATAAATAAAAGAATAATGTAAGTTTTGAGATGTAGCAAAATGATCCGTATTCTTTTGAGATACAGTTGGTTTTTGTTTAAAAGCGTATTAGATCTGTTACGAAATTGTTCCTTTTGTGTTTTATGACGTAATTATAAATGAAGGGTATATTGTTGTATTTTTGTGTCGACAAAATGTATGTATAATATCGATAAATTGAACTAAGATTATCGATTTGGGCACATTGATGTAAATAATTAGGCTTTAAGTTAGTTTAAAAGAATGTAGCCATTGAAATAAATATTACTTTGTTACCTATACTGAAAGGGATGTTTTATTTTGTAGATGCTCTTCAAAACGTATGTAATCTGTGTATTTTTTAAAGGGTTATTTATATTGCTTTGCTCTTTTTTTTTTTTTTTTTTCTCCAACCGTAGCTGATGTTCTAGATCTAGAGAGACCATAATAATATCAGCGTAACCTTAACTAGCAGGTGAGCTCGTAAAGTCAATAAATCGTGTCAAATCCATAGATTTGGGCTAGAGCGCGTTGTAATAGGTTGAGGAAAAAGTTTCTTCGCATTTTGTAAGAAAATTTACAACCTTATTTAATATAGTTTATTTATATTTAACTAAATTATGTAGGTATAGAAGTCGTCGTGGCCTAAGGGATAAGACGTCCGGTGCATTCGTGCTGAGCAATACACCGGTGTTCGAATCTCAGGCGGGTACCAATTTTTCTAATGAAATACGTACTCAACAAATGTTCACGATTGACTTCCACGGTGAAGGAATAACATCGTGTAATAAAAATCAAACCCGCAAAATTATAATTTGCGTAATTACTGGTGGTAGGACTTCTTGTGAGTCCGCACGGATAGGTACCACCACCCTACCTATTTCTGCCGTGAAGCAGTAATGCGTTTCGGCTTGAAGGGCGGGGCAGCCGTTATAACTATACTGAGACCTTAGAACTTATATCTCAAGGTGTGTGGCGCATTTACGCTGTAGATGTCTATGGGCTCCAGTAACCACTTAACACCAGGTGGGCTGTGAGCTCGTCCACCCATCTAAGCAATAAAAAAAAAAAGATAGCCCTCTAAGTTTCTCGCCGGATCTTCTCAGTGGGTCGCGTTTCCGATCCGGTGGTAGATTCTGCGAAGCACTGCTCTTGCTAGGGTCAGTGTTAGCAACTCTCCGGTTTGAGCCCCGTGAGCTCACTACACGTTAGGGTGAAGCTGAAATAGCCTCTCAAGGCTATCAGCATAGGTACGAGAAAAAAAACCTCCACTAGTCTATGATGAATTTCAAATAATGGCTCTATATACAATTTTTGGTTTTAATAATGTTCAACGTATATAATAATTAATAATATATTTCTAAAAGAGCAAGGTATGGTTTTATTATCATTCTTCTAAATCAATCTTTAGTTCCAGAACTTTCAATAAATTAAATAAAACACGAATTTTTATCGCGCGTTAAGCATGTGTAGGTAGTTAGCATAATATTGAAATGTGAACAGTGATTACCTACGTAATTAAAACTTATTACGATTTTCGACTTAGATTTTTTTACAAAAAGGTACCTAGGTTCCACAAATAAACATTTCATTCAAAAATTAAAACCCACACAGACTTTCCGAAACACGCCAGCGCTCACTTGTTTCTTGTTTAACATTCGTCCTGTGTTCGACGAGTAAATAGAATATGGATCGCAATCTGGTTTATTTTAAATTTCCGACGGCCGTTAATCTTACGCAAAAGGCGCCTAATGGATTTTTTATTATTTATTTTATTTGCCTACATTTACGTCACAAACCGATAAAAACTCATTGCTACCCGAATAGGTACCGACGCTATATTTATACAGCGACGCGGGGGGTTAATTCAGCACCCTTGGGACTCCGCCTCCAAGGTTCTCTAAGACTTAAGGTCAAACAATAATCGCTAACACCAAAGCTTACATTCCCGCCCTCGCTTCGCTTCGGAAACTGTAATTTATTAGTGATTTCTCCACTATTTAATGGATGTTATTATGCATATAAACCTTCCTCTTCAATCACTCTATCTATTAAAAAAATCGCATCAAAATCCGCTGCGTAGTTTTAAAGATTTACGCATACATATAGGGATATAGGGACAGAGAAAGCGACTTTGTTTTATACTATGTAGTGATTTTTGTGAAGGCACAAATAAACTAATCGTTTCTCAATACGTTTTTTATTCATTAATCTAAAGCTCGTCAATAGATACCTATATCTACTAAATCTATATCTATACTAATATTATAAAGAGGAAAGATTTGTTTGTTTGTTTGTTTCGAATAGGCTCCGAAACTACTGGACCGATTTGAAAAATTCTTTTTCCATTAGAAGCCGACATTGTCCCTGATGAACATAGGCTACTTTTTTTAATTTTTTTTTTTTTGGTTTCATGTGTGTTAATGTTTCCGAAGCGAAGCGAGGGCGGGTCGCTAGTAAAAAATAAGATCAGTGAACGCACGTAATAGAAAAAGGTACCTGTACCTAGGAAATGTTTTTGTCTCTGTCCATTTATATACGTCGGAGCAGCCGATAAAATTATCAGACTTGTGACTACTCATTGTGGGTATAATACAAGAATCCTATAAAGTAATGTTCTTGATATTTAGTTTTCTAATTGATCACGACATACAACTCAATTCCTTTTATTTTTTTGAGCAGGGGGCCGAATCTCGTGCATGTGGTTTCTGCGACCAAGAGGCGCGCGGGGTTTGTGAGTTTTGACGGTTCGCAGATTTTGGGAGATGATCGCGGTCCCGAGGATGTTTTAAGGGCCTTACTCACCAAACGACTCCCCGTGCACTCTCTCACCCGACGTCCGATCTCCGCCTGGGGTTAGACTAAAACCCGATTAGAGTAGGTGGGCTCCCGCGGTCAACACACCAGACTCTGGTCAGGGTACCACCCCGAGGACGTTCGACGACCAACGACGCCGGTCTCCTTGTACGTCAATGTGTAAGGCCGGATGGTGCCGCTGGTGTTTCGGGTTACCCCGCTGGGTAAGAATAAGTCTGCTAGGTCAGAGCGTGATACATCACCACCCTGGTTGATATTCCACAGTACGTCCGGCGATGACAGCACCGCAGATCGCAGCCGTCGCCACGTCGTTCCATCCTCCTGGTACCAGCGAGCTAGAGTGACGGTAGCGTACGGTGCAACCTCGACCACCTCAGTGTGCTTAGTGCGTGTTTTTTAGCGTATAAATAAAATAACCCAATTTTGTATGCAGTTGGAACAGCGCCCCTAACGGCAAACGTTTTTTTTATATTTTTTTATTGCTTAGATGGCTGGATGAGCTCACAGCCCACCTGGTGTTAAGTGGTTACTGGAGCCCATAGACATCTACAACGCAAATGCGCCACCCACCCTGAGATATAAGTTGTAAGGTCTCAGTATAGTTACAACGGCTGCCCCACCCTTCAAACCGAAACGCATTACTGCTTCACGGCAGAAATAGGCAGGGCGGTGGTACCTACCCGCGCGGACTCACAACAGGTCCTACCACCAGTAAAACGTAGGCAAACGAACCCATTCCATACAAATATGAGCTAACTTTTAGGCTATCGAAAACGTAAAAAAACTCGCACTAAGCACACTGGTCGCCCCGTGACCACATACCGGGAGGAGACTGCCTCCTCACAGGATTCGGAGCTGGACGATCTCCCTCCTCCGGCCAGCGGCCCCCAAAGGCGTCATGCCACCAAGAGGGAAGAATAACTTTCCCTTTCCTGTTCCGCAAGTGGACTCGCAGACAGTTCAAAAGAGGTTCCCCACTCAAGGTAGGAGGTGACATTCATATTGTGATGTCTAAGATCTCCGGTAACCATTTAACAATAGGAAGAAAGAGAATAGCAAGATCATTACTTCTCGCGACCATTATAGTAAAGACATTAAAGTTAGATTTTTTTATTGCCCTTGTAGGCAGACGAGCTTACGGCACACCTGATGGTGAGTGGTTACCGTCGCCCATGCACTTCAACAATGCCAGGGGCCGAACCAAGCCACTGCCTTCCGCTTAAAACGCTCTAATTTTAAAAAGTTTATTTTATTATATAAAATTTTTAAACTAGGATCATGAATCGTCTTCTAACGTTTGTGAAGACAGCGTTTCTGAAACTTTTTTAAAATACCTACTTATTGCTGATGTGCTGATAGACGAAGATAACGCTACAACATAACGTACTATTAACAAAGGCGTTTGACCAACGAGTTCATTGAACGTATGCCAATTTAATGCCACCGTCAAACTCGAGACAAGAATCAGTATGTGAAGCAGTATATCAGGAGTATTCAATTTTTTTTTACGGAAATTAATAAATAAATAAAATTTGAAAATATTTATCACTAATAACATGATATATAATTTTACACTTCACTAATATAATGTCTCGACGGGCGTTATATATCTTTAGTTCTTTCTCATTCGCTCGCGTGCAAAATGTTGTAAGTTTGTCTCTGCTTAGCATTGATTGATCTTTTCATTGAGCTTAAAATCTTAGTATTAGGTACTAAAGAAAATACATACAACAAAGAGTTCTCATTCACGATCGTGCTCTACGGCGATGTCTGCAACGCCCACAGGGGGCTTACAAACTTTGAACTCCTCTGAACTAAATATGTTTGTTCGTAATTCGATCATACCAGAATGCTCCCCCGATGTTCGCCTGAATGTTCTGTGTAATTATAAAGGGGATTCTCTCGCTAATGTAAATAGCATTAGACAGGTAATTGTCATTTATTAATCAGATTACCATTTTAGTTAACGATCCATCAATTACTGCGTTAATTGATTTTGTATGGACATCATTTCTATTTAGATGAGATGTGGATTTATTATATTGAATAGTTAGTTATTTTAGCGGCCATTTTCTTAATTCGTTTTAATGTCGTGTAAAAGTTCGTAAAAGGCATAAAAAAGATGTGTGGTGTCGTGGGACACCGGATAGGAACGAAGTTCCTTATTATAAAAATATTAATTTTAAGTTCTATTCGAGGTATAAAGAAAATAATTATTCGGATATACATTTTTTATTATGATTTTTTAATTGATAAAAAAAATAAAAAAAAACTACTTTACAAAGCTATCAACTTAATTTTATTCACAATGATTTATAAAAAATATATAATAATAATATACAAAGAAACAGCTATTTATATGAATAACAATAATAACCGTCATCACGTGGACTATACATTAGACACTGTATAGCCATCATACTATACATAAATAATAAAAATCTTACGTTACGGACGTTTTTTCCCGGTTAGGGCAGGCGATGCTCGACTTCTGCGAGTCCACCATCTCGGAACGGGAGAGGGAGAGCTCTTCTTCCCTCTCGGCGCCGTGCCGCCGCCGTCGGGCCGGGGGTCGGAGGAGGGCGTTTGTCCAGCTCCAGCCCCTATGAGGAGGCAGTCTCCTCCCGGTGATGGTCACGGGGCGACCTAAGGGGGTTGAGGCTGCGCCACACGCTACCGTCACTCTAGCGCGCTGGCACCAGGAGGACGGGACGGCGCGTCGGCGGCTGCGGACTGCGATGCGGTCCGCATTTTCGTCGTCGCTGTCGTCGCCGAACATACTGTTGAAGAGCAACCCGGTCGGCGGTGTATCGCGTTCTGACCCGGCAGGCTGGTTCTGGCCCAGCGGGGTATCCCGGAACACCAGCGGCACTGCCCGGGCGGCCTGGTAGGGCCGCCGTACCGCGGAGACCGACGTCGTTGGTCGTCGACTATCGCCTCGACGACCCGTCGGTCGGGCGTCCTCGGGGTGGCGCCGCGTGTCTGGTTGTAGTGTTGACCGCGGGAACCCCCCTACTCTGTCCAGGTTCTGACCCCGGACGGAGATCGGACGTTGGGTGTAAGAGTGCAGGGGAGTCGTTTAGTGGGTGGGCCTTAAAATCCTTGGGCGCGCGATCTGCTCTCAACACCTGCAGATCGTTAAGTCTCACATACCCCGCGCGCCCCTTAGGCGCGGGGACCTCGTAGGAGGTTCGGCCCTCTACCCGAAAAAAAAAAAAAATGTACCCCTCCGCATCGTCCCATAAGGAACTTCGTTCCAAAAATTTCAAAATTTTTCTTCATAATAAATAGAAAGACGGGTGTACGTTGCAACTACTAATAAGTGGCCTCGGTTTAATTAGATTGTTAAGCCTTAATTATTTGGACATCAGCATAGTCGCATCGTGCTGATACTAGTATAGTGAGCATCTATCCTACATAATATAACCCAAGATAATTATCGCAAGTTAATTGTTTACAAAATGGAAACATAATTGCAGCTCAACTCATTAAAATTTCCTACGGCGATCTGAAAAGTGTTTAAAGAGATTTTTCATTTCTGTTTTCCTATATGAACCGGTACGATCCTATTGGTTCCTGCCATGGCTTTAGATTTATGGCGACATTCATACTATCTACTGGCTTTACCAACTACTATATAATATACCAGATGACCGTTTCTCCATAGCAACAAAAGTTAAATTAAAGAAACATGCTTCTAAAATATAGCGAGTAGTCGAATTTTTGGGCGTCACTTGAGCGCTTCTGTCAGTTCGTATCTGCATACGAAGCGATGGCGCGAGGAAAACGCATTAACAGCAACCGTATTCGATGCTCCTACGAATTTAATTCGCGTTAATATGAGTTCTTAGGGGTATCAATAGGCGAGATGCCTATTTCGGCCGCGAACCAGTGGAGTTTTGCGGTTTGAAAGGCTGCCGTTATCAAATAAAACAAAAAACAAAAAGTGAGCCGTCACGGGACGCCTGGCAGATGTGAAACATCGACTTTATTTTGTAAAAGTAATATGCAGAAAAGAACAGATTGTGATAGGAACTAAATATTGTTTTCAAGTAAAACACAGGATGTGTACTGTATGCTTTTTTTTTTTTTTTTTTTTTTTTTTTTTTTTTTTTTTTTTTTTTTTTTTTTTTTTTTTTTTTTATTGCCCTTGTAGGCAGACGAGCATACGGCCCACCTGATGGTGAGTGGTTACCGTCGCCCATGGACTTCAGCAATGCCAGGGGCAGAGCCAAGCCGCTGCCTACCGTTTAATACTCTCCACAAGCCTCGTTTGAAGAAGGACATGTCATAGCGCTCGGGAAACACCGTGGAGGGGAGCTCATTCCATAGCCGGATGGTACGTGGCAAAAAAGACCTCTGGAAACGCACTGTGGATGACCGCAGTGGCTCCAGGTAGTATGGATGAACTCTACTCCGGTGGCGGGCGGTGCGATGGTAAAAACGAGATGCCGGTATCATCTCGAACAATTCCTCAGAGCACTCCCCATGGAACATACGGTAACAAAATACAGAGGGAACCGAAGTCCCTCCGCAGACCCAGAGGCTCCAAACGATCCGTGAGAATGGGATTATCGACAATCCGAACGGCCCTTCTCTGTATGGAGTCAAATGGAAGAAGCTGGTATTTGGGAGCCCCGGCCCAGAGATGGGAGCAGTACTCCACGCGAGGCCGGACTTGTGCTTTATAAAGCAAAAGCCTTTGTCCAGGCGTGAAGTACCGCTTCGCTCTGTTGAGGACTCCCAGCATTTTGGACGCCAACTTGGCTTTGCCTTCCAAATGACTCCGAAACTGGACATCGCTCGAAATGTCGACCCCAAGTATCCCAATACTCTCGGAAGGTTGCAGGGATACTCCTTGGAATTGCGGCGCCATGACAAAGGGGTCCTTCTTCGCAGTGAACGCGCAAACTTGTGTCTTTAACGGGTTGAATTGAACCAAGTTCAATTCACCCCATTTGGAGACTCGCCCCAGAGAGTTCTCCACTTCAGACACAAGTTTTGATCGTCTCTCTTGCACCACGCTACGAGAGAGACTCTGATGGCCGATATATCGCGCATCCCCCGTGCTGTCATCCGCATAGCAATGCATGCCATCAATAGACAGCATGTCATTGATATACAGGATGAAAAGCGTGGGGGAGAGCACCGAACCTTGTGGAACGCCAGCGTTAATGGTCATGGTATCAGAACAATCACCGTCTACAACGACCGTGATGTTCCGCCCATCCAAAAAGCTAGCGATCCACTTGCAGAGACCCTCGGGGATTCCGTAAGATGGTAACTTCGACAGAAGTGCCCTATGCCAGACCTATGTGTACTGTAGTAAACAACACTGTATACACTACGGAGTATACACTATAGGTATCCGAGCTCAGTGTAGCGAGAGAGATGGCTTAACGCCGGATCGAGTGGGAGAAAATCACACAGTCGATTGCGCATGGCGACGCGTCGCCATGGCATGCGTCGCCACGCCAGAAATCGGTTTTACGTGCGGCTATAGATGTTTCACATAAAAAAAAATCATATCAAATGATAATTCAGAAAAATTGTAACTGTAATTATTAATAGTTAAAACATTTTTAACAGTTTTATCTAACGCTTTTATTATTATTATATCATATCCAAATTTTCGAATACTATACGAGTTCTGCGGTGACGGAGATCTAAAGTTAGACTTAATTAGGTATGTCTATGACTCGCAAAAACTGAAGAAATTTACACCAACAAAATCAATTAAATTTAGAATAACTTAATTTACTATTTTTACAATCGTCGATAAACAATTCTGTGATTTCGATAACGATTAGTCCTTATTGCTCGACTAAATGTTAATTTTAATTAAGAACGGGTAACATCGGATATCGTTGCATTTGTTTTGGCGGGCGATCGTAAAGTCATTTAACTAATTAACAGCCTGGCCACGGGACATTCGCCGATACGAATATTCGCGCGGTGCGAACGGCGAAGCGTCTAGCGACTAAAACAAGCGCATAGAAATGTACCTAACAAGCCACGCGCACCGGCGACCGGCGAAGCGACCGGCGAAATGTACCGAGCGAATCGCGCGGTGCGGCGGGCGAGCAAAACAAATGCATGAATAAGGACGGCGCAAGCCACGGAGTCGAGCGGTAGTCGCGGCGAATAGTGCAGTGATTAAATGAGTTTAGTTGTTTTCGCCGCGAAAAATGAACGCCGAAATTTTTATATTTTATATTTTTTATTAATTTTTTTTTTATATATTTAAACTCGTCGTGGCCGAACGGATAAGACGTCCGGTGTTGAGCGATGCACCGGTAGTCGAATATCAGGCGGGTACCAATTTTTGTAATGAAATACGTACTCAACAAATTTTAATGTTCACGATTGATTTCCACGGTGAAGGAATAACATCGTGTAATAAAAATGAAACCCTCAAAATTATAATTTGCGTAATTACTGGGGGTATGACCTCTTGTGAGTCCGCGCGGGTGGGTACCACCACCCTGCCTGTTTCTGCCGTGAAGTAGTAATGCGTTTCGGTTTGAAGGGTGAGGCAGCCATTATAACTATACTTGAGACCTTAGAACTTATATCTCAAGGTGGGTGGCGCATTTACGTTGTGGATGTCTATGAGCTCCAGTAACCACTTAACACAAGGTGGGCTGTGAGCTCGTCCACCCATCTAAGCAATAAAAAAAAATAGTTGAAATACTAGCTAGACCAGCTATTTGGAAGTCTAGCCACTCAAAGTATTTCTCGTACTTCTTGTGGAATTCTCCATCTATAGGTATACTCCGATTCTTATTCAAATCATGTACTTCACAATCTTTTCCAAATAATAGGTCCTGAACCAAAAAACTATTAATTTGTAAGCAATATCGAGATAATTTCGATATAGACATTTCGCTGTCGGACTTCCTTACTAGTCGCGGCGGCGAACGTGAGTACCCGTGGCCTGCAAACGGTGCTGCGCGAATGGTCGCCTCGCCCACCGCTTCGCTGTTCGCACCGCCGATCCCCGTGGCCAGGCCGTAACTGTGCATTTTATTCCCTTGTTGACAGCGGTCGCACGTGGTTATCATTCAAAATTCAAAAACCCATCGGTTCTAAATCACTAATTATTCTTGTAATCCCTGATCCTATAAGTGATTTGAGCGTCTGTATGATTCAAGTAATAAAGAGTCAACATTAAAATCCACGTATTTCGACGACACCTGTGTGCTTAGTGCGAGTTTTTTAACGTTCTCGATAGCGTAAAAGTTAACTCATATTTGTATGGAATGGGATCGTTTGCCTACGTTTGCCGCTAGGGGCGCTGCTCAAACTGCATACAAAATTGGGTTAACTTTTACGTTATCGAGAACGTTTAAAAAAACTCGCACTAAGCACACTGAAGTTCAAAACCCACATTTCAATTCTGTGCACAAGTTCGCGAATCAACTACCACATGACAGTTCGCGTATTGAGGCATCCCTGATATACTATAACATACACTAATTCTTCTTTTTCTCCACCTTATCCCACTAGGTGGGGTCGGCACAGCTAATTTTTCTCTTCCATTCTCTTCTATCAGCCGTCATCTCAACACTCAGTCCTCTCTCTCTCATATCGTCATTCACACACTCCATCCATGTCTTCTTCGGTCAACCTCTTCCCCCTCTACCTTGCACTACCATTTCCATACATCTCCTAGTCACATGCATCTCCTCTCTACGCATCACATGTCCATACCACGCTAACCGTCCGCTCTCTAATTTGTTGATTACCGGGCCTACTTTCACACTTCCACTGATATAGGCATTCTTTATCTTGTCCATTCTTGTTACTCCACACATCCATCTCAACATTCGCATCTCTGCCGTATGCACTCCTCCTTCATGGTTTACTTACGTTACAACATACACTTATTAATTTAATTAATCGGTTATTTTTCCATCGAAAACCTACACGTTAACGCGAACAAACACGTTCTTGGATAATAAAAATAAAAAAAAGAACTCTCGTAAACTCACCACATGCCGAAATTTTAAGAGCCCCCGACTTCGCATTCGTGCCCGGTATTTAGCATACGAATAAAACGTATTCGGAAGCTGAAAAACTTCACTGCGGTTTTCGGGATTAGGGCCGAAACGAGCTGAATACGTTCATTTATAGAGAGGCGCTTCTTAATATTTTTTTATGGAGGAATTTAGGTTAAAAATCAAAGTTTCTTGTGTACTTAGAACAAACGTTTTTATAAGCGCAGAATTGATATTATTTTTTAATATTGCGACTTATGTTTTTTTTTATTGCTTATGTGGGTGGACAAGCTCACAGCCCACCTGATGTTAAGTAGTTACTGGAGCGCATAGACATCTACAACGTAAATGCGCCACCCACCTCGAGATATTAGTTCTAAGGTCTCAGTATAGTTACAACGGCTACCCCACCCTTCGAACCGAAACGCATTACTGCTTCACGGCAGAAATAGGCAGGGTGGTGGTACCCACCCGCGCGGACTCACAAGAGGTCCTACCACCAATAGTTATGTTTAAGTGTCACGCGATTCAAATTAGAGATCGAATTTTCTTTAATATAGTACAACAGTATGGAGAGTAGAAATAAGACCATCTCAATATAATAAAAGTGTCTGAGCTGAAAGACTGTAAGGGAGAAAATTACGGTGGCGCTATAGTAGCAAGTGGAAATACTTTAAAAACAGCGCCATAAACTACCACACCTTCAATTCAGAACACTTTACTCTTTTTACTGATATATCCTTATTATAATTTCCATTTCCTACACTGGCGCTATCTCGGTTCGTCTTCGAACAATAAAATTTGTTGTTTACAGGTGGACCCTTTTTACACGCTTTATATTAGCTTTACTTGTATGTATGTTTGTTTGTTTTTTTTATGATTGAAAGATTACTGGTGGCCCGGAGGCCTTTCCAGCTTCACCAGGACAGGTGGGCGAGCAAAGGCTCAGCCAGGAGGGGTGGGATTTGCTAACAACTGCCCGAGCGCCTCCGAAGGAGACCTAACAACTCAAGAGCAATTGCTTCGCGAATGAATCTACTACCGGATCGGAATCGCGACCCACTGAGAAGATCCGGCGAGAAACTCAGCGGGCTGATGCATGGGTTAGGTTGCACGTCGACCTCTTTGTCGAGTTCGACGAGTACGGTTACCGGGGTTCCGCAGCCTGTTCCTAGTGTTAGAGCTGAAGGTATCTAATGCAAGAGTTATTGGATCTGATGGATCCGTAGGGACGTGTCTAGGGCGACGACGGTGACTTGCTCCTGCGTGATCAGGATTCGGGGAGTAATCAGCGGCGGCAACGATAAGGCGGTTATCATGACGCATAGCCTTATCGAAGTAACGTTCCGACACTGACTTCATGTGTTTACGGATCGATTCGAGGCCCAGGTCGTCGTGTAGGTCGACGTTCCTCACGAACCACGGAGCCCCGACGGCTAACCTGCAAAAGCGGGATTGTAGGGATTGGAGGGTGTCTATGTGTGTGCGGGCCGCGTGAGCGAACACCACACTCGCGTAAGTCATGACGGGCCTTATGCAAGTTTTGTAAAGTGTCACCTTGTTCCGAAGGGACATTTTACTCCGCTTACAGATCATGGGATAGAGTCTACCGAGAATAAATGCGGCACGGTCACGGACTGTTTTTATATGCGGGCGGAATGTCATGGATGCATCCAGGGTGACTCCCAGGTACTTGACCTTCCTGGTCCAGGGTATAGGTTGGCCGAAGAGGGTGATCGGGGGTGTGATATTTCTCCTCCTAATGCGGGAGGAAATAAGCGGAGAGTTATGTATGTTTGTATGTTTGTAGCTGACTCATTTAGACGCGATTATAACCCACTTTAAACTGTCAGATTTCGTTCAAACTTTGTAGATTTATCGAGAATCGATGACAAGTCAGTATTAAAAAACAAATTGAAAAATTAATATTGAAAAAATTGAAATTCAACTAAAAAATGAAAAATAAATAATAGTTCAAAAAAACTAACAAAATACGCTTTTATAGAAAATCCAACTAAAAAATAGAAAATAAATGGGAATTAAAAATTCAAATTTATTAAAATTTATTTTCTATTTTTTAGTTGAATTTTCCATAAAAGCGTATTATGTTAGTTTTTTTTAAACTATTATTTATTGGTTGAGCTGGGTTTGATTTTAATAGTATTTTTATATGATTCCTTTTACGAAATATGGTATACGCAACGAGACCACGAGTAGGTAAATGAAAGTATACTTAATTTCAAACCAATATAATAGGGAAGGTTTGCTTTATAAAGTTATAGCAAATTAGCCTAATTAGCTAGTACTAGAGGTCCCGCAGTAGTCGAAATTCGACTATAATTAATTGGAATCGTAATTTGTAAGCTTGTACACTATTATGATTGTATTTTATACTTCTATAATCACGAATTTCGCCAAGACCACACTTTAAAAAATACTATCTAAGAAAAACAATATTTAATCTATTCTCAATTTGACCACAGACGTCAAGAACAAAAGTTTGACAATAAATAGTATGCATGCGTGTGTGCGTCAAATACATGGTATGTAGTGTGTGCAATGTTTTCTTTACTGATTTAATGTATCTTTTATGCATTATTTAAAAAAAATATTAGCATTGTGCACTTCTTCTCTATATTCTCTAGAAGTGTGGAAAATTTCATACTCCTCCGTCCGCGCAATTTTCGTAAAAAGGGATACAAAGTTTTTGCTTCACGTATTAATATATAGATAGTTAGAATTGCAATCCAATACGAGGTGTATACACAGAAACCTATTAGCATTTATCCGATCCCGAAATCGCGGCCTTCCGCTTCAAAATATAGGTCATGCATTAACCTAAGCACGCAATTTTCTACTTGCATACAAGTATATGCGTAGTCAACCTCAACGTTTCGTCACAATTTACGTAAATGTGCTTTAAAGCGTTAAGCGCTTTCGCACATAAAAGCATTACGAGCTTGTATAAAATTCCGAAACGTGTTTACCCTTAATATAACCAAGTGCTTTAGCAGGGCTGGATTGGGATTCGAACCTCATTTTTAAATCACCCCACCAGTATGCTTAGTGCGAGTTTTTTAACGTTCTCGATAGCGTAAAAGTTAGCTCATATTTTTTTTATTGCTTACATGAGTGGATGAGCTCACAGCCCACCTGGTGTTAAGTGGTTACTGGAGCCCATAGCCATCTACAACGTAAATGCGCCACCCACCTTGGGATATAAGTTCTAAGGTCTCAGTATAGTTACAACGGCTGCCCCACCCTTCAAACCGAAACGCATTACTGCTTCACGGCAGGGTGGTGGTACATACCCGTGCGGACTCACAAGAGGTCCTACCACCAGTAAATTTCATTGTTGTAAATAAGATTACATATATGTATGCACTTTGAACGTGATAAAATAAATTTGGATTAATAGCTAATATTCTGTGTATTATTGATTCTTCTTCGGTACTTTCTTGATAGAGCTGTATGTAGAGTACGTACCTGTTGTAATGTGGGGGTAACACACGCCATACGTCAACAGGTGACCGCCATACGTCACCCGACGACGCCGAGCCACATATTAAAACTCTACGCGCCTGGAAACTGCCGTATCGATGTGCACTCTAACTTTTGTGAATGCATTTTATTGGATGTGGTATTTTATTGAGTTTTCAATTTGTAATCATCACACTCTTAAAAATAAAACGCCAGGTGTAAACATATTGATTACAAAGAAAATAAACCGGTATTGAAATTAATTGTTAAATAAAAAATTAAATTGTAATCATTTATTTCAGAAACCAGTTCTATATGAGTACATAGAATCATTGAAATTTTATTAAAATTATTTTAAACACACACGCGCATAAATGATCTGTGGTCACTAGCGTAAACGGTTTGCATCCGGAGTGCTCAATATGCAGTCCGGTCCAGTGCTGCATCATTGTGAACTCTAAAGCCTCCAGACAAAAATCTGCTGGCAATCGTTTGTCTAGTGCAATACCATCGCCGGCCGCCACCGGAGTAGACTTCATCCATACTACCTGGAGCCACTGCGTTCATCCACAGTGTGCTTCCATAGATCTTTTTTGCCACGTACCATCCGGCTTTGGCATGAGCTCCCCTCTACGGTGTTTCCCGGGCGCTATGACATGTCCTTCTTCAAACGAGGCTTATTGCGAGTACTTAACGGTAGGCAGCGGCTTTGTTCTGCTCCTGGCATTGCTGAAGTCCATGAGCGTCCGTGAGATAATCACTCATCTTAAAGTGGGCCGTATATTCGTCTGTCTACAAGGTCAATAAAAACACATAACGCACAACTTTTGTGGTACATGTATTAATTGAATGCGCTAAATTTGTAAATTTTCGGAATCACTGGTTGTAGAGTGATAAAGTGGTGGGGCGATGACCCCGGACGCTTGACACCACAATTCTGCCTGAAGCAGTGTTGCGACATTACCACCACTATAACTATTTAGTCTATGAGCAAACCACACACGCATTCAAGTCATATAGACTGACACATTGACAGATATGGAACTTGGATGTAATTTTTATGCAGTTGATACGATTCAGAATTATAAAACCAATCCTGTGTACTAATTAATTGACCCAGTGATAATTGTGGTGTTTCATCTATACTAATATTATAAAGGGGAAAGATTTGTTTGTTTGTTTGTATTGAATAGGCTCCGAAACTACTGAACTGATTTGAAAAATTATTTCACTGTTTGGAAGCTACACTATTCCCGAGTGACATAGGCTATAATCTTTTTTGAAAAAATTAGGGATCCTTACTAAAACTCCAATAATGTAACCCAAGGCGTAAAAGAATTACCTAAAATATTATTTACATCGCGTGCCCTGCGAAAACTATTGATGACAGAATAAAATTATGTACTACGACTTTGTAGAACACATTAGTATTTACAAAAGGGTCGCGACAGCATATGTCTAACTATTATAGTTATGCTGCATTAATTTTATTTTATTTAAAAAAATAAAACAACGAAAAATTTCGTTGAAATTTTTGTTAAAGACCCGAGCGGAGCCGGAGCGGACCGCTTGTATAGAATAAAAATGACTTGTAGTGTTTCTATTATCCCGAAGCCCTCAATGAATCTCTAACTGGTTTAGTTTAGTTAGTTTAGAACTGGTGGTAGAACCTCTTGTGTGTCCGCGCGGGTAGGTACGACCGCCTTACCTATTTCTGCCGTGAAGCAGTAATGCGTTTCGGTCTGAAGGGTGGGGCAGCCGTTGTAACTATACTTGAGACCTTAGAACTTATATCTCAATGTGGGTGGTGCATTTACGTTGTAGATGTCTATGGGCTCCAGTAACCACTTAACACCAGGTGAGCTATGAGCTCGTCCACCCATCAAAGCAATAATAAAAAAAAAGCAGTTCGCACATTTATAGTGGTAAAAAGTAAAATGAAACTTTGTTCATTGGCACCCGTTGTTTGTCGACAGAAGATCTTAAGTAAGACATTTCGACTGTTAATTATAACACGTGTCTACATTCCCAACATACGTAAAATTCTCATCCTATTTTTCCTGTCTAAATTTCATACACCTTGGTTGAAAATTAAATATCTATAAAATAAAATACAAATCTGTAGAACATAAGAATTGCGTAGTTAATTGAGGTATGGACCTTAAGTCACACGATGGGTGTTGACGTTCACATTAAGATGCTTATAAGCTCCTTTAACCGCTGACGTAACTCTGAAAATCTGATTATCGACAGTATTAATGGCAGCTTCGTTATTCTCATCTAAATTCCAGTGCCTTTTATTGTTTTCTAATTAAACTGGATCCAAGACAAGTGTCATTTCTCCTCTGTGACGATGAGTAGCGGATGAATACCAGATGCCATATCCAAAAGACTTTTGCACTCCATGTAATCCGTCTCCAAAGATACAAAGTGAAGCACAAAATATTTCCGCGCTCCGAACTTTAGTTATTAACAGCCAAACTTGCTATTTGCACATAAATTTATAGTTCAGAATTCCTTCCATATATAGCTATAAAGTGGCTCTTCATTAATCATACATACAGGGTGTCAGAATTAGTTCTATATATAACTGTAGAGAAACTCTTTATTAATCAAATATACAGGGTGTATTCCGGGAATCTGATATAAGATCTGATATCTTTGTTAGGCGAATAACAACAAACTTTGAAGGACAACAAAGCGAAGATCTTCCATTAAAATTGCTCAGTAGACCGACGGTTCGAATGTTATTGTTCCGAATTTATATATAACTGGCGACCCGCCCTCGCTTCGCTTCGGAAACATTAAATTTTATTATTGATAGCTGAGTCCCGCGATGCTAGACATATGCTGTCGGACACTTTTTGTAAATAATAATGTATTCTACAACGCTGTAGTACATTATTTTATTCTACCATCAATAGTTTTCGCAGGGCACGCGATGTAAAGAATATTTTAGGAAATTTTTTTAGACCTTGGGTTACATTATTAGAGTTTTAGTAAGGATCCCTAATTTTTTCAAACATGATTATAGCCTATGTCACTCGGGAATAGTGTAGCTTCCAAACAGTGAAGAATTTTTCAAATCGGTTCAGTAGTTTCGGAGCCTATTCAAAACAAACAAACAAATCTTTCCTCTTTATAATATTAGTATAGACTAGCCGTACCCGTCCGCATTTTTTTTTTTAATTTTTTTTTATTGCTTAGATTTGTGGACGAGCTCACAGCCCACCTGGTGTTAAGTGGTTACTGGAGCCCATAGACATCTACGACGTAAATGCCGCCACCCACCTTGAGATATAAGTTCTAAGGTCTCAGTATAGTTACAACAGCTGCCCCACCCTTCAAACCGAAACGCATTAACTGCTTCACGGCAGAAATAGGCAGGGTGGTGGTACCTACCCGTGCGGACTCACAAGAGGTCCTACCACCAGAAAAAAAAATCGAATAAAATCACCTAAGAACTACTTACGAATAGATAAACACATCCATTTTATGTGCACTCGACTTTTTAACCGACTAAGCGGGCTCCGGATGAAAAATTAAAAATGCCATCACTTTTTAATAACTCCATTGTCAACCGAAGCGGTTCTTAAAGCGCTTAACGGCACTTGGAAATTTAATTTACTTTAATTAGAAACTTTTACAGTGTCGTTAAAGTATGACCACGGTCAGAGATAGCATGACGAAATCACACCATAAATATTACGTAAAACCTCTTTGTGGTTGTAGCGATGAGTACAATACGGTCCCAGATCAACTGGTGATATATTCCGAGCATCTACAGCTTAGTAGCATTGAAAACCTTACCCAGTTGATTATAACTTAATATTGATTGTTACTTATTATTACATATATATATAGTTTGTTATTTACCCTCTTAGTAGCGTGCGCCATTTTGAGAAGGCGGCACGACATGAGAACCCTCTCATCGTAGCCGCTGGAAACTACATACCCGACCCAGTAGACCGAATGGTAAACCGTCGACGTCGCCCAAAGCACGTCATTACGGATCCCCCTGATCCATTAACGGTGCTTTTAAGCACCACAAGCACCGGTCACCGTCCTCATCGAACCCGTCGCTCGCGACGAAGGGCTCGACGAGCGAACTAACCCATAGACACAGCCCACTGAGTTTCTCGCCGGATCTTCTCAGTGGGTCGCGTTTCCGATCCGGTGGTAGATTGTGCGAAGCACTGCTCTTGCTAGGGTCAGTGTTAGCAACTCTCCGGTTGAGCCCCGTGAGCTCACCTACAAGCGTTAGGGTGAAGCTGAAATAGTCTCTCAAGGCTATGCTCAAGCATAGGTAGGAAAAAAAAAACATATTAGCGAGAAATTTGCACTCAGAAATAAATAAGTCAATCACACTATTTGATAAACACATAATGTTTTCGTAGTATATAATAATATTATATAAGATAACGGAGAAAACAAAGCTAGGCGCTAAGAGATAGTAGTTAGATTATATTCCGAAGATATTATTTTAAGTTAAACTTTAAATTACTGGTAGTAGGACGTCTTGCGAATCTGCACGGTTAGGTACCACCACCCTACCTATTTCTGCCGTGAAGCAGTAACGCGTTTCGGTTTGAAGTGTAACGCAGCCGTTGTACAGTAAAAATGTAGACCTTAGAACTCATGTCTCAAGGTAGTTGGCGGCATTTACTTTGTAGATGTCTATGGGCTCCGGTAACCACTTAACAACAGGTGGGCCGTGAGCTCGACAACTCACCTAAGCAATAACAAAATTTTTTTATTGTTTTCCATCTAAGAACGAAGTTACGTCCCGTATAATATTCGCTTTCACCGCCAGCGGTCGTTTTTCGCTTTAAACATCCACTCACCTAAAAAGCCAACTTGCTAAACTCATTACCGCTGTACGCTGTAAAGAATTGAACGCAAAACCACTCGAGACCAGGTGCGTTGTAGCCAAACCACGAACGAGACTAATAAATAACGTCTGCTCTGTAATATTTATATTTTTAAACTTGCAAAATACATACTTATTAGGTCGTTTTTTTTCCCTATCTATTCTAGTAGTAGCCTCGAGAGGTTATTCTAGATTCGCTGGATTAGTAGGTGAGCTCACGGGGTCAAACCTGACGACGTTGCTAACACTAACCCTAGGAAGAGCAGAGCTTCGCAGAACCTACCACCAGATCGGAAGCGCGACCCACTGAGAAGATGCGGCGAGAAACTCAGACAGACTTTATCCTTCACATACTCTCAAAGAAACAGTCGAAAGATGTCTAAATCACAACGTCGATGTGGATGTCATATATTTCAAGTGTATAGTTATATGATGTCATTATGTAGATAGGTTTATATCGACGCTTGAAAGACAAACGTGGCTACAGTAGACTAATTTAAAGTGGAAATACCTGAAAAAAATTCAATTTTAACGAATCTAGCTGTAGGATTGAAATGATTTTAATAGACCTAGAATTATTATTTTTTTGCGCGTCGAATATGGTTATTGCCTATCATTTATGTACAAAGCAGTTATTGTCGCTTAGTCACGTTTGCCTTTCAAGCGTCGATATAAATGTGCTTTATATATACATACCTCTACTCACTTTGTTCTAAAGGCCACTCTTAGGTCACGAAGCGGAAGGATTAACGAATGCTCTTTCATTCAATGTTGATTTACCGACGGGGCTTCATGATAGCGTCGATTAAGACTTATAGCGTAAATGTTTGAGCTAAACTAAAGCAAATCGGATATTTATTGTCTAAAGATTAGCAAATATTCACGATTGACTTTCACGGTGAAGGAATAACATCGTGTAATAAAAGTGAAACCCGCAAAATTATAATTTGCGTAATTGCTGGTGGTAGGACCTGTTGTGAGTCCGCACGGGTAGGTACCACCACCCTGCCTATTTCAGCCGTGAAGCAGTAATGCGTATAATTGAGACCTTAGAACTTATATCTCAAGGTGGGTGGCGCATTTACGTTGTTGATGTCTATGGACTTTAGTAACCACTTAACACCAGGTGGGCGGTGAGCTCGTCTACCCATCTAAGCAAAACAAAAAAAAATCGTCTCTCATTGGATCAGATGTCCGGTGTTCGCGTATCGAGCTATACCAATATCTTTATCATCATTATCAGCCCACAGTTGTCCACTACTGGACTTAGGCCTCTCCTAATTTACGTCACTGACAGGGCGGTGAATAAATAGATTTGAACAACGGCACAGCCGCATTTGGTAGCCAATGCATCGAATCCCGCAGGTAACGCGAATTCTGACATCTATCCCGAGAAGAGAGACCCAAATTTTATATATATTTATTTTTTATTGCATAGATGGGTGGACGAGCTCACAGCCCACCTGGTGTTAAGTGGTTACTGGAGCCCATAGACATCTACAACGTAAATGCGCCACACATCTTGAGATATAGTTCTAAGGTCTCAGTGTAGTCACAACGGCTGCCCCACCTTTCAAACCGAAACGCATTACTGCTTCACGGCAGAAATAGGCGGGGCGGTGGTACCTACCCGTGCGGACTCACAAGAGGTCCTACCACCAGTAATTACGCAAATTATAATTTTGCGGGTTTGATTTTTATTGCACGATGTTATTCCTTCACCGTGGAAGTCAATCGTGAACATTTGTTGAGTACGTATTTCATTAGAAAAATTGGTACCCGCCAGCGAGATTCGAACACCGGTGCATCGCTCGATACGAATGCACCGGACGTCTTATCCTTTAGGCCACGACGACTTTCATATATCTTGGCATAAATAGACAAGGTCGTAGTGCCTATCCATATTGACTTACAGCTCGTAGTACCACTAGCAATTGGTAATTAATAATAATAATAATAATAATACGAATCACGCACGGTAATCCGGCCAAAATTTAGGATGCACTGTGTTATAGGTACCAGAGACTGACAAACATACTTTAATACGTTTAAATATATATATATTATTTATAGATAATGAATACCGAAACAAAGAACAAACAAACCTGTTCATCTCACGAATGTTTGCCCGATGTGGAAATCGAACTCACGAAACTCGGCGCTACAGTTTGAGGCGCTAACTACTGTACCAGCGAGTCAGCTATCGGTCAGTAATGACACGCAAACTTAGTGGATTTTTATCATATGATATAATGTCTTCATCGTGGAAGCACGTGTACATGTTTCAATTACGTTTTGCCTTAGCAAGGTAACTTTTGAATATGAACATTGTTTATGTATAAACAGTCTTGTGTTTAGGCCACGACGACTACTTCAATGACTTTGAATTTAGAATGAGCTCCTAGATCGAGAAGCGAGATAGAAAAAAAAAATTAATTGACAAATAAACAAATATAACCGATTCTTTGTTCTTAATATCCGTTGTGTTCTTTTGTTTTTCATCTGTTTATGATTTTTAAATTTATTTCTGTAAGATTAGTTTTGCACTCTGTACGATTTTAACATATTTGTAGTTAAAATAATCATTGATGGTTTTTTTAAAAAGGTTCTCTCTGTTCTACAGATCAGTTCTGTAGACAGATAAAATAGTTGTTTTCAGTAGACTTTAAACAAAAATATAAAAACAATATTCATAGGTTCATTACCGCTACGATAAAACCGAAGCTCGAAGAATAAATACGCGCTGATTTCCGAGAGTTTTCAACCTTTGCCTTTCCCCACTTTAGAGCATAAAAATCTACTTTAAACGAGTATATGCATTTCGAAATCTATATAATAATATGTATTAATACATGAAGCAAAAACTTTGTACCCTTTTTTATCAAAATTGCGCGGACGGAGAAGTATGAAATTTCCCACACTTATAGAGAATATCGGGAAGGAGTGCAGAATGTTAATATTTTTTAAAATTATGCATAAATAATTTATTAAATCAATAAAAAAAAAACATTACACACACTACCAAGTATTTGGCATAACACGGATGCATGTTGTCAAACTTTTCTTATTGCATATGAGTCGTCTATTATCAAAGGTGGCAATCTGTGCATTTGGACAAAAAAAATTTATTGATATGTCAATTCAGATTGATTTGAATATAATCGTCTCCTTCAAAGAATACGGTTCAAAACCTGCATTAAATAAAGGTTAATAGTTAACCTGTTATTTATCTAAGATGTCGTTCCGAAGAGTTTTGTGACTGCCAATGGAATACAAAGTCAATAATTCGTTTTTCTGATTTACCAATCATTGTCCAAAAGTCAGATTGCCGGCTTTGATAATAGTCGACTCATATAGTCTGTGGTCAACTTGAGAATAGATTAATATTGTTTGTCTTTATTATGTCTAAAGTGTAATCTTAGTAAAATATGTGATTATAGAAGTATAATAAATAGTATTTGACAACAGAACCCTAATAATGATCGAACTTATAATTTCAATTAATTTTATAGTCGAATTTCGACTTCCAGGCGACCACTAGTCGACATAATTACTTCAGTGCGCCACGTAGGCCACCGGTGACCTACGCCGCAGACATCTTGTTAAGATAGACTCCAAAGCCATTATTTGAATTGCATTCTTCTCAAGATGGCGACTCCGCGAAAACGCTGGTAAGTTTCGTTAAATTTGACAATATTCGAAATTCAACTAGCGCGTTATTAATAATGAAAACGCTGGTAAGTTTCGTTAAATTTGACAATATTCGAAATTCAACTAGCGCGTTATTATTAATTCAAAACTCCCTAAGAATTAATAGTGAATAAAATCCGGAAATCGCAATCCAATGAATTATTAAATTTGATTTCAGCAATACGATTGTCAGTATACGATACGATATATGGTAATACGATATCGTAAACGATTTTGTTTGATATCGCTTACAAAGGCATAAACTCAATAGAAGTATTCGTCGGCAATATCCGACAAAGAAGCTTAACGCGGTACTTTCTAGCAGTGCTGTGGTGTTCCGTAAAAAGATTTATACATTCCTTTTTTTCTTATACCTTTTGTACAATTTAATCTGAAGACCAAACAGATTTAGCGGCTTAAATTATTTTCTTTCATACGCCAATGGAGAAAAATATGACGGCAAACAGATTTTATCCTTGTGTCGAAAAGTGGGCGATGGAAATTAACGTCTATGAGATCCGTTAGTTCAATAAGCAGTGAGCTATTTCTATTCACATCAATAGAGAAGAATGTCATAGGTTCTTAGAAACACTAGAGGTCCCGCAGTAGTCAAAATATTCGACTATAATTAATTGGAATTGTAAGTTTGTACACTATTATGATTGTATTTTATACTTCTATAATCACAAATTTCGCCAAGGCTACACTATAAAAAATATTAATAAAGACAAACAATATTTAATCTATTCTCAATTTGACCACAGACGTCAAGAACAAAAGTGTGACAATAAATATTAAGCATGCGTGTGTGCGTCAAATACATGGTATATAGTGTATGTAATGTTTTCTTTATTGATTTAATGTATCTTTTATGCATTATTTAAAAAAAATATTAGCATTGTGCACTTCTTCTCTATATTCTCTATAATTGTGGAAAATTTCATACTCCTCCGTCCGCGCAATTTTCGTAAAAAGGGGTACAAAGTTTTAGCTTCACGTATTAATTATTAATATTTTGATTACTACAATATCTAAATACGAAATTAAAATTTAAATTATTTATTGTAATATCTGAATTTAATTACCATATCGTGTATCTAAAACTGTTGACAACCATCAGAAAATAAAGAAAAACTGAAAGAAAAAATTAAGTTAATATGTTGAAGTTTTACATGTAGCTTGTCAGGTTCTGGCTTCTTGTCATGTTTGTTTCTGGTACTTGTGGTACAGGAGAACATCTTAATTACCCCCAATGAAAGTTGAATGCTTTTTTTATTGATAGATTTTGGAAGCAGACGAGTATATTATCTAGCTGATAGTGACTAGATAATGTTCTCTATTCCAGTTCCGAAGTCTCTTTTGACACTTCTTAGAACGTAACGAAAAATAAATAATAGTTAAAAAAAAACAAAAAAAATACGCCTTTATAGGAAGTCCAACTAAAAAATAGAAAATAAATTTTAATATATTTGAATTAAGAATAGTGTAAGAAATAATGATTTTATTATAAAAAAGCGTGGGGTGCTTTTCAGGATATTATCGAAATACTACTGATACCATGCACCTCACGCTTTTTTAACAATAAAATCATTTTTTTTCCTACACTACTTTTAATTCAAATTTATTAAAATTTATTTTCCATTTTTTAGTTGGATTTTCTATAAAAGCGTTTTTTTTTTAACTATAATTTATTTGTTTATGGTTGTAAATCATCATTTAAATAATACACAATCAATCTAAATCATTATACCATTGATTCACACATACAATAACATAATAATAACATCTGTCTCATGGGATTTCGTAATGGGAATAGAGTATAAAGAAAATCATAAATGCCAGGGGCATGATCAAGACAAAGCCCCTCAAATCTCGTTTGAAGAAGGACATGTCGTAGCACTCGGGAAACACCGTGGAGGGTAATTCAAGCAAAGGTACGTTGCAAGAGTATTCTCTATGCATCCACTCTGCGCTTTCAGATAAAATGGATGAACTTTGCTTTAGAATCTAAAGCAAAGTTCATCCATCTGCATCCAGCCGTCTGCATCTAAAGTTTAGATGCAGACGGCTTAAAATAAAAAGACGATACAGAATCTCTGACAATTCCTCAGAGTGTTCACTGTTTAATCATCTATCTCAAGGTTGGTGACATTATTGGACCATGTTTACGGATTCCGGCCCCACCGTTGGTCCTATTAGGTTATGTAAAAATATTAAAAGTAAGGGCAAAACCAGGCGGGTACCAATTTTTGTAATGAAATACGTACTCAACAAATGTTCACATTGACTTCCACGGTGAAGGAATAACATCGTGTAATAAAAATCGAACCCACATAATTATAATTTGCGTAATTACTGGAGGTAGGTGGTAGGTGGTAGGACTCATGTGAGTCCGCGCGGGTAGGTACCACCACCCTGCCTATTTCTGCCGTGAAACAGTAATGCGTTTCGGTTTGAAGGGCGGGGCAGCCGTTGTAACTATACTGAGACCTTAGAACTGATATCTCAAGGTGGGTGGCGCATTTACGTCGTACATGTCTATGGGTTCCAGTAACCACTTAACACCAGCAATAAAAAAAAAATGTCTCCGTGATTTTTTTAAGTACCTATGACCAATGAATTCGTCAGTACAGCCAAGCTCGAGACGGCTCTCTACCTTCTGTCCTTTAATCTTGTTACTCACAGCAACTCCATACCACGGTGAAGAGTGTGCAGACGGACTGTCTCTTCGAAATAGTGCCAGTCGTTATCACGTTCACACCGACACTGAACATTGCCATCACAAAATAAACGGACAGATACAGAAAGGCATACCACACGTAGAAGTTCACCAAATTGTAGGTATCCTGAAAAGAGAAACAGCTCGTCACCACGAAGATTCGCCGAGTTATTAGGTTTTTATTAGTACAGATGCAGGTTGCGGGCTTTTTAGCCGGAACGCGAATTGTGAAACTCTGTGAATTATTTTAGTAATTTATTAGGTGAATTATAAATAAGCGAACGCTAAAGGTCAGGAGACTGAAACAAAATCAGTCGACGTAGCTTCTGGGGCTCTTCTAAAAACTCGACAGAACTTTATCAAACTGAGAACTATCAATACGTATTATCTGATTGAATTCGATTTCATTTTATAATCACGATTATTAATCATTCATTAATTAAGTTTTTTTTTGTATAACCGGCATGGCTTTGACCATAAAAGAGATGGCTGTATGGGCTGCGTTTCTTTTGCTTTTCCATTTGGTCTGATCAAACGAAATAACGAAAGGTCGCTAATAGTATAACGTAGTGATTACTTGCTCAGTGCTAATAGCGTTACTGGAATTCTTAGATGTTTTATTTGAACATAAACATAACTTTTGAATATTATAAAATACTAACTTAATATTGCAAATATAGTTAGCGTTAGCGCAGTTGAGCATAAATATTACAATTTCGTTAGGTACATCTATACTTAATATTATAAAGAGGAAAGATTTGTTTGTTTGTTTGTTTCGAATAGGCTCCGAAACTACTGGACCGATTTGAAAAATTCTTTTTCCATTAGAAGCCGACATTGTCCCTGATGAACATAGGCTACTTTTTTTTAATTTTTTTTTTATTTAATTTTTTTGTTTTCATGTGTGTTTTAATGTTTCCGAAGCGAAGCGAGGGCGGGTCGCTAGTATAGTATATTTACGATTCATCTAAGGTAAAGGGTTTATATAGCCATTCGCATCGCTTTTTTATGCTCTGAATCGGCTATACGTTCTGTCTGCAAGGCTAGGTCACAGACCGCCCACAAGTCTGTAAGGCTTGGTTCCAACGTCTTGCCTATATCTATCATCGTTCATCAGTCGCTAGTTATTCGTTCTGGTTTGAAAACCAGCCTTTATATATTGGAATTGAGTTCTCTAGCGAAAGTGTCACGGTGAGCGAGGAGAGTTAGTGGTGTAAAACCCAAAAGAACTTGTTTCAATATTCATTTGGTGGATATTAATGTTTTTTTTTATTGCCTTTGTAGGCAGACGAGCATACGGCCCACCTGATGGTAAGTGGTCACCGTCGCTCATGGACGTCAGCAATGCCAGGGGCAGAGCCAAGCCGCTGCCTACCATTCAGTACTCTCCGCAAGCCTCGTTTGAAGAAGGACATGCGCTCGGAAAACACCGTGGAGGGGAGTCCATTTCATAGCCGGATAGTACGTGGCAAAAAATATCTTTGGAAACGCACTGTCGATGAACGCGGCGATTCCAGATACCTACATAAAATCACACAAGAATCATAAATATAACGTTAAAAATATATATATAAAAACGTACCACGAGCGTGCCCAAAACAAGCATTCCAGTGGCGATCATCAAGCAGACTGTCCAAAAAATGTAGATCATCTTGAAGTATCTCAAGACCTGCTCGTGATTCAAGAACATTTTCGCAGTGAACCTATCAATCGTGACCAGTTCGAATGCTGCCCAAAACTTAAACGAAAAATCGCATTAATTTTGAGGCCGTTAACGAGGAAGCATTATTTAATGTTGTGCAGCTAACGGCGGCTCGAATTAAGAAAATAAGCAACTCTTTCAGGGGGCTGGGTGTACAGCTTTTCAACAAGATCCCACTAAACGTTCAACTACTACCTGTTCATAGATTTAAGAAAACTGTTAAGGAACGTTTGTGCAACAAGGCGTATTATAAAGGTAAGGATTATTTACTAGATGGCACTACGTGGGAATGAGGCGCTCGCTCCTGGCCTTTTCATTTTTCATTATTATTATTATTATTTTAATTGTATTTTTTTTTGACTTGTTTTTTCTTTTATTGTGAATATTTCTATTTATTTAAAAAAAAAGAAAATATTTGAGAAAAAACAAAAAAAAAAAGCCCGCTGAGTTTGTTTCGCCGGTTCTTCTCAGGACTGTGGCTTTTTTTTGGAACCGGTGGTAGAGTTAACATTGTTATTTGTATTTTGACATTCAACAAGTGTGTCATACTGACATCTAAGTTGAAATAAATGATTTTGAATTTGAATTTGAATTTGGAGGAAATAGATATCACACGTGAATGACGTCACCACCTTTGACACATCAAGCGATCCGTTTTTATTTTTTTTATTGCTTAGATTGATGGACGAGGTCACAGCCCACCTGGTGTTAAGTGGTTACTGGAGCCCGTAGACATCTACAACGTAAATGCGCCACCCACCTTGAGATATAAGTTCTAAGGTCTCAGTATAGTTACAGCGGGCAGGGGGCCCTCAAATATACTATTTGTCCGGTAGTATATTACTGAGTGCACGGGCACGCGATCCCGCCTTCCCTGAGCTACTATAGACCACAACCTACTTTACCGTGGCTACAGTATCCTGTCCTTCCTACTCCTAACTCCCTCTTCTCCTCATCTCTTTAATACCCATCCCTACACGCGGCTCCCTCCCGCTTAACACACAAAGTCTGACTTGGCGAGGAAGGCAACACAACGCAGATATGCAACGTGACTTGGCAGACTCGGCAGGTCAGCAAGGCAAGGTGGATGGCCTAGGGCGATGGTGGAGGGCATATAGTCACCGTCGGCCAGACACAACATCCAACCCCTTCTTCAGTCGTAGCGGTTTCCCGTTCCACTGATCCAAGAAGGGATAGGACGAGGGTGTGCGCCTGCGTGAGCGCAAACGTTTGCGCACCTAAATATATCCTGCGTATCTGACCGCTTCCGTTAATGGACTCCGAATAAGCAAAAGTCCTGTGGCGATGGGTAGAAGTAGAGAGGTCTAGCCTGATGTAAGCTAGGCTTTGTCCGATACCTGCACACAGGCGGTCTCGGGGGTGTGAGTACACACCGTGGTCGTTCTTGCGCTGCGAGTTTGGGGCGACGGCGTGGGTTCGGCAGCACCCGAGATGACAAAGCAGCCCTGTTTAGGGAGGCACTGCTTTCCCCGCTCAGCCGGGGAGGGGGCTAGAAAAGGTGCCCTAAAAATTGCTCGTCCCATCTGATAAGTGGTAGTAACCGCGGCTGCCACTGCATCAGTCAAATCGTGGTCGACGTTGCAAAAGAAATATTATAAAAACATCTATCATGACATTTGGCGCGTGGAACGTGAGAACGCTTCTTGATCGAGATGGCAACGCCTGCCCTGAACGCAAGACCGCCATAGTAGCTCGGGAACTTCATCGCTACAATGTAGATGTGGCTGCTCTCAGCGAAACACATCTTGCCGATGAAGGAGAGCTGGTGGAAGTAGGTGCTGGTTATACTTTCTTCTGGAAAGGTACCGCTGCCTCTGAAACGCGACATTCAGGTGTAGGATTTGCCATCAAGAATCACTTAGTAAAGCGATTAGAGGAGTACCCTGTACATATATCGGACCGCGTTACCACACTGCGAGTTCACCTGGATAAAGACAATTACCTTAATGTCATCAGTGTATATGCTCCAACGCTTGACAAGTCTGATGACATTAAGGACAAATTCTATGGGGACGTGACTCTTTGCCTTGACAGTATAAACGCCAGAGAGCAGGTACTATTGCTGGGCGACTTCAATGCCAGGGTTGGTCGGGACTATGAGGCTTGGCGTGGAGTTCTGGGTAGACACGGAGTCGGCAACATGAACAGCAATGGTCAGTTGCTGCTCAGTCTTTGTGCTCAATACGGTCTAGCAATTACGAACACTATGTTTAGACTTGCCGCTAAGTACAAGACAACATGGATGCATCCAAGATCCAAGCACTGGCATTTGATCGACTATGCTATCGTAAGGCAAAGAGATTTCAGCCAAGTGCAGATCACCCGTGTTATACGTGGTGCGCACTGCTGGTCTGACCACCGACTTATTGTCACTAAGCTACGACTCCGCCTCCGCCGCCCGCATAGATCTCCTATGAAAAAGCTTGCGTCTTTGGACATAGAGAAGCTAAGAGATCCTGGGGTGAGGAAGAACTATGCTGAAGTTTTGTCTAAGAAGCTGTTGCCAGTTAATGAGACAGGTGATGTTGATGCTGACTGGGGAGCTTTATCATCTCATATCATGGATACCGCTTCAATTGCACTGGGTAGGAAATGCCGTCGTAATGAAGACTGGTTTGATGGAAATGATGAAGTTTTGCGGGCGGCACTCGACAAACACCGTGATCTCTTGCGACAGCACAGAAGGCGTAAAGGAAGCGTTGCGGCGGTCAAAGCTAGTGACCTTGAACTGCGCAAGCTGTCTCGACAAATAAAAGACAAGTGGTGGCAGGACAAAGCTATTCATATGCAATGGCTCACTGACACAAACCAGCTCGGTGAGTTCTATAGCGAGGTGCGCAAGCTGATGGGTACATCCAACCATGCAAAGGTTCCTTTAAGGGCTCTAGATAGTAGGCACCTCTTAACAAGCAAGGAGGATGTACTAAGGCGCTGGGCAGAGCACTTCAATGCCCTGCTGAATGTGGATCGATCAGCAGATCTGCAAAGCATCGCTTTAATGCCTCAACTCCCTCTTGCCCTTGAGCTGGACGAGCCCCTATTGCGTGACGAGGTTGTTACTGCCATCAGACAGCAAAAAAATAAAAAGGCGGCTGGCGCTGACCTTATACCAGGAGAGCTGATCAAGTACGGTGGAGAGGATTTGCACACGTTGGTTTGGGAACTGTTTGTTCGTATGTGGGAGGATGAGCGCGTTCCGGATAGCTTTAAAGTATCGCGCATAACTGCTCTCTATAAGAACAGGGGCGACCGATCTGACTGCGACTCCTACCGCGGTATTTCGCTCCTATCGGCCCCCGGAAAGGTCTTTGCTAGGGTACTCTTAAACCGCCTAAAGGACTTATCTGAAAAGATCCTGCCCGAAACTCAGTTTGGCTTTCGACCGGATCGAGGCTCATGCGAAGCGATCTTCTCTGTGCGTCAACTACAAGAAAAGAGCAGAGAACAGGGTCGTCAGCTGTACCTCTGTTTTGTTGACCTGGAGAAGGCTTTTGACAGCGTGCCTCGCGAAGCCTTATGGTTGGTGTTACGGAAGCTCGGATGCACAGAAAAGTTTGTGGCGCTTCTTAGACTCTTGCATGACGACATGCAATGCTGCGTCACTGTAGATGGTGAACAGACGGGCTTCTTCCCCGTTACCTGTGGGGTGAAGCAAGGATGCGTCTTAGCGCCTACTCTGTTTGCCTTGTACTTTGCGGTCGTAGTTAGAGAGGTTCTACAAACTGTTTCCCAAGGAGTTCGCATCCGCTTCCGTACGGACGGTAGCCTTTTCAATTTGGCTAGACTTAAGGCTCGCACCAAAGTGTCGTATGCATTGATCACTGAGATCATTTATGCTGATGACTTGTGCTTCTTAGCAGAATCCCCAGACGGCCTGCAACAGCTGATGTCCGTTTTTCACCAAGCCTGCCGTAAATTCGGCCTGAAGATTAGTGTCAATAAGACGGAGGTGATGTCCCTGGACAGTCACGGTCACGAGACACTAACCATAAAGCTTGGTGAGGATGTATTGAAGCAGGTGGATAAATTTCGCTATCTGGGGAACACTTTAACATCCAAGTGTGACCTTGATGATGAGATCAATAGCAGGGTCAGTGCCGCTGCTGCAGCATTTGGAAAGCTATATTCCAAGGTCTTCTGCTCACACGACCTTAAGTTGGCCACTAAAATCTCAGTTTACATGGCAATTGTGCTGCCAAGCCTCCTATACTCCTCCGAGTCGTGGTGTGTGTACCGCCGCCACATTCGCACTCTGGATCGCTTCCACCTTAAATGCCTTCGTGCCATCATGAAAATCAGATGGTCTGATAGAGTGCGAAATACCGAAGTCTTGCGACGTGCCAATGTTGGTGGCATTGAGACCTATTTAATGCGTCGGCAGCTTCGATGGTGCGGTCATGTATCACGCATGACGGAGGAAAGAGTGGCAAAGCGCATCTTCTTCTCTGAATTGCAGGATGGCAAGCGAAAGCATGGCGGACAACTCCTGCGGTACAAGGATGTCGTGAAACGACACATGAAGAGATGTGATATAGAGCCCTCCCAATGGGAGCGCTTGGCAGCACAGCGGCCAGAATGGCGCAGGATGGTGAACAGCAAAGTACGCGAGTTCGAGGATCAGCGTAAAGCTGACCTTGATTACAAACGCGACCAGTTGAAGGCCCGCCCACCTGCTGCCATAACCTATAATTATGAGAACGGCGTGCTTACGTGCCCTCAATGCGCAAGGAGTTGTGCCGCAAAGATAGGCTATATAAGCCATCTTCGAGCACACGAGCGCCAAATCGACGGATAGGAGTCAAAGTGGTCGCCATGGCCGAAATCGGTCGGATCAATCATCATCATCATAGTTACAGCGGCTACCCCACCCTTCGTACCGAAACGCATTACGGCTTCATGGCGGAAATAGGCGGGGTGGTGGTACCTACCCGCGCGGACTCCCAAGAGGTCCTACCACCAGTGAAAAATTCGTATTCAGAAATTGATGTTCACGCGGTCACGTCCACGATTTGAATGGCTTAATGAACCTTAGATTATTTGTGTGCTTAGTACCAGTTTTTAACGTTCTCGACAGCGTAAAAGTTAACTCAAATTTGTATGCAGTTGGAACAGCACCCCTAGCGGCAAACGTAGGCAAACCTCACTGTTTTTGTTTTTTTATTTAATATATTGCGCGTTCCCCTGACGAGTAATTGTCAGGGACATTTTTTAGGCTATTTTGGTATTTTTCCAATTATCTTTTTTTTTTTTTTTTTTACTATTTGTAATGTTGGATTCATGTTTCGTTTTCCATAATTATATAATATTCGTTTGTTCCCTTCTTATACTTATACTTTAATTCCCTTATATTTTACTTATATGCCTATTATTATACATTTTATTTCTTCACTTTTTTCCGATATATTTTCATTTTCACTTCTTATACGCATTCCATTGTCTATCTGTCACATTTTTCGTTGTACATTTTATATAATTATGTTTACATTTTCTTTACGTTATCTAATGATTACATTACCAATATAAAACACTGTTTTTGTTAAGAGGGAGATAGAAGAGTTGCCAGACTCAAATATATGATTACCTTTTTTTTTTTAAACACTATCGCACCTAACATAGTAAGGCTTTAGATGATCAAGATGAAGTCGTCGTGGCCTAAAGGATAAGACGTCCGGTGCGTTCGTGTCGAGTGATGCACCGGTGTTCGAATACCGCAGGCGGGTACCAATTTTTCTAATGAAATACGTACTTAACATCTGTTCACGATTGGCTTCCACGGTGAAGGAATAACATCGTGTAATAAAAATCAAACTCGCAAAATTATAAATTGCGTAATTACTGGTGGTAGGACTTCTTGAGTTCGCACGGTTAGGTACCACCGTCCTGCCTATTTCTGCCGTGAAGCAGTAATGCGTTTCGGTTTGAAAGGTAGGGCAGCCGTTGTAACTATACCGAGACCTTAGAACTTATATCTCAAGGTGGGTGGCGCATTTACGTTGTAGATGTCTATGGGTAACCATTTAACACCAGGTGGTCTGTGAGCTCATCCACACATCTAAGCGATAAAAAAAAGATTAGAAAGAATACATACGAAGGAAAGAAAAGAGATCAGTAATACGGCTGCCTTGAGAGGGATACAGCCACAGCATTTTCGCGAATAGCCCAAACAGTCTAGCGGTGTGCGCTTTCTCGGTTTTATAGGAATGTCACCGTAGCAGACAGGCGGAGAACACGAACACAGTCCTATACTGAAACAAAAGAGCACACGTCATTTCGGAACCTCCCTATCCACTAACGGTGCTTTTAGGTACCTCAAGCACCGGTCATCGTTCTCGTCGAACCCGTCGCTTGCGACGAAGGGCTCGACGAGTAAATTAACCAACAGACACAGCCCACTGAGTTTCTCGCCGGATCTTCTCAGTGGGTCGCGATTCCGATGCGGTAGTAGATTCTGCGAAGCACGGCTCTTGCTAGGGTTCGTGTTAGCAACGTCCTCAGGTTTGAGCCCCGTGAGCTCACCTACTAGTTAAGATTACGCTGAAATAACCTCTCAAGGCATCTTAGGTCGGACAAAAAAATCGGTTGTCTGTAAAGTCGGTTTACTGACGATAGTTGAACGTGACAACGTCATAAGAAAATACGCCTCGGAGCGAGGTAACGCCGCAGGAGTCATGTTTTTTCGTGCGTGCAGCCGGCTCCATCGAATTATAAGACGTTGTCACGTCAAAAGTGCAGAGTTTCATTTACAATTTTTTTTTAATTGCGTACTTAGACCTCTACTACGTAATGCGCCACCCACCTTGAGATATAAGTTCTAAGGTCTCAAGTAGGTATAGTTACATACTAAAATAATAATAACTGGGAACAAATGACGCACGGTCATTCGCCCCCAATTTAGGATTCCCTGTGTTATAGGTACCAGAGACTGGCATACGCACTTAACCACGTTTAAATATATAGATATATAGATAATAAACGTCCAGACTAAGAGAAAAAGACCTGTTCATCACAAAAGTGTTTGCCCGATGCGGGAATCGAAATTACGACCCCCGGTGCAAAAATCAGGGGCGCTTAATAATGCATCAGCGAGTCAGTCATTGATTGGACTATCCTAATAGAATGACTAATACAAATATCATAAAGTGATATGGCTTTTAAGTTATTCCAATGTCTACTACATATATATTTTTTTTATTGCTTAGATGAGCGGACAAGCTCACAATCCACTTGGTGGTACAACGTAAATGCGCCACCCACCTTGAGATATAAGTTCTAAGGTCTCAAGTATATAGTTACAACGGCTGCCCCACCCTTCAAACCGAAACGCATTACTGCTTCACGGCAGAAATAGGCAGGGTTGTGGTATCTACCCATGCGGACTCACAAGAGATCCTATCACCAGTGATTACGCAAATTATAATTTAGCGGGTTTCATTTTTATTACACGATGTTATTCCTTCACCGTGGAAGTCAATCGTGAACATTTGCTGACTACGTATTTCATTACAAAAATTGGTACCCGCCTGCGGGATTTAAACACGGTGCATCGCTAGATACGAATGCACCGGACGTCTTATCCTTTAGGCCACGACGACTTCCTATTCTATTGCTATTCCTTGCTATTCCTATTTCGCACGTAAAACAGATCATGAAGCTCAAAATAGCAATACGTTTTAATGTAGGTATATACCTATCTAAAGGTTTGCCGTGGTATATGTATTTATAAGGTGACTAACGCTTTAGCTAATTTAGTGTGTTTCAAACACATTGTACATCATTTTTGTTGAAGGTTTTAGTTTTAGTAAATGTTGCAGTTCTTCTGGCGACTATTATATTAGGCTTCGAAGCTACATGTCAGATTTGACGTTGACAGGAAGGGGCACAATACAATAGAAAGAAAATAAATATGCTCTGTGGATTATACCTACTTCATGTTACAAATATTGAGGGGGTGAAAGTCTATTTATGTGACATTTTGGCAACTTTACAGGAGAGCCATTTAAAGATTAAAATTTGGAAAAAAATAAATTATCGTAACAAAAAACTTCTTTAGTTATTTGAGTGGGGTAAAATTAATTGAAGTTCAATTAAAAACATCGAATTGTTGATGCTGCCATACCAAATACATCGGACCTTTAATTACAAATACAAATGTCGTGTACTAAGCTAAATCTCGCTCAAACTAAATAGGCTTTCTAAAAAAAATTTTTGGGATCCGTGAGGGGACAAATTTCATTAAAAAACTATGAGTTTTATTTTGTTCTTAAATTCTTACATATGTACGCTTTCTGAATAGAGCGAACCAAATCATTGTTAATATTACATACCTATAACTATACAGTAGTAATAAATAAATATATTAATTTATAATTATTATCAGTAAACAATGAAATAATATTATTATGTAATTGAAAACGAATCAAAATTGTCTCCGAAAACGGTAACAATAGACAATTAAACTTAACCAAACTAACCAGTCGTGCATTCCAGTTCGAAAACTGGTCTGAAGACGCCTGTGTGTTATTTGTTTGTTGGTCTTATTGCGTTCGTATGTAAATTTTATTACTCTAATCGTGTCTGAACGTGGGTGAAATTCACTTTGCAGCAGGTGGGTCGTGAGTTCACCCACTCACCCAGAGCAATAAAAAGATCTCCCATCATTTACGGACTACATTTATTCCTGTAACGTCTCTAGCGTCTCCTTGATTTAAATCATAAAACAGTATTAAGGCCGCTGGAGCTTTAAATCGCATTAACAGAACTAAAAGTCAATTCTATCCTTTCTGAGTTTAATACGCTTTTATTAGCTTCTTTGAACATGATTTTGACCCCCTTCAAAACGTCGGATTAACTCGAAATTTGGTATACTCATTAAGGACAGACGACAATTCAATATTAAAAAAAAATTAGAAAAAATTGAAATTCAATTAAAAAATGAAAAATTAATAATAGTTTAAAAAAACAAAAAAAAAAATACGCTTTTATAGAAAATCAAACTTAAAATTTTTTTTTTTTTTAATACATTTGAATTAAAAAGTATGTGGTTCTTTTCAGGATATTATCAAAATAACCCTTCTACTCATATCCGTTCATAAAATATTTATAATTACTGATACCATGCACCCCATATTTTTAATTCAAATTTATTATAATTTATTTTCTATTTTTTAGTTGGATTTTCTATAAAAGCGTATTTTTTTTGTTTTTTTAAACTATTATTTTTAATAGACAAATTGTTAACGAATCAACGTCGCGTCATACATTGATGGCTATGATTGGCCAGCGGTGACGTGATTTCGCACGAACCAATGAGAAATCAGGAAACGCAACAATGGCACCAATTGTCAAATAAATAAAAAATATTATACGGAAAAAAAAGATGGACACGCATGTCAATTCTATATTTGTAAAAGAATTTAATATAATTTGAACGAAAGGTTGTAAATATCAGGTCATAAAATCCCAAAAAAAATATAATTAGTATTTGAAGAAGTATAGGTACCTAAACGCACTTATTCATTTTCCTGGCTACCTCAAGATACCTATAAGAAATAGATACAACACAAATTCACGTGCTTTCATTGTTAACAATTTTTTTTATAACGAACTCAGTACTCCTAAACTTTGTATTGATTTACAAATTTTACAAAAAAAAATTACATGTGTGCAATTCACACGTGGTAGAAGTGAAACCTTCCAAAATTAAAATACAATTATCCTAAACGTCTTAAGTATATGTAAAATTTTGTCATTAGTAAATAATTGTAAGGTAGCGCCCTCTGTGAATTGATATTTTAATTTCACGTATAATCCTAAATTAAAATTCACTACAAGAGCTTTCATACACACGTTAGTATTAAAAAATCTCACAGATGGCGCTGTATTAAATAGTATGTATATTTCTGTCTCATTCTTTTGTATTTGTGTCTCTTACCTGTCGTTTTTTCCGTTGCATCCGGTTTGAAATCACAACGATTCTAAAGAAGTTTTCACTTCAAAAAGCTTACCGCCTTAATTACAAATTAGGAATTTCAGAGATCGACTTCGTGTTCTCAAATTTTGAGATATACGGCGTGCACTAAAGATGTCACCGCCACACTCCGCACAGAGTGAAAGCACAAGAACAAAGTTTGTAAGTGAAATAATTAATTAAATTAAACTATATAGTAAGATGACGTTTCGGAGTTAAAATCGGATTTTAGTTCAACTTAAGGATACGAGATACCTACACAGGGATTTGTTTGAATTTACGGTAGGCAGCGGCTTGGCTCTGCCCCTGGCATTGCTGAAGTCCATGGGCGACGGTAACCACTCACCATCAGGTGGGCCGTATGCACGTCTGCCTACAAGGGCAATAAAATAAATAAATAAATATCCATGTTATGTTGTTTATACAATAGTTGATTTTTTATAATTAGAAATGCAATTATTTAACTATTTCTTATTGATTTCGCGAGCGCGTTTATAATGTGGATAGCCGAGAAAAATTAAAAATGTTTTGTGGTATAAAAATCGAATTGTATCACTTGATTATATTTACAAGAATATTGATGATCAAATTCCGAAATATGACAATAAGGTATAGAAAATATCTGAAAGAAAAAAGAAACGTTTTGTCTGCCTTAAATAATAAAAAGTACCTACCTAAGTCTGATTTGGTTTTAGTATAAAAATATATATTTTATTTATTTATTTTATTTTAATTTTATTTATTGTGTACCAACATGTTATACATCAGCATAGAGCATGACGGGTAACATATACATTGATCTCACACTAAATATACCGCTGAACATAACTTCTTGGGATTCTACAAAAAGTTCACTGAAAAAGTCTCAGTAAATGACCACCATTTTACTGAGATTATATTTCATCCCATATCATCTCATTTCGTTTCATTTCACTTCATATTACATTTTTTATAAAAATAAGAATTTATAAATTAAAATAAGACTTGACCTAAAGGTCTTAGTTACCAGGTCATAAAATCCCTTAAAAAAACCAACTAGTCTGTCAATGTCATCGAAAAATTCATTTGTAAATACCATGTAAATACTTAATTTAATTCTTACTACACTCACTATACAACACACAAGTTATCGTATTGTACATAAACAAAGACCGTCTCAATGTTTAGACTACAATTCCGCTGTGCAAGTTTAAAGAGAAGCAGCGAGTAGTGGGCTGCAAGCTGTGTAGTATCACCACTGAGCTTAAGTGGACCCTTGACCCGCATCCGGACTCCACAATCCAGGGCTGTTACAGTTTCGATAATATGTACCATACCTTTCTTGTCGATTGAATTGTTATTGCTGACTGTCCTGGATGGTGTCATAGGTATAAAAACTCTTTTCTCTCTCTTCTTTCTTTCTTCTTCTTCTTTTCTCTCTTTTCTCTCGTATAAAATTTCAAAACTAAAATTTTTTAGAGCTATGAAATTAGATAAAATAGTGGTAGGACCTCTTGTGAGTCCGCACGGGTAGGTACCACCACCAATGCGTTTCGGTTTGAAGGGTAGCCGTTATAACTATACTGAGACCTTAGAACTGATATCTCAAGGTGGGTGGCGCATTTATGTCGTAGACGTCTTTGGGCTCCAGTAACCACTTATCTAACACCAGGTGGGCTTTAAGCTCGTCCACCCATCTAAGCAATAAAAAAAAACATTTTGTTGTTCGGAATTTGCATATATGCAAACTTGCCTCGGATGTGTCGTTAGCGCGATTCAGGTGTTTGTCAAATATCTTCTATTGTAATAGCTACCGATACAAGCTCACTGTATTATAATGTGGACGCCACCGTCTTTAGACACGTCGCTAGAGAGAGGTAACAATTTATAGAAGTTGCTGGTAACAGGCAAGGTATGCGGCAGAAGGCCCAGCGGCAGAAGTCTTATGCGCTGGTGGGACCAGATACGCTCCACTCTCAACACTTCAGTCCACGTAGCTATCCACACAGCCGAGGATAGGCAGGAGTATCGCAGGATAATCCAAGAGAAAGTGATTAGAGGATGCCACGACCCTCAGCATTGAGGATTATAGACGCAAGGAGGAGGAAGAGGCCACGACCTTAAGTTACAAGGCAGGTGAATGAAGTAATACTGGTGGTCCGGAGGCTTTTCCAGTTTCACCAGGACAGGTGGCTATGTGGTTGTAGCTAAGGCTGAACCAGGAGGTGATGGAATTTATTAATAGCTGCTCGAGCGCCTCCAAAGGAGATCTAGCAACTCAAGCTCTCTGCCCTAGCAACTCTGCCCCGTCCGCAGGTATTTTACGCCCATCAGTAACTGCGTATTTTCTTTTACAGGATTTGAACAAAGAGTACGTAAAATACGCATAGAACGTTATCTCTTAATCTCTGAACATGAATAATCCATTACGATGAGAACGAAAACAATTTCTTCACATTTGCTTATTGACGCATGTCTGATTGATGCCGGTACTTAGAAAGTATTATTTGAAATTGTATTTTGAATATGTACGGTCGAATAACTGATGGAATAGATCACTTTTTAGGTCGCTTAGGAGACTGGATGCGATTGAAAACGTCATGTGAATATTGACGGGCATTTACTATAATAAATATATATACATATGTACATGTATATGGCTCTAGTGTAAAGTTGGGTTTTTTAAGTTACGACAGTTCCGGTTTCTTCCGGTCGATATTGTAACAATAGTAAGAGAGAGATGGAGAGAGGGGGAAGAGGGAGAAATAGATCGTATTGCATTGAACAATGGTGCAAGATTTTTACTCAGTCGCTCTCCCCAAAATATCAATATTCCCAACCGCCAAACCTAATATTACTTCCCTGTGAGGCTCACCTCTGAATTTGATAGGCATATTTAAATTATTTCTGCGATAAATGTGACCATTAATATATAAAAATAACCATTAATAATATTCTTATCTAAACCGAAATAATTTATACAATTCGGTATTGTAAATCTCCTTCGGTTTCCGTGAATTATAGACACAATGAAAACTATTTTTTCGATTTAATCACGCGTTTGTTCTTGTCATTAAATTAATCTCGATTTGTCCGTGACCATGAAAACTGTTCATTTAAAACTTCGGAAAAAGTACAATGATTAGAAAAGTGAACTTATGCCGTAAAAGTAATTTTAATCGTATCTAGCTGTTTACTGTTCGACTTCTTACATTAAATTATCCTCGACTTGTCCATTACCATGGAAACTGTAAAACTTCGGAATTAGTATAGTGACATTTAAAAATGCGAGATTAAGCCGTACAAGTAATTTTAACCGTATCTTGGCGTTTACTATTCGACTTCTTACATTAAATTATCCACGACTTGTCCGTTACCATGAAAACTGTAAAACTTTGGAATTAGTAAAGTCACATTTAAAAATGCGAAATTAGACCGTAAAAGTAATTTTAATCGTATCTAGCTTTTACTGTTCGACTTCTTACATTAAAAATTATCCTCGACTTGTCCGTTACCATGAAAACTGTAAAACTTCGGAATTAGTAAAGTCACATTTAAAAATGCGAGATTAAACCGTAAAAGTATTTTTAATTGTATTTAACTGTCTACAAACAGTCAGCCCTGCGAGCGACGTCGCCGCAGCGCGGACGTGTGGAGAGTCATGGCCGCCCCAATTTATTTTCTTTAGTCTGTTCTTAGTGAAGCCTTTTTATAGACCGACTAAATTGTCAGCCACTACGTAGATGCGATATAAATCGCTTCGAAAATATCATAAAGTATCATATTCTTCAATGTAATTCACAACAAGTTTATTAATATTTCACATTTTTTGGAACGAAGTTCCTTATGGGACGATGCGGAGGGGCACCCTAACCGGAACAAACGTTCCTAACGTAAGATTTTTATTAGTAATGCACACAGTGTACGACTGAACTTTGTAATAACGTACAAATTAGTAAATCACGCGGTGTACGACTTAACTTTGTAATAACGTACAAAAGATAACATTTAATTTTTTTTATTTTATCAATAAAAAATCATGTTGTATGAAAGAGATCATTTTTAGCCATAAAGCCGCTGATTGTGCTTCGATTAACCGCATTTTCTTTTACTTGTATCGTTTTGTTTACAATGAACGACTATAATATTACCGTAATATTCAAATACTGATAGAGTTTTGTTTTAATTTTTATAACTGTTATTGTTGTGCTCTTGTATACGAGCTCAGAGGTCGCTTCGTGTCGCTAACAGCGCCCATAGACAATGTGGATAGTGCTTATTATACTGGGATACCCCAATTGCATTGAATTTGAGGCAGCACAAAACTAAAACGCCTAAAACATGCCTTGCCAGATTCCGCAAATCCACTTTTGGTTAATTTAGGCTCTTCAAGCTTCGTTCACCATTCTCGGCGAACTCGATTATGAAGAAATTTCGACGTGCAAGCTAACCTATAAACACAAGCCACTGAGTTTCTCGTCGGATATTCTCAGTGGGTCGCGGTTCCGATTCAGTGGTAGAATCAGCGAAGCACTGTTCTCGCTAGGGTAAGTGTTAGCAATTCTTTCAGATAGAGTCCGTGAGGTCACCTACCAGTTACAGCGTAGCTGGAATAGCCCTTTAGGCTACCGGCGATCAGGTAGAAGAAAATAAAAACACAATGAACCAAAAATAATAAATACCATTTTGGATTTTAATTTGCGTAATTACTGGTGGTAGGACTTCTTGTGAGTCCGCACGGGTAGGTACCACCGCCCTGCCTATTTCTGCAGTGAAGCAGTAATGCGTTTCGGTTTGAAGGGTGGGGTAGCCGTTGTAACTATACTGAGACCTTAGAACTTATATCTCAAGGTGGGTGGCAAGTTGTAGATGTCTATGGGCTCCAGTAACCACTTAACACCAGGTGGTATGTGAGCTCGTCCACCCATACAAGCAATAAAAAAAATCATCAACGAAATTTAAAAATAAACATCTCTGATATTAATTTATTTACGGCACGTGTTTACGTGTGATAAGAAATGAGAGAATAAATTTTCGTGTTTCGAGGAATTAATGCTTTGTGAGCTTTGGTTTTAAATAGCTGGGACGAGTGGCGTGGTCGTTGCTACTCTGATGATGCGCGGTTTTAAGTTCATAGATTACAAAGTAAATGCCTAAATTGTGATATAAAATTAATAGTCTCCTGCGATTGAAATCTGAAGAAACTGTTATCTCGTAAGATCAGATTGCGCATTTTTTTTATTTTTTTTTATTTACTGGCTCAAGTCTCTTCTTTGACGAATGACTTTGCCAATATCAGGTAGATAGAATATCAGTGATACAGATAGATGATAGCAGATGAGAAGAATGAGAACGGGAGAAGAATTTGTAAATATTTTTACAGCATAATGTTATTGCGGGAAATAAAATAAGTTAATGCATTTACAGCTTTAGGATTAGGGAATGTTTTTTTTCCATTTTTTTTTTCTTTTTTTTTTTCTTTTTTTTTATTACCCTTGTTGGCAGACGAGCATACGGCCCACCTGATGGTGAGTGGTTGCCGTCGCCCATGGACTTCAGCAATGCCAGGGGCAGAGCCAAGCCGCTGCCTACCGTTCATTTTAACTAATATAACACCGAGATAGTTCATATTAACTGGGAACGGGATGTTAGTGTTAGTTAGTAAACAATATAGTGGTGGGCCATTCATCATTAAGAGCGCACTCCAGAAAGATATGATCTAAAGTACCGTAAAGTAAGATGGCGCTTGAAACTTAAAACTTAAAAAAAAAACAATACAATATTGACTTGTCACTTTTAAATATATTTATTTATTCAGCTCCATGCACAAAGGTACAATGGCGGACTTAATACCTGAGTCATTATCTATACCAGTCAACCAAGTGTGGTGTAGAGAGTCCTGTGGTAAGGGGATTCCTTTTTAGGAAAAAAAATATAATAATAATATTATATACAAACAAACACACGGTTTAAATATATAAACATAACATACAATAACGTACACATTATTATATCTTATTTAAAATATAAAATTGACACATATATCTATAAATAACTTCTCATATGTATATAATCATGTATACGTTTATACACGGCATAAAATATAAGACGTTTATCAGAGTATAAGAAAATTAATAATAAAAAATAGTATGAATGTAGTATATTGAATAGAATAATAACAACACACTAGATTGCGAGTCTAATTTTTAAATGTTACTGCCAATTCGTTCAGAAATAAGTTGCCGAATCTATACATTAAATAGTATTGTGCAAATGTTTATTTGAGTCGTCTATTATCAAAGGTGGCAATCTGTGCATTTGGACAAAAAAATGTTATAGATATGTCAATACAGATTGATTTGAATATAATCGTCTCCTTCAAAGAATACGGTTCAAAATCTGCATTAAATAAAGGTTAATAGTTAACCTGTTATTTATCTAAGATGTCGTTCCGAAGAGTTTTGTGACTGCCAATGGAATACAAAGTCAATAATTCGTTTTTCTGATTTACCAATAATTATCCAAAAGTCAGATTGCCGGCTTTGATAATAGTCGACTCATTTATATCAAAATGATTTTCGGAGTTTTTTTCTAAAAGATATCCACTGCATCGGACTTGCGCTAGAAGGCATAAGCTAATGTCCAATAGGCCAATAGCCAATGCTGCATCGCCCAGAATTTTAGCAAGCTCTTCTTCAGTTTGTTTCCGACCGTCGCGAGAGATGGACGTACTTGCCCGTAAATTGCGACCGTCGATCTAAAAAAACAAATTTACGAGTTTATGAGTTGTTGTGTTTGTTTTTGTGTACGATTTTCTTTTGTGTTATTTGGATCTCGAGGTGAGTATTTAAAATTATATTCTGTGAAATTAATTCGTAGTGAATAATTTAAAAAAATCACACTAATGCAAACCATCGTTGTTTAGAATTACGAAATGTTTTCATTCAATGAAATTAAAATTATGTATTTATTGTCTTTTCTACTAAAGTGCACTTTGAATTGAGTTTTTGATATTTTTGTGCACCAATCTCTAGTCAATAAATCGTGTTATTTGATCACTTCTTTAAACAAATTAGTTTGAGATCAAATTGCAACAATACTGAGGTGTAAATTAATTTTTGGTTTCATTGATGAAATTAGGCTCATAAAGTTACTTTAATTAGTTGGATGAGAGCATGATCTCACGTCTACCTGGTGTTAAGTGGTTACCTGTGCCTATGGACATCAGCCACACCAAGACTCGAGACATGAGTTCTAAGGTCTCAGTTAATGCAGTACACAAACCTTCCTCGTTTATAGCTCTTTGTATTAGTGAAAATCGTATCGAAATTGGTAGTGTTGCTTAGGATAAGTCAACGAAGAAACAGGCACATCAGTGGTCGCTCACCTTGTCAATCAAAAGACCCAATTAAAGAACACACAATTGAAATTTATTCAAAGAGCCAAATTTTAACATATATTTTTATAGCCTTGTGTTTCAAATTGTCTACTCGTCTCTTATTAGCGGTAGGCAGCGGCTTGGCTCTGCCCCTGGCATTGCTGAAGTCCATGGGCGACGGTAACCACACACCATCAGGTGGGCCGTATGCTCGTCTGCCTCCAAGGGCAATAAAAAAAATAATTATTAAGTAAGACAATAAGTAATGTTCCGTGCTTGAAATACGTTTCACGAAAGGGCCTTAGCCGAGGACAAAGAGCTTGTGGCTCGAGGGCCCTGGTTTGCCGACCACTGGCCCACGAGGCTAAACATACAGCCCGCTGAGTTTCACGCCGGATCTTCTCAGTGGGTCGCGATCCGGTGGTAGATTCCGCACAGCTCTTGCTAGGGCTAGTGTTAGCAAATGCTCTCAGGTTGAACCCGGAGCTCACTTACCCGTCAAGGCGTAGTTGGAATAGTTTCTTAGGCTACCAGCGAATAGGTAGGAAAAAAAATTAAACCTATTTAAATAATGTAATGTAGCGCTAGCCAGCTCCTAGCATTATTAATTTTGATTAGCGACGGTAAACACTAACCACCAATTGGGCCCCTCGTCTGACTACTAATTCAATAAAAACGTAATCATCTATACCAGGGGCTCCCAAACTTATTTAGTCTACTGCCCACTTTGAGAATAAATTGTGTTTTAGTGCTCCCATTTTTTCACCAACTTCAAAACTACTGTAGTGCGAGCACAGTCGGTGTCTAAGAGTCCTCCTAGATTAAATTACAAATAGCCAACAAAGCCTCTACACAATGTCCCCTTTTTTTTCTGGATCTCTTACCGCCCCCCTTTAGGATTGCAGCGCCCACAAGGGGGCGTTATCTTCTACTTTGGGAAAGGCTGATCTATACTAATATATAAATCTACAGTGGTTTTTACGGATGTTCCGTTATAACTACTGAACCGTGCATTCAATTGACTTGAAACTTGGTATCCATGTAGAAAATACATGTGCTTAATGATTTATTGAGTGTTGGACTCCATAATAATAATGACAATAAACATTAATGTTAATTTTAAATGCCCAACGAAGCGGGCGAGTATGGCTAGTTCTATCTTTAAAAACGCTTCGAATATGTTTGCTTTAAGTGTCTAGGTACCTTTAATTTCATGTTGCGAGATGTCAGTGACGTTTGTAGAATAATATAAATGACACGCTTTCAATGCTTATCTAAAACCACCGAGTAATCCTTTAACGGGCCCACAATCTTTAGAGTTCGTATTAAAATTATGTAAAAATAAATGAATTTGTAAGTTATTTTCCTGTTTGATTAGTGCGAGTTTTTTAACGTTCTCGATAGCGTAAAAGTTAACTCATATTTGTATGGAGTTGGAACGTTTGCCCACGTTTGCCGCTAGGGGCGCTGTTCGAACTCCATACAAATTTGAGTTAACTTATACGCTGTCGAGAACGTTAAAAAACTCGCAGTAAGCACGCAGATCGCATCGGAGTCACCGGTGTAGCATAATGTAATCGATATGCGTGACGTGGGTGTAAAAAGAAAGGTAGTCCGTAAATTAGTTTCCGTCACTTTTATTTATATTGTGGAGCGTAGAAGCAAGGAGTCTTGTATAGTGGACAAGTTGAACATAGATAATACACATAAATTAGTTATAGATAAGCAACTCAAACACTCCTCAAACATGTTTACGGGCGTCGGCCACTAGATGGCTTCGCTTCGATTAGTTTCTAATTGCTCCTGTAGATGGCATATTAACTATCCTATACTTTATTTCTAATGAAGAATTTTGTAAATTTTCAGAAACCACAAATTGATAAAATTTAATCAATTTGTCTATAACAAATAAAGGCTTGTATATTTTTTTAATTTTCTGAGTTTAATTATACAATAATTAAATGCGTTAACTTTAACAACATACAAGTTTAAGGGCATCCGCTACAAGATGTCGCTAGTTTCCATACAGAAAAATATTTGTCTTAAAGTATCGAAGTTTCAAAGCCCTGCTCATTACCACAAAACACCAGGTCAGCCGGGATCTCATCCACCCAATAAAACAATAAAAAAGACGATTTGTAAAATATATGTTTAATAATAATAATAATTTATTCTCAAGGCTTGTGCTTTTTAAGAATGTTTGATCAATAGTAAAATTAATTATGAATTCTCAAATAGCTTTTAGAATTCATGTTTGTTTTTTGATAGCGTTGTAATGATAGTCAGTTTTATCATGAAACTATTGTAAGTAGATATCAAATTTGGTTTCTGAGGGCGCTCAAATCAAGTTATTAAATATTTTATACTCTAGATATGTTTCATCAATTATAATACATTTTAATTGCTTCTTATAGGTACAGTTTATACAGTACATTATACGTACAGTACAGACGGCTAGTTTCCTACTTGGTATCTAGTGGACAAACTATTGCAAATAATGTATGTTAAACACTAATGCTCACTGGTGGGACGTCTTGTGAGTCCGCACGAGTAAGTACCACCACCCTGTCCATTTCTGCCGTGAAGCAGTAATTCGTTTCGGTTTGAAGGACGGGGCAGCCGTTGTACTGTAAAAACTGAGATTTAGAGCACTTAACACCAGCTGGGCCGTGAGATCGTCCACCAATCGAAGCAAAAAAAATGCAGGTGTAGAAAAATATTTGTAATAGGAAACGATTATAGATGCTTCTTATCTTGATAGAAATCTTGAAATATTAAAACGGTAGTCATGAAAGATTAATTTATCGTCGCATAGAAATAGATGTTAAAGATGCATTCTCCCACCACTGAGATAGGAGGAGGAAGACCAAGGTTTGCAATATGAGAATCCCGCGGTGTTCATGCAAATTGTTCTCCTATGAGAGGATTCTTTTGATACCATCATCTCGTTTTTACCATCGGACCGCCCGCCAGCAGACTAGAGTTCATCCATACTACCTGGAGCCACTGCGTTCATCCACAGTGCGTTTCCAGAGATATTTTTTGCCACGTACCATCCGGCTTTGGAATGACCTCCCCTCCACGGTGTTTCCCAAGCGCTATGACATATCCTTCAAACGAGGCTTGTGGAGAGTACTTAAAGGTAGGCAGCCGTTTGGCTCTGCTCCTGACATTGTTGAAGTCCATGGGCGACTAACTACTCACTATCGAGGTCACTAAAAAAACAGTTTTGATTTTGAAACAACAAAAAAGCTTAAAAAAGGTATTGAACCAAAATACTTTATTAAGTTGAGCCATCATTTAATAAAAAAAATTCTAAAAATTAGTTAATCAATACGGAACATTAATTTTTCATTTACCGTAGCCAGAATGATAAAGCTAGATGAACCAGTTCGCAAAAGAACTAAAATAATCGTTGTCGCATTAACGAGAAAGGCCAGTTTTGATTGTCATGTAATGGAGCTTGGGGTTTTGTTGTTTCGCATTGAGGTACCAACGAGAATCTGTGGTCTCACACGGGCTTACTGTACTGTTTATCTTAATTCTATCACGAAGCTGTTATGGGCCTGTATGGGACCTTTTAAGAGTATATTTGTTACTCTTTCACTCAAAAACTACTCAATAGATTTGAATGAAACTTTACAATAATACAGCTTACACATCAGAATAACACATAGGCTATTATTTATAAAGTTAAATTCTGATTTACCTAAAATGTAACGATAAGTGTCATGTAAGTAAAAAAAAATCTGTCATCTTATTCATCATAATCAGTAAGAAATGAAATGTTTCAGAAGCGAAGCGATGCTCGCCAGTACTTTGATAATATTTTTAACACATTTCCATCAGCTTGAGCTCAAAGAACAAGGAAAACTAATCATGACAAGATTTATACCTATCTATTGCTAGTGACATTTATTTATTCCTTAGACGTGTGGACAAGCTCAGAGCCCACCTGGTGTTAAGTGGTTACTGGAGCCCATAGACATTTACAACGTAAATGCCCTTGAGATATAAGTTCTAAGATCTCAGTATAGTTACAACGGCTGCCCCATCCTTTAAGCCGAAGCGCATTACTGCTTCACGGCAGAAATAGGCAGGGTGGTGGTACCTACCTGTGTGGACTCACAAGAGGTCCTACCACCAGTAATTACACAAATTATAATTTTGCGGGTTTGATTTTTATTACACGATGCTATTTTCCTTCACCCAGAAAGTCAATCGTAAACATTTGTTAAGTACGCATTTCATTAGAAAAGTTGGTAACCGCCTGTGGGATTCGAACACCGTTGCATCGCTAGATACGAATGCACCGGACGTCTTATCCTTTAGGCCACGACGGCTTCAAAACCCTTGACCTCGAGGGGTTATGCTAGTTTCACCGAACCTGTACACATATCAAGGTCCGATATATTAATTGTATTATTTTATTCTAATATCCTGACTGAGAATAGACAAACAAACTTTTTTAATGTGGTCTGTTATTTAAGTTGCAATTGTTTTCTGTTGTATACAGTCAGATGACCTGCCTACCTCGCTTGGGGTAGAATATTCAATTATATTAAGCATTCTCGCTCCCTTGAAACCGGGTCACATAACAGCCTCACTACATAAACAGGATGTTGGAACCTATCCGCGCGGGCTCTCAAAGTTTCAATGTCTAATACACAAAAACATTTTTTTGATTTTCATCTTTTATTACTAAGTAGTGGTCCCGCAGTAGTCGAAATTTGACTATAATTAATTGCAAATATAAGTTTGAAAATCCAAGATTACAGTATAGACAAAATTAAATATTAATAAAGACAAACAATGTTAACCTATTCTCAATTTGACCACATACTTTGAGCAATAACAAACGGTGCGTGTACTTATTTACGCGCGTAAGAAGCTATACTTTATTTTTAATAAATTTATTTCTTTTTTTTAATTTAAATTTTAATCAATTTGAAAAAAATCGATTAAACAACATCCTCAAACATGCATATTGGACATCCATTTTCTTGACATCGTATAAATTCGGTAATTCTCGGTACGGTTCGGAAAGTTCACCTGCGGCTATATTCAGACTCGCCAAGTTACGTCGGTCGTATTGTAATGAGCGATTTAGTGGGCAACTTCATTCTGTTAATTTTGTGCCACGGTGCGCGCGCATCGTAAAATTTCACTCTCATCAATTTTTCATAACGCGCCTAAAGAAGTATAACTAATCTCCAAAAAGTCCACTGAAAAAGTCTCAGTAAATGACCACGATTTTACTGAGATTATATTTCATCCCATATCATTCATATTTTCATATAAAAAAAGGTTAAAAAAGGTTTTAATTAAAATTAAAATAAGACTTGACCGACTTAAGACTTGACTTGACAGAAGGTCTTAGTTACTAGGTCATAAAATCCCTTAAAAAAATAATAATAATCAAAACAATGTCTTAATATTATTTAACTAGCAAATATACGGCTATTCGAGCTTTAGGAAGCGCTTGAAGTAAAACAAAATATACCTATTAGTGGTGGGTGTTGTTTAGCTTCTGTTCGCATTGTGGGCGTTAAGCAAGGCAATTCGAGACACAACCTACTCATATAATAATAATGTTTTCTTTTTCTCTAGAATATTCAAGCTTATAGGTTCTCATTAAGTTTTCAATTTAATTTATCTCGTATATCCAAAGTGACGTGATTTTTCTCAAGGAGGTTTAGGGGGAGTATTTTTTGTTTTTCATATACGGGTTGGTTAGCTTTCCGTCTAACTGTTGTGAATTTGTATGGAGTTGGAAGAGCTACCTTTTGTTTGCCGCTAGGGGCGTTGTTCTAACTCCATACAAATTTGAGTTAACTTTTACGCGATCGAGAAGTTAAAAAAAAATCGATTGTCTGTAAAGTCGGTTTACTGACGATAGTTGAACGTGACAACGTCATAAGAAAATACTGATGGAATGGTTTCGTTTTTCAATTATCACAATTATCGTTGCTATAAACAATTGACACCACATTCATACTTGACGAAATGCAAATGTATTATTGTATAGCAGCTGTCCACGCGGATGCATCGCTCACTCAAGTAGGAGAGAGACATATGTCGAACGCTGCCGAACGCGGAGGCCGATTGTGCCTCTTTGTCGTTCGTTGCGCGCTCTCGCTTGCACTTCAAGCCTTAAATGGAACGCCTCATGAGTCATGTTTTTTAGTGCGTGCAGCCGGCTCCATCGAATTATAAGACGTTGTCACTTCAAAAAACTCGCACTAAGCACACGGGAATAGTCTTTTGAACGTGTCCGATTCTCGAGATTCCAGTGCACTCTTCGTAGGCGTTCCACTTTCAAACTATTAATAGACCCTCAGTAAATCCAAGTTACCTACTTCAAACTGAATTCGAACACGATTTAAAAATCCGTATACTGTTTTTCACGTATTCACTGGTAGATCTAAAGGCGTTATTAACAATAGCCTTTTTGTTTGTAAATAGTTATATCGCAAAGTCTTTTATACGTTGTACTATGTGCGATTTTTTTTTATTGCCCTATTAAGCAGATGAGCATACGGCCCACCTGATGGTGAGTGGTTACCGTCGCCCATGGACTTCAGCAATGCCAGAGGAAGAGCCAAGCCGCTGCCTACCGCTTGATACTCTCCACAAACCTCGTTTGAAGAAGGACATGTCGTGGCGCTCGGGAAATACCGTGGAGGGGAGCTCATTCCAAAGCCGGATGGTACGTGGCAAAAAAGACCTCTGGAAACGCACTGTGGATGACCGCAGTGGCTACTCCGGTGGTGGGCGGTGCGATGGTAAAAACGAGACGACGGTATCATCTCGAACAATTCCTCAGAGCACTCCCCATGAAACATACAAAATATTGACTATTATATATACAAGATATTGACTAGACATAATAAAATGTCGTACAGCCGGCTTCAAATAAAATTTAATGAGCGACTACACGGCTCGAGCTAGGATTGCGGGCAATAGTTGTATTGATCGTGGCCTATAAATAGAGGAAGCGTTGTTTATAGTTTGTTATTTTTAAAGTTGCACGTTTTTGGGCTGTGAATCTCTGTCTGTTGCAAGTCGTCATGGCCCAAAGGATAAGACGTCCGGTGCATTCGTATCTAGCGATGCACCGGTGTTCCAATCCCGCAGGCGGGTACCAATTTCTCTAATAAAATACGTACTTAACAAATGTTCGCGATCGACTTCCACGGTGAAGGAATAACATCGTGTAATAAAATCAAACCCGCAAAATTATAATTTGTCTAATTATCGGTGGTAGGACCTCTTGTGAGTCCGCGCGGGTAGGTACCACCGCCCCGCCTATTTCTGCCGTGAAGCAGTAATGCGTTTCGGTTTGAAGTGTGGGATAGCTTTGTACTATAAAACTGAAACTTACAACTCATTTGTCAAGGTAGGTCAGTATTTACATCGTTGATGACTACGGGCTCCGGTAACCATTTAACGCTAGACGGACCGGAAGCTTGTGGACCCGATTAACCAATTAATAAATAAAAAATCTCACTCCATAGGTACAGTGATATATATGGGAGACGGTCTTTAGTTTGGTATCTAAACGAAACGTAGTATGATTCCTAAAATATGGCAGCACGATTGCAGTATTGTCGGACTCGGCTAACTTCGTGCTACGACAGAGCCTAGCCGATGGAGGCGCGTAGACGCCATCACACTTACCAACCAGCCTTCTTGAAGAGCGGTGCCTCCGTCCTAAGAACTATCATTCGTTTTCGTTTGCATACGTCAAGAGAAGATTTCTAAATTGTTCTAAGACAACAAACGTGATTGGTGTATTCAATATTTCTCTTAGCTCGATCACCCTATTCGCCCCTGCGATGTCTGATGATGGTGTTAATAATTGTGGCTTCTCCGACATATAGATACTTTAAATGGTTTCTTTTTGTATCATAATATATACGTAGTATCATCGGAACGATTTTTTTGTGATAGGTATGTACTAATTTAGAAGGTACAATTAAGATTTACCTAAACCATACTAGCAACACAGACATTATCCACACCCACACTGTATTACTACCTACACTCATACCTTAACTTTCATTTATCAATCAATTTATCTATCTTCGTTCACAAACGCCGTTCAAATATTCCGATGACAGGAAATATTCGATGGAAAAGAGATATATTGAATTACTGTATTCGTAAGGTATTTGGGATATTAATCCGAACGGTTCCTTTGATTGAGCGATCTGGGGTAGAATTTCCTCGTAAAGGGAATTATTGATACCAATAAAATATGTTTAGTAGTGTAAGGTTTGTTGTTAAATAACTATAACAAAAAATTTATCATGTTCAAATTAGACAATTTTTGGATTGCCATATGGTAATACTGTTGTTGGGAACAATGGCAATAGTGAGGAAGAGGCGTAATAAAAAAGGCGGTAGTCGGAAAAGATGGCAGAAAAAGCGGTGTAATCTGTATTGAATATATGAGGGCCCTGAAACTGCGATACTTTAAGACTAAACTGTATCGAAACTAGCGACATCTTGTAGCGGATGCCCCTAAACTTATATGTTGTTAAAGTTAAGGAACTTGGTTATGGTATAATTAAGCACAGAAAATAGAAAATTAATAAATCATACAACTCTTTATTTGTAATAGACAAATTGACAAAATTTTATCAAATTGTGGTTTTTGAAAATTTACAAATTAGAAATTAAATATAGGATAGGTAATATATTACTACCATCTACAGGAGCAATGAGAAACTAATCGAAGCGAAGCCATCTAGCGGCCGACGCCCGTAAACATTTTTGTTTAGTACTAGAGTTGCTTATCTATAACTAATTTGTGTATTATCTATGAACATATATCTAAAAGTTATACAAGCTACAAATAGAGTAATTATTATTATTATTATTAATACTTTATTTCAGTTTTTTTTTTTTAAACCATAACATTTTGTTAGTAGTAATTACTTATATCTATGTTAGTGACTTAAAAAATCTAACACATAACTATCATTATATATATATACATTTTATACCATTACATTTTTTATTTTATTTTTTCTCCTTCCAAGTGCCTACTGCAAAGGCTATTGATCAGCAGTCCCTCGATCTTGCTCGATATGATTCTCAAAAGACTGTTGCCACTGTCACGAACTCGACGCAATAACGATGCACTTCTCTTCCGCATTATTGCAAAGAAGTCATCGGTGTGAGATGTCGCAAGCATTGTGGATGAACTACAAAAGCGCGGCAGTGACAACATCATCCTAAACGCATTATTATATTGAACGCGTAGGGCATTGTAAGCTCTCCGCGTGTATGTGGTCCACAGACTACTGGCGTAAAAATTCTGGCAATAAGCTTTAAAAATTGTAAGTTTGACATAGCTATCGCAACCAGTAATGCAGAATCAAGTGAACTACTGCAATCTGTGTATTTATTTCCTGGCTGTTGGAAGTGAAGTAGGATTAGTCTGCTCGTAAAAACTGAAGAGTGAGTTCTTTGGTGAGAGAACCGAAGCAATTGTCATGGATTATTGATCAGATGATATGCGTTAGTAGGTTCGGAATCCTTAAGATTTGCTTGGAGTAGATTAATATACCCGGCTATAACATGAACTGATCAATGCAGTGTGGATTCTCCAAATCCTCCCTGTCTATTTTTGCAGCGACCTCTTCAGACTTGAAGGGTGGGACGGGCTCTAATATAATTAGGGCTAAGACTTGTTATCTCAAGCTGGTGGTGGCTATGGGCACCGCACGGTACGAATACCCGCTTTCTCTCTCATGGGAAAGGTTAATTTAGAGGTAATATCGAAGTTCCAGTATTTAAATACTTCTGGTAAATAGTATTATCATATAAGGTTCCTCAACTTTATTTGGGTGTTTAATTCTTGTGAAAGTGCATTTGACATTAAATTTCTTCTAAACAGCTTGATCAATTTGACGATATCTTTTATGAGCATTTAAGTGGATCCATGGATGGCTTAGGTTCACAACTAGATCCAATAGGTGGTGCTGTGTTCAGGCTCTAGCAGTTTTTTATTCATTTTCACGATAGAAAAATGTTTGTAGGGCCCAAAAAGCCTCTTCAAAAAGAGGCTTGTGAAGAAGCACTTAACGGTAGGCAGCGGCTTGGATCTGCCCATGGTATTGCTGATGTTCATGGGCGATAGTAACCACTCACCATGCGGTGGGCCCTAAGGTATAGCCCTTTGCCTACAAAAGCCATAAAGAAAATACTAGAAAAACTGCATTTAATCTATGGTTTCATCCAGAAGTTATTTATAAACATCGTTATTAAAATAAAGCTAACGACAAACGGGTTGAACGAATAAAAAGTTTTCCATGCGTGTTTTCACACAACAATTCGTTTCGGCATTGTGAGAAAATATTCTTACAGAGTTACACAGCCCCTGCGAGTTGAACGGGGAAACCTTTTTGTTCTTAAAATTACACCTACAAACATTAAAAAAATTATGCTTAGCCCATTTAATTTTATATCATCCGATAAGTTTCACTCTAAATTTTATACTGTTGAAAGTAATGAGCAATATTTTATTTATTCATTGCATATATGGATGGACGAGCTTACAGCCAACCGTGTGGTTACCGAAGCCCATATACATTTACAACGTAGATGTCGCTAACCACCTTGAGATTCAAACCGAAACGCATTACTACTTCACGGCAGAAATAGGCAGAGTGGTGGTACCTACTCATGCGGACTCACACGAGGTCCTAATACCAGTAATTACGCAAATTATAATTTATCTGGTTTGATTTTTATTACACGATGTTATTCCTTCACCGTGGAAGTCAATCGTGAACATTTGTTAAGTACGTAATTCATTAGAAAAAATTGTACCCGCCTGCGGGATTCGAACACCGGTGCATCACTCGACAGGAATGCACCGGACGTCTTATCCTTTAGGCCACAACGACTTCTTGCTTCTGCTTCATGTCGAATATTGATATCGCGGACATTTACTTATTTAAACGCTGTCTCAACCACGATACAGCTATGTGGTTCAGAGTCAAAGGATACGCTACATATATAACATAACTGGTGGTAGGACCTCTTGAGAGTCCGCACGGGTAGGTACCACCGCCCTGCCTATTTCTGCCGTGAAGCAGTAATTCGTTTCGGTTTGAAGGGTGGGGCAGCTGTTGTAACTATACTTGAGACCTTAGAACTTATATCTCAAGGTGGGTGGCGCATTTACGTTGCAGATGTCTATAGGCTCCAGTAACCATTTAACATCAGGTGGGCTGTGAGCTCGTCCATCCAACTAAGCAATAAATAAAAATAGGCTACAGATAGCATAGCTTACAAATTAAATGATATTAGAATACAAATGAAGCTTTAACCTTATATCTCGTTGAGGGCGGCGGTAATCCAAAAAAATTCCCAAAAAAACTCACAATTCACGCTCTCTATATAAATACACACCCCGACGCCATTAAGCCGTGTAATTTAAAAAGAAAATTACGCGGGTATACACGCGCTGCTGTGCAAACACGGTTGTGTTGTGGGTTCGTTTCAATTTGCCCAGGTAGCCGGGTAAACTGAGCGGGTAAACCCACAATTAAAATCAAGGTTGTTTTTTTTTAGTTTAAGTGGATCGAGTATGTTCTGGGAAATTGTTTTTGGCGTGGGCAAGCGAGACGAATCGTTTTAGTCCGAAGTAACTAACTAACGGTAGGCGGCGGCTTGGCTTTAGCCCTGGCATTGCTGAAGTCCATGGGCGACGGTGACCACTCACTATCAGATGGGCTGTATGCTCGTCTGGTAATAAATCAAAATTAAAAAGTGGCATTTTGGATGCGTTTCGGTTTGCAGGCTGGGGCAGCCGTTGTAACTATACTTGAGACCTTAGAACTTAAATCTCAAGGCGGGTGGCGCATTTACATTTTGGATGTCTATGGGCTCCAGTAACCGAATACCAGGTGGGCTGTGGTGAGCTCGTCCAACCATCTAAGCAATAAAAAAAAAATTGTAGTTCTTAGAATTTATTTAATCAGTAGTCATTATTCTTGAATATTATTTTTTCTGCCTCAAGCCTCTATTTTCTTGTTTGTATTTGATACGTTTCCGACATTATTTACGTTAATAAATTTCAATTTAGCGTAGTCTGCAAAACAAACAATATATGAACTAATTTCACTGAAACACTAAATTATTCATACATGAATTACAAGGCAAGGTCAAACCTTAGCATTTCAAACTCAGTATCAAGAGATCTTATTTGATACTTATTGACGAATTTTAGCGTTATCTGTTTGTGAATCGATTTTCTTTTTTTTTTTAAATCCAGCTATTTTATGTATTGACAAACGCTAAAGCAATTTTCGTTAATCGATTTTTCTACGATATATAAATAAACAATGAAACCAGAAAATGTAATGATACAGTGACTTTGATCATTGGACGACCAATTAGTGTTAATATCGAAGGGAAAATGTAAAACAAAAAAAGGCTCTTCAAAAAACGTTGATTTAATTACTTATTTTGAATCATTATATTGTGTTCATTAAATTATTACTCGAAAATATCGTATCGAGTTGATGATCATAGCGCTTGACGAAGCGACACAGAATCGCCCGTATCAAACGATGCGTATAATTATTAGCGTACCGGTAATTAATTGGACTGTACGTATTATTGTTTTATATTTATGTATTAGAAAGAGAGATGGAGAGAGGGAGAGAGAGAGAGAGAGAGAGAAAGAGAGAGAGAGAAAGAGAGAGGGGGGGGGGAGAGAGAGAGAGACCTATCGATTGAAAAATATTTAAATATGAACAATATAATGATAATTTTGTTAAAATAAAATTTACTACAATTTATTATTAGCAACTTTTTTTTGATAAGCTATTGTTCTATCATTAATGAGTTCTTTTCAAGTTTATACTCAACGTAGAAAGTTAATACGCTCTGTCATACCCGATCCTGTAGACCGAATGGTAAACAGTCGACGTCGCCCAAAACACGTCTTTACGGATCCTCCCGATCCATGAACGGTGCTTTTAGGTACCACAAGCACCGGTCACCCTCCTCGTCGAACCCGTCGCTTGCGACGAAGGGCTCGACGAGCGAATTAACCCACAGACACAGCCCACTGAGTTTCACTGCTCTTGCTAGGGCCAGTGTTAGCAACACTCCGGTTTGAGCCTTGTGAGCTCAACTACAAGTTAGGGCGAAGCTGAAATAGCCTCTCAACGCTACGCAGCAACGCAGGGAAAACCCTACGAATGCTGATACCCGAAATTAGACTATAATCAATTTAAATTATAAGTTTTAAACATTATTAAGCGTCTGTCGTCAAAGACTACCATAGACTTCTATAATAACAAATTTTGTTAAGGCTACACAATATTAATTTATCCTCAATTTTACCACAGACTTTAATAATAAACAAAAGAGTATGTATGTATGCGTGTGTGTGTCAAATACATGGTAGTATGAGTAATTTAAATTTTTTTCAATAAAAATCAATATTTAATGTATTTTTTATGCATAATTTAAAAAAAATTATTAGCATTCTGCACTCCTTCTTTATATTTTCTATAAGTGTGGGAAATTTCATAGTCTTCCGTTCACGCGATTTTCGTAAAAAGGGTACAAAGTTTTTTCTTCACGTATTAATATATAGAGTTTTTTTTTTCACGTATTAACTACTTACTTTTGTAAGTAATAGTAAAAAGTAGTTAATAAAGCCTGATCCAGAGTAATGTGTTAAATAAAAATATTAATAAGAAAAAATGTGTTGCTTTTCATATGTAGCTCCACAGTTCACGAACGAATCTTCCTGCTACCGGAATTGAAATTGACATCTTGATTGACTTGATATCAGAGGTCTGACGTCCGAAAATGATTGCAAATTTTCGAATTGATCCTAATGTATTAGACTGTTTGTTTTTTTTAAATAAATGTTCGAACTATTGTATTATGAGTATGAGTCGGTAGGCAGCGGCTTGGCTCGGTAGGCAGCGGCTTGGCTCTGCCCCTGGCATTGCTGAAGTCCATGGGCGACGGTAACCACTCACCATCAGGTGGACCGTATACTCGTCTGCCTACAAGGGCACTAAAAAAATAAATAAATAAAAAAGTAAGAAATGAAAAAAAAACCTGGAATCCGCAAAGGATAATTTTAGTAAAAAGTTACGGGTATACAGATGCAATTATGAGATATTTCTAACGTTTTTAAACATTCCTTTCATTTTGGAGTTGTACTTCGATTAGCTTCGATTTTGAGAGGAATCAATCTCTTAACTATTTCGAGAGGTGAAAGGCTATTTGTTTTAAGCGACATTTCGCTTAACACGGGACATTTATCTTTGTAATTAAAGGTGCATTTTATTTGGTACTAGCGACCCGCCCTCGCTTCGCTTCGGAAACTGTAATTTATTATTTATTTCTCCACTATTTAATGGATGTTGTTATACATATAAACCTTCCTCTTCAATCACTCTATCTATTAAAAAAAACCGCATCAAAATCGGTGGCGTAGTTTTAAAGATTTAAGCATACATAGGGACTGACAGATATAGGGACAGAGAAAGCGACTTTGTTTTATACTATGTAGTGATTAGCATCAACAATTCGATGTTTTTAAATGAACTTCAATTAAGTTTACCGTATTCAAATAGCTGAATAACATATTTGTAATGATATTTTTTCCAAATTTTATCCATTAAAATCATCTATTATCCTGTAAAGTTGTAAAAATGTCGGTTAAACCAAATTTCATCATCATATTACACGTTAATTAAAAAAAATAAAAACGTACCAAAACCTTTGTTCATCTATATATTAATACGCGAAGCAAAAACTTTGTGTCCCTTTTTACGAAAATTGCGCGGACGGAGAAGTATAAAATTTCTCACACTTATAGAGAATAGAGAGAAGGAGTGCAAAATGCTAATTTTTTTTTTAAATATGCATAAAAATACATTAGTCAATAAAGAAAACATTACACACATTACAATGTATTTGACGCACACACGCATGCAATATGCATACTATGTGTTCATTGTCAAGCTTTTCTTATTGCTTTTAGTCTGTGGTCAAATTGAGAATAGATTAAATATTGTTTGTCTTTATTAATATTTGTCTAAAGTGTGAAGAAATTTAGCGAAATTTGTGAAGAAGTAGAATAAATAGTCTTTGACAATAGAATCTTAACCGTGCTTATACAAACTTATAATTTCAATTAATTATAGTCGAATTTCGACTACCGGGGGATCACTATACAGGTGGTAGGACCTCTTGTGAGTCCGCACGGGTAGGTACCACCACCCCGCCTATTTCTGCCGTGAAGCAGTAATGCGTTTCGGCTTGAAGGGTGGGGTAGCCGTTGTAACTATACTGAGACCTTAGAACTTATCTCAAGGTGGGTGGCGCATTTACGTTGTAGATGTATATGGGCTCCAGTAACCACTTAACACCAGGTGGGCTGTGAGCTCGTACACCCAACTAAGCAAAAAAAAAAAAAACATTAATTGTTCACGCACGCATTATGCTCTCCATTAGCTATGTATGTGTTTAGAGTACGTAACTAATATGTTGTTTAATTTCCACTGACAGGACGTTTGTATCCATTAACGAACCAGCCAACTTTACTTAGGGACTGAATTGACGTTGAAATAGTGATGAGGTATTGAACATGAATCGTTCTAATAGCTACCGGTGATCGAGCTCACGTCCCAGTTGGGATTAAGAGGTTACCGAAACATTGAGACTTCGGTTATAAATCTAGTTTTTTTTTATGGATGGACGAGCACACCCCTCACCTGGAATTAAGTGGTTACTGGAGACCATAGACATCTATAATGTAAATGCCGCCACCCACCTTGAGATACGACTTCTAAGGTCTCAGTATAGTTACAACGGTTGCCCCACCCTTCAGACCGAAACGCATTACTGCTTCACGGCAGAAATAGGCAGGGTGATGGTACCTACCCGTGCGGACTCACAAGACGTCCTACCACCAATAAAATATATTGTAAGAGAGTAAGAGCTGCCTCACCTTTAATATATGAAACAGGTTGGTGATATCTTTGCGTAGATAAATATTAAAATGTTCGGAATGAAATAGCTTAATAAAAATAACAATTTTATTTTTCCTTTCACGTGTCCCCCGTCGGACGGATTCCTTTTGTTTGTTTTAAATTTATTTTATACAAAAGAAGTATCTTTTTTGATTTATCGATTGAGGCACTACGAAGTCTGCCGGGTCAGCTAGTATATAATAGTTATTTATTATCAGAATCATTTAATGATATTGGTTTATAATGTTAATAAACAGCAAACCAATATAACACCTTTCAAATATGGCAGTTTTAGCTTTGTTCGTTATCAGTTTTAATACTTCACCGATCTTATGATGAATAGGCAAGCTCACGGCTCTACTTGGAACAGTTAGTTTAAATCCCAATACCATCACAAAATTAGCCGCAATGCAATCCTTAGAATGCTTTTCTGCTAGAACGGACAAGCAGGTAATGCAGAGGTACAAATAGGTTATATTATTTTCAAGTTAATATTAATCGGTAATCCAATTAAATAATGGCATAAAGTGAATATAGTTATAATGCCCCTACGAGAAGAAGTTGTGGAATTGATGATATTAATGAATCAATCACATCGTGGTATCTATGGACCTCGGTTGCAGTTGGTGTACTAACTATAATTAGTCTGGCCATAAATACTGCTACAATTTAAAATACACAAAATATTACATTTGAATTTGGAATCTGTCATTTTTATATGATTGCTCATTGACTTTTCTCATTTTGGCGCCAATACATTGTACAATATATTGCGATATTAAAATGGAGTGGGATGATAAATAGAACCGAATCGCTGTGATTGCATTACATAAAGTAGGTATGGAGCCAAATGCAAATTTTAAAACTCTCCATACGCTTAGTATTAGTAAAATGTTTGTGTACCGGGCTATTAATAGGTGCAATGAGACCTCCTCTGTTTGTGACAGAAAAAGATCTGGCCGTCCACGTAGTGTTCGTACGAAAAAGGTTGTCAAAGCAGTAATAAAGATAAAATCTTTTGCTTTCGGACACGAAAGCAAAAGATTTTATCTCGGGAGATGAAGATAGCACCTACAACCATGTCGCGTATTTTAAAAGATGACTTAGAACTTGCAGCCTATAAGAGACGTACTGGTCATTTCTTAACTGATAATTTAAAAGAGAATAGGGTGGTAAAATCGAAACAACTACTGAAGCGGTACGCAAAGGGAGGTCATAGAAAAATTTTGTTTACGGATGAGAAAAATTTTACAATTGAGCAACATTTTAACAAACAAAATGACCGTATTTATACCCAAAGCTCTAAGGAAGCTTCCCAATTAGACGACAGAGTGCAGCGTGGGCACTATCCGACTTCAGTGATGGTTTGGTGGGGTATTAGCCACGAAGGAGTGATTGAGCCATACTTTTGTGAAAAAGGTATCAATATATCGGCACAAGTGTATCAAGATATCATTCTTGAGAAGGTAGTGAAGCCCCTTAACAACACCATGTTAAATAATCAAGAATGGTACTTCCAGCAAGACTCGGCGCCAGGTCATAAAGCTCGGTCTACGCAGTCTTGGTTGGAAACGAACGTTTCGGAATTCATCAGAGCTGAAGACTGGCCGTCGTCTAGTCCCGATCTTAATCCGCTGGATTATGATTTATGGTCATTTTTAGAGAATACGGCTTGCTCTAAACGCCATGATAATTTGGAGTGCCTAAAACAATCCGTACGATTGGCAGGGAAACATTTTCCCATGGAAAGAGTGCGTGCTTCTATTGATAACTGGCCTCAACGTTTAAAGGACTGTATTACAGCCGATGGAGACCACTTCGAATAAGCTTTTTATACTTTAAATTGTTTTATATTTATGTATTAAACTAACACACTGTAAAAGTAATAAATGTTATTTGCAATAGATTTTTTTTATTTTTTATTGTAACAGTATTTATGGTCCGACTAAGTATATACTATACTAACTAACTCTTTCATCAATCTAGTGTAATTTGTCATCATTATAACAAATTACGAACTTAACGAAGCTAGATCAAACGAAGCAAAACAAATATTGATTATTCGAGCATCAACAGATCTACGAAATATACAAACAGAAGGAAAAAGGCATATGCCTAAACAAGCTGAACCGCTATAAATCATCGTCACAGAAAGCGTACAATGCCTTTTTCAGGTGTACCTACCCCCTTACCTGTTGACAATACGCAAACTTTACCTTCAAAACGAGTGTGTTATACGAGAAATGCGGCACGGGCCTTGTACGCAGCCACTACGCCCGAATAGTTGTTGTGGAACTCGTAAGCCTGCGAAACGGTACGGCCCATTTAGCTCGGATTATTTTGAGTGGTCCCGGTCGTAGTCTGAGGCGATTTCGATTAATTACTTTGTATCGCTCAGATCTCTATATATTAATACGTGAAGCAAAAACTTTGTATCCCTTTTTACGAAAATTGCGCGGACGGAGGAGTATGAAATTTTCTACACTTATAGATAATATAGAGAAGAAGTGCAAAATGCTAATATTTTTTTAAATAATGCATAAAAGATACGTTAAATCAATAAAGAAAACATTACACACCCTACATACCATGTATTTGACGCACACACACATGCATACTATTTATTGCCAAACTTTTCTTCTTGACATCTGTGGTCAAATTGAGCATAGATTAAATATTGTTTGTCTTTATTAATCTTTTTTTATAGTGTATCCTTGGCGAAATTTGTGATTATAGAAGTATAAAATACAATCTTAATAGTACAAACTTACAATTCCAATTAATTATAGTCGAATTTCGACTACTGCGGGACCTCTAGTATATTATTATTATATGTGGTGGGTGGCGCATTTACATTGTAGATGTCTATGGGCTCCAGTAACCACTTAACACCAGGTGGGCTGTGAGCTCGTCCACCCATCTAAGCAATAAAAAATAAAAAATAAAAACTTATGCCACGACCGGGACTTATGGCAGGATTTGGGGAAGGCCTATGCGAAAGCAAAACCATCTTTGCCGATGTCAAATGCTTAAAAAAATTACATTAATAGTAAAAGTAATAGTACTGAAATATGAAGGTTGTTAATAAAGGCATCTTTATCTTTATCGCTTGGTCGATCGCTGGGTTGGTGATCTTAATTTCAAAACTAAGCGATTTGATTTTCCGAAACTTGGAACAGCGCCCTTAACGGCTAATGAAGGGAAACTCAAACTTGTATGAAGTTGGAACAGCGCCTCTAGCGGAAAACAAAAGGAAACTGTTCCACTGAGTTTCTCGCCGAATCTTCTCAGTGGGTCGCAATTCCGATCCGGTAGTAGACTCAGCGAAGCACTGCTCTTGCCCTAGCAACTTGCTAACACTAGCTAGAGCTATTCTTTCAGCTTGAGTCCGTGAGTTCACCTACCGGTCCGCGCGATGCAGGCTACCAACTTAGGCTACCAACTATTCGGTAGGAAAAAAGAGTTTTATTAGTCGTCCGCTATCAATCGCTATAACTTCTGACTTGTACCAAGCACTGCTGAGGTATATACTTTAGGCACAAACACAAAGCTTTTTAGCTTCATCTATTATTATAATTGAGCAAAGTTATTTTGTTACTTCGCTAATCCCACAGCTATTTAACAACCTGTCTTAATTTCGTTTTTTTACTGGTTATCCGTTATTTTTTGTCGCATCGTAAAAATATATTTTCTGTTTGTTCTCATAAAGTATCAGCATTCAATAGTCACGGTCTCTGCAATAAAACTTTCTCATCGTAACTATGTTTGTAATCATGTGTTGACGAATTTAGTTTTGCCATCATCAACTATTGAACTTACTCAAGAACTAATTTTAGAAGTCGTCGTGGCCTAAAGGATATGACTCCAGGTGTATTCGTATCAAGCGATGCGACTGGGCCGGTGTTCGAATCCCGCAGGCGGGTACAAATTTTTGTAAAGAAATAACAAATATTCACGATAGACTTCCACGGTGAAGGAATAATATCGTATAATAAAAATCAAACCCGCAAAAATTATAATATGCATAATAACCGATGGTAGGACGTGTTCTGAGCTCCCACAGGTGGATACCACCATCACTTGACAGTCGTTGTACTGTAAAAACGGAGAGTTAGAACTCATGTTTCAAGATGGCCGACTGCATTGACGTGGTTGATATGGATGGGCTCTGGTGACCACTTAACACCAGGTGGGCCGGTGAGCTCGTCCACCCGACTTAGCAAAAAAAAAGATATTTGTACATCACTTTATTCCAGTTTACTACAAAAAAAAAGCGATCTGAACGTAATTTTTTTAAATTTTTAATTGCTTAGATGGGTGGACGAGCTCACAGCCCACCTCGTGTTAAATGGTTACTGCAGCCCATAGACATCTACAACGTAAATGCGCCACCCATCTTGAGATATAATGTGTACCGAGTGCGGATTTTTTTTTACACCGCTCACCAAAATTTTTTTGTTTTTATTTTTTTATTTATGTACACACAAAAAAGAAGACATGGTAGTACAGAGTAATAGGAAAATTATGTACAAAGGCACTGCTTATTTCTTTAAGAAATCTCTTCCAGCAGACCCGCGACAGGATTATGAGAATAATTAAAAGTGATGAGTGTGTGTGTAGAACAGCTAAAATAACAAATACAACATGAGAATTATAGTAACTTATAGTATATAGTATAGTAACTTATAGTATAGTATAGTATAGTAATTTAACCCCACCGGAGTAAAGTTCATCCATACTAACTGGAGCCACTGCGGTCATCCACAGTGCGTTTCCAGAGGTCTTTTTTGCCACGTACCATCCGGCTATGGAATGAGCTCCCCTCCACGGTGTTTCCCGAGCGCTATGACATGTCCTTCTTCAAACGAGGCTTGTGGAGAGTATTAAGCGGTAGGCAGCGGCTTGGCTCTGCACCTGGCATTGCTGAAGTCCATGGGCGACGGTAACCACTCACCATCAGGTGGGCCGTATGCTCGTCTGCCTACAAAGGCAATAAAAAAAAAAAATTACAACTTTCTAGGTACAATATTTTCGTTTTCGGAAGCGGTCTCCTAACACCCAGTATATTTCAAGGTCACCGAAGCGCGAAACAATAACCCTTCGCAAAGTTTCTTTCCAACAATAAAATGTGTCCCGAATTTCTAAAAATAACCAAAGAAAAGAAAAAACGAATCTATTTAACCTCAGATTTCTGAAGGCGAAAACGTCTGGAAACGACAAGATCTCCAAAGAAACTTTGTAAGGTGGGGCTCATTAAGGCCCCAACGCTTTCGAAGTTGTCTCTTGCAAAGATTGTTACCAGACATCGTTTGTTTAACGATTTTTTTTTATCGGAAACTCGGATCTTTGGTTTTTAGGTTGGTATCTTAATTAATCTAATCTAATCTAATCTAATTAATTTAAATAAAATTTAAGTTTTCTGTAATTATATTTAGTCATATAATTGTGATATGGATCTGAATAAAAGGCTATATTATTATTATTATTTTTCTAGATTTCCCCTTTCTCAGCCCAGTCTATCGACAGAGCCGGTAGAACTGTATATACGGGCTTTTGGCCAAGTAACATACAGTAGCTATGAATTATTAGGCTAGTTTTTATTATGTGTAGTATTCTTCAAGCTGCAGGAACTTTCTCACTATTCTGCATGTATTTAGTATAGCTGCTTTTTGTAGTGAAATAAATATGCTATCTTTTAAATCTAGAAGCTTTAAGCTATTGTGGATGTGGTTTGGGACAACTCCAGTGGTTGAGATTATTATTGGGGCTATGTAAACTTTTTTCTGTTTCCAAATTCTAACTATTTCTTCTTTAAGCTCTGTGTATTTTGTCATTTTTTCTGTAAAAGTTTTTTGAATGTTGTGGGTATTCGGGACTGCAATGTCAATAATGTAGGTGACTTTATTGTTTTTATCTTGTAAAGTGATATCCGGTCTATTGTAGTGAATCGTCCTATCGGTGAGAATAGCGCGATCATAGTAAAGTTTGCAGGAGTCATTCTCAAGAACAGTTTGTGGTTTATAATTGTAGTACGGTGTGTTGGTATTTTGTATCAATTTATGTTTGAGAGCCAGTTGTTGATGGATAATATTAACAAGTTGGTTGTGTCTATGAGTGTAATCTGTCTGTGTAAGGGTTGAACATGCTCCAGTTATATGTTGTATGGTTTCTGGCTGGGTGTTGCATTTGCGGCATTTATCGTCTCTAATAGTGGGATCTTTAATAATATATTTTCTGTAATTTTTTGTGTTTATTACTTGGTCCTGTATTGCAATTAAAATTCCTTCCGTCTCGGGGAACAGACTTCCTGTTTTGAGCCACATGTTTGATGCTTTGCTGTCTATGTGAGATTGGCTTAGGTCATGAGGGTGTCGTCCATGTCTTTTTGCGGATTTTTATTTCTTAGGTTTATTATTATTAATAATAATAATAATATCTTAATTAATAAGATACGCTGTGTACTCTCTTCAAGCGATGCTATTATTTAATGGTAATCTATATATTAGTACGTGAAGAAAAAACTTTGTACCCTTTTTACGAAAATCGCGTGAATGGAAGAGTATGAAATTTCCCACACTTATAGAAAATATAAAGAATGCTAATATTTTTTTTTATTAAACATAAAAAATACATTAAATATTGATTTTTATTCAAAAAAATTCATTCCTCATACTACCATGTATTTGACACACACGCATACATCTAAACTCTTTTGTTTATTGTTAAAGTCTGTGGTAAAATTGAGGATAGATTAATATTGTGTAGCCTTAACAAAATTTGTTATTATAGAAGTCTATGGTAGTCTTTGAAGACAGACCCTTAATAATGTTTAAACTTATAATTTTAATTAATTATAGTCGAATTTCGACTACCGGGCGACTACTAGTTAAAGTTGATTAACAACATCGCCTGCGGGATTCGAACACCGTTGCATCGCTAGATATGAATGCATTGGGCGTCTTATCCTTTAGGTCAAGGCGACTTCCAATTTTAAGTTTTTTATATTTCTAGTGCGTGTTATATGTAAAAAAATAGTACCTGATTCTTACTGCGTTCGTCATTGAGCGATGCATCTCAACACGAATACAGATAAGTTTCAGATCATGATTGTATTTTTTTAATACGATTTTATTTGCTAGGTATCCGTTTTGGCAAGATAAGATCGCCTATTGCACTCTATATTGCCTATAACTATCGGCTCTGGACTGTTTACAATGTAAATTTTGTTTTGGTGTATAAGTATATTCTCTCTCTTTCTCTCTCTCTCAATTCAATTTTCAATTTCAAAAAATTCTGTGATATTTTTTTAACAATAATTGTCATGTCAAAGGCACCCCCCACGCATTTGACGATAAAATTATAATTTTCTTAATCAGTTTTTTTGTTTGAGCTTACAGATAACTATTTTATAGAAGTTATTTCTTTAAGTTTTTAAAAGACTATTTACATCCAGACGAAGTCAAATATATATATTTTTGAAATAGAATATCTAACACGTGCGACATCACGATAGTCAAATTAATAAGCCAATTAAAAAACATTTTTTTTTTAACTCAGCTAATAAAATTTACATGCATCAATTAAGATCAACCAGGATAATCTCTATTCTCGAAAAAAACGATTTAACTTTCCAGACATCAGGTTTTCTTCAAATTTTTCTCCGAACAGGAGCCTCGCCGAGTTCGAGCGGTTTCTGGGCGGGCTCGAGGCGCTTTTGCACCGCCTCGGGTCCCGCCCTGTCATCGTCGCGGGGGACTTCAATGCCAAGTGCACGGCATGGGGTTCCCCCCGCACGGATGCGAGAGGCGAGGCCCTTTCGGAGTGGGCGATCGCGACCGGCCTCTGTCTCCTAAACAGAGGCACGGTCGCGACTTGCGTGCGGTGGAACGGGGAATCTCACGTGGACGTGACGTTCGCGTCCCCGTCCGCCGTGCGCCGCACCCGCGGCTGGCGCGTACTCGAGGGAGCGGAGACGCTCTCGGACCACAGATACGTCCGATTCGAGCTCTCCGCCTCCTCCGTGTCGTCGTCGTCAGTCGCGGGCGCCCGCGGTGAGGAGGAGCTCCCGCAAGGTGCGCCCCGTTCGTTCCCCAGGTGGGCCTTGAAACGGATGGATAAGGAGTTGCTGATGGAGGCGGCCGCTGTTGCTGCGTGGGCGCCAAAACCCGCGCGGCTCGCGGACGTGGATGTGGAGGTCGACTGGTTCCGGGGCACCATGGCAAACATTTGCGATGCCGCCATGCCCCGGGTCGGCCCCCGAGCACCACGTGGGGGTGCGTTCTGGTGGTCGCCCGAGATCGCAAGACTCCGCGAGGAGTGCGTGAGGGCGCGCCGCCGGAGCGCACGCCACCGCCGCCGCCGTCGTCACGACGCTGCGTTCGCGGAGACGGCGGCCCAACTGCACGCTGACTGTCGTCAAAAACAGACGGCGCTGCAGCTGGCCATCGGCGAGGCCAAGAAGCAGAGCATGAAGACTCTCCTGGAGTCGCTCGACGAAGATCCCTGGGGGCGCCCATACAAGATGGTTCGCAGGAAACTGCAGCCGTGGGCGCTCCCGGTGACCGAGCGGCTCCAGCCTCGGCAGCTGCGGGAAATTGTTGCGGCACTCTTCCCGCCGGCAGCGGGGGGGGACTTTGAGCCCCCCCAGATGGACGCCACGTGGGGCACGCCTCCGCGTCGCCCCAGCGTTCCCGCTGCCGAGGAGCCCCCTCCCCCTATCACGGGGGCGGAGATCCATGCGGCCGTGTCCAAAATGAGAGCGAAGGACACGGCCCCCGGCCCTGACGGCGTTCACGGCCGGGTCTGGAGCTTGGCCTTCGAGGCCCTAGGGGACCGGCTCGGGGGGCTTTTCGAAGCGTGCCTCGAGTCGGGACGGTTCCCGTCGAAATGGAAGACGGGCAGACTGGTCCTTCTGCGGAAGGACGGGCGCCCCGCGGACTCACCCGCGGGCTATCGCCCCATCGTGTTGCTGGACGAGGCGGGCAAGATGCTCGAGAGGATCGTCGCGGCCCGCATCGTCCGGCACCTGACCGAGACGGGTCCCGATCTTTCGGCGGAACAATACGGCTTCAGAGAGGGCCGCTCGACTATCGACGCAATTCTGCGCGTACGGGCCCTCTCCGACGAAGCCGTATCCCGGGGCGGGGTGGCGATGGCGTTATCCTTAGATGTAAGGAACGCCTTCAACACCCTGCCCTGGTCGGTGATCGCGGGGGCGCTGGAGTATCACGGCGTCCCCGCATACCTCCGCCGACTGATCGGCTCCTACCTCGAGGGCAGGTCGATCCAGTGCATCGGACACGGTGGGGCGATGTACCGCTTCCCCGTCGAGCGCGGTGTTCCGCAGGGGTCCGTCCTGGGCCCCCTGCTGTGGAACATCGGCTACGACTGGGTCCTGCGGGGCGTAATTCGGGGTCCCCTCCCCGGGCTGAGCGTAATTTGTTACGCCGACGACACGTTGGTCGTGGCTCCGGGGAGGGACTACCGGGAGTCTGCCCGTCTGGCGTGCGCAGGCGTGGCACACGTCGTCACAAGGATCCGACGGTTGGGACTCGAGGTGGCGCTTGACAAAACCCAGGCCCTGCTCTTTCACGGGCCGGGACGAGCGCCGCCTCTGGGTGCCCACCTCGTGATCGGAGGCGTCCGCGTCGGGGTCGGGGTGACCGGTCTTCGGTACCTCGGCCTCGAACTGGATGGTCGGTGGAACTTCCGCGCTCACTTTGAGAAGTTGGGCCCTCGACTGATGGCGACGGCCGGCTCTTTGAGCCGGCTGCTTCCAAACGTCGGGGGTCCCGATCAGGTGGCGCGCCGCCTCTACATGGGGGTGGTGCGGTCGATGGCACTATACGGCGCGCCCGTATGGTGCCACGCCCTGACCCGCCAGAACGTCGCCGCGCTGCGACGTCCGCAGCGCGCGATCGCGGTCAGGGCGATCCGAGGATACCGCACCGTCTCCTTCGAGGCGGCGTGCTTGCTCGCCGGGGCGCCACCCTGGGACCTGGAGGCGGAGGCGCTCGCTGCCGATTACCGGTGGCGTAGCGACCTCCGCTCTAGGGGGGAAGGGCGCCCCGGCGAAGGAGTAGTTCGAGCGCGGAGGCTCCAATCTCGGCGGTCCGTGCTGGAGGCGTGGTCTCGCCGCCTGGCGGACCCGTCGGCCGGCATCCGTACCGTCGAGGCGGTCCGCCCGGTTCTCGCGGAATGGGTGGGCCGTGACCGCGGATGCCTCACCTTCCGGCTAACGCAGATGCTTACCGGCCATGGTTGTTTCGGCCGGTACTTGCACAAGATAGCCGGAAGGGAACCGACGGCGCAGTGCCACCACTGCGCGGACCGCGACGAGGATGACACAGCGGAACACACGCTGGCGCGTTGCTCTGGATTTGACGAGCAGCGCGCCGCCCTCGTCGCGGTCATTGGAGAGGACCTCTCGCTGCCGCGCGTCGTGGCTACGATGCTCGGCAGCGACGCGTCCTGGAAGGCGATGCTCGACTTCTGCGAGTCCACCATCTCGCAGAAGGAGGCGGCGGAGCGAGAGAGGGAGAGCTCTTCCCTTTCCGCACCGATCCGTCGCCGTCGAGCCGGGGGCCGGAGGCGGGAATACGCCCGTACGTCCCGGCCCCTGTAGGTGGCGGCCTCCCCCCGGTGAAGGTCAAGGGGCGACCTGAGGGGGTGAGGCCGCGCGGCGCGCTACCAGCACTCTAGCGCGCTGCCGTGGAGTGATTAGAGCGACCGGTCGACGGTGTATCGCGTCCCGACCCGGCAGGCTGGTTCTGGTCCAGCGGGGTATTCCGGGACACCAGCGGCACCGTCTGGGCGGCCCGACGGGCTGCCGTACCGAGACGGCCGACGTTTCAGAGCCTTCGATTCGCCTCGAAGGCTCCGTCGGCTGGGCGTCCTTGGGGTGAGCCGCGCCGTCTGGTTGTAGTGTTGACCGCGGTAGCTCCCCTACCTCATCCGGGTTCTGACCTCGGAGGGGATCGGACGTCGGGTGTAAGAGTGCAGGGGAGTCGTTTAGTGGGTGGGCTCTAAAATCCTTGGGCCCGCGGTCTGCTCACAACACCATGCAGATCGTTGAGTCTCACATACCCCGCGCGCCCCTTTTGCGCGGGGACCTCGTAGGAGGTTCGGCCCTCTACCCGAAAAAAAAAAAAAAAAAAAAGGTTTTCTTCAAATAAAATCGTCAAGCTTGAGTTCGACGACCTCCCTGGAATCGTCCAGAACAGTCTAGAATTTCGAAGAAATAAATCCTAAAGTTAAGGACATCATAAATCTACTGCCAGATATTATAATAATAAGTTTTCGCAGACATCGTGAGGTGGGCCTTTGAAAAAAAAAAACTATCACGAAATACCCTTCGAAAATGGTGGAATGAATCAGCGGTTCGGACAGTAAAAATAAATGCGGCCTTTATTTTTATTTTCGTACGGTATTATTCTGTGTTCATTAAAACTTTTTGCTCTCATTGTACTGTTCATTGTGGAGATAGCCGACGCGGCCGCAGGACAGGTGGGAATATATTATTATTCGTTTTTGTTAACTCTTAAGATTGATAAGCATACGGACTGTAATCCCTCAGGAAATCAGCTTTTGTAGCGCCTTTATTGAGGAGCATGTCAAATCGAGGAAAATTTGGAGGGGAGCTCATCCCCGCGCCAGATGATATATGAATTAGGATCTCTAGAAAGTAGAATGGAAATCTCTGGATAGATCAGTGGCGAATTAAAACGATTCTAAAATATTGACAATTTGATCACAGTAATCTGATGTACATAAAAATATATATAATGGTATGGAATACTCCAGAATGAATTAACAACAAAATACTTAATTGATTTTTCTGTTATTTAATAGCCCTTAATTTACTATTAAATTAATATTTTAAACAGTATTTATAAAATACAAAATTCTTTACTCTTTTCACTGAATGACAGACAGGTGAGCAATTCTGTCTAAGAAAAATCTTCTTTTAAAACTAAAGAGTTTTAAAGGTTATAAATGATAAAGTTTTTTTTTACATATAATATTTAGAAGATTATGTTATCGTAGGCTCACAAGAGCTTATACCACAATTCAGCCATTTTGATCACGATTTCATGTATTCTCTTGTTTGGAAAGGGGGGATTATAATATTGACTTTTCACCGCATTTCTCAAGGATAGCGCCGGCACCCACTCTGCCGTTGTGTTTGTTGGGGTTGTCGTTGGGTTTGTTGGGGTTGCCGTTGGGTTTTTGGAACCATTAATCTAATCTAGTTTGCTCATCTAAAGCTATAATAAAGTAGACTGCTAACATTTTATTCACAGGGAAAATTATTTAGTATTTCAAATCGCTCGCCTTATGGCCCCGCGCACCATACAATACTTACACTGAATAAAACCAAACTTTTCCTTGTAAAAGGAAGAACAGTACAGTGTATTACTGGAGAATAATGGCGGAAACGTTTCCCGGGGCAATGTCTCGAATGAAGTTGATAATACTATTGACCCGGATAAATAGAGTTCTAGATTTAATGTCTTGTTTTTCAAATTTTTTTGGGTCAGTCTTTTTTTGTCGTACTAATTTTTTTGGATATTTCCAACTATTGCCCGATATGTCAGAACTAAAAAGTCGAATATTACGTTATATAAAATCAATAATAAACTGTTACGGCTTTGCCACAAAAGCTACTTTTCTTTGGCAAAGAAAAATTGGAACATACAAGGTGTTTTTGTGGGATCGAAAGTCTTTCAAGTACGCTTTAAGTTTTTTATGATTTTTTTTTATTTTTATTGCTTAGATGGGTGGACGAGATGTGAGCTGTTACCTGGACACCTGGTGTTAAGTGTTTACTGGAGCCCATGGACATCTAAAACGTAAATGCGCCACCCACCTTGAGATATAAGTTCTAAGGTTTCAAGTATAAAGTAGTTACAACGGCTGCCCCACTCTTCAAGCCGAAACGCATTACTGCTTCACGGCAGAAATAGGCGGGGCGGTGGTACCTACCCGCGCGGACTCACAAGTGGTCCTACCACCAGTAATTACGCAAATTATAATTTTGCGGGTTTCATTTTTATTACACGATGTTATTCCTTCACCGTGGAAGTCAATCGTGAACATTTTTTGAGTACGTATTTCATTGAGTGTAGATTAAGTTTTAAATCAACGACAACGTTCAGAGGAAGCTGTCATAAAAAAAATCCACGTGTCGCACACTCGTATTTCTCATTACACGGGAATCACCTCCCGGGAGTTGTTAGAACGGGCACGTTCGCTTACGAAAAAACCCTTTAGGGATTTCGCATGAATTGGTTTTAAGGTTTGATTTCGAGGTCGCTGCTTCGGGAGAGGCGTCGAAATTTTTTGATGTCACAATTTAGCTTTTAATTATTCAATTATTTGAAACAAACGCCTTGTTGTAATTTAGTGTATTTATTTTAGGTTATTGTGGTATGGGCCCGGTCATCGTTCTCGTCGAACCCGTCGCTTGCGACGAAGGGCTCGAAGAGTAAATTACCCCAAACACACAGGGCACTGAGTTTCTTGTCCGGATTTTCTCAGTGGGTCGCGTTTCCGATTCGGTGGTAGATTCTGCAAAATACTGCTCTTGCTAGGGCCAGTGTTAGCAACACTTTCGATTTGAGCCCAGAGAGCTCACTTACATGCTAGGGTATAGCTGAAATAGCATATCAAGGCTCTCAGCAAAGGTAGAAAAAAAAGAACATTTTTATCATGGCTGGCTCTAAAATGAGATCTCTTCAACGGTGTTTTTTAAGTGTTTAAACTTATCTATCTTCAGACGAGGTTGACAAGTACCTTGAACAGTTTGGCTGTGTTCCACCGCTACTGATGTCCATGAACCAACTCTATAAAGAGGTTCGAAAAAATGGGAAACTTAAACAGTCGTACGTTTCAAAAAGGAACGATAAAAAGTAGGTAGCGATATTATTTATGAATCGCAATCAAATTTTCAATTTACTCTGGAGCGAAGAGGAAAAAAAAAGCAAAACAAAGGACAAAAACGCTTCGTAAATCAAAAAACACGTTTTATCTTTCAATTTCGCACAGTTGAATTCGTTCGGATCTCGTTTCCAATATCTTAGATCGTTTGACGTGATAAAATGTTCTGACTTCACGTCCTTAGTTTAGGATTAAATGCGAGAGTGATATTTCGATTTGTTTCATTGAATATAGCTGACCCGGCACACTCCGTAGTGCCTCAATTGATAGATAACTTGTATAACTAAATACTAAAATCGAATATAACTAAACTTTTGTATAAAATAACTTTAAAACAAACAAAAGGAATCCGTCCGACGGGGGACACAATAAAGGAAAAACAAAATTGTTTGTTTTTATATAATTCCGAGCATTTTCATATTTATCTACCTTTTAAACCTTCTCTGGACTTCCACAAATAATTCAAGATCAAAATTAGCCAAATCGGTCCAGCCGTTTTCGAGTTTTAGCGAGACTAACGAACAGTAATTCATTTTTATATACCTTTTTTTTTTTTTTAATATACCTAGTCAGGTCATAAATTCTGTCACATGTTTAATGTAAAATAATTGAAACAAGTTTATTCATTATGTAACCATTCATATACCAAAATGAACTTAACAAAACATAGATTCTTATGACACTAAAGTTTATTCAAAATGACCTCGGTGATTTTGAATACAGGTCTTCAATCTGCGCGGCCAGTCGTCTATCGCAGCACGAACGAGGTCCATGTCAATATCGGCGGCTGCCTTAATCAAGGATGTCTTGAGTGACTCCAAATTGGGATGAGGCTTTGAGCACGCCTTTTCCTCCAAGTGTTGCCATATCTTGTAATCTAACGGATTCAAATCTGGACTGGAGAAGGGCCAGTCTTCGTGCCGGATGAAGTCGATTTCACGCGCCGCCAGCCAGTCTTGTGTCTTCGCTCTATGAGCTGGCGCCGCATCTTATACCCAGTGCCTGTTATTGAACATGGTATGAGAAACAGGTTCCACAAGGTTCGTCAGGACTGTATTTTGATACACAACTGCATTCGTTTTTACACCTTTCTCACAAAAATGTACCTCTGTTAAGCCCCAATAAGAAACTCCCAACCATACCATGAGCGAGGAAGGAAAATGACCTCGTTGGACACGCGGAATACGGTTGCTCGCTTCTTTACTACTGTGTGCGTACACCTTATCATTTTGTTTGTTGTAGCTCTCTTCTACGGTAAAAATTTTTTCATCCGAAAAAAGAATTTCCCGATATTTTTTTCCGCGTACCGCTTCAACAAAGCGCGGCATCTCTTCAGTCTCAGGTCCATTAGACGAGCATTCAAACGATGTCCTGTTTTTCTTCGATATGCCCGAAGCCCTAAGTCTTCATTTAACACCCTTTTCACCGTGGTTCTGCTTAACCCCATCTGAAGGGCCAACAGTTTTTGCTTACGTTTGGGATTTCTTTGAATTCGCGCCTTTACAGCTTTTATCACTGCTGGAGTCCTAATAGACCGAGGGCGACCACTTCTTGACCTGTCATCTACACTAGAGTCTTCATTGTATCGTTTGACGGTACGATAAACGAATCTTTTGGTTATATTCAAATTTTTGAGTATGTTAAAAATTTGTATTGACGCGTAACCGCAACGATGCAACGCAATAACTGCAACACGGTCTTCTTTAAGCGTCCACTCCATATTTAAAAATGAGTAAAATTCTAAAAGTATACATTTTTATTTTTATGAGCAATTCGAAATTCGAATTCAATAAACTTTTTTGTGGCCAGCATTCTAAAAGAAAAGTTTTTACTGTGTGACAATACTTATGACCTGACTAGTTATATAGATAGATTTTACAGGAAGTATAAAAAAATTATGAAAAATTCATTATCTATTTTCATTACACATACGAGTGGACGAATCCACGGCCCGTCTGTGTTTACGTAGTTACCGGAGACCGGACATGAATTGCGTTACGCACCTTGAGACATGAGGTTTAAGCCTCAATTGTAAATTATAAGGGCTGTTCCAAACCGGAAGACATTACGGCTTAATTAAAATAAGCCGGGTGGTCGGACCTAGCAGTGTGTTCTCAAAAGATCCCCTACCACTGGTAGGAGGGTTGCTGTCCTAATACTTTTAACTTAGGTCAATCAAAATACTATAGACAGTTATAATAAAAACGATATTTTTCTAATAACAGCCGATCTTGACAAGGTTTCATCAGTATATTAAATTGTGGCTATGAATGAAACAAACAGACATACCCAGACTTTTTGAATTTTGATATAAAACTTTATAATCTAAAAGTTGAGATATCATGTTTCTGCGTGATTGATATGTGATATCAATCACGCGATTCTTATAACTTTTATTGTTGTCGTCCCAAGTCTTTCCTATTACTAAAATAAAAAAATGAATCAACACCTTTTTCACACTCGCTCATTCAACAGTCCTCGCCATTTTTCTTTTTTCCTTCGTATTGTTTTCTTCCTTTCTTACCATTTTCTTGAACTTACACCTTAACGTTCCGTTCCAAAATCTATTCATACGTACCCATCTTACGGCTTTAAAGCTCCCAAAACTCAATCGCAAAAACCGAAAGCCCCGAAAAGTCTATTGTCCAAAACTAAATCTGATCAATTGTTCACAGATCCACGGCGCAATGGCAGACGACAGAACAAAACAGATTTCGAGACGAAAATTTCGGCAGACCACTTAAAGTTCCAACAAAATGTGAACAATGAAACTGGAAGTCGTATTCAGCCTTGAACTGGGCAACTTCACAGCGGACCTGCAAGATCTATCCACATCCATGTATCTAACGGACACTTACGTAAACAGGACGCTGGAAGTGAACTTGACGACCAATGACTTGGTTTACTCGAATCAGTTCGAAGACGATCCCCTAATTGTGTTTTTAATCATACTAAAATGCATGATAATGCTGTTCATAATATTGGCAGCGATATTTGGCAATCTGTTGGTTATAGTATCGGTGATGAGACACAGAAAGTTGCGGGTGATAACGAACTATTTTGTCGTGTCGCTGGCTTTGGCTGATATGTTGGTGGCTATTTGGGCGATGTGCTTCAACTTCAGCGTGGAGATCACCAACGGGGAATGGTTATTTGGCTATTTCATGTGCGACGTTTGGAATTCGTTGGACGTGTACTTCTCGTCGGCGAGCATTCTTCATTTGTGCTGCATCAGTGTCGACAGATACTACGCAATCGTCCAGCCATTGGACTACCCGTTGATTATGACCACGGCCAAGCTCGGCATAATGTTGGCTGTGGTTTGGTGCAGTCCGGCGCTGGTCTCGTTTCTACCGATCTTCATGGGTTGGTACACAACCGAGGATCATTTGGACTTCAGAAGACGCTACCCGAAAGTGTGCAGTTTCACAGTCAACAAAGTGTACGCAGTGATATCGAGCAGTATAAGTTTCTGGATTCCCGGTGTGATTATGTTGTTCATGTATTACAGGATTTATGTGGAAGCCGATAGACAGGAGAGAATGCTGTACAGGTAATATTATTTAAAATTTATTTATTACGTATACGAGTAAATGAGATTTAGATGCATCCGGTGTTAAGTTGATGCCGGCACTCGTAGTTATAATAGCATTGTGAATGCAACCGCGACTCTTGATTGTAAGTCTCAATTGTATGGTAAATAGGCTGTACCACCCTTGATACCGGAATGCTTTACGGCAGAAATAAGCAGGATGGTAGTACCTACCCTTGCAGGCTCACAGGCTCAGTATTATTATTCATTCTTCGTGGAAATCATCCGTGACCATGATCTAAGTAATTGTAAGCCAAAAAACTATGCATGGCTGTGGGATTCGAACTCAAATCTCAAGATGGGTGGCGCATTTACGTTGTAGATGTCTATGAACTCCAGTAACCGCCTACCACCAGGTGGGTGGGCTTTGAGCTTGTCCACCCATCTAAGCAATAATAATAAATAAAAAAATATTGCCTACAAGTAGCCAATCGTGACACATACAGGTGACAGGCACGCTGGCACTGCATAAACCGATCCAATTGGAGATACTTCATAATTTAAGCCGTAGCTAATGGTTAATTCTGAAATCAGAACTGCACTAACTGGTCTTGAATAATTCACAGCTCTCGTTAATAATTAATTCAGCATTTCCTATTCGTATGTGACGTTTGCACATGAAAAACGTCATTAGTGACGTCATTAGTGTAAATTGACGTGAACTATAATCTATTTTATACCTTTAAACGAGCAATTCTTGTATATTAATATATATGTATATAATCTGAATCTCGGAAACGGCTCCAACGATTTTCATAAAGTTTAGTATACAGGGGATTTCGGGGGCGATAAATCGATCTAGCTGCGATTTATTTTCAGAAAATGTTGTTTTATTCGTGTTTTCAATAATCAACTCTTCCCGACATCTATTGGCGAATAATAATACTATTTCAAACTAACCGCTTTAAAGACACAACAAGATGGCGTTATCAAAAAAAAACCTCGGTCATCATCTACTACTAATATATAAATCTACAGTAGTTTTACGGATGTTCCGTTATAACTACTGAACCATACATCCGATTGACTTGAAACTTGGTATCCATGTAGAAAATACATGTACTTAACGGATAGGCTAATATTTATTTGAGTGTTGGACTCCCTACACCAGTTGCGGGGGCGATAATAATGAGAATCTTTGTAAGGGCGAGAAATAATAATTTAAATTTAAATGCCCAGCGAAGCGGACGGGTACAGTCAGTATTATTATAATAATATGCTTTATTTAAAACTAGCTGACCCGGCAAACTTCGTAGTGCCTCAATCGATAAATAAAAGACCTAAACTTTCGTATAAAAAAACATAAGACAAACAAAGGGAAAAACAAAATTGTTTTTTATTTATTTAATTCCGAGCATTTTCATATTCACCTACCTTTTAAACCATCTCTGGACTTCCACAAATAATTCAAGACCAAAATTAGCCAAATCAGTCCGGCCGTTTTCGAGTTTTAGCGAGACTAACAAACAGCAATTCATTTTTATATATATAGATTAAAATACCAAACTATTGTGTTATTCCGACCAGTAATACCTCTGTTAACTGCAAATTGAAGCATATTTTAATAAAATACAATCATAACATCTTTAATTAAAATTAATACAGCGTTTTCCAAATCGAAATTAAGTCTCGAATTGTTCGTAATAACAAACAGGGAGCTTCTCCCGAAACGCCGTTTCCTTTGCAAGCTCCCTAACAGTTCCGTTCTTAAATAAAACAAGTCGAATCTTCGATAACTCGGAACTTTCGAATGAATTTCTTAAGGCTTCAAAGATCATTTAAGACGATATTTAAGCTGCTGTTTATTTACGGGACTTCGTTGGATAAATTGAGGATTCTCACGAAAGCGATGATTGGTTGGAATTTTATTAAAACAAATTTTGAGGGAAATCATGAAATATCTATTTTTAGAATCGGTGTATAGAGCGCATGCGCTTTGATTACTTAGATATTTTTTTATTGCTTAGATGGGTGGACGAGCTCACAGCCCACCTGGTGTTAAGTGGTTACTGGAGCACATAGACATCTACAACGTAAATGCGCCACCTACCTTGAGACATAAGTTCTAAGGTCTCAGTATAGTTACAACGGCTGCCCCACCCTTCAAGCCGAAACGCGTTACTGCTTCACGACAGAAATAGGCAAGATACCACCTACCCGTGCGGACTCACAAGAGGTCCTACCACTTGTAAAGAGAAAATCAGTAAGTCCGGCGAGAAACTCAAAGACTCGAGTTAAACTACGACCGCATCACGTATCTTGACTGATTCGAATTGAAATAAAATTGCGCCAGTAACTAAGCATCAGAGAGTCGGTTACCGCATATATACGATCTAAAATACAAATATATTTTTTTAAGCAAAACAGTATGTACATAGGCAGGTATTAAAAATGTTAAAATATTTCTCTTTAACGGAGTAACAAAATAATAATTGGTAATTCAATGTTAAAATTCATTAAAGCTGAATTTTCTTTTACGCGTTTATGTGTTTTCAATGATTTGCTGTTTTTTTTTTATTGCTTAGATGGGTGGACGAGCTCACAGCCCACCTGGTGTTAAGTGGTTACTGGAGCCCATAGACATCCACAATGTAAATGCGCCACCCACCTTGAGATACAAGTTCTCAGGTCTCAAGTATAGTTACAACGGCTGCCCCACCCTTCAAACCGAAACGCATTACTGCTTCACGGCAGAAATAGGCAGGGTGGTGGTACCCACCCGCGCGGACTCACAAGAGGTCCTACCACCAGTAATTACGCAAATTATAATTTTGCGGGTTTCATTTTTATTACACGATGTTATTCCTTCACCGTGGAAGTCAATCGTGAACATTTGTTGAGTACGTATTACTGTAGTTCAGAATTTCATGACCTATGCAAGCGTAGTGTTCGTTCACTCGGCCCGCACCAACTTGAAACCCCTTCAAGAGACTCAATCCCGTTTTTGCAGGATAGCCGTCGGAGCACTATGGTTTCTAAGGAACGTGGATCTCCATGATGACCTGGAGCTTGACTCAGTTAGTAAGTATTTACAGGCGGCATCATTGCGCCACTTTGAGAAGGCGGCACGACACGAAAACCCACTTGTCGTGACTGCCGGAAATTACATTTCGAATTACATACGATCCCGTGGACTGAATGGTAAACAGTCGACGTCGTCCTAAACACGTCATTACGGATCCTCCCGATCCATTAACATTACTTTTAGGTACCTCAAGCACCGATCACCGTCCTCGCCGAACCTGTCGCTTGCAACAAAGGGCTCGACGAGTAAATTAACCCACAGACACAGCCCGCTGAGTTTCTCGTCGGATCTTCTCAGTGAGTTGCGGTTCCGATTCGGTAGTAGATTCTGCAAAGCACTATTGCTAGCATTACTGTTAGCGAATTATCTTTAGGTTGAGAGAGTTTATTTAGCCGTCAGAGCGTAACTGAAATAGCCCCCTAGGCTACCAGTGATTAAGTAACGGAAACAAATCTGATTCGTTCTTAATAGTACATTGGCGGACAGCTCCTGCGGTAGGTACAAGAATGTCGTGAAACGACACATGAAGAGATGTGATATAGAGCCCTCTCAATGGGAGCGCTTGGCAGCACAGCGGCCAGAATGGCGCAGGATGGTGAACAGCAAAGTACGCGAGTTCGAGGATCAGCGTAAAGCTGACCTTGATTACAAACGCGACCAGTTAAAGGCTCGCCCACCTGCTGCCATAACCTATAATTATGAGAACGGCGTGCTTACGTGCCCTCAATGCGCAAGGAGTTTTGCCGCGAAGATAGGCTACATAAGCCATCTTCGAGCGCACGAGCTCCAAATCGACGGATAGGAGTCAAAGTGGTCGCCATGGCCGAAATCGGTCGGATGAATCATCATCACATAGTTCTAGTTAAGTTCGTAACTCTTTTGTCGTGCAATCCGTTCTGCTATGGAATGCGCTTCCTCTCGAGATCAGGACTATTACTAACCGGTGCGCGTTCAAGTTAAGAGTTCGGCGAATGTTGTTGGAAAAGTTAGCGGAATCGTCATGAACTTATTAAGATGAAGTTATTTGTTAAGGAAATTTATTAATATATTCCTTTTAATAGCGTATAAACTATTATATGTATGGATGTATTTGTGTTTGAATGTATGTATTTTTTTTATTGCTTAGATGGGTGGACGCGCTCACAGCCCACCTGGTGTTAAGTGGTTACTGGAGCCCATGGACATCTACAACGTAAATGTGCCACCCACCTTGAGATATAAGTTCTAAGATCTCAGTATAGTTACAACGGCTGCCCCACCCTTCAAACCAAAACGCATTACTGCTTCACAGCAGAAATAGGCAGGGCGGTGGTAACTACCCGCGCGGACTCACAAGAGGTCCTAGAGGTCCTAGTATGTATATGTGATTGTGTATATATGTATGTATATACTTTTTTTGTGTGTATCATCATTATCCTGCCCTTTTCCCAGTCCCTTGGGGTCGGCGCAACATGTTTTCTCCTTCCATACTCTTCTATCATATACCATTTCTTCGCTCACTCCCCTCCTACCCATATCGTCTTTCACACAATCCATCCATTTCTTTTTAGGTCTACCTCTTCCTCTAAATCCTCTCTAAATCATTTTTTTTGTGTGTATCTTCCTCTAAATTATTTTATTGTGTGTATGTATTTGTAAATTAATATAAATTTAATTGCACCTACCACTATTTACTCTGCACTACCTTTGGTTGACTGGCAGAGAATGCCTTAGGCATTAAGTCCGCCAATGTAAATTTTACATGAAGTGTAATATTTCCCAGCAGTTCTGGAAATTATTTTAATCTTAACGAAAATTCGCGAAGCCGAATTTGTATTGAATATTGAAATCTTAATTTATGCAAATCCAGTTCGGTTTTCGGTAACCTAAGCACAAACTTGTGCCGTTCACGCCGACTAACTCGAGCTGACCGACAGAATTGATTTAAATAAATTATTATTAAATGAAATTGTCATTCTATTGAAATGTATTTTTTTAACTGGAAAACAATTGTCAATATTATCTGAAAACACTTAATAACATATTTAAAGAAACATGTACAAATCTACCTATATATATTAATACGTGAAGCAAAAACTTTGTATCCCTTTTTACGAAAATTGCGCGGACGGAGGAGTATGAAATTTACAACACTTATAGAGAATATAGAGAAGAAGTGCACAATGCCAATTTTTTTTTTAAATAATGCATAAAAGATACATTAAATCAATAAAGAAAACATTACACACACTACATACCGTGTATTTGACGCACACACGCATGCATACTATTTATTGTGTAACTTTTGTTCTTGACGTCTGCTGTCAAATTGAGAATAGAATATGGTTTGTCTTTGTTAATATTTTTTATAGTGTAGTCTTGGCGAAATTTGTGATTATAGAAGTATAAAATACAATCATAATAGTGTACAAACTTACAATTCCAATTAACTATAGTCGAATTTCGACTACTGCGGGACCTCTAGTTATATTAAATTTTGTGACTGGTATTTTGTGACTACCATATGTAAACTTACTATGAAAATGTCACTAGCTAAATTCAGGCATCAGTCAAATATGCTCTATGATAGAGGCACGCTACAAACGAAATTTGTAATTAAATACTTCTCTAAATCGTTGATGATATTATTTTGGATAGTTAAAATCACTTAACGGATGAAAGGCGATTGCATGCAGCAGAGATGCGAATGTTGCGATGGATGTATGGAATAACGAGAATGGATAGAATACGGAATGAATATGTTAGAGGAGGTCTGAAAGTGGCACCTGTGACAGAGAAGCTGAGGAGTGCACGTTTGGGATGGTATGGACATGTGATGAGACGAAATGAAAATGAGGTTGTTAAGAGAGTGTTAACTATGAATGTGGAAGGATTTAGAGGAAGAGGTAGACTTAAGAAGAAATGGATGGATTGTGTGAAAGACGATATGGGTAGGAGGGGAGTGAGCGAAGAAATGGTATATGATAGAAGAGTATGAAAGGAGAAAACATGTTGCGCCGACCCCAGGTGACTGGGAGAAAGGCAGGATAATGATGATGATGATGAGTTAAAATCACTTAAAATTTGAGGATCTATATTGTACAATGTTAATATGTCAAATCACAAAGCAATTCCTGTCAAGTTAATAAACTATCTGACCGACGTCGGAACTCGTCGAACTCATTGAGGTAACGCTAACGGTACTACTTACTGATATGCCATGAACGAGGAATATTTATCTGGTTGAATAAGTAAATATATCTATACTAATATTATAAAGAGGAAAGATTTGTTTGTTTGTTTGTATTGAATAGGCTCCGAAACTACTGAACTGATTTGAAAAATTCTTTCGCTGTTTGGAAGCTACACTATTCCCGAGTGACATAGGCTATAATCTTTTTTGAAAAAAATTAGGGATCCTTACTAGAACTCCAATAATGTAACCCAAGATGTAAAAAAAATTTACCTAAAATATTCTTTACATCGCGTGCCCTGCGAAAACTATTGATGATAGAATAAATTAATGTACTACGACTTTGTAGAACACATTAATTATTATTTACAAAAAGTGTCACGACAGCATATGTCTAACTATTATAGTTAAGGCGCAATAAGTCAAATATCGTTGAAATTTTTGTTAAAGACCCGAGCGGAGCCGGAGCGGGCCGCTAGTAAAGAATATATCGATACGATCCTCTGTTTAACAGGTATATTCAATAATGTAACAATACAGATCTATTTTTATCCGACCTGAATTTCCGCATCTATCAAACTTCGAACGTGCTTTATAAACCCATTAAATTTTGAGTACACGTCGATTGAAATTTGCTTTTGCAATTTAATTGAATAAAAAAAAAAAGGACGCGAAAATCGCGTAAAACAAACTCAATTTTTACCACTTCATTAGGCTTTCAAGCGAAAGAAAAGTATAAAATTTACATAGTATCAAGGTTTGTAAAAGTTAGGAGGTGGGGTGGGGTGTTGGGAAAGTTCGCCCCTTTGTTATCCAACCACAATTGGCGTTTGATGACCAGATGATTACATTACCTCAACTTATTTGAAGGTCCTAATTTTATATTTGGACAAATAAAAATTACCGACATTGTTACAATTACGTTGGGCGTAGATTTACTCAATTCAATTTCATTATATTTCCTAAAGCTTTAATAAGTTAAGCTCTATCATTTAAGACTTTTCAAATATTTTACATTTTTCATGGTCACGGATAACTAAAGTATAATTTGTCGACTTTTAAACAATAATAATAAAAGCCATCAATTTTTTTTTATGCTTAGGTATTACATATATAAAATTTTAGTATAGAGTATCTAACTATCTAACTAATTTTGAAGTCGTCGTGGCCTAAAGGATAAGACCTTCCGGTGCATTCGTGTTGAAGCGATGCACCGGTGTTCGAATCCCGCCGGCGGGTACCAATTTTTCTAATGAAATATGTACTCAACAAATGTTCACGATTCACTTCCACGGTGAAGGAATAACATCGTGTAATAAAAATCAAACCCGCAAAATTATAATTTGCGTAATTACTGGTAGTAGGACCACTTGTGAGTCCGCGCGGATAGGTACCACCGCCCTGCTTATTTCTGCCGTGAAGCAGTAATGCGTTTCGGTTTGGCAGCCGTTATAACTATACTGAGACTGTAGAACTTGTATCTCAAGGTGGGTGGCGCGTCTACGTTGTAGATGTCTATGGGCTCCAGTAACCACTTAACATCAGGTGGGCTGTGAGCTCGTCCACCCATCTAAGCAATAAAAAAAAAAAAAACTAATTACTATTATGATTACAACTAGCGTGCAGCTAGCTAGTGAGTTCTAAAGTCTCAGTTTTTACATTAAAACGACTGCCTTGCCACTCAAACCGAAAGGCATTACTGATTCACGGTAGAAATTGGCGCGGTGATGGTGCCTACCCGTGCGGACTCACAAAACGTCCTAACCCAAAACTAGAAAAAAATGCCGTTTAAAATAACTAGATTGACAAAATCAAAGGAGCAAAATCCCAGATTAATCTTTTCTCACGGGTAGGTCACACAATCAGAAAGGGATTTATTTGATTTTCTTTTCGACTTCATTCCGAAGTTTGTAGGCATGGTTGAATTCTGGTCCATTTATTGATTGTCGATTCGAGGAGGACCCGTAATATCTACTGAATTGATTTAAGTAAGTGGAAATGTGGAATTTAAAGTATGGCTTCTTGTGTTTGGGTAGCTATATAATACCGACTTTTGTTACAAATTATAGAAAAATGTTTGTTGATAACATTTTCTTTATTGCCTTTGAAACAGACGATGGTGAAATGTGACCTCATGGACTTCTCATGAACTTCATCATGCCAGGGCGCAATAAAACCGCTGCCTATCGCTACAAAATATGGTACTTATCAATGAACTTGTAAAACTTAGTTCGCCACGATCTCAACCTTCAAACCGGCTGATGTCCGGATAACTTTTTCTCAAAAATATGACGCAGTCACTCTTTGAATGGCTAACACCTAACAAGAACATTAGGCCAGATAATTTCCAAGTCGTACTTTGCTTATTCAAAGCGTTGAACATTGATGATGATTCATCCGACCGATTTCGGCCATGGCGACCACTTTGACTCCTATCCGTCGATTTGGCGCTCGTGCGCTCGAAGATGGCTTATGTAGATGGCTAAGGCTTGCGAAAAAGCGGCTCAATAAAAAAATATCTCTTTAGTTTTTTTTTGTGACCATACTTGCGTATCGTCTCAGAAGCCGTTTCGATTTTACTTATTCAGCCAATATCCAACCATTTTATATGATTTGACGAAATCCAAATACTTGCTAAAGAAAACAATTTATTAACAAGTGAGACACGCAAAGGCGTTGCATTTGAAAAAGATCCTAACTTTAATGGAGAAGATGATGCTATACAGTGCGTTTCCAGATATCTCTTTTGCTACGTATCATTCGACTTTGGAATGAGCTCCCTTCGACGGTGTTTCCCGAGCGCTATGACATATCCTTCTTCAAACGGTAGACAGCGGCTTGGTTGTGCCCCACCATCAGGCGGGCCGTATGCTCATTGGCCTCCTCCTTCAGTCGATCGCTCATTGCTGAACATCGAGATACGCCCGCCTGTGACCTTTTTTTGTAATTTGTAGCCACTTATGTCGGTCAGTGGCACAGTGAAGTGCGTGGTACACTCTCGTGTCCAGATGCCCGGACACTTGGTCACTCCATCTTTTTTGGTTCCAACCTCTGGTTCCTCTTCCATCCACTTTACCAATCACTATGAGTCTCTCCAGATTATCGAGAGGGTTTTCTTGCTATATGACCAAAATATTGGAGAATTTTAATATCACAACAACATTTTGCAAGTATCGGTCGTTAAAATGATAAAACAAAGTCATGGTTGATGTCAAAATGACAGGTTCCAAATTCAAATGCCATTTAATGTCTTTTTTTTAAGTGAAACTTCTTTAGAATCGTTGTGATTTCAAACTCGATGAATCGAAATGAAACGAAACGAAAAAATAAGTGTGCCGCGATTGGCTTGCCGAAGCGGCTCCGAGCGGCGCCGACAAATCACGAAGCGCTCCACACGGTCTCGCGTCCCCGACTAGTTCGGTGTGTTTTTGACGTCCATGCACGCTGTCGTGGCTCTCGGAGCGCCCTGAGATACTTTTATTTTTATTTAGTTTGTTATCAACAGATGTCGCTGCACATAAATTCAACAATTCCTGAATCATGGTGACGAGATGTTACACAGTTGATAGACGTTCTCGTATTACTCTTGCTAAATCTTACTTATCTGGCGTAGGGATACCGTGTTTATGCAGGCTCTTCCCCAGGGTGAGGCTGCTCCATTGCACTGCGGAGTGGGTTGACCCTTGCGATTATTTTTATTTTTTATAAGTTTCACTTCTAACGTTTGTGACTTGCACACACAGTTTTTTTTTGTATTGTAACGAGTATTTAACTTCAAACTATGTGTATACATATAAAACACTGATTCGTTGGCTTCATGTACTAGTCATTTAGATTTATTTTTCCGATATCGTTTAAAAATTCCGTCGCAATGCAGAATGTAATATTCACAAGGTATGCGTGCAAAAGTTATATAGCATCGACAATTAGATTTCAAAAAAATTGACATAAGATGTGGTTTTTTTATGAGGGAATCCTCAACGTTGGTACCAATGAGATTATAGGGTTATAATCACTACATAGTATAAAACAAAGTCGCTTTCTTTGTCCCTATATCTGTCTGTCCCTATGTATGCTTCAATCTTTGAAATTACCCAACAGATTTTGATGCGGTTTTTTTTAATAGATAGAGTGATTGAAGAGGAAGGTTTATTTATATAATAACATCCATTAAATAGTGGAGAAATCAATAATAAATTAAAGTTTCCGAAGCGAGCGAGGGCGGGTCGCTAGTCTCATACCAAACATAACACGAACCTTTTTATTAAGGTACAATTGGCTTAAACGCTCTTTGGATTGAATGAAAATGAGTTGAGGTATTTGTTGCGATAGATGACAAATGAAATCTCATATAAAATATGCCAAAACCTTCGGGTGGTTTTAGGGCTTGTTACATACCCTTTCAAGGGCTCTTGAACGACCTCAGCTATTTGCCTCGAAGGGAAAAGGTCCATGGCTTTTGTTTAGAGCCACTTGACAATCTTTTGGAAAGCCGCGATCGAAACCGGAGCTCTTTGTTTAAATATTATTTCATAATTCTATTTACTCATGTAATCTATACATGTAAATAAAATTGGAGTGTCTGTTTGTAATATTGAAATAACCGCTTTTTACTACATGCATATCGACGCCTAAAAGGCAAACGCGACTAAGCGACAATAACTGCTTTGTACATAAATGATAGGCAATAACCATATTCGATGCGCAAAAAATATATATTTTTAGGTCTATTAAAATCATTTTAATCCTACAGCTAGATTCGTTAAAATATAACTTTTTTCAGGCATTTCAGCTTTAAATTATTAGTCTACTGTAAAGTTCACGCATTGTCGCATAGTCACGTTTGCCTTTCAAGCGTCTATATTCTATATGAATATATATACGGTACATACATCAAAATAACATTTTTTACAATTTTTGTCTGTCTGTATGTCTGCCTATCTGTCTGTTTGTTGCGGCTAATCTCTGGAATGTCTGAACCGATTTTGACGAAACTTTCACTGATAAGTAGCTGATGATATAAGGAGTAACTTAGGCTACTTTTTTAGACTAGCTTCGCCCCTCAGCGTCACTCGCGGTACGACAACCGCGAGTAGCATCGCGGGACTCAGCTATCATCAATAATAAAATTTAATGTTTCCGAAGCGAAGCAAGGGCGGCTCGCTAGTTAATATAAATAAATGTATACCTTTGTTAGAGAAGTCATGGACTAATGCACTATATACGTCGGACTCACCTTCATTATGTAAAACAACGATGACAAAAACTACTTCACTGCTAATTTCGCGTGCTTTTTCCATTTTAAGATGTCTTCACTGCAGAAAACACAAGTTTAGACTAATTGAGATTTTTTGTGAACAAACCTAAGTAAACTCAGGTAATAAGAAGTTGGAAACACGTGTTTTCGGAAGCTAAATAATCCTAATTATTGACCTATTAGAAACAAAAGCAAAGTAATTCGTAATGAGTGCATCATAAAAATATTATTATGACTCTACCACCTGACTCTAAAGCGATGCTCGACTTCTGCGAGTGCACCATCTCGCAGAAGGAGGCGGCGGGGCGCGTGAGAGACGCACAATCCCGCCGCCGTCGAGCGGGGGCCAGGGAGGCGGATCTCGCCCAAGCCTTGGCCCTCTAAGTGTTCCCCCTCACATGTCGGTCTGGGGACCGGCGAGGGGGGCCTAAGAAGACGACGTGCAAGCTGCTCTGCACGCGTTTTACGTAAGAGCATCCGGGTGATGGAAGGCCGGCTATCCTCGACCCACGCTGATTCTGGCCCAGCGGGGTATTCCGTAGGGTAACCCACTCTAACCGGCGCCATCTAAGCGGGCTTCGGACAGTCTGCCGACCGAGAGGGCTGATGGTCGTGGTGCCGACGACTGACAGTCCGGCGTCCCGAGGGGGAGGGTGATGGGAGAGATGTGCTCCGCACTAAACGCTTCACTTTCCCCCTTTTACCTTTTCATGAGTTCTGTCTCATGCGAGGTTTGGACGTTGGTTGTTGAGCGACAGGAGGTTTTAGTCAGCTCGACTCTGACATACCCCGTCCGCCATCCCCAGAGAAGGGCGGAAGTCAGGCATTTTCCTCCTGACCAAAAAAAAAAACCACCTGACTCTAGCGAAGTGTTTGTCGGTGTTTGAAAACAATAGATGTTTATTGTCCAATAACTTGAAAGTAAGCAAAATAATGAGTTCTATAAATATTTGATATTAACAATAGAATATGCGGATGTGCATTTCTTTTATTTATCTTATGGGATTTTATTACAATTGTTAGATTATTATGTTGTTTCAGTGCGGACTTAAGTTTTTGGCCGGCAGTGTACCTTTTAAAATTACGTCTCTGCTTTAAAACTCTATGTCTTAGATATATATCTAGTGCTTTTTTGGTTTTAATGAGGCGTAGACATAAATAATTAAAGCTACATTGTGGTTCAATCTCGCGTTTCACATTTTCGTATTATCATTCCTGATGTTTCGCATACATAACAGTTTTTGTCGTTAGAGACAATTAATGTGTTATTGACATTTGAATTTTGAACAGCAATTTTTTTTTGTTTCTAATTTACAATCTAGTTGATAGGTACATATTTTGTTTTAAAATGCAAACTAGATTTCATAATTGACTACAAAATACGCAATTTTAGCTTTAATAAAGTTTTATGCTTTTATTTTTAAAAGCGTTGCTCATTTTCTTAGATAAACATAGTATGTTCTAAAGAGGCATATGAAATATCTAATCTAGAAACAGTATTGTTTAGTTCTTATTTTTAAAAGCGTTGCTTTTTATTAGATAAACATAGTATGTTCTAAAGAGGCATATGAAATATCTAATCTAGAAACAGTATTGTTTAGTTCTTATTTTTAAAAGCGTTGCTTTTTATTAGATAAACATAGTATGTTCTAAAGAGGCATATGAAATATCTAATCTAGAAACAGTATTGTTTAGTTCTTATTTTTAAAAGCGTTGCTTTTTATTAGATAAACATAGTATGTTCTAAAGAGGCATATGAAATATCTAATCTAGAAACAGTATTGTTTAGTTCTTATTTTTAAAAGCGTTGCTTTTTATTAGATAAACATAGTATGTTCTAAAGAGGCATATGAAATATCTAATCTAGAAACAGTATTGTTTAGTTCTTATTTTTAAAAGCGTTGCTTTTTATTAGATAAACATAGTATGTTCTAAAGAGGCATATGAAATATCTAATCTAGAAACAGTATTGTTTAGTTCTTATTTTTAAAAGCGTTGCTTTTTATTAGATAAACATAGTATGTTCTAAAGAGGCATATGAAATATCTAATCTAGAAACAGTATTGTTTAGTTCTTATTTTTAAAAGCGTTGCTTTTTATTAGATAAACATAGTATGTTCTAAAGAGGCATATGAAATATCTAATCTAGAAACAGTATTGTTTAGTTCTTATTTTTAAAAGCGTTGCTTTTTATTAGATAAACATAGTATGTTCTAAAGAGGCATATGAAATATCTAATCTAGAAACAGTATTGTTTAGTTCTTATTTTTAAAAGCGTTGCTTTTTATTAGATAAACATAGTATGTTCTAAAGAGGCATATGAAATATCTAATCTAGAAACAGTATTGTTTAGTTCTTATTTTTAAAAGCGTTGCTTTTTATTAGATAAACATAGTATGTTCTAAAGAGGCATATGAAATATCTAATCTAGAAACAGTATTGTTTAGTTCTTATTTTTAAAAGCGTTGCTTTTTATTAGATAAACATAGTATGTTCTAAAGAGGCATATGAAATATCTAATCTAGAAACAGTATTGTTTAGTTCTTATTTTTAAAAGCGTTGCTTTTTATTAGATAAACATAGTATGTTCTAAAGAGGCATATGAAATATCTAATCTAGAAACAGTATTGTTTAGTTCTTATTTTTAAAAGCGTTGCTTTTTATTAGATAAACATAGTATGTTCTAAAGAGGCATATGAAATATCTAATCTAGAAACAGTATTGTTTAGTTCTTATTTTTAAAAGCGTTGCTTTTTCTTAGATAAACATAGTATGTTCTAAAGAGGCATATGAAAGATTTACTCTAGAGACAGTATTATTTAGTTCAGCAGTAATAAAATATTTTTATTTCTTAGCTAGCTGACCCGGCAGACTTCGGATAAATAAAAGACTTTTGTATAAAATAAACTTAAAAAGGGAAAACAAAATTGTTATTTTTATTTAATTCCGAGCATTTTCATCCATCTATCTACCTTTTAAACCTTCTCTGGACTTCCATAAATAATTCAAGACCATAATTAGCCAAATCGGTCCAGCCGTTCTCGAGTTTTAGCGAGACTAACGAACAGCAATTCATTTTTATATATAGAGATTAAGTAACATACACGCTGTATCTCAGAACTTCTCGAATATTGACATATTTCTTCTTCTTTAGTTTTTGGATCCATTAGCCGGTTTCAAGTAATAAGATTTTTATAATTTGCCGTTTTAATTATTTACAGTTTATGAATAATAAAAAACGAAGGAAACTTAATCAGTTGGCATGAAATTAAATGAAACGAGATGATGATATGGGATGAAATACAATCTCAGTAAAATGGTGAACATTTATTGAGACTTTCTCAGTAGACTTTTTAGCCTTCAGCGTCCCACATTTGCCCTCAATAGATAATAGATTACTGAGTACAGATTGTGAACAAGTTAGTCTTCCATCAGGCTAATTCATTCATTATTGTTCTAATTCTCTCAAAATTATTTCTAAGTGTATTTCCCAACAGGAGTAAGGTGGCCGCGTTGCTGCTAGATAAGCATTTGCAAATCAACGGCATCTCCATGGGCGAGGTGATGCGAGAACGCACCAGTATCCAAATGCAGCCGATGGCGAGTAGCAAAATGAAGAGGGAACGAAAGGCGGCCAGAACCTTGGGTATCATCATGTCGGCGTTTTTGGCCTGCTGGCTACCTTTCTTCTTGTGGTGAGTGAGTTAGTTATACGTTCCCCGTTTGTCAATCAGAAAATGAAGATTTCTATTAAAAATAAATAATAGCTTAAAAAAAAATTAATAAAATATGCTTTTATAGAAAATCCAACTAAAAAATAGAAAATAAATCTTAATAAATTTGAATTAAAAATAGTGTAAAAAAAATTGATTTCTCCTACCAGGCCGAATGTTCGACATTGTAAATTCAAAAATTGTTCGACGTTGTACTTCACTATTAAATTTTATTGCCTTTTGTTTATTTCACTTTTACACTAAACACAATATTGCAAATTAACCGAGCACAACAATGGCGGAGAATTTTAGGTGTGTGAGAGCAGACGTAGACACTAACGCGCATGCGCACTTGTCAGAACCCAGGGAGAAAAAGTTAGACTTTCTTCCCTTTACAGCGGGACGAAAACCGAACTTTTGGCGTAGGTAGGAGAAGGAGATAAAATGATTTTTTTGTAAAAAAAACGTGGGGTATCAGTAGTTATAAATATTTTATGAACAGATATGAGTAGAAGGGTTATTTTGATAATATCCTGAAAAGCACCCCACGCTCTTTTACAATAAAATCATTTTTTCATACACTATTTTTACTTAAAATTTATTAAAATTTATTTTCTATTTTTTAGTTGGGTTTTCTATAAAAGCGTATTTTGTTAGTTTTTTTAAACTATTATTTACTTCCATTTTTTAGTTGAATTTCAAATTTTTTAATTTTTTTTAAGTATTGAATTGGCATCGGTCCTTAATAAGCATACCAAATTTCGAGTTAATCCGACGTTTTGAAGGTCAAAATCATGTTTAAAGATTCCGTTACAAACATACATACATACGTCTGAAGCTAATAAAAGCGTATTAAAAAGAAGCGCTTTTTGTGACCTAATTATCTAAATAACTTGTCACGTATTATCTATCTAGTAGATTTATAGATGACAGTTAGTTGGTCATGTTTCATGAAAATACAGATAAACAATAGAATTTTTTGAAATTTTTATTATTTGGCATTTGAAAATCACCCACCGAGTTTCTCATCGGATCGTCTCAGTGGATCGTGATTCAGATCCGGTGGTAGATTCTGCGAAGTATTGCTCTTGCTAGGGTCAGAATTATCAAGTTCTTCCGTGAGCAAGACCTATAATACTAAACCGCGCGTAGGAGGAATAGCCTTTTGGGCAACCAACGATTAGACAGGGAAAAGAGACATATTTGAAAATCTAAATTTTCGTTTAATTTATAATAAAAAAGGGAAAATAATTAAAGAAAAACCGGATGAAGCGAAAGAAACACCAAAAGAAGAAACAGAAATGTCTCTCTATGGCACGTTGCAATTGATGTACTACTAGAGGTATATATAATCCAAGAAGGCTTGACGTCAGGTAGGCCGGTCGTAAAACCCTACGTAGCCTGATAGAGCATATGTTGTGCTAACCCCACATAATAAAGAATTAGGGCAAGAACAAGAATAAAATGGTTAGTCACGTCTAAAACTTCGAGCTAGTCAAGAGTTTTTATTTAAAGAAAACATAAAAAAGCATCTTATTTAAACTGCTATTATTTTCACTGGTGTTAGGACCTCTTGTGAGTCCGCACGGGTAGGTACCACCATCCTGCCTATTTCTGCACTGAAGTAGAATGCGTTTCGGTTTGAAGGGTGGGGCAGCCGTTGTAACTATACTGAGGCCTTAGAACTTATATGTCATGGTGGGTGGCGCATTTACGTTGTAGATGTCTATGGCCTCCAGTAACCACTTAACACCAGGTGGGCTGTGAGCTCGTCCACCTATATAAGCAATAAAAACAAAAACCACTGAAATGTTAAACTAATAGCAACCGCATTGCTTACTGGATTCTACTTGAAAATGTTTCTCGTGTACAGGTATATTATAACAGCACTTTGTGGGGATGACTGTCCATCGCCTCCGCCGGTGGTGGCTGCGGTCTTCTGGGTGGGGTATTTCAACTCCGCACTCAACCCGCTCATCTATGCGTATTTCAACAGAGATTTCAGAGCGGCGTTCCGAAAGACCTTGGATTCTTGCTGCAGGTGAGATATTTGCTATGTAATAAAAACTTAAGGGTCTCTTGATATCTAGGGGTGAAAGGATATTTGTTTTTTTTTTTATTGCCTTTGTAGGCAGACGAGCATACGGCCCACCTGATGGTGAGTGGTTACCGTCGCCCATGGACTTCAGCAATGCCAGGGGTAGAGCCAAGCCGCTGACTACCTGCTTTTAAGTGACATTTCGCTTAATACGCGACATTTTATTTGGTATTTAGCATTGACAGTTCGATGTTTTTAATTGAACTTCAATTAAGTTTATTCTATTGATATAGCTGAAGAAAGTTTTCTTTGCTAGATATTTTTGAAATTTTAAACTGTAAAGTTGCAAAAGTGTCGCGTAAACCAAATATCTCACCCCTCGATATGGTCTTACAGTGGATTTTTCTTAAATGAAACCTTAGAATCAGACATGTTTAACTTTATTATCAAACCACCTTTTTTTTTTCCTAGCGAAATCCTATCAGGATACTGATAGCCTTGAGAGGCTATTTTAGATTGTCCTTGACGTGTAGGTGAGCTCACGGGGCTCAAACCGGGAGTGTTGCTAACACTGGCCTTAGCAAGAGCGGTGGTTCGTAGAATCTACCTCCGGTTCGGTAATACGACCCTCTGAGAAAAGATCCGGCGAGAAACTCAGTGGGCTAATATCATTAGTCAACCGTTGACAAACTTTAACTGGCATGCGCGGTGTCGGCGTAGGATAGCACCACCCCATCTCTCCCTGTGTTTGTTGTAAACGTCGACTGAGTTATTCGCCAGGGAATTGACAACAGCCTTCTCTGGACATTATGCCATCATGGTGCCATCACCAGCCGGCATTTTCTGGAGGGGCATCTTGTGAGCCCTCATGAGCGTCACCACTACCTATTTCTACCGCGAAGTTCGGGACAGTCGTCATAAAATACTATCTAGACTTCATCCTCGTGTCTCAAAGGGTGATAGCGATGTTTATGACTTCCTCTGTGATCGAGTTATATATACCCCCGACAACGTAATAAAGTTAAGATTTTTTTTATTGCTTAGATGGGTGGACGAGCTCACAGCCCACCTGGTGTTAAGTGGTTACTGGAGCCCATAGATATCTACAACGTAAATGCGCCACCCACCTTGAGATATAAGTTGTAAGGTCTCAGTATAGTTACAACGGCTGCCCCACCCTTCGAACCGAAACGCATTACTGCTTCACGGCAGAAATAGGCAGAGCGGTGGTACCTACCCGCGCGGACTCACAACAGGTCCTACCACCAGTAATTACGCAAATTATAATTTTGCGGGTTTCACTTTTATTACACGATGTTATTCCTTCACCGTGGAAGTCAATCGTGAACATTTATTGAGTACGTATTTCATTAGAAAAATTGGTACCCGCCTGCGGGATTCGAAAACCGCTGCATCGCTTCAACACGAACGCACCGGACGTCTTATCTTTTAGGCCACGACGACTTCATAAATTATGCATACCCTCCTAGGAAAATCAAAACCATTCTCTGTTATTAACTGCCTAATTTTGAAACAACCGTGTGTCCTGAAAGGGAAAAATTCGAGTCACGAACAATTCAGCGTAATTAATCAAAGGAAATTAGAAATTCAAATAAAATTACTGCCAAGTGACTCTAGATTAAACTTTGAGAAACGTTGGGTATACAATCATAATTGTTTTTATACGATTACTTGAAATAGAAATAGAAATTACGAACTAATAGTCGGTATTATTAGATTATTATATTATATTGTCGCCTGGAGTGTGTAGAAAAATACTGTAAATGAAATCGATTAAGTGGATAAGTGATGAATTTGTATCACGTGAGCAACGGTATGCCTGTTTTTTTTTCTGGTATAGAGTTATACCAAACTAAAATTGGCGTTACGTTTTTTTATACCCAGTATCCCCATATATTTGTTTCTTTATTGTTTCGAATACAGAACGTATATCTGAGATACTATTGTTTTTTTGGTATGGTTAATGTAGTTATTAGATGATAGATGGAAACTTTACGGGATATATTATATCGACGCTTCAAAGGCAAACGTGACTAAGCGACTATGCGTGAACTTTACAGTAGAGTAATTTAAAGTTGAAATACCTGAAAACACAATTTATTTTAACGAATCTAGCTGTAGTAGAATCTAGCTAGTAGCTGTAGGATTGAAATGATTTTAATAGACCTAGAAATATATTTTTTTTGCGCATCGAATACGGTTATTGCCTATCATTTATGTACAAAGCAGTTATTGTCACTTAGTCACGTTTGCCTTCCAAGCGTCGATATGTATAGTTATATACTATATATATTAAAATATCTCTTTAATCTTCAATTACATCAGACGTCAATGCACACGGGCAGATATGAGAAACGTTTAAGGGCGCCGAACCTTCATTATCCCGGGACCCTCCAATAAATAGCACAACTTTGATAGTTTAAACCATTGAGCTGAGCAATGTGGACCTTTGAAGGCTTTAGACAAGTTTACTCGTGGGTACCTAATTAAGCCACTTTCAGACTGCGCTATAATATAATAGCATATAGTATATAGACGAGCTCACAGCCTACCTGGTGTTAAGTGGTTACTGGAGCCCATAGACATCTACGGCGTAAATGCGCCACCCACCTTGAGATATAAGTTTCTAAGGTCTCAAGTATAGTTAAAACGGCTGCCCCGCCCTTCAAACCGAAACGCATTTCTGCTTCACGGCACAAATAGGCAGGGTGGTGGTACGTACCCGTGCGGACTCACACGAGGTCCTACCACCAGTAATTACCTTACTTCACTATCACCGGATCGGAAACGCGACTCACAAAGAAGATACGGCGAGAAACTCAGTGGGCTGCGACTGTGAGTTATTTTACTAGTCCTTCGTTGCAAGCGACGGATTCGACGAAAACGACCACCGGTGCTTGAGGTACCTAAAAGCACGTCGTGTCTTGTCAGAGTGGTCTGGGTAGTCAGTCAGTATAATTGCTGTGGGCAGATATCATGCGCCTTGCATTTACCCACCTTTATATGATCGGAACCATAGAGATCATCATCATCACTAATCTCATAAAACAAACTCATCACCATTCATTTCAACTTCTCATTACCTCATCACATCTTCAACCACATCACTTCATCGCCTCAAGAAAATGGCCAACAAGCATAATCATCACCTCTGCCTCGTTAGGCAGAGTTCAAGCCCGGGCAGAGGAGATTACCCTGAGGCCCGACCCGTGCCCCCGCCTTTAGGTATCATTACACAAGTTAAGGTTAAGACGTGGGTCGCCGATACGATTCACGAGCGTGTCTTTAACTACCATTACACAAGTTAAGCTTTCCTCTCCTCCCTACAGGTCGCTATGCGGTGACGTGGCCCGCCGCTATTGTTGTCGCAGGCCGCGTCGCGACCAGCACCATTCGAACGCGTCCTCCGACATCCACATGAACAACTGCGTCAAGTCGACTTCAGCAGACGTTCTGAGAGCCCACCTGCCCTCGTGCTCGCGACCGGACGACATCGTTTTTGCAACGTGAACAAAATAGTGAAGAAAAACAAAAAAAAAACGGTTGTCTGTAAAGTCGATTTACTGACGATAGTTGAACGTGACAACGTCATAAGAAAATAGTGATGGTGTAATTTATGTTGGTTCATAGGTTTGTGGAATACACTAACAGAGGTTTTTTGTGTGAAAAATATTTATTTTCTATAGTGGCGTCGGATGACAAAAGCTTTAGTGGTTAGGAAGCGCGCGGGGTTCGTTGTTTGGGTAACAGCACTGACTTCGCTCGCCTCATCGGTCACCGGTCCGAGGCCCCCTCACCTCTCGTTGAACCCCGCGCACTCCTTCTTACAAATCTTGTTAATTTAAAAATTAAGCTAAAAGTTTTGTTAACTTCTTATAACGAAACGAATCCACCACACAAACAAACATACACCAAATAGATCCATCCAAATAGATCAAAATCACAGCTCCAAATTGATATTCAACGCATCGCTAACAGACGGAATGGTTTATTATGGATATTAATTATTACTATGGATATTTTGTATGGATAATTGACACCACATTCACTTTTCACTGAACTTGATACTTGACGAAAACATGTTAATGTATTATTGTATAGCGGCTGTCCACGCAGATGCATCGCTCACTCAAGTAGGAGAGATACAGATGTCGAACGCTGCCGAACGCGGAGGCCGATTGTGCCTCTTTGTCGCTCTTGTTGCGCGCTCTCGCTTGCACTTCAAGCCTTAAATGGAACGCCTCAATGAGTCATGTTTTTTCGTGCGTGCAGCCGGCTCCATCGAATTATAAGACGTTGTCACGTCAAAAACAGGGGCAGAACTTCGAATCAATTACTCTTAATTGGGTATATATTTAGTATGATGGTTGTGTTTATTACCAAAGACGTTCTTTCCTAGTTAGTCTACCATAGGCGTTGTGTATATAAGATTTATTGTGTGTAATAAAAAAAAAATGTGTGGTGTCGTGGGACACCGGATAGGAACGAAGTTCCTTATTATAAAAATATCAAATTTTAAGTTCTATTCGAGGTATAAAGAAAATAATTATTCGGGTATACATTTTTTATTGAAAAAAAAAAACTACTTTACAAAACTATCAACTTTATTTTATTCACAATGATTTATAAAAAATATATAATAAAATATGCTATTTTTTGTACGTTATAACAAAGTTAAGTCGTACACTGTGTGCATTACTAATAAAAATCTTACGTTACGGACGTTTTATCCCGGTTAGGGTACCCCTCCGAATCGTCCCATAAGGAACTTCGTTCCAAAAAAGCAATATGCGTAATAAAGCGCCTACTAGCACTTAATTTGTATAGTCTTAAATTATAAAGAAAAATAAGCGCACTTTTTTTTTGTAAATATAAGTCCGATGTATGTAAGTGTTTTTTTTGGCTGGTAAATTTTCTTTTTATTCGTTAGGCAGGAGCTTGGCTCTGCCCCCGGGATTGCTGACGTCCCTGGACGATGGTAACACTTACCATCAGGTGGGTGGGTCACCAAAAACAAAGTATTTTTTAATTTTTTTATTTTTTTTAATAATAATTTACTAAGAAGTTTTGTTAGTTACTCGGTCGGGAACTACTTTCTCTTTAGACGACTACCCACGACACGCCCGCCTATATCAAAAGATAATATAATAATAAATTAGCCTTTATTGCTGTTAGAGTTTAACTTATTTAACTAAACATAAAATGATAACAATAGAGGTAAGAAAACTATAAAATTAACTTATACTGAAACATATCCCGGCATTCGGGTTATCTCTCCTCTTAACAGCTTGTCTTTCGACAAAGGCCTCCTCTAAAGATTTCCATTTGCTTCTGTCCTTTGCTGTACGTAACCATCCTGGCCCAGCTACTTGCTTCAAAGATAATATGTCGGACGTTTAATTATTAAAAATTTACCGCGGGTCAATCCATGGATAGCGTATCATTTTCTCCAAGCTGTAAATAATTGATCTGAAAAAATGTCACAAACAACTCCCATTATGTACGTATTGCTCAAAGAAAAACCAATACAGTAGCTTATAAAGCCTCAAATGAAAATTCGATTAATTACCCACAAGAAAACGAGGCTTCGTAGTAAAAGGCGTTTATTACAGCTGCCTTTGATATGAAAATCGAATTTTTCAAAGGAAGTATCGACAAACTTGAAACTATTTTTTTTTTATTTCTAGATGGGTGGACGAGCTCACAGCCCACCTGGTGTTAAGTGGTTACTGGAGCCCATAGACATCTACGACGTAAATGCGCCACCCACATTGAGATATAAGTTCTAAGGTCTCAAGTATAGTTACGGCTGCCCCGCCCTTCAAACCGAAACGCATTACTGCTTCACGGCAGAAATAGGCAGGGTGGTGGTACCTACCCGCGCGGACTCACAATAGGTCTTACCACCAGTAAAACTAGAATAAGGGCCGTTATCGCTAAGAATCAATGACCATTGTCGAATTTACCGTAACATAATTATTTAAGGACTAGTTTACATGGATTCAATAGTAGGTATTTATTGAGAACACTTCCGAATGAGGTTATGTACGTTATCAAACTGTTTAATGTATTTTCGACTCTATAATTTTAAAATATGTTCAATCGATAATTCATAATCTGAGTTGAAGATTTGAGACAGGCGTTATACATGTTAAACTTAAACTTCATATCTCAAGGCGACGGTAATCACGTTGTCATGTCTATTGGCTACAATAACCACTTATTACCGACTGTGTCGTAGGCTGGTTCACTCATGTATGCAATAAATAAAAAAGTCAAGAAATCTTTATTGAAACGCGATAATTTGCCGCAAAATTATAGTCTGCGTAATTACTGGTGGTAGGACGTCTTGAGAGTACGCGCGGGTAGGAACCACCACCCTATTTCTGCCGTGAAGCAGTAATGCGTTTCAGTTTGAAGGGTAGGGCAGCCGTTGTACTGTTCAAAGTGAGATCTTACAACTCATGTCTCAATGTGGATGGCGACATTTATGTTGTAGATGTCTATGGGTTCCGGTAACACACCCAGTGGACCGTGAGTTCGTCCATCCATCTAAGCAATAAATAAATAAATTAATTGACCGAGAAAATATTTGTTTATCTTCAAAAGTCACAGTTTATATGAGTTTAATTAATAATCTCTTCAGCAGTACGTCATGTACGGAGACATATCATTACCTATAACAACCGATGAAGTTTAAAAATTTTAGAATAGATTTTTTTAAATTAAAATTACTAACTGTAAATTATTCGAAATGTCTGAAATAATATATACAATGACTATAACGAATCTATATATTAATACGTGAAGCAAAAACTTTGTATCACTTTTTACGAAAATTGCGCGGACGGAGGATTATGAAATTTTCCACACTTATAGAGAATATAGAGAAGAAGTCCACAATGCTAATATTTTTTTAAAATAATGCATAAAAGATACATTCAATCAATAAAGAAAACATTACACACACTACATACCATGTATTTGACGCACACACGCATGCATACTATTTATTGTCAAACTTTTGTTCTTGACGTCTGTTGTCAAATTGAGAATAGATTATATATTGTTTGTCTTTGTTAATATTTTTTATAGTGTAGCCTTGGCGAAATTTGTGATTATAGAAGTATAAAATACAATCATAATAGTGTACAAACTTACAATTCCAATTAATTATAGTCGAATTTCGACTACTGCAGGACCTCTAGTGCAAGATTAAACTATAAAATTAATTTTTAGTATTACGAACTCAATGACTCGGGATAATCGAAGAAAATTACACATCAATTGGAGTGGAGTATCGGAGTGTTTCTAATTAAAATTTAATATAAATCGATTGAGTATTCATTCATTGATGGCTGATTGAAGCGGCGAAGGCCGATGATATTGCAAATTTAATAATAATTTTGAAAGCGATTATGAGAATTCTTAGAATTCTCGTTCACTTCTGACGGGATTGTTCAAGGATGGATCCCGATAGCGAGATGTCTGATTAAATTTTTCATTACTCTGCGGAACCAAATATTAATTCAATTAATCAATTTCGTTCAATGCTAAATAAAACTTTCAAGTCGAGAAATAATCTTTAGAATAAAAAAATAGTGTCAGAAAAAATTATTTTATTGTGAAAAAGCGTGGGGTGCTTTTCAGGATATTATCAAAATAGCTCTTCTACTCATATCTGTGCATAAAATATTTATAACTACTTATACTGTGCACCCCACGCTTTTTTACAATAAAATCATTTTTTCTACTACACTATTTTTAATTCAAATTTATTAAAATTTATTTTCTATTTTTTAGTTGGATTTTCTATAAAAGCGTATTTTGTTAGTTTTTTTAAACTATTATTGATTTTTCATTTTTTAGTTGAATTTCATTTTTTTTTTCTTTTTTTTTTTTTAAATATTGAATTGTCATCAGTCCTTAATAAGTTTACTAAATTTCGAGTTAATCCGACGTTTTGAAGGGGGTCAAAATCATGTTCAAAGACTCCGTTACAAACATACATACGTCTGAAGCTAATAAAAGCGTATTAATAGACGGAAGTTAGGTTAATAGCAAAATCTCGACGATATGTTTTCGTGGTCACGGATGTACGAGGTGTGGTCATCGGTGACCATGAAAACTGTAACGTATTCGAAATAATAGAATGACCGAAAACCGTAAAAGTAATTTTAAAATATATTTTCTTAAAATACACTTTAATTTTTTTGTCCCTACGTCTAAGAATGCATTCATTGAGCACACTCAAACGTTTCTAAACGCAATTTAAAAGCAAATATGTGTAATGAATATCAAGAAAATGAATCGGCCCACTCGCGCCTCGACTTTATGAGGAAATATCTCTTTAAATAATACACTAACTAGTAACATGAGTCAAACTGTAGAATAGGTATCGCACCGCATAAAATAAAACTTCCACTGTTCCAAAATCTTCTGTTATAATAATAATCAAACCCGCAAAATTATAATTTGCGTAATTACTGGTGGTAGAACCTTTTGTGAGTCCGCAATAGATACCACCACTCTGCCTATTTCTGCCGTGAAGCAGTAATGCGTTTCGGTTTGAAGGGTGGAGCAGGTTGTAACTATACTTGAGCCCTTAGAACTTATATCTCAAGGTGGGTGGCGCATTTGCGTTGTAGATGTCTATGGGCTAAGTTTCGTTCAATGTTTAATGACGTCACAGTTCAGTAAATACAACACTGCGACTGCATGCGATGTTATATCACATAGAAAGGTTTTGTATGTATTGTAAATTGTTTATTCTTATTACGAATTCGGAGTTCTGATATGTTTTATGGATTTAGTAGTAAAGAAACGAGCAGCTCGTTTTGATTTTTAACTGAATTCAAAAAAGAAGGAGGTTCTCAATTCGACTGTTTGTTTTTTTTATGTTTATTACCTCATAACTTTTGACTGGGTGAATAGATTTTGATAATTCTTTTTTTTATTAAAAAGCTGACGCTTCCCGTGTGGTCCCATTTCAATTTAGTCCAGTTCTGATAATCCAGTATCCATGAGAAAAGCATATATGTAAGTCTTAAATTTGCATTAAGTACGTGCGCGACAAATAGATGAATAACTCAATAACTCAATATCACGACAACCGATTTCGATGATTATTGTTTTTAGTGTATATTGATTTGTTTTGGAATATCTTTTTTATTCTATTTGAAGTCAGTTTTTGTTAAAGCATGTCTATTTTTCCTCAGAATAATACTATGTTAATATTGCTGCTGTCCCTGCATTCGTAATGGGGTAGTTCGAAACTTCGACAACAGTGAATCGAATTAAGTTCTCTTTATATATAATCAAATTGTATAATAATACATTAATTATTTTTAATAATAATTATTGTATTACATTGTGTATTAATTTTATGTATATTTACGGATATATGTATGTATGTGTGTATGTGTGTGTTTATGCATATATATGTGTGTACATATCGACGCTTGAAAGGCAAACGTGACTAAGCGACAATAACTGCTTTGTACATAAATGATAGGCAATAACCATATTCGATGCGCAAAAAAAATATATTTCTAGGTCTATTAAAATTATTTCAATCCTACAGCTAGATCCGTTAAAATAGATTTTTTTTCAGGTATTTCAACTTTAAATTAGTCTACTGTAAAGTTCACGCATTGTCGCTTAGTCACGTTTGCCTTTCAAGCGTCGATATGTATATATATATATTTCACTGAAATGGTGCACCGCGCGTAATTCGTTTCCAAATGATTCTTGTCCAGCTGATGGTTGTCTGGAAGAGATCGCTCTTAGCGACAAGATCGCCAATTGTACTTTTTTTTGTATTTAATGTATCGCACTGTTTATTTCTTTTTTGGTGTACAATAAAAGAATACTCTCTCTCTCTCTCTCTATTTCCCTCTCTCTCTGTCTCTCTCTCTCTCTCTCTCTCTCTCTCTCTCTCTCTCTCTCTCTAATTATCGAATGCGAATGATTCAGAAAGCTTCTGATTCTTTCGATTACATTTATTTCGTTGTAAGTCAATCGATATTCCGACCCTTTGGCCGTTTGCTAAAATAGAAGTCGTCGACTAAAAATAGCGAAACGAGGTCGTATTACTCGCAATAAAATCGATATTACATATGCCACTCGATTCTCGTTCTACAATCCGACATCACTTACCTGCGAGCGGATAATAAGAGAATAAATTTAAAAAAAAGAAAAGAAACGAGGTCGTATTACTCGCAATAAAATCGATATTACATATGCCACTCGATTCTCGTTCTACAATCCAACATCACTTACCTGCCAGCGGATAATAAGAGAATAAATTAAAAAAAAAGAAAAGAAACGAGGTCGTATTACTCGCAATAAAATCGATATTACATATGCGAATCGATTCTCGTTCTATAACTCGACAGCACTTAGCTGCGGGCGAATATTATGGCAAAAAGAATTGCTTTGCGTATGCTGTTACGCAAAAATGAACCAATCATGTATTTCCTATTATGTAATGAGTTTCACGATTATGATTTCTCCTTAAAATTTTAATGTGTGTATGGAATAAATCAGGTAAATTCGTTGTAGTAAATCTAGTTTTAATACGTTTTTATTAGCTTCAGACGTATGTATGTATGTTTGTAACGGAATCTTTGAACATGATTTTGACCCCCTTCAAAACGTCGTATTAACTCGAAATTTGGTATGCTTATTAAGGACTGATGACAATTCTTAATAAAAAAAAATGAAAAATAAATGAATTGCAAAAATTGAAATTCAACTAAAAATGAAATATAAATAATAGTTTAAAAATACTAACAAAATGCGCTTTTATAGAAAATCCAACTAAAAAATAGAAAGTAAATTTTAATAGATTTGAATTAAATATAGTGTAATAAAAAATGATTTTATTGTAAAAAAGCGTGGGTTGCTTTTCAGGGTATTATCACAATAACCCTTCTACTCATATCTGTATAATAAAATATTTATAACTACTTATACCATGCACTCCACACTTTTTTTACAATAATATAATTTTTTCTTACACATTTTGAATTCAAATTTATTAAAATTTATTTTAAATTTTTTAGTTGGATTTTCTATTAAAGCGTATTTTGTTTGTTTTTTTAAACTATTAAATAATAGTAATAATAATAAATATTAAAGGCTTCAATTTGGATATTTTCAAGTTACTGTTGTAGGTTGTTGTTGTGTTGTGTTGGTTGGTATTGTTGTTTGTGGAATACATAACTGCTTAAAAAACCTTAAATTTTGCGCAAAACCGAAGAAAAATCTTTTTATAGTATTTAATTTTGAAATAATTTTTTTGTTAAGTATAAAATGTATACTGTAAAATGAAGTATCTGATAGCCAGTGTAGTACCTAGCAATTTTTTAACGTTGTGTTTAAACTATGATAAAAGAATATTGTAAGCTTAGAATTTTTTTCTAGGTAAACAATTTTTGTTTTTTAGGCATCCCAATGTATATTTGATGGACTTCGATTTACCTCAATGAAATTCTCATTTAATTTTTTTTGAAGGTGTCTTTTTTTGTATTTATTATTGCATTCATGAACCATAATGCTCAAACATGATCGTAAGAGACAAAAGCCGTCTAATAAATAAAATAGGCGTATTGTATATAAATAGTATTTTCGTAGGATTATATTAAAGCCATAGTTTAATAGGTAAATTCTTTTTTTGGTTAATCTTGTGTTAATCTATTATTAAATGTCAAAATTTCATAAAATATGAAAATGTAATTTTTTTTGGCGAAAATCAATACAAAAAATAACTAAGAATACAATAACCAGGATGGTTTTAAAAAAAAGCAGGCTTAAATCTGGCGTCAGTTACCTTTTACTAAGCTTCGAATATTTTTGTGATAATTTACGTAATATATAACCGCATTTCATACTTTTAATGGTAAGGTAATAAGAATTCCATAGGTTACAGAAATTTCAAATTTTTGTTTGTCACAACAGATGATGACAATTAAATAAAATTATTCACAAAACTTTATAGTTTTCATGGTAAAGAAATATTGATAACAAACAAGAGACTAGGTTTGTGTTCCTAATTCTTCTTTCCTTCTGCGGGCCTACTGGAAGAGATTTCAACATGAAATAAGTAGTGCCCTTGTACTCTGTATCCTTATTGTCGTGTTTCTTCTAGCAGTTGTGTGTACAAAATAAATAAAAATAAAAGATTAATAAACTGTAGGCGTTTTGATCATAAGTTATAATTTTTCTTCAAAAGAAAGTCAATTACTACTTCAAAACCATTTGTAATAGCTTTCAGTGGTAATCTTTGAAGATCAAAAAAATTGTACTCTTAAAATTCTAATAACGTATGTTAGTTATATAAAATCAATAAAGTTAGAAATTTATAAGATGTGCTCCTTAAATTAGTGTTAAAAATTTGTATGTATATACTTAAAAAAAATCTCATTGTAAATCAATAAAAAGAATTATGGTTTAGCTGATTTATTTTTTATATTATTATGTATGTAAATATGGCTTGAATGAAGTCCGTTTTAATTACTAAAAAAACTCTATCTTCGCTTAATAATATCAATTGTTAGTAATATTTTTTGTTAAAATTAATTGTGAATACAATGTTTTAAATATAGTATTCTTAAATGAACCATATTTTTTAATATGTAACATTTCTTTTCAATTATTTTTTTAATGTTTATTGCATAGATGGGTGCACGAGCTCACAGCCCACCTGATGTTAAGTGGTTATCGGAGCCCATAGACATCTACAACGCAAATGCCGCCACCCATCTTCAGATATGAGTTCTAAGGTCTCAGTATAGTTACAAGTATATTTTGGGTAATTCACACTATATCTTTATAAATTATAGCTTATGTGCTATGCTAATGTGTAAGCTATATTATTGTAAAGTTTCTTCAAAATTCATTCTGTAGTTTTTGCGTGAAAGATTAACAAACATACATCCATACATTCTTACAAACTTTCGCATTTTATTAGTAAATAATCAGTAAGATTGCCTCGGAAACCAGAAGGGCAAATTAAAAACACATTTACGCTATAAACCTATCATGAAAACTGCACGGAGCCATTGAAATCGTAAAATGCACAAGTCAAACGTAAAGGCATTTTAAGGCTTCGTCAAACAGAACGCGTACTTAGCGCTGCGTTTTAACGTCGCGCTCTTTACATGTCACACAAATTGACTAGATGAGCCCAACGCTCCTTGACGCAACGGAACTCCAAATCATAGTGCCTTTCGATAGCAGTGTCAAGTGATTCAGATGTGGCATTGTATAAGCATGAGTATTTTCTAACAAATTCTATCAATTTTTCGGGCATTATCCATTATTTTAATACACATTCTCTCGGACGCTAAAATGCAATTTGTAAAAAATTACGACGCCTGACGTCAAAGCGTCCTAACGCCGCGACAGAGTGTTGCGTACTTATAGCGCTGGCGCTCTTTTGGACAGTATGTTACCATAGTAGTACAACACATCTCGGCGTCATAGCGCGCCGTCATCTTAGCGTTCTGACGCGCGCTAAATAAGCGTTCTGTTTGAGGAAGCCTTTATTCTCCGTTGAGTACATTCGTGAAATTCCGTTTTCTGAGAAACTAAAAACATAAATGAATGTTTCGAACCCGAGTCGGACGTTGGGACGCCATCATGAATACTGAATCGAATGAAGTATTCATCGCTTATCCGAAGAATATAAACTCGATGCTCTAATGAAGGCTAGTATATGAGTTTTTATTGCGCTAGCTACAGTCGACGTCGCCCAAAGCACGTCATTACGGATCCTCCTGATCAGCACCGGTCACCGTCCTCGTCGAACCCGTCGCTTGCGACGAAGGGCTCGACGAGCGAATTAACCCACAGACACAGCCCACTGAGTTTCTCGCCGGACCTTCTCAGTGAGTCGCGTTTCGGATCCGGTGGTAGATTCTGCGAAGCACTGCTCTTGCTAGGGTCAGTGTTAGCAACTCTCCGGTTTGAGCCCCGTGAGCTCACCTACAAACGTTAGGGTGAAGTTGAAATAGCCTCTTAAGGCTATGCGCATCTAGCTAGACGATCTGTTCTCGTAGTAATGGATAGAGTACATAAATCTCACGTGATGGCTACTTCCCACCTTGAAAATTTCGGCTTGAGTCTGAACTATATTATGTAATGTAGGTACCTCTGTTTATGCTCTAAGTGCTTATTCTCTAATTCCACTAAAGGATAATAAGTTGTCATTTTTAATCAAGTTTTAGTTATAATTTTTTTCATTCTAATAAGTGTATTAATTTTTTTGTTACTCAGTGATAAAGTGTTCTGGATTTCATATTTGTTAATTTTTATTTTTTTTATTGCTTAGATAGGTGTACGAGTTCACAGCCCACCTGGTGTGAAGTGGTTACTGAAGCCCACATACATCTACAACGTAAATGCGCCACCCACATTGAGATATAAGTTCTAAGGTCTCAGTATACTCGTAGTTAGTACTATGAATTTTATTCTAATATTATATATATAGAGCAATACGCATTATGCGTAAACGTAGACTAAGTATGTACATGTTAATCTTTAAGATGTTTTTAGAAGTCCAAGTAGATTTAATGTGAATATTAAGTAGGAAAATAAATTTTAAAATCTCATTAGATCTTACATAGATTTAAAAACTGTACTGTTTAATTTTAAAATCGATGTACATATTTATGGCGTTTATTAAACGAATGAACAATAATATAAGAGTTTATTTTATTAATTATATAATATATTACAAGTTAATTTTAAATCTCATTAGATCTTATATAGATTTAAAAACTGTACTGTTTAATTTTAAAATTAGTGTACATATTTATGGCGTTTAATAAACGAATGAATAATATAAAAGTTTATTTTATTAATTATATAATATATTACAAGTTTATTTTAAATCTCATTAGATCTTACATAGATTTAAAAACTGTACTGTTTAATTTTAAAATCAGTGTACATATTTATGGCGTTTAATAAACGAATGAACAATATAAGAGTTTATTTTATTAATTATATAATATATTACAAGTTTATTTTAAATCTCATTAGATCTTACATAGATTTAAAAACTGTACTGTTTAATTTTAAAATCGATGTACATATTTATGGCGTTAAATAAACGAATGAACAATATAAAAGTTTATTTTATTAATTATATAATATATTACAAGTTTATTTTAAATCTCATTAGATCTTACATAGATTTAAAAACTGTACTGTTTAATTTTAAAATCAGTGTACATATTTATGGCGTTTAATAAACGAATGAAGAATATAAAAGTTTATTTTATTAATTATATAATATATTACAAATTTATTTTATTACTTTAACTTTAAATCCTTTTTTTTTAAAGTTAATTGCGCGTTATATAAATATACATTTTACAGTTTATGCGGTCAGAAGCGTTTTTTTTTTTCTTTCAGAAAAATATTACAGATAAAAGAAAATGGGCGACGAAATTTAAAGGTAACCACGAAAACTGTAACACAACGAAGCGTTTGGTACGATAAAGGTGGTGATTAAACCGTAAAAGTAACTTTAATAATGCTCAATTTAAAATTGTTTTTAATTGAATTAGATCATTCACTTTGACTTCGCCATCGATACTGAATGCAGTTTCAGCACTGAGATGAATCATGAGACGCAGTCCTTCTTACTCCCAATTATTAGGATGTATTTAGATCGAAAAATAACAATAACAAAGAACAAATCACCTTTTTTACTTATTGCCCGAGCATGCAGAGTGGTTACCGTCGCTCATTGACGTCAGCAATGCCAGGGGCCGAGCCAAGCCGCTGCCTACCGCTTAATACTCTCCACACGCCTCGTTTGAAGAAGGACATGTCATAGCGCTCGAGAAACACCGTAGAGGGAAGCTCATTCCATAGCCGGATGGTACGTGGCAAAAATGATCTCTGGAAACGCACTGTCGATGAACGCAGCGCCCCCAGGTAGTATGGATGAACTCTACTCCGGTGGCGGGCGGTGCGATGGTAAAAACGAGATGATGGTGTCATCTCAAACAATTCCTCAGAGCACTCCCCATCGAACATACGGTACAAAATGCAGAGGGAACTGAAGTCCCTCCGCAGACCCAGAGGTTTCAAACGATCCGTGAGAATGGGATTATCGGCAATCCGAACGGCTCTCTTCTGTATAGAGTCAAATGGAAGTAGCTGGTATTATCCGACCTCTATTTAGGATTTCTTATGTTATGAGTATCTATGCTATGACATGTCCCTCTTTAAACGAGGCTTGGGGAGAGTAGTTAACGGTATGTAACAGGTTGGCTCTGTCCCTGGCATTGCTGACGTCCAGGGGCGACAGTCACCACTTAGCGTCAGGTGGGCCGTGTGCTCGTGTGCCTACAAGAGCAATAAAAATAGAGACTGATAAATATATGTTTATAGTTTAAGTATATACGTAGATAACTATACTAACTATACTATAACTATAACTATAGCCCATTTCTGCCGTCAAGCAGTAATGCGTTTCGGTTTGAAGGGTGAGGCAGCCGTTGTAACTATACTGAGACCTTAGAACTCCTATCTCAAGGAGGGTGGCGGCATTTACTTTGTAGATATCTATGGGCTTCGGTAATCACTTAAGACCGATCACATTTTTCAATTGCAATATAACATCATTAATATTTTTTTAAGTTAAAACAACTTTTACGGTTTAATTTCAGGATTTTTTACTGAAATTGTGTTATTTACGACTTTTCGAATACCTTACAGTTTTCGTGGTCGCTAGATAACTGAAAATACCATAAAAACCAAAGCAAAAACTGTATTAAGAATTAGTTAATTCAAAGTGAAATGTCTTCACATTGTGGAGTTTTTTACCACTTAAGACGAGATGGGCTGATTTTTGTTTACTCTTTTTTTTGCTCTTGTAAGCAAATGCTCAGTCCACCCGATGGTGAATGGTTACCGTCGCTTATGGACGTAAGCAACGCCAGAGGCACAGCCAAGCCGCTGCCTAATATAATATGAAACCTTCATAAACCTACTCATTAAATTTATCTATATCTATATATTAATACGTGAAGCAAAAACTTTGTACCCCTTTTTACGAAAATTGCCTGGACGAAGGAGTATAAAATTTTCCCACACTTATAGAGAATATAGAGAAGCAGTGTACAATGCTAATATTTTTTTAAATAATGCATAAAAAATACATTCAGTCAAAAAAGAAAACATTACGCACACTACATACCATGTATTTGATGCACACACGCATGCATACTATTTATTGTCAAATTTTTGCCTAGTAGTTCTATTTTTTCAACTGGAAAGGCAAAGGTATCACACCATACAGTCTAATACTTTCCCCGTGGTGTATGTACCCTGTCGTACTAGTTAAATATAATCGATAAGAAAATTTTAATCCAACGAAACGGCTCTTACTATAAAAACCCTAAATGTATTGAATCTATTTTTAGATGTTTAGTAGGGTGTCCGTAAACGAGTGTACGCCGACATTTCACGGTCCTTTAAGATTTCCTCTGGGATAAGAGCAGTTTCCGTCAAAGAAAGCCATTAGTGCTGGCGGCTCAGTTTGATTGCTTTTCGATTGTCTTTTCATCCAGTAGTTAAAACTTAAGACAGAGGAGCACAGCGCAGAATCGTTCAGTATGTTTAAATCGCAAACAGCTTTTTTGAAAATTTTGAAGTGATACTTCTTATGGGAGGGTAAGACGCTTCGTTACGTAACGCGTTACGGCGCCAGTCTGTCTCGCTTCTCTTTCTCTCGGCAACGGTACTGAGAGCATATGTAACTATTTATATATCTTTATTATTATTATTATTTTTTTTTATTACATAATCATATTAATATACACAAAATTTGATTAATAACCTAAGCTTTTCTTAAGTCAAACAATTACCTTTTTTATTTATTGCTTGGCGGGTGAACGAACTCACGGCCTACCTGATGCTAAGTGGTCACCGGAGCCCATAGACATCTATAACATAAATGCCGCCACCTACCTTGGGACATGAGTTCTAAGTCTCAGTTCTATAGCACAACGGTCGTTCTTGCCTAGCATGTGGTCTCACAGGACGACATATTACCAATAAAATCTGCTATAATAAAATAAAAGATCGTGAACCCAGTTAACACTTCACACTTTTGTTGTATTGATTCATGAAGTTGATACTCGAGAAGTGAACCCGATTCCGTAGACCGAACGGTAAACAGTCGATGTCGCCCAAAACACGTCATTACGGATCCTCCTGATCCATTAACGGTGCTTTTAGGTACCACAGGCACCGGTCACCGTCCTCGTCGAACCTGTCGTTTGCGACGAAGGGCTCGACGAGCGAATTAACCCACAGACACAGCCCACTGAGTTTCTCGCCGGATCTTCTCAGTGGGTCGCGTTTCTGATCCGGTGGTAGATTCTGCGAAGCACTGCTCTTGCTAGGGACAGTGTTAGCATCACTCCGGTTTGAACCCCGTGAGCTCACCTACTAGTTAAAGTTACGCTGAAATAGCCTCTCAAGGCTATCAGCTTTCTTTTTTCTTCTTCTCAGTCGTGTCACTCTTGACAGAGTGGTCGTGATCGTCATGTAGTGTTGGAAGGGGCAGACTTGATGCGTCTCACGATGTCAAAATCGTCATGGAAGTAAACATTATGGAACCACGATTACCATGCGAACCGCCTGGCGACCGGCGCTGCATCGCTTCCGGGGCATGCGGTGGGAAATGGGCTACCGGCCACGTCGGAGTAGGAGACCAGGCTCCGCGTGGAAATAATGTTACTGGAAACTCTGCGGCCTTACCTGTCAAACTCCGAAAAATTCAGAAGATAGGAACATGGAACGTGCGTGGTTTGCTGAAACCCGGTAAGATTGACATTGTGGAAGGGGAGGTGACTAGGTGTGATTTGTGTATATGCGGACTATCAGCTTAGGCAAGAAAAAAAAACTGAAGTAAGTAGAAAGTGGGAGCACTAAATACCACTAGGCTTACACGAAAAAAATAATCGGACATTGATTACTGACAGGTCATTAGCCTGTGTCGCTCAAGGGCATTCAAACGATTGAGCTGTAGTGGGCGAGCACAAATATTTTAATTGCACTCCGAGCCGACCGTGAAAAGCTCAAAAGCTCAGAGACGTGAAGTGCTTGGGAATAAATGTTCGATTGCGCTTTCTATTGGAAAAGTTTTATGTGTTTATTGTTTTGAAGTCTTATTGAGCTTAAATATATTTTTATTAGTTTACTAGCCGTAATAGCCGCTTCGATGGGCATTTAAAATTAACACTATTATTTATTGTCATTATTTTATTTATTTATTTATGTACACACAAAAAAGAAGACATAGTACAGAGTAATAGGAAAATTATGTACAAAGGCGCTGCTTATTTCTTTAAGAAATCTCTTTCAGCAGACCTGCGAGAGGATTATGAGAATAATAATTAAAAGTGATGAGTGTGTCATTATTATTAGGGAGTCCAACACTCATATAAATATTAGCCTATCCATTAAGTACATGTATTTTGTACATGGATATGAAGTTTCAAGTCAATCGGATGCATGGTTCAGTAGTTATAACGGAACATCCGTAAATACCACTGGATTTATATATTAGTATAGACTAGTCAATTATAGCCTAACCCGGGAGAAAGGAGACGAAATAATACTATGAATATATTTTTATATGAAATTTCAATAGAGTCTGCACTGTGGTCTAGCAGTTAGCTGCCCTGACTGTTACGCCGTGGGTCGTGGCTTCTATTCCTACACCGGTCAAACATTATGTGATGAACAGGTTTTGTTTGCTATGTACATATTTAAATATATGTAATTATGTTTATCACCCTATTTTTGTGAGTACGCGCGGGTAGGTACCACCACCCTGTCTATTTCTGCCGTAAAGCAATAATGCGTTTCGGTTTGAAGGGTGGGACAGCCGTTGTAGCCATACTTGAGGCTTTACAATTTGTATCTCAAGGTGGGTGCCACATTTACGTTGCAGATGTCTGTGGGCTTCAGGAACCACTTAGCGTGAGCTCGTCCAACCATCTAAGCAATAATAAAAAAATATGAATTTTAATGGTTTTTAAAACTGACAATAACAGTATTTCAGGAATCATTTAAGTTTTCTATTCAAGTTCGCTCCGAAACCTAAAAGACATTTCTACTTTTGATTTCCTTTGCTACTTTACATCATATAATTATCGGAACAATAATTATAGCAGTTTATAATGAAAAATATTTAATAATGATTTTGATTATAAAATATTGCTTATGATTGTATTTATTGCTGATAACGTCTTTGCCGTGTCTGTGTGTTGTGTATAATCTATAATGAGCTAATCAACCTGTCATTAAATTTAAGCAAACTACTCTGTAATTTTAACATAATCTCTCTCTTGTAAAATTTTTAGGAGGGAAAGACTTTTTGGCGGGAACGCGAGGAATGAAGTTGTGTGATTTGTTTTATTTTGTCTATTTAGTGTTTCTTCAGGTTTAAATATGTAATAACGGTGGTTTATTAACTGCTTAATATCTGTGAAAGTGCACAAATGTGGGGAAAATGAAACCAAGTCGCTGGACGTAACTCCTCGGGATCCTCCAAAAAGTCCACTAAAAAAATTTCAGTAAATGACCACCATTTTACTGAGAGTATATTTCATCCCACATCATCTCTTACCATTTCATTTCATTTCATGCCAGTTGATTAATATCTCAAATTAATCATCTTCATTTCATTTCACCCCATATTTTATTATCATTTTTCATAAAACTTAAAATAAGACATGACTTAAAGGTCTTGGTTACCAGGTCATAAAATCCCTTAAAAAAAATTAGGAGGGAAAAATTCCAGCTTCATTACTTCATGTTTACCAACTTTACTTCATTATTTTATCAATATACAAAAACAAACATCTCTAAACAAACTATTGTACAAATATAGAATAAAATCTCGTAAGCAACAAATCGGGATTTCATTGTATCATCACATACAATTGCTAAGAACAATGTTTGCTGCAGAGCTTTCACAAAGCTTGTTCGAGCATAAACTGATTTGAAATGAAAATGAATGATGAAAAACATTAGAAACGACAATAAAATGTAAGATATAAGGAAAACAAGGCTTATGAAGCAAATAATAATAAAACAACAAGAAAAGATGTGTGGCGTCGTGGGACACCGGATAGGAACGAAGTTTCTTAGTATAAAAATTTTCATTTTAAGTTCTGTTCGAGGTATAAAGAAAATAATTATTCGGGTATACATTTTTTATTATGATTTTTTTATTGATAAAAATAAAAATAATTAAATTGATATCAGAGAAATTAAAAATTGTTATTTCAAACAAAATTTAATTATACTCAATAATCTCATAAATAGAAAAAAACAAAAAAAAATATTAAATAAATAAAAAAATATTTCTAAATTTTCTATTATAATTATTAAAATAATAATAGCTGTCATCACGTAGACTATACATTAGACACTGTATAGACATCATACTAAGACTATACATAAATAATAAAAATCTTACATTACGGACGTTTTTTCCCGGTTAGGGTACCTCTCCGCATCGTCCCATAAGGAACTTCGTTCCAAAAATCCTACATCGTTTCAAGTCAAACACTAACAAACTCGTAAACACAAACAATCGTAAGCGAATAAACTGTACGAGCGATAACTCGGATTGTTCGCACCGAAACTCGTCCCTGAAGGAATATAAGTCGTAAAAGTTATATTTCCACAACAACTGACGTGGCATGACCGCGGGACTTCGGGCGATATGACAAATTAATTTCGTCCCGACAACGGCGGTCCTTTCGGAGGGACACACAGGGGTATATGGCGATAAACATATTTAAACAGCCTTTAACAACCCCACATAAAACAGACTAAAAGTTTTAGGATCCTGGAACACAAAACTATACAGATTATTGTATTGAACTTGTTAATATGCAAGATTTTCTTGAAAATGCCATTGTCGATTCTTTTATATACTACTAGTGGCCTGCTCCGGCTCTGCTCGGGTCTTTAACAAAAATTTCAACGGTATATGACCTTATTATTTATTCGTAGTATTTGACGTTGTTTTATTTTTTAAATAAAAGAACACTTATTGCGGCATAGCTATAATAGTTAGACATATGCTGTCGCGACACTTTTTGTAATTAATAATGTGTTCTACAAAGACGTAATACATTATTTTATTCTATCATCAATAGTTTTCGCAGGGCACGCGATGTAAAGAATATTTTAGGTAATTTTTTTACACCTTGGGTTACATTATTGTAGTTTTAGTAAGGATCTCTAATTTTTTTCAAAAAAGATTATAGCCGATGTCACTCGGGGATAGTGTAGCTTCCAAACAGTGAAAGAATTTTTCAAATCGGTTCAGTAGTTTCGGAGCCTATTCAATACAAATAAACAAACAAATCTTTCCTCTTTATAATATTAGTATATAAGTAGATAATGGCTATCGCCATACTGCTGTACACCTTTCCGCAGACGAGACTCGAGAAGAATCTTATTCATAAGGCTGTGCCCATTGCATATCTGATAAGCACGTAAAGTGTTCATGTTTATGTAATAAATTAAATAAATATTATTAAAATTACGGTAAATCAGTTTTCTGATAAAGCGACTCCAATTTTTGATTAAAAATACCAAACTGACACGCCATTTCACTACGATAATATTTCAATAAATGAATGTACATAATAATATGTGGACATATGTTTTATGAGTATAACATTCGAATTTAAAATACAGGTATCCCTCCTATAGCACGATATTTTACAACGCGGTTCCACTCTAATACAAAAACAACAAAAATGTACAATAATCCTGCTGTAACATGGTACTTCTACATAACGATTACAAGATTTTTGTTAAAACATTCATTAGGAAATAACATTATGCACTATGAACACAACATATAGGTATATGGGAATAATCGAAATTTTACCCCTTATTTTTTATGAACAATATGTATAGTTGAAGTGTTTTACTCAGAAAAAATACTCTTCGTTTTGTTCTAGCTTGCAGTATCTATAATACAGCTTCTCACAACACGGAACTTTGTAAGAACGTATCTACCGTGTTATAGGAGTTATTACCGGGTAATAACATTCGGATCGTCGGTACACTAAGCACCCGCTCAGTAGAGGAACTTAAATGTTAAAGAAGACTATTAATTGTTCTACCAATACAGGGGGTATTATAACGAGGTATATTAAGTACATTCGTTTGCAATAAAACTGAGAATTGAAGCCCATGTTTTTGTATATCTTAGCTCTAGGTTAGACTGTGAAATATTTTATAGACTTAAGCGAAAAATGGACTTATATTGTTACGCGCTCGAGTTCGGCATAAATAAAAATTCTATAGAAGTATAAATTGAAACTGTATTAGTACTTAAAACACTTCACAAGCATCTAGTAGCACCCAGAATGCTCGTGAAGTACAACGCCCTCTATTGTCGGATAGCGGAAACACAATACTAGAAATGTGTGGAATATTCTCGATAATTCTAGGGATGTGGTATCTATCGGCTATAAAAGCGTTGTAGAGATGGCACGCAGTCAGTTAGTAATCGGAACTACTCGAAGCGAAACAGCAAACGGATCACCTGAAGCGAAGCGGAAGAAGCGAATTGAAAATTTTAAAGTGTCTATGAGTGTTTTAAGTGTTCTCGGTGTTGAACACAGTTTTTAATTTGTATTTCGGTAGAATTTTAGTTCTTCCGAACCCCAGCGCGTAACAATATAATATTGTATGTTTGTTTTTGTTCGGTTTCCCTAATACATAAAAAAAATCGGTTGTCTGTAAAGTCTGTTTACTGACGATAGTTGAACGTGACAACGTCATGAGAAAATACTGATGGAATGGTTTAATTTTTCAATTATCGCAACTATCGTTGCTATAAGCAATTGACACCACATTCACTTTTCACTGAGCTTCATACTTGACGAAAACATGTAAATGTATTATTGTATAGCGGCTGTCCACGCGGATGCATCGCTCACTCAAGTAGGAGAGAGACAGATGTTGAACGCTGCCGAACGCGGAGGCTGATTGTGCCTTTTTGTCGCTCGTTGCGCGCTCTCGCTTGCACTTCAAGCCTTAAATGGAACGCCTCAGAGCGATGTAACGCCGCATGTTTTTTCGTGCGTGCAGCCGGCTCCATCGAATTATAAGACGTTGTCACCTCAACAAATGCATTTCGGTTTGATAGATGTTATGCAATGAATGGTTACTGGCATTTTAATAGTGAATTATATGAATGGCCTCCACTTATTTCAAAGTCATTTCCGATACTCGACCCAGAAAAAAACGCTAAAGTGCTTTCCTAAATGAACTTTGAAAGGTTGTGTGCGCAATGTCCATTCACGAAATTAAAACCATAATAATTTCCATACTCTAATTTTCCTAAAAAATCTAAATATAAGCTTTACGTGTGCAGTCACTATAAATTCGTAGGCCTCGTGTCTACGGAACGTAGCGTTACGTAGCAACGTAGCACCGACGTGGCATCGTAGGTGTCGTAAATCTAAAATGTTTATTGCACGTTCAGAATTTATACGTTACTTGGTTGTAAAAGAAATAATGCAAAGGTATGAAGCAATAGTACTGTGCAGGACGAAATCGGGCTTAAATAGTTTAAGAAACAAATAGAATGAATGTATTTAATAAGTGATTACGTAAAACATGTATAATCTTCAATTAATGTACGGCTATAGGTTAGTGTATTAGATTAGAGATTCTTAATACATCAATAGAAATAATTGTGGGACGCTATTACGGTAACAAATAGATCACGGTAGCTCTCCGAAACTGGCGCGACGATAGCGCGAGATGGTGTATTGAAATGAATATAAAAAGGGCCATTCATATGCAGAAGTCACTTGCATACGGCCCCGTCATGATCTATGCAAGTGTAGTGGTCGCTCACGCGGCCCGCACAAACTTAAAATCACTCCAAATTATTCAATCCCGTTTTTCGTCGGAGCCCTGTGGTTCGTCAGGAAGGTCGACCTCCATGACGATCTGGACTTAGAGTCCATCACTAAGTATCTTCTTCGACTATCTTCAGTCGACATCGATACTTGGATAAAGCGGCACGACACGAGAACCCTCTCATCGTGGCCGCCGGTAACTACATTCCCGATCCTGTGGACAGAATGGAAAGCAGTGGACGTCGCCCAAAACACGTCATTTCGGATCCTCGCGATCCACTAACGGTGCGTTTAGGTACTTCAAGCACCGGTCATCGTGCTCGTCGAATCACAATCCGGGAGTTGTTAGAACAGGAACGTTCGCTTACGAAAGCCCTTTAGGGATTTCGCATGAATTGGTTTTAGGGTTTGATTTCGAGGTCGAAATTTTTTTAATATCACAACTGAGCTTTTAATTATTCATTTATTTGAAACAAACACCTTGTTGTAATTTACTGTATTTATTATAGGTTATTGTGGTATGGGCCCGGTCATCGTTCTCGTCGAACCCGTCGCTTGCGACGAAGGGCTCGATGAGTAAATTAACCCTCAGACACAGCCCACTGAGTTTCTCACCGGATCTCCTCAGTGGGCCGCGTTTCCGATTCGGTGGTAGATTCTGCGAAGCACGGCTCTTGCTAGGGTTCATGTAAGCAAAGTCGTCAGGTTTGGGCCCCGCGAGCTCACCTACTAGTTAAGGTTACGCTGAAATAGCCTCTCAAGGCTATCAGGTTATGTAGGAAAAAAAGGCAATTACCAGCCGATATTCAAGACAGAAACGGTTACCAACAGCCCAGCAAGATACAAATGGCTACCAGTTACCAGTGAATCAGCTAACAGTTAACCAGTTACTAGTGAAACAGTTCCCAGTTACCTGTGAAAACTTTCTACGGAAGCCGAAATACATCGAAACGAAACAGCCGTCTTCCACCAGCGCAAAAGCAGACATAAAAAAAAATTTACACGACTCGGAAACAGCCATACAGACTGGGTCGTGTACAAGTACAATCCTATACAGCGATTGCTATTCAGAATTAAAAAAAACCTTATTAAAAATTCATAATAAGGTTTAATAAACTTACTTATCAGAATAATCTGTTAATATCATTGAAAGATAAGGAATACTTCGTTAACTCTGGTGTTTTGGTTGTATATTCCGCATGATTAATCTTTAATGCAACCTTCCTAATCTACACCCTAATTACAACAAATTGATTTAAATTGATATAAAAAGACAAGTTAATCCCGTTAACAACAATAACCTTGTCATCTTCATCTTCTATTGCATAATCGATTTGATCGAATCTGAAATATTATTATATTTTACTGGTGGTAGGACCTCTTGTGATTCGGCACGGGTAGGTACCACCACCCTGCCTATTTCTGCCGTGAAGCAGTAATGCGTTTCGGTTTGAAGGTTAAGGCAGCCGTTGTAACTATACCGAGATCTTAGAACTCATATCTCAAGGTAGTTGGCGGCATTTACGTTGTACATACGGGCTCCAATAACAACTTAAAACCAAATGGATCGTAAGCTCGTCCACCCAACCACGCAATAAAAAAATTTCAAAAAAAAAGCATTAATATTCGTTTTTAGCTCTTTGCGCGTTATGTATTTATTCGCACATTGTCTGTGTTTGCGTAAACATTTGTGACGTTTTAATTGAGACTAGTGGTCCCGCAGTAGTCGAAATTCGTCTATAATTAATTGGAATTGTATGTTTGTACACTAATATGATTGTATTTTATACTTCTATAATCACAAATTTCGCCAAGGCTACACTATAAAACAATATTAACAAAGGCAAACCCTATTTAATCTATTCTCAATTTGACAACAGACGTCAAGAACAAAATTGGACAATAAATAGTATGCATGCGTGTGTGCGTCAAATACATGGTATGTAGTGTGTGTAATGTTTTCTTTATTGATTTAATGTATCTATTATGCATTACTTAAAAAAAAATTAGCATTGTGCACTTCTTCTCTATATTCTCTATAAGTGTGGAAAATTTCATACTCCTTCGTCCGCGCAATTTTCGTAAAAAGGGCTACAAAGTTTTTGCTTCACGTATTAATATATAGATTTCAATGAATCTTCCTGACACGGTGGTGCGGTAGATAGCGCTTCTGATTGTTGTGCCGAGGGTTCGACTCCCACATCGACCAAACATTGTGCGATGAACAGGTTTGCTTGCTTTTTACCAGATTATTCATTATCTTTAAATGGATACATTTAAACGTATATAAAGGTATTCGCCGGTCTCTGCTACTCATAAGACAGGGTGTCCTAAATTTTTATTACAGTTATTGCTATTATTAATCTTTGTATGCTTTCGTGAATGCACATAAAATATATTACAAGTGACTGAATGGTGTGGTATTTAGAGATTTTACTGGCCACAATTAAAATTCAACTAATAATGTATACCTTTTTTTTTTATTGCCCTTTTAGGCGGACGAGCATACGGCCCACCTGATGGTGAGTAGTTACCGGCAACCAATGGACTTCAGCAATGCCAGGGGCAGAGCCAAGCCGCTGCCTACCGTTTAATACTCTCCACAAGCCTCGTTTGAAGAAGGACATGTCATAGCCCTCGGGAAACACCGTGGAGGAGAGCACATTCCATAGCCGGATGGTACGTGGCAAAAAAGACCTCTGGAAACGCACTGTGGATGACCGCAGTGGCTCCAGGTAGTATGGATAAACTCTACTCCGGTGGCGGGCGGTGCGATGGTAAAAACGAGATGCCGGTATCATCTCGAACAATTCCACAGAGCACTCCCCATGGAACATACGGTACAAAATACAGAGGGAACCGAAGTCCCTCCGCATAGGTCCAAACGACAAAAAGGAAAACTTCTAAGGTCTTCTATATCTATACCTCGATAAAAAGTTGCTATGATTAAATATTTAACATTCCTTTTTGTTTTCACAGAATACAGAATACAAAATTCAATTTCATTAATGAAAATATATTTTTTTAAATATCGCAAGCTGATATCACTATCATGAAAAATACAAAGGATTTAAAAAAAAAATACAGACGAAAGGATTTCGTCAAAACCTTATTTTAAGTCTGTCCTTTGTTTAGAAAAAAAAAAAAGAACGCGATGCTTAGAACAATAAGTATTGAACTCCATAGTTTTATTTCGAAATAAAAAGCGAAAATATATATTTTTTATTATCAACTCACAATATAACGGCTCACGGCAGACTCCTCATAGCAGTCGCGTTATTAAATTATATCGATGTATACTTATAGCTCTAACGTCTTTGGTGGAATTAGCGTGTGGTCCAATTTAAATACTTAAAGCTCATAACAAATATTTTGTTCATGGAATTGGATTGAGAGCTCCAATCCGCTTGGTCAATGAAGATGTTACGGTTAGCGTGGTATGGACATGTGATGCGTTGAGAGAAGAAGCATGTGACTAAGAGATGTATGGAAATGGTTGTGCAAAGTAGAGGAGGAAGAGGTCGAACGAAGAAGACATGGATGGAGTGTGTGAATGACGATATGAGAGAGAGAGTAGTTAGTGTTAAGATGACGGCTGATAGAAGAGAATGGAATAGAAAAATTCGCTGTGCCGACCCCACCTAGTGGGATAAGGTGGAGAAAAAGAAGAGAAAAAAAAGAAGTCAGTTCTTTAACTATTTCTATGAACTGAAATGCCCATTACACCTGCTAGGCAAGCAATCAATTGAATAAGAAATTATATCCAGCTTAAAGGGACAATAAAGAGAAGATCTTCTACCCAGCGATTAGGGTTGGGATGGAAAGATCGAATATTGGTCAGAATTTGCACATGTGTAGACTTATCTTCAATGGCTCTTTAGTGCATTTTTTTTAAAATATCTTCTATTCTATAAGGACTACTGCTACTCCTCTCCGAGATGAAGAGTCGTATTTAGCTTGCAAGTGTCAGTACTGCTCGAAGTCTTCAATGGGTCGTATCCTTCGAAGGCAGCGACAGGGTCATTAGTAAAGCACCTCGCTTAAGACCGTAAGCACTGATGTGTGGTCTTGGTTTTGGCATGCTGTGATGACGTATTGAAGACACATGTATGACTAGGAAGCATGGTCAATCAATTTCGTTGGACCTGTGGTTGCGATGCTGCATTGTAATAGCTTGTGTTGAACTGCAAGTATGTGGGAGCAGTAGAAATCGATATTGCTAACGCGTTTATAGTTTAAGTGTACTGTAGTTGTTACACCAGTACCAATGCTACACCAAATTGGTGAAAACGACAAAGGGAAGAACTTCTACGGTTGGAATCTTATTATTCATTAATCATTTTATGGCCATTGTGTGATAGATCTGAAGATGCCCTGCAAACTCTCTCTGGTCGAGGCCTACACTCAAAGGGACTTCCCACCGTAGTTGCAATTTACAAGTAATAAAACATTATTGCTAATTGTACTAATATAGACCAATAGAACTCTTTTTTTTTTATTGCTTTGGTGAGTAGACGAGCTCACAGCCCACCTGGTGTTAAGTGGATACCGGAGCCCATAGACATCTACAACGTAAATGCCGCCGCCCACCTTGAGATATAAGTTCTAAGGTCTCAGTTTAGTTACAACGGCTGCCCCACCCTTCAAGCCGAAACGCATTACTGCTTCACCGCAGAAATAGGCAGGGTAGTAGTACACACTCGTGCGAACTCGCAAAAGGTCCTACGACCAGTAAGCGAATTATAATTTTGCGGCTTTGATTTTTATTACACGATGTTATTCTTTCACCGTGGAAGTCAATCGTGATCATTTGTCAAGTACGTATTTCATTAGAAAAATTGGTACCAGCCTGCGGGATTCGAACATCGTTGCATCGCTAGATACGAATGCACCGGACGTTTTATCCTTTAGGCCACGACGACTTCAATTCGATTCACTCATTCAATTTAATCAGTGGCGTTCTATTTCAAAAAAAAGCTCTCAATACGGAACCGCGTTTACGTTAGCCCACAAAACGAGTTTTCGATATTTTCTCATGATATGTACCACAAATACAGATCATAATCACGTTAGCAGGGTTCACAGTCGCCCCGAGGGACCCGATATAACTATCCAGGTTAGCTCCACTAACGAAAATATGCCCTGCTATTGACCGCTTCACGCGAACCGATCTTACGATATGAACAAAGCTTGCTTTTACCGTTGGGGTATGATACCAACGCTCTGTTTGTTGTTATAAAAATTAAAAGAATCGTGCGTTTCATTTTTAAATACAAGGCTGGCGCTACTGGACTTCATTTGCCCTAGAAATGTCCTTTTGGATCCACACGTAATGCGTTTCGGTTTGAAGGGCGGGGCGGCGGGGCAGCCGTTGTAACTAGAACCTTAGAACCTTAGAACTTATATCTCAAGGTGGGTGGTGCATTTACGTTGTAGGTGTCAATGGGACCCAGTAACCACTTAACACCAGGTGGGATGTGAGCTCGTCCACCCATATAAGCAATAAAAAAATTAAAAAAATCCAAATTAGTTTCTGGTGCAAAAGTGGTATTAGGCCTATACGGGTCCTTCACCGTGGAAGTCAATCGTGAACGTTTGTTGAGTACCTATTTCATTAGAAAAATTGGTACCCGCCTGCGGGAGACGAACACCGATGCATCGCTCAACACGATTGCACCGGACGTCTTATCCTTTAGGCCACGAGGTTCATGTTGCGTGCTGTTATATATCCCTACCGAACCCTAAACTGCTGACACCCTCGAACCGCTGACTAGACGGTCCGAGGTAGAGACTTGATAGGAGACCGGAGAACGGTCAGTAGTCAGTGAACTGTGTTAGAGTACGGGTGCGGCTGCCGGGATTACTCTGAGAGTCATTATCCATATTGTTCAAAATCCAATAAATAGTTGTATCCTAAGAGTTTTCCTTTTTTAAAACGACCTCAGAGAGAATTCCCATAACAGTGCGAAAAAAAAAATCCTCCAAAAATGAAGAACCTTAATTTAATTATTGTCACATCAATCCTAATTTACCGAATTGTACTACACTAGCTTACACTAACATTTTTTTCCTGTAAATGTTTCTAATATATTTTTATCAGGTCGTTGGAGCGGCTCCTTGCTAGCTACCGGATACATTAAGAGTTTATAGCTTTCAGTTAACCACAGATATAGTAACAAACAGATAGGGCTTCTGTCTGAAGAATTGAAGAAGTCAAATGTGTTTTATATTGTGTGCAAGATGTTATTTTACCTTTGTTTTTTTTTTTTGTTTAAATTGTTACTATTCGAATAAGTGTATTAATAATAATGAGAGACACATATTATGTTGACAAGTCATGAAGGTCCTATTTAGAGGAACCAATTTCTTTAATTAATTTATTTCATTTTTAATAATTACACATCCCGAATTTTTTTAAATAGTTGTAATATGTAGAGTAAATTCCTAGTCTTTACCTGTAAAGTTGTTATTTTATAATACTGGCCATTTTAAACGTAACTTATTTATGGCTGACAATAAATTCTGAATTCAAACGAATTATATTTTAAAAATATGGAACTATATTTTCAAATTCAATCATATTTTGTGTATTGATTCGTATTTTGTTTTTACTACATTTGTGAAGCGTATGAAAAAGATTTATAATTACGGATACGGTAAAAAATACGAGTAATTATGGAACACAAGTTCCATTGCGGTTGTAATGTCGATTAAAAATCTCCCAACATTAATGACACTTATGGAATGAGCCCTACAAACTAATGCACGACTTGTTATTGGTTTGACATGAAAATTTTGATTTTAAAAATGAACTCCGTAATAGCCTGGTAACTAAAGTCAACATTTATGATTTAAAGAGGATAGTTGAAGCTGACGTTGCTCTATCTACCGCTAAGTCAGCAGCAGCTATCACAGTTAGCATGAAAATAATATTGGTTCGTTTGCGTCAAATTCAAATTGGTAAGCAGCGACACGGCTGTGCCTATGCCCATTGCTGACGTCCATGAGGACGATAACCATTTAAGATCAAGTGGGTCGTATGCTCGTCTCCCTACAGAGGCAATAAAAAAATTATTATAGATTCCATTTTATATGTCGATATCTGAGAGCTACAATTGTCTTGTCTCAGCTTATATACATTTTAAATTGAAAAAGAAACATATATAAAGCTTTCACATATATTATCTATATTATTAGATCTATCTAGCCATTCTTAGTACTACCATATAGTTGTTAAGTTAGCGTTAAGTTACTCCAATGTGTTCGTTATTCAATAATGTTACATTACTAATATGGGATGTTTCCTCAGCGAATTGCGTCTACATCTGTACGAATACAGGGGGTATTTAATTATCGTTCTTAAAATAGCAATAACTACTACTATCTACTCTGACGTTTTTTCTCATTGCCCTCGTGGGCAGACGAGCTAATAATGAGTGGTTACCGCTCATATATATTGCAATACTAGGCACCCAGTCAAGCTACTGCCTATAGCTAAGTACTCTCCCACAATCTTCGTCTGAAGAAAGACATGTCATAGCGCTTAGGATACGTCACTGAAAATATTTCATTCCAAAGCCGGATGGTACGTGGCAAAACTTAAACAAAATAGTGTTGAATGTTTGCAGATATGCCGGTAACTTTCTTTTTGATTGTATTTCTGCATTAGTTTTAAAGCCGAAACTTGACCCGCTGTTTTGCTCAATCCAAACAAGGCTGGGTCGCCATGAAGGGAGTTTCTATTTCGAATGAAAACAACTGTCTTGTCCAAGTGTTGGTTTAATACTCCTTTATTCTTACAAATTACATGACTTATTATGTACTACATACACTACATGTTAAATATTGAATTTAATAATCAATATTAAATCTACACAGAGGAAATATTTGTTTGTTTGTATTGAATAGGCTCCGTAACTACTGAACCGATTTCAAAAATTCTTTCTCTGTTTGGAAGCTACACTATTCTTATCTTTTTTGAAAAAAAATAAGGGGTTCTTACTAAAGCTCCAATAATGTAACCCAAGGTGTAAAAAAATTACCTAAAATATTCTTTACATCACGTGGCCTGCGAAAACTATTAATGATAGAATAAAATAATGTACTACGACTTTGTAGAACACATTGTTATTCACAAAAATTGTTGTGACAGCATATGTCTAACTATTATAGTTACGCCGCAATAAGTGTTCTTTTATTTTAAAAAATAAAACAAAGTCAATTATTGTAGAAATTTTTGTTAAGGACCCGAACGGAGCAGGAGCGGGCCGTTTGTATTAAATATTGATGTAGTGCTGAAGGATAAAGGGGAATGCAATGTTGCTGACGAGGCTGTCGAAGACAAAGCGAAACGGAGGAGTAAAGTGAGGAAAGCTGACCCCACCACCATGTGGGATAAATAGCTGGGAAGGGAGAGATTAAATATTGCACAGAAAAATATTTGTTTGTCTGATAAAACATTGAATTGGAAACGAAAGAATGCGACGATATTTCGTTTTCAGCTTCTCTCTAAAGACATACAAAAGCTCTTTCATCTACATCCGAAGCCGTCTCGAGTCTGTGCAGGAGATTTTTATTAATGAAATGTGGACTTGCCTTCACATTCGTATAGTGATAATAATGACTTTTCGACTACTTCTTACAAACGTTACGACTGCTATTTTGGTATGATGCGATTCCAAAGAGCAGAGAAATCCAAACCTTAATGTTTTGCATTTTGAAACATAACCTCTCAATTTATTACTGGTGGTAGGACCTCTTAGGAGTCCACACGGGTAGGTACCACCACCCCGCCTATTTCCGCCGTGAAGCAGTAATGCGTTTCGGTTCGAAGGGTGGGGTAGCCGTTTTAACTATACTGAGACCTTAGAACTTATATCTCGAGGTGGGTGGCGCATTTACGTTGTAGATGTCTATGGGTTCCAGTAACCACTTAACATCAGGCGGGCTGTGAGCTCATCCACACATCTAAGCAATAAAAAAAATTAAAAAAAAATTGTATTAAGCCAGCAGCTGCCGTATCCTCATTATAGTATGATAGCTTCGCGGCAGAGATCCCTACGATGATATTACCTACCCCAGACATGCCGTAAATACGACTATACGGGCAAAATAACTTTTTGGTTTGATTTTGATTTAAGTACACGATGTTAACACCTCATCATTCATACCTCAATTGGTACTATTTATTTATTGCTTAGATCGGTGGACGAGCTCACGGCCCACCTGATTTTAAGTGGTTACCGGAGCCTATAGACATCTGTAACGAAAATTCCACCTTGAGACAAGAGTTGGAAGGTCTTAGTTTTCAGACTACAACAGCTGCCCCATTCTTCAAACCAGAACGCATTACTGCTTCACAGCAGAAATAGGTAAGGTGGTGGTACCTACCGGTGCGAACTCAGAAGACGTTTGCCACCAGTAATTACGAAAATTATAATTTTGCGGGTTTTATTTTTATTACACGGTACCACTCCTTCACCATAGAAGTTTCAAAATTTAAGTTAATTTAATTTCACTAATTATTTAGTTATTGACACCTCAAGACTTAGATCAAAACTGGAAAGGCCTCCGGACCAACAGTAATCCATCAATCAGAAAAGAAACTTAGATTCGTTTTGTATATCATATTGTTTTGTCATTAGCGTGTTCTTTCTTTCCATTTATTTATTGAAAACCCAAAGCGCATCAGTAGCTACTAAAATAATAGAAAATCGATTGATAAACAGACGAAGAAAGGATAGAGCTGCTTCTCGTCTTCACATATTATACATTATACAGGGTGTGTTTGAATCGTTCTTGAAAATGAGGACAGCTGTCGGAATGGTAATACAACAGAAGTATCCGCGAACTCAAGTAGATGCGAGCAACATCTGACATGTTCAGTTGCATTACATTGAGGGTTCATAAAATGTGATATTAATAAAAACACTGCTTTGTTTGCTTAGACATTACGACTACATTCCTACACTAGCGTTGAGGTATGTGACGTAGCAAGTCAACTCCGATGGTACAGCCACTTAAGCCAGACTAAGTCGGAAATAGATGCCTCAACTTCTACCTACCAGGACAAAGATTCTACGGCAGATACGAAATCCCTAGAATTATCAACATAATTCTCGGGAAAGCCAGTCGTTTCGATATGTTTTATGTTTCCGCTATTTGATAATAGATGGCGTTGCACTTCCCGAGCGTTCTCGTTATCACTAGTTCTTTTGATATTCGTTTCTGCTATTCGACGATAGATGGCGTTGCTCTTACCCGCCTAACAGTACAAACTAAAAATAATATTTTTTATGGCTCACGCGAGGTTTGTTGTTTGCTAGAACTTTCGCATTAGCATTCGAGGGGGTAGTTCTCGAACACTCTATATATGGCGGGAAAACGTGTTCCACGAACGATGAAATCAAATGTAGCATTGCAAGGAAACGTATACGGAAAATCACATTTTTCTCAATCGTATTTAGCCTCTTTTCCAGATGCCTTTGAAAAGCTTCGTTCGAGATGAATCCTAAGCGTTTTCATGTTCATTTGAATTTTAAATCGTAAATTATAAGGAACGTAAAGATTATGCCGAAATTACAAGCAGGCTTAATTTTTTTTTGTTTTGTTGCTTTGATGGGTGGACGAGCTCACAGCCCACCTGGTGTTCTTTTTTTTTTATTGCCTAGATGTGTGGACGAGCTCACAGTCCACCTGGTGTTAAGTGGTTACTGGAACCCATAGACATTTACAACATAAATGCGCCACACACCTTGAGATTTAAGTTCTAAGGTCTCGATATAGTTACAACGGCTGCCCCGCCCTTCAAACCGAAACGCATTACTGCTTCACGGCAGAAATAGGCGGGGCGGTGGTACCTACCCGTGCGCACTCACAAGAGGTCCTACCACCAGTAATACACGTAAAAGAAAACGAAGACCTTTATTAAGGTGCGTGGTGAGATTCACGAAGCGATTTCTACGAACCACGGTAATGACTTAAACCAAATTTTAGCTGTGTAAAATGCGTTTACCCATCTAATAAATAAATAAATACATAACTATGAATTTTTGAGCTCACGCTAAGACTTAAGATCGCATATTGTAATTTGATTAATAAAATTCGAAACATCATATTATAAGATGGAGCAAATGGCTTAGAATGATCCAGAATACTGAATTTTACTGGTGCTAGGACCTCTTGTGAGTCCGCATGGGTAGGTACCACCGCCCTGCCTATTTCTGCCGTGAAGCAGCAATGTGTTTCGGTTTGAAGGGTAGGGCAGCCGTAGTAACTATACTGAGACCTTAGAAATTATATCTCAGGGTGGGTGGCGCATTTACGTTGTAGATGTCTATGGGCTCCGGTAACTATTTAACACCAGGTGGGCTGTGAGCCACACATCTAAGCAATAAAAAAAACAAAAACTCAGTTATTAAAGAAATCGAAGCTAGAAAAAGAAGAAGAATATATAGGTATACAAAAAGTATGAAGTCACAGTAATTTATTTACTCTTTATTATCAGAATTAAGGAAATAAAACAACATAGTAGACATCAAATAAGTATGTTATATTTAGAACGTCTGTTAAAATAAATAATTATCATTATAATTCGTTTCTATAGTGTATTTTTTTCTCCCCAGGAGAACCACGTTCCAATTAAAAGCACCGAGAACCGAGTTATTTGTGTGAAAAGTTTGACAATAATAAGCTCGCGGCTTTGCCGAAAATAGAATTGGAATTTACACAAAATAAATTTTACACTGGTGCATTTTTTTTTTATTGCTTAGATGGGTGGACGAGCTCACAGCCCACCTGGTGTTAAGTGGTTACTGGAGCCCATAGACATCTACAACGTAAATGCGCCACCCACCTTGAGATATAAGTTGTAAGGTCTCAGTATAGTTACAACGGCCGCCCCACCCTTCAAACCGAAACGCATTACTGCTTCACGGCAGAAATAGGCAGGGTGGTGGTACCTACCCGCGCGGGCTCACAAGAGGTCCTACCGCCAGTAATTACGCAAATAATAATTTTGCGGGTTCACTTTTATTACACGATGTTATTCCTTCACCGTGGAAGTCAATCGTGAACATTTGTTGAGTACGTATTTTATTAGAAAAATTGGTACCCGCCTGAGATTCGAACACCGGTGCATCGCTTCAACACGAATGCACCGGACGTCTTATCCGTTAGGCCACGACGACTTCAGATGCATCGTAAAATCGAGCAATTTAAGAACGTTCTAAAATTCTTGCTTCGGGAAAAAAAATCGCGTAATGAAATGAAAAATAAATCAAAAGCGCTGAGAACGTTTATTTATTCAACAACAAAATAAATACAGCTTAACTTACTCCTTGCATGATTTTCGTGTTTATTTTCACTAGCTTTCGTTCATAACGTAACCGTTCGCCACAGATATAAAATATATCCAAACTGTAACAAAATATATATCTATGTAAATAAATGAATAATAGAAAATTAATTTTATTTTATTGATAATTTTATTTTTTGAATTTCTATTTTTTAGTTGGATTTTCTATAAGACCGTATTTAGTTAGTTTTTTTAAACTATTATTTATTTTTTAATTTTTAGTTAAATTTAAATTTTTTCTATTTATTTTTTCAATTTTTTTATTTTATTTTAATTGTCATCGGTCCGTAATAAGTATACCAAATTTCGAGTTAATCCGACGTTTTGAAGGGGGTCAAAATCATGTTCAAAGATTCCGTTACAAACATACATACGTCTAAAGCTAATAAAAGTGTATTAAAATCAGAAGTCTTACTGCATGACGGAGCATTACAAGAGAAAGGCTTGATCGATTTTACAGATTTATTTTACGCTGCACACGTTTTTTGCTAATAGGATAAGGAAGTTAAGTAGCATTAGCACGGTAGGTAGCGGCTAGTCTCTGCCCCTGGCATTGCTGAGGTCCATGGGCGACGGTAACCACTCACCATCGGGTGAGCCCTATGCTGATCTGCCTTTAAGGGCAATAAAGAAAAAAAATCACAATATATCAAAACTGTTTCTGTAAAAGAAACACAAAGAAATTACTGGCCTTATAAGCAAACCCAAAAACACTATTAATCTACTGGCCGGTAGCAATAATTAGAAATAAACTATTGGCTCACTGCAAACCGAATACATCATAAATCCGCTGCACTCAATATAAAATAAACTTCTGACCTATAGCAATATATAAAAATAAACGACTAGCCCATAGTAATATGCAGAAATAAGTTACTAGACCATGGAAAATGGACGAAAAAAAAATGATTTGCTTCTGTAAGCGTAAGTACATATAATTAGTTTGATAATTATTGATGAAGTTCTGAAAAATCAAACATAAACGATATTTTTTCAATGATCCTCTTATTCTGTATTAAATAGATGAGCGAAATAAAATAGTTCCAAATATTTCACAGCGAAGTTAATTTCCATGAAACCAGACAGCAGCAGACAGCTTTTTAGTTCATTAATGTTTTTTTCGTACGTTTTCCTACGGTCCACTTTCAATTAGTAAGCTTCGGTCTGAAAGCTCAAAAAATAAAAAAAAGCTCGTTGCCGTATGTACGTCGCGCGTCAGTACGAAACTTTTGTGTCCGTCTGGTGAACGAATTAGTTGGGCCTTGCTTTGTCGTTTAACGGAGAGAGAGTTGATTTAAATCAATTGACCACGTTTTCTCAGTAAACTTTACTATTGTTACGCGCTGGGGTACGAGATAAATAAAATTTCACCAAAGTACAACTTAAAAACTGTATTCAACACTGAAAGCACTTAAACACTCAACAAACACTTTAAAACTCTCAATTCGCTTGTTCCGCTTTGCTTCAGGTGATCCGTTCGCTGTTTCGCTTCGAGTAGTTCCGATTACTGACTGACTGCGTGCCATCTCTGCAACGCTTTTATAGCCGATACCACGTTCCTAGAATTATCGAGAGTATTCCACACATTTCTAGTATTGTTTTTCCACTATCTGACAATACATGGCGTTGTAATTCTCGAATATTCTGGGTACTACTAGATCCTTCGATATTCGTTCGACTATCCGGCGATAGATGGCGTTACTCTTACCGGCGTAACACTATTATTACGTTCTTGTCATATAAACATACAGTCGATCTGATAGTGAGTGGTGACTGTCGCTCGTGGACATCAGCAATTCCAGGGCACAGATAAGCCACTGCTTAATTAAAAACGAATTCAAAGGGCGTATACACATGAAATTATCGCACATCAAAGGAGATTGACGACATCGATGCCATGTTTATTAATATCAATTGAATTAATAAGCTATAGTGAAATACTTTATTTGTTGTTTGCACGACTAATTAAGCGGAGACTATCCCACAGCTTGATCAACACTAGGTAGAGGAATATTTGAATTGTTTAAAACATCTAACATAAAAAAAGAAAAAATTAATTCATTTATTTGACATGTCAGAGTTTTGATATTGGAGAAATCCGAAAGTAAATTGAATTTTAATCGAACGCCTTTTTCGTAAAATAAATTTTAATAATATCGAAGACTGTAAAGTATTCGTTACATCGGGATATCTATACTAATATTATAAAGAGGAACGATTTGTTTGTTTGTTTGTATTGAATAGGCTCCGAAACTACTGAACCGATTTGAAAAATTCTTTCACTGTTTGGAAGCTACACTATTCCCGAGTGACATCTATACTAATATTATAAAGAGGAAAGATTTGTTTGTTTGTTTGTTTCGAATAGGCTCCGAAACTACTGGACCGATTTGAAAAATTCTTTTTCCATTAGAAGCCGACATTGTCCCTGATGAACATAGGCTACTTTAAAAAAAAAAAAAAAATATTTTATTTTTTTGGTTTCATGTGTGTTTTAATGTTTCCGAAGCGAAGCGAGGGCGGGTCGCTAGTTAGGTTATAAAGAGGAACGATTTGTTTGTTTGTTTGTATTGAATAGGCTCCGAAACTACTGAACCGATTTGAAAAATTATTTTTCCATTAGAAGCCGACATTGTCCCTGATGAACATAGGCTAATTTAAAAAAAAAAAAAAAAAATATTTTTTTTGGTTTCATGTGTGTTTTAATGTTTCCGAAGCGAAGCGAGGGCAGGTCGCTAGTTAGGTTATAAAGAGGAACGATTTGTTTGTTTGTTTGTATTGAATAGGCTCCGAAACTACTGAACCGATTTGAAAAATTCTTTCACTGTTTGGAAGCTACACTATTCCCGAGTGACATAGGTTATAATCTTTTTTTGAAAAAAATTAGGGATCCTTACTAAAACTCTAATAATGTAACTCAAGGTGTAAAAATACTAAAACATTCTTAACATCGCGTGCCCTGCGAAAACTATTAATTATAGAATAAAATAATGTACTACGACTTTGTAGAACACATTATTAATTAGCGGAGTAAAATGTCCCTTCGGAACAAGGTGACACTTTACAAAACTTGCATAAGGCCCGTCATGACTTACGCGAGTGTGGTGTTCGCTCACGCGGCCCGCACACACATAGACACCCTTCAATCTCTACAATCCCGCTTTTGCAGGTTAGCCGTCGGAGCTCCGTGGTTCGTGAGGAACGTTGACCTACACGACGACCTGGGCCTCGAATCTATCCAGAAATACATGAAGTCAGCGTCGGAACGGTACTTCGATAAGGCTATGCGTCATGATAATCGCCTTATCGTAGCCGCCGCTGACTACTCCCCGAATCCTGATCATGTAGGAGCCAGTCACCGTCGACGCCCTAGACACGTCCTTACGGATCCCTCAGATCCAATAACCTTTGCACTAGACGCCTTCAGCTCTAGGAGCAGGCTTAGGGACCTCGGTAACCGTACTCGTCGAACTCGACAAAGAGTTCGCCGTGCAACCTAACCCATGAATCAGCTCGCTGAGTTTCTCGCCGGATCTTCTCAGCGGGTCGCGATTCCGATCCGGTACTAGATTCATTCGCGAAGCAGCTGCTCTTGAGCTGTTAGGTCTCCTTCGGAGGCGCTCGGGTAGCTGTTAGCAAATCCCACCCCTCCTGGCTGAGCCTTTGCTCGCCCACCTGTCCTGGTGAAACTGGAAAGGCCTCCGGGCCACCAGTAATCCTTCAATCATAAAAAAAAAAAAAAAAAAACATTATTAATTACAAAAAGTGACGCGACAGCATATGTCTAACTATTACAGTTATGCCGCAATAAGTGTTATTTTATTTAAAAAAATAAAACAACGTCAAATACCGTAGACGTTTTTGTTAAAGACTCGAGCGGAGCCGGAGCGGGCCGCTAGTAGTATTGTATAATGACGATAATAGGCAAGAATAAAACCGTAAAACTAGTTTTGATTATGTGTACTTAAGACTCAAGACAAGACAAGAAAACTGAATAAAAATACTACGCCTTCTTCTATAAAATAAATCTTATAAATTTATTAGCTTACGCAGCACTTAGCAGCCACATGAGTCGTCTATTATCAAAGGTGGCAATCTGTGCATTTGGACAAAAAAAAAATATTGATATGTCAATACAGATTTATTTGAATTTAATCGTCTCCTTCAAAGAATACGGTTCAAAACCTGCATTAAATAAAGGTTAATAGTTAACCTGTTATTTATCTAAGATGTCGTTCCGAAGAGTTTTGTGACTGCCAATGGAATACAAAGTCAATAATTCGTTTTTCTGATTTACCAATAATTGTCCGAAAGTCACATTGCCGCCTTTGATAATAGTCGACTCATATATGGACGGCAACACAAGCACTCAGTTAGAAACGAGATCAAAATCTCAATGGAATGAAAATCTCTATCTAAATAATAATATTTAGAGCGTCGAATCTCCAACGTTTTATAATCGTGAATATTCGAAAACTTCCATACTTTATTAAGCTTTTAGAGAATCAATTACTGATAAGGCTATTTACGGAGAATTTTCAAATTTATTAATTATTTATTAAGACGGAACGCGAACTTGAATCGGTGAACGTGCTTCTAAATACAATCGAATTGCTCCATAGCTTAATTTACACGTAAGCACTGTTTTATATCATCCCAGAGTTCGGATCTCAGAAGAACTGATATAGTCGCGATATCAATTAGCATATAACGATCTCAATCTATTATATTATAGAGCTTGTTGCTTCTTCATATGTTTTTGCAGCTTACGTAGGCAGACAATTTTTTTTTTATAGTTGGGCGGACGAGCTCACATCTCACCTGGTGTTAAGTGGTTACCGGAGCTCATAGACATCTATAACGTAAATGCCGCCACCCACCTCGAGATATGAGTTCTAAGGACTCAGTATAATTACAACGGCTGCGTCACTCTTCAAGCCGAAATGCATTACTGCTTCATGGCAGAAATAGGCAGAGTGATGGTACGTACCCGTGCGGACTCACGAGAGGTCTTACCACCAGTAATGAAGCAATGAGTATCCACAAGTAAGTATCCGGCACACATACTAGTGGCCAAGTTACGATCAATAATGGTTAATTAATATCATTTCCTTTAACAATTTTCTAAGTTCGATATACTCCACAGTTTTTGTGATCACGGCCGACTAAGTTGCTTGTTCGGCGATGCTTGATAATTATACTAGCTTTTGTTTATTAATAGTTTATAAGCAATATTTACAGATTAATGTTTATAATATACAGTCCGAAATAACTTACAGTATCTCGAGGTCTGGCTTGCTTTGACTTTATAATAATAATAACAACTTATTCCAAACCTAAATTAGGTACAGAAAAATAAAAACAAAGATAGGCAAAATAACGAGGCTTGGAAACGGTTACCGGCTCAGCAATGCCTAACAGTAACGAAACAATTGGTACTGCGGCGCTGATCTTCCGCCGGCACCTGCGGACTGACGCGCACACCAGCATCAGACCGACCAATCGTTATGCACTTGAGTTTGAGTTCAGCAAATTATTACTTTTCTTTTTAAAATTGGAACACGTCATATTTATTAAGGAAGCTAGATTTAAACAAACACAAGCACACAACAATGTAAAATATAAAAAAAAAATAAAAATAAAAATTTATAACTAATTAAAAAAAAACTTTGACTTAAGATTTCGTTTTTAAGGTAAGGGGATACCAGATACTATGTATTCAATAAATTACGTATTGCGTCTAAGAAGAATACATTCGGAGCTCACTGGTACCATGCGTGGAGGGGACGACGATTTCCAAGAAAGTTAATACGACCTACAGGGTTTCCGAGAAGTATTTCCCGAAGGTTTCTTGATAGCTAAATCAGTGAATTTAGTTTAACGTTTCTCGTAATGCCCTTTTCATTTATTTATTTGTCTCGACGCTAGTGAAGTAGCCTATGTCTGCCGTGAAGCAATAATGCGTTTCGGTTTGAAGGGTGGGGCAGCCGTTGTAACTTTACTGAGACCTTAGAACTTATATCTCAAGGTGGGTGGCGCATTTACGTTGTAGAAGTCTATGGGCTCCAGTAACCACTTAACACCTGGTGGACTGTGAGTTCGTCCACCCATCCAAGCAATAAATAAAAATAAACAAAAAACAGGGTCTCTGAGAAGTATTTCCCGAAGGTTTTTTGGTGGCTAAATCAGTGAGTTTAGTTTAACGTTTCTCGTAATGCCCTTTTCATTTATTTATTTCTCTCGACGCTGGTGAAGTAGCTTGAGACCATCATTGGAATTTTTCAAATCGAATATCGGTAAATGCAAAAAACTTTAACGTGTTCTAAATAGCTACGGAACAACTTTTAGGATAGCTCTATAAATACTAGGCACACTAACTAACACACACACAATTCTTTTTTTATTGCCCTTGTAGGCAGACGAGCATACGGCCCACCTGATGGTGAGTGGTTACCGTCGCCCATGGACTTCAGCACTGCCAGGGGCAAAGCCAAGCCGCTGCCTACTGCTTAATACTCTCCACAAGCCTCGTTTGAAGCAGGACATGCCATAGCGCTCGGGAAACACCGTGGTGGGGAGCTCATTCCATAGCCGGATGGTACGTGGCAAAAAAGACCTCTGGAAACGCACTGTGGATGACCGCAGTGGCTCCAGGTAGTATGGATGAACTCTACTCCGGTGGCGGGCGGTGCGATGGTAAAAACGAGATGCCGGTATCATCTCGAACAATCCCTCAGAGCACTCGCAAATCTGTATAGTTGAGTTTTTTTTGTGTAAAACAAATATGAAATTATACGTTAATGCTTGATCTTTTTTGCTTATGATGAATCCGTTCACAATAAAATCCAGAGAAAACGTGTAACAATGCTTGTGAAGCTCGTTTTTATGTACGAGTGTTTGATCCCTACAAACAAGGCATGAAAGTTTGGCAAACATCGTTTACGCGGCGCTTCTCAAATATCGCAAAAACAGTTTGTATAAAAGTTAAGTCCATCAAATTATATGACGAATAAATTCTATTCGTCAAGCTATTTGAACATTTACCGTCCCGTCCGCCTGAAGTAATTTACAGTTTTATGAAAACTAGTGGCCCCGCAGTAGTCGAGATTCGACTATAATTTATTTAAAATTATAAGTTTAAACATTATTATGGTTCTATTGTCAAACACTATTATATTTCGACTATAATCATAATATTCGCCAAAATTGCACTACAGATCAATAATATTAAAGACAAACAATATTAATCTACTATTTTCAATTCGACCCCAGACTTTTTAAACAATAACAAAAGTTTCCCAATTGACAGTAAACAAAGAGTACATTTTTATGTATGTGTTGTGTCAAATACATGGTAGTGTGTGTAATGTTTTCTTTATTGATCTAAAGTATCTTTTATGCATTATTGTAAAAAAATATTAGCATTGTGCACTCCTTCTCTATATTCTCTATAAGTGTGAGAAATTTCATACTCCTCCGTTCGCGCAATTTTCGTAAAAAGGGGTACAAAGTTTTTGCTTCACGTATTAATATATAGATAAAAACACCATAAAAGAGTATTTTTGTAACATTAGATTCTTTAGTATTAAATACCACTCACCTTGAGGTTTGAAAAACTCTTTATTGTACAAGAAAAGTTCGGCTTTAACGTGTAAGATAAAATATTGACCCAAAAATATACCATTGAAATAAGAATCACTTTTTAATATTATCAAACACACCAAGGCTTTTAATACGCTTTTATTAGCTTCAGACGTATGTATGTTAGTATGTAACGGAATATTTGAACATGATTTTGGCCCCCTTCAAAACGTCGGATTAACTCGAAATTTGGCATACTTATTAAGGACCGATGACAATTCAATATTTAAAAAAAATATATGAAAAAATTGAAATTCAACGAAAAAATGGAATTTAAATTAATAATAGTTTAAAAAAACTAAAAAAATACGCTTTTATAGAAAATCCAACTAAAAAAGAGAAAATAAACTGTGCTGTTTTTCAGGATATTATCAAAATAACCCTTCTACTCATATCTGTTCATAAAGTATTTATAACTACTGATACCATGCACCCCACGCTTTTTTTTACAACAAAATCATTTTTCCTTACACTATTTTTAATAAAAATTATTAAAATTTATTTTCAATTTTTTAGTTGGATTTACTATAAAAGCTTATTTTTTCTAGTTTTTTTAAACTATTATTTATTTTATTGTACCCTAATTGATACAGTTGTAAGTATTTCGATACTCTGACCCAGTGTAGTCTTTATCGGTGTGACTAATATCAAAGGACTACTTACGAAATAAATATGTTATTATGAGCACAAGCAAAGCGGACGACGAGAGCCAGTCCATCTCCCCAAAGATACATCTGTCGTCATATAGCACGCACTCGAAGCAAATTGCGATGACGAGAAAGAAAGCGAATACTATGTTCAAGAACAGGACCCATACGAATACTTGGACCATCCCTTCGGAGTTCTGAAAGAAAGGTTATTGTAATCGAGAGGATGCGGTTTCCATAGAAATACAAAATAAAAAAAATTAAACTACTCTTTAAGAGAGAAAGGTAGTATGCACACGCTGCTTTCTCGCTTGCTCCTACAGTGTGACACAGATAATATAATAGGCCAGCACTGTTTCTAAGATATACATACGTAACGTAACTGGCTATGAAAGAGTGAAAGAAAGAAAATGTGTGCTCGCACCCCCTCTCTTGCCCCTAAAGTAATATACGAAATATCCCTCTCCCTCACTCTCCCTTTCTACCTTCACTAACTTATATCTCCCTCTCAACTTCCGTTCGCTTCGCCCGATCACACTTTTCGTAACGCTCACGTTACGCATTAACCAGCTCACTCCCCAAGTTAAGCGTGGGTGAAGAAGTTCAACTTCGAAAAACCACCTTAACACGTTAAACGCCGATAGAAAAAAATAAAAATCGTAAAAATACTTTTGGTCGTAATTTGTTTATTATGTTACGATACGTATAGAAAATAAGTTTTATTCAATTCTGTACATGGGTTACATAGTTACAGTCAAATACATAGCTGAGGTCACCGGTGCACCCCATGGCGCACAAATACAGAAAATATATTTTCCGGTACTCGGCGCCGCGCCGGCCACCCCGCCGGCCACCCGCTACACCAGTAGTGCGCTCGCGCTTACGGTGATAGAACGTGTGTTACTAGATCAATTACGTTCCTACTATCTTAGCTGTCATCATTTTCTTATTGAATAGTTAATGTGCGAGCCTTTAGATATGGATTTAGCTATGGAGGACTTCGAATTTACGCAGGATGAATGGAAGCAAATCAACGCGTTAGAAATTTCTTTTTCGAGCGCTTCTATAAACAATGACGCTCTCATAGAATCGGATAGTGAACCCATGCAATTTCCGAAAAAGAAAAGACGTTTGGTTATCGCAAGTGATAGTGATAGTGACAGTGAGTCGGCTGAAAATTTTGTTGCCGCCAATATATCGCAAAATGACCGTATTTCCTCAAAATGGTCGAGGCCAAAAAGACGACAGCCATCAGTGATTCCTTTCACCGAGTTCGAGGGTATGAAACCTCCATATTCTAATTTGCTGAAAGAAGCTGGCCCTGACCAGTATTATGATCTATTGGTGCCTGAAGAAATTCTTGAAATGATTGCTGAGCAGACAAATTTGTTCGCAAGTCAAAACATCACAGCCAGGCAAACAAAGCCTGGATCAAGGTCTCATTCATGGAAGCCAACAAACAAGACAGAAATAAAACAGTTTCTTGGGCTGGTCTTGTTTATGGGCGTAGTAAAGCTGCCGAAATTAGCTTATTATTGGAGCAAAGACAAGATACTTGGACAAACTTTTCCAGCCACCGTTATGAGTAGGAACCGCTTCGAGTTACTACTGCAATACCTACACTTTAGCGACAATTTATCTGTCGACAGAAACGATCGTATTGCCAAAATAAGACCTTTAATCGATGCTCTCAATGCTACTTTCCAGAAATATTATTCGCCTAAAGAAGATGTTTGTGTGGATGAAAGCCAAGTACCTTTCAGAGGTCGAATAATATTCAGGCAATACAATAAAAGTAAGCGACACAAGTATGGCATGAAGCTATTTAAGTTATGTACTGTTCCCGGATATACTTGCAAACTTAATTTGTATAGTGGGAAAAACATTGACGCAATAAATACTACGCCAACAAATGTGGTGATGGCACTATGTGAAAATATATTTGACAAAGGACACACGCTAGCAACTGATAATTGGTACACTAGCTTGCAACTGGCTTATCGGTTATTGGAGAAGCAAACCCATTTAATTGGCACATTGCGAAAAAACAGAAGAGGATTGCCTAAGGCTGTTGTTGATTCGAAACTGCAAAAAGGTGAAACAATGGCTATGGAGAATGAAGATGGAGTAACAGTGCTTAAATGGAAAGATAAGAGGGACGTGCTTATGCTGTCGACAAAGCATTCCGACAAAATTGCTGTGGTGGTGAAAAAAGGCAAACAGATTCGTAAACCAAAAGTTATTTTGGATTATAATAAATCGAAAGGGTCTGTAGACATGAGTGACCAGATGGGTGCCTATTCTTCGCCATTGCGGAAAACCGTAAAATGGTATAGAAAATTGGCAATAGAACTACTTCTAAATACGGCAGTTGTAAATGCTTGGGTCATGTACAATGAAAATAAGCAGAGCAAATCTTCAATTGTCGACTTTAGGAGGGCTCTCATAAATTATTTGACTCGGCCAGCAGATTCCCAAGAAATAATTATCAATGAAAGACCTAAAAGACTCAAGCATGTTCTAAAATTAAAGGAAGGAAAAGTAAGAGACACGCGTCGTTTTTGCGTGAAATGTTATAAAGATTCAGTACAGGAATTTGGTCGTAAAGTAGCTAAGAATAAAGCTAAGAAAGTGAGTACGTACTGTGTGCAATGTAAGGGGGAGCCTCACTTTTGTCTAAAATGTTTCAATTATGTCCATCGCTAATATGTTGATGCTATAAAAGGTTTCTTATCTCATCTTTTACAGCATGTTTTGTCAAATATTATGGCTAATTATTTATATTTCTAATGGTTGTTTGTAATTATGCTTACTAATGAGAACTTTATTTTATTTTTCAGTAAAACTGATTTTTATGTTTGTATTTCATTAAAAAATAAAGACTGCTAATTTTCGTTTAAATAATAAAGACTAATTTGAATTATATATCCTGAATTTTTATTTTGGTTACTTTTTTCGCTATCTTTCATTTTTTCAATTCCTTACAAGGTATGTTTGTCCCACTGCGCAGTATAGTTCTACAGCGCCGTGCCGGTCACGGAGTACGAATAAAGTAACAGTCAGTATGGCCGGCGGCGAGAAAAAGTAGTTTGAATATGACTATACGTTGAGGTCACCGGTGACCCCCATGGCGCTATGATAGAGGAAGGGTGAGGTCACCGGTGACCCCCATGGCGTTTAGCGTGTTAAAAAGATATGTGGTGTCGTGGGAAACCGGATAGGAACGAAGTTTCTTATTATAAAAATATTAATTATAAGTTCTATTCGAGGTATAAAGAAAATAAAACCGGAGGTTTCGCAACAACCCACGGTCATTCGGTAACGCGCGAACTTATTGTGGTACACTTCATTCACGGTTGTTTGCATAAGAGTTAGTGTATTGCGCAAACGAACGCTCTGAGATCGTGGTCAATTAATGATAAAAAAATATGTTATTTTTTGTACGTTATTTATTACAAAGTTAAGTCGTACACTATGTGCATTACTAATAAAAATCTTACGTTACGGACGTTTTTCCCGGTTAGGGTACCCCTCCGCATCCTCCCATAAGGAACTTCGTTCCAAAAAAAATATCGAATAAAAAACCTCCGAAAAATTCGGTTAATAAGTTTCGCTTCTAAATAAGACTAACAGTCAGAGTACCGAATAGCAGAACGACGCCCATCAGCATAAAGAACACCGACATGGTTGTAACTCCGGACCTTATCAGCGACCCGATGTGCGAGAATGCTTTGTTGGGATCTACAGCAGAAAACACATGCTTAAGTTAAGTGTTATTTTACACAAAAAATATCGAATCTTTGTTAGACTAAAAGTTAATCAAAGGGACATTTACAATGACTTGTGGTCGCCCAATGGTCGAAACTCGACTATAATTAATTTAAATTACAAGTTTGAACATTATTATGGGTCTATTGTCACATTTCACAGCAGGACGATTTCACAGCCCACCTGGTGTTAAGTGGTTACCGGAGCCCATAGACATCTACAACGTAAATGCCGCCACCCACCTTGAGATATGAGTTCTAAGGTCTCAGTATAGTTACTATTCATACTCAGGCATTATATGTCTGGAACAAGACCGAATAATAATTTATTGAATTCACCTCTGATTGTGGTAACATTCTTCAGATTGTCATAACTAACGTTGGAGTGTTGTTCTATGACGCTCAGCGTAATACCTCCAGTCGTCTGCAATATATGATTAACAATTTATTATATATCATTATATATTATTATATAAATATTAATAGAATTTTCTTCGGTTTTCGTGAGCCGTGAACATAAAATTAATGTAAGGGTTTATTTTTTATTATTATTTCTGACGTTACGAACTTTTATTTCATTTTTTTATTCCTTAGATGAGTGGACGAGCTCACAGCCCACCTGGTGTTAAGTGGTTACTGGAGCTCATAGACATCTACAACGTAAAAGCACCACCCATCTTGAGATATAAGTTCTAAGGTCTCAAGTATAGTTACAACGGCTGCCTCACCCTTGAAATCGAAACGCATACTGCTTCACGGCAGAAATAGGCAGGGTGGTGTGGTACCTACCCGCGCGGACTCACAAGAGGTCCTACCACCAGTAATTACGCAAATTATAATTTTGCGGGTTTGATTTTTATTAGATGATGTTATTCCTTCACCGCGGAAGTCAATCGTGAACATTTGTTGAGTACGTATTTCATTAGAAAAATTGGTACCCGCCTGGGATTCGAACACCGGTGCATTGCTCAACACGAATGCACCGGACCTCTTATCCTTTAGGCTACGACGACTTTCACGGACGAGTGATCAACTAGTTATAGTCAACTTTTTTTTTTGCCTTTGTAGACAGTCGAGCGTACAGCCCACCTGATGGTAAGTTGTCACTAATTATAGTTGATCACTCGTCCGATTATCTTACGAAATTTTACGGTCTATTTGTTATTAAAACTAGCTCGGATGGTCGGAAAATGATACAAAATACAGGTAAATTTACCTAGCGTCTACATCATTCAAAATGCTAAAATGTTCATATTTACGTAGCGGCTTGACTATGCCCCTGTCATTGATTATGTCTGTCAGTGACGTCGACTATATAATAATAGATGGGCCGAAGCCTAGTTTGACTACCGAAAAAAAAGGACGAATTCCGGTATTTTTAGCTAGATGACAGCTCTGCCTATACCAACCTTGGATCCAACCGAATCCAAGTTCAGAATTCGGTTGGATAATTCGACCTTTATGTCGATTACGAACAAATATGAGTAAGACGTAGCCTCTGGTTTTCTGTTACATAAAAAAAGCTTTTTTAAGCTGCTACCAACAAGTTATAGAACAGTTCGCCGGAAGCGATAGTAATTTTCAACCTACCTCACTCGCATCAACGCCTTTGTCGTATGTAAATCAAATTTAACATAAAATTGTATGTAATGCGAAAAATCGAAACCAATAAATAAATAATCATTTTTATTTTTTTTATTTTTAAACTAAACAAAAAAATTAATTTAGCGAAATAAATGATTGAAAATTTTGATAATGTATCATTTTGTTTACAAAACAGGTTATGATTGTGCACACTCACTATAGCTAGAACGGAAATAAAAAGCATTCCGATCCTTAATGATATAAAATAACAACAATTCTCAGCTTCTGGTATTAGTTCACACATTTCGCAGTAGATCGTTTAGTAAAAGATTTCATAAAACACCAAAACTGTTATAAAATTTTGCAAAAATCAACAACATAAATAAGTCTGTCAGAAAATTTCAATAGCAGTATAGTTGCATTTTGCGAACAGGAAAAGCAAAGGTATCACACAATCCAGCCTAATCTTTTATATATTCTGTTATATGAAAAATAATATCGAGTCAAATAAGTGAAAAATTATGTAGATGAAATGAGGTGAAGTTAATTTATTTTAGACTGTAAGCAATTAGGATGAAATTAAATAACGCGAGATGGGATGAAATAAAGTCTCAGCAAAATGGTGGTTATTTACAAAGACTTTAGTAGACTTTTTTGAAGAACCCGAGAAGCTATGTCTAGCGGCTCTGTTTCATTTTTTGTAATTTGTGAAATTTCACAGATACTACACAGTTCAAACAAAATAAAATAATTCACAAACCTACGCTCTTCGCGTTCCCACCAAACTTCAGAAATTTTAAAAGCTTATAAGAAGATTAGATTCCAAAAACATTGACATTCAATACAACCATTTTAACCTGGACTCGAATGTTTCCATTCCCACTCCTCGTTAGCTCAATTTACCAGCCAAATCAACTCTAAGAAAACCTCCAAGTTCCATTTCGGGGAAACCCAATATCTTCGATGCGGATATCTAGCGTACGCCGTCTAGATGTGCTCATTATTTTGTATAGGTGCAAAAATCGTAGCTTAACAAAAATTTTCATTACGAGATCCACACCTAACTATACCATTATTAAGTTACATACTCTGATAGAGCACTGTGTCTAGACAGTTAATTAGTTTTTGGCTACGTCGTAGCGCTTCGTAGCTGGAAGTCGTAGCTCCGCTTCACTCTCGTAGACAAATGAGTAATGATATCGAGGAGACTGTAATTCTTGGAAATTCAATTTTCCCATTTCACTTGGTGCTTTCTCCTTAATGGAATACGCTACTTTCATACTAGTATTAAAAGGTAAATATTTGCAGTAACAAAACTAGACTGATGTTCGAATTAAAAGCTCATTTTTATTTTAAATTAGGCAGAGTTTCAGTACAGTAGTCATTATTTCTGCCGCAAATCAGTAGGTATTGCGTTTCGGTTTGAAAGGTGGGGCAGCCGTTGTAACTATACTGAGACCTTACAACTCATATCTCAAGGTGAGTGGCGGCATTTACGTTGTGGATGTCTATGGGCTCCGGTAACCACTTATAATCAGGTGGGCTGTAAGCTCGTCCACCCATCTATGCAATAAAAATAAATCATAAAAAATTAACATGTAAAACGGGAAAACTAAATTTTATCCAGTATGGTATTGCGAAAAATTATGGTTTAGCGATAGGCCTATGTCCAGCAGTGGGCAGATAAAGGCTGATGATGATGATGATGATGATAGACCTTGGTCGTGCCCCTAGTATTGGTGCCCGTCAGCGACAGTAACCATGAGGCGAACCGTATGCTCATCTGCTTATAAACGCAATAAAAAAATAGCTGAAGGTGGAAAGCTTCGTTCATGTTACACCACCAATAAGCTCCAGTAACCACTTAACACCTGACGGTACATTAGCCTTTCTAAAAGCTAACAATACACTCTCAATTTTACGTCTAAAGGAATGAATGAATATTTTTATACGACTCAGTATATTTCTGGCACACTTCAACAATATACTCTTACAAACGAACAAACATCATTCGGGTATTCGCATCGTAATATTTTTATTGAGACGTTGTTTGTGAAAGATACGTCGCGGACATGAATATTTTATTACAGGTGTTTGTTTGAAACAAACGTATAACGGCTCGTTACGTTATTAGATAATTCAAAGCAATTCATTTCGGAAACACTTTTCAAAAAAAAAAAAAATAACGTAAAGTTATTATTTTATGAACAACTAGCGATCCGCCCTCGCTTCGCTTCGGAAACCTTAAAACACACATGAAACCAAAAAAAAAAACAAATTTTTTTTTTAAAAAGTAGCCTATGTTCATCAGGGACAATGTCGGCTTCTAATGGAAAAAGGATTTTTCAAATCGGTCCAGTAGCTTCGGAGCCTATTCGAAACAAACAAACAAACAAATCTTTCCTCTTCAATATTAGTATAGATTACATTATTTTTTTGACGTGACAACGTCTTATAATTCGATGGAGCCGGCTGCACGCACGATAAAACATGACTCATGCGGCGCTACCTCGCTCTAAGGTAATGCCGCATGGTAACGCTCGTCAATTGTTTGTAGCAACGATAATTGCGGCGATAAAGGCAATGATTCTTTCGATATTAAATATATGTTCAGTGATATATTGTCGAATATTCGTGCTTTCATCATTAAAATAAATAGCATCGGTCCGCTAGTGCAGCGATCGTAGGTTATGCTATAATTGACAAAACTATAACAATAAGTCAACAGAACTATTTCACGATGAGTAAAAAACTATTCCATCAGTATTTTCTTATGACGTCACGTTCAACTAACGTCAGTAAGCCGATTTTTTTTAAAAATATTTTAGAGGAAGTCTAAATGTGGCACCTGTGACAGAGAAGCTGAGAAGTGCGCGTTTGGGATGGTATGGACATGTGATGATACGAAATGAAAATGAGGTTGGTAAGAGAGTGCTAACTATGAATGTGGAAGGATATAGAGGAAGAGGTAGGCCTAAGAAGAAATGGATGGATTGCGTGAAAGACGATATGTGTAAGAGGGGAGTGAGCGAAGAAATGGTATATGATAGAGGAGTATGGAAGGAGAAAACATGTTGCGCCGACCCAGGTGAAGAAGGGCAGGACGATGCCTTCAATGATCACTACTCTAACTAAAAATTTTCGTTTTTCACGCAAATCGCTTCACTATTTTAAAAGTATTACAAATCATTATTGATGAGGTTCGAAGCAAGAGTAAATCAGCTAGCTACACAAAAAATAACCATAAATATATCTGCAATAATAAAGATTTTATCAACTTTTTTCGTTTAAACGCTCCTCCTGTAAACCTACGAATTTGGACGTTAGCGTAGTGTTCATTGGAAGCATCGAGGAGAATGATGAATGATTAACAATAACATATTATTATTTTTTTTACATTTACAAATACAAACAAACATAATTTGTTATGTTGATATTATAATATCGATTAATTGTTTTTTATCCGAATAAACAGGGATTTTAATTAAGAGCAGGTAACACCAAATAGAGTTGCACTCGTCATGGCGGGCAAACGTCAAGACATTCCATTGCTTCGTTGACAAGTCGCACGTGGCTGTCACATGCAAACACATTGGCTCTCAATCACTAATTATTCTTACAATCCTTTAGTGTTTAAGTAATTTAACCATCTGCTTGATTGTAAGAGTGAAAAGTTAACACTACAGTCCACATATTTCGACTTTTCCTAAGGGTATTTTGTAGTCGTCGTGGCCTAAAGGATAAGACGTCAGGTGCATTCAATGTAGCGATGCACCGGTGTTCGAATCCCGCAGGCGGGTACCAATTTTTCTAACGAAATACGTACTTCACAAATGTTCACGATTGACTTCCACGGTGAAGGAATAACATCGTGTAATAAAAATCAAACCCACAAAATTATAATTTGCGTAATTACTGGCGCTAGGACCTCTTGTGAGTCCGCACGGGTAGGTACCACCACCCTACCTATTTCTGCCGTGAAGCAGTAATGCGTTTCGGTTTGAAAGGTGGGGCAGCCGTTGTAATTATACTGGGACCTTAGAACATATATCTAAAGGTGGGTGTCGCATTTACGTTGTAGATGTCTATGGGCTCCGGAAACCACTTAACACCAGATGAGCTGTGAGATCGTCCACAAATCTATTCAATAAAATAAAATTAACTTTGTTTTTGTGTTCTTTTTTAGCCGTATAGCCTAGAATAACAATAATCTAGTTACTGTGAAAGAGGATGTATTCATCACAGAATGAGCAACAGCGCTATTTGACTACGATACCAATATACTGTCTTCGCTAGCAAACTTATCTTCGTTATACGTATGGCAATGAAGATGTTCATATCCATGCTTATATATATATACAACCGCGTACTGGAAGACGTAGCGTGGGTAGGCCTCCCACAAGATGGGCCGACGATCTATTGAGGTCCGCGGGGATCCGCTGGATGCAGGCAGTGCAGGACCGGTTTTTGTGGCGAGGCTTGGGGGAGACCTATGTCCAGCAGTAGACGTCCATGGACTGATAAGAAGAGTATATATATATGCACTGAAATTCGATCAAGTTCTGGCGGGGTATATGTAAATATTTATTGGATATTATCATGCGACGGTAATCAATCACAATGAGGTAGGGCGTATGGTCGCTGGCATACGATGTTAAGGAAAAGCGTGCGCGTCGCAAGACTAGGTATTCCCTCACTCCCGTGAAAAACGAGCCTGCTTAACTTGGCAACACTGGTGACAATAGAATAAAAAAGGGCCAATAAAATGGAGTCCAGTGAATTGTATATGTTTAAAAAATATGAAGCGACAGCATTAATTCAAAAATCAAATCTTCTTCCATCTACCATGATCGGATATAAACACACTCCTCGATATTTCACACAATTTTAATTGAAAAAACAAAACATTTTATATCACTGAAATATCACCAGATAGGTACTTGAGAGACATCCTCAAACTATTCACGACAAGCACGAAATACGCGGTCACTGAAAAAAAACAACATTAAACACGTTAATCTACAAAAAAAAAAAGAATAATTTATGACCCACAGAGGACCTTGAAGAAATACAGTATGCGCAAACACATTCTATTAGAACTCACGGACCCATACTCTGACTTGCTACTTTACCAACAGAACCACCACTATCATTGTAAGTCGACTGGTACCTTGGCATCTTCAGAGAACATGACACATATCCTTCTTCAAATAAGGCTATTGTTGATGTCCATGAGCCACAGCGCCTACTCGTTAGACAGATAATTTGTTCAACTACCTCACAAAGTATAAAAATACAACCAAAAGAATCTAATTTAGGAAATAGTCCATTAATGACGTTAATGAGCCACAACGCCTACTCATTATTAGACAGATAATTTGTTCAACTACCTCCCAATGTATAAAAATAAAACAAAAAAGATATGTGGTGTCGTGGGACACCGGATAGGAACGAAGTTCTTTATTATAAAAATATTAATTTTAAGTTCTATTCGAGGTATAAAGAAAATAATTATTCCGGTATACAATTTTTATTATGATTTTTTTTATTGATAAAAATAAAAAATAATAATAACCGTCATCACGTAGACTATACATTAGACACTGTATATCCATCATACTAATACATAAATAATAAAAATCTTACGTTACGGACGTTTTTCCCGGTTAGGGTACCCTTCTTCTTTTTCTCCACCTTATCCCACTAGGTGGGGTCGGCACAGCTAATTTTTTTCTTCATTTCTCTTCTATCAGCCGTCATCTCAACACTCACTCCTCTCTCTCCCTCTCATATCGTTATTCACACACTCCATCCATGTCTTCTTCGGTCGACCTCTTCCCCCTCTAACTTGCACTACCATTTCCATACATCTCCTAGTCACATGCATCTTCTCTATACGCATCACATGTCCATACCACGCTAACCGTCCGCTCCTTAATTTGTTGCTGACCGGGGCCACTTTCACACTTCGTCTGATACACTCATTCTTTATCTTGTCCATTCTTGTCACTCCACACATCCATCTCAACATTCGCATCTCTGTCGCATGCACTCTTCTTTCATGCTTTACTTTCGTCGCCCAACAGTCGTCGTCCATACCCATCGTCACATAAGGAACTTCGTTCCAAAAAAAAACTAATTTAGGAAACTTGTTATCAAAAGTATACTCACAAAGCACCACAACGAAGATAAGACAGAGCAGAACGCCTCCAGCCATCAGACAGTTATTGTGGACGAAGAAACAGAACGTGCTAAGAAACGTAAAGAGCAACACAACTGTGCTGCTGTAGACGATAGCCCCCCACTGGTAGATCTCGATCAGCACCGGTAAGTTCTAAAAGAAACGCAAAAAGCACATGAATCAAGAACGACGACAACGAGCTTCGAATCGCAAAAGCTTCACTGAAATATAAATCTAATAAAATATTTATAACTATTGATATCGTGCACCCCACGCTTTTTTTTACAATGAAATGATTTTTTATTCATTTTTATTAAAATTTATAATCAATTTTTTAGTTGGATTTTCTATAAAAGCGTATTTTGTAAAAAAAAATTTAAACCTTTATTTATTTTACATTTTTTAGTTGGATTTCAATTTTTTTTATTTATTTTTTTCATTTTTTTTTAAATATTGAATTGTCATCGGTCCTTAATAAGTGTACCAAATTTTGAGTCAATCCGAAGTTTTGAAGGGGGTCAAAGTCATGTTCAAAGATTCCATTACAAACATACATATACGTCTGAAGCTAATGTGTTTTATTGCACAATTTACAAGTAATTGTATATGAAAATTTTGACGTAAGCTATTTCCAAATTATGTATTATAATTTTTTTCTTATGTAATTAAAACTATTTTTACGTTTTGATCACGCGTGTTTATTATTTTTATTCTTTCCACCGTATCTAGTACCAGACTTCGCAGTTTACGTGGTCACGGACGAAAACGAATTATAAAATAATATAGAGATACTTTTACTGGTGGTAGGACGTTTTGTGAGTTTGCACGGGTAAGTACCACCATCCTGCCTGACTGACGTGAGGCAGTAGTGCATTTTCAAAACCCCTGATACCTAGTTTAATACAATACTTACGCAGCAAGCTCCTAATAGAAGTAAAACACTGACGGAGCACAACAAAATGGACGCCATGCCGAGAACCATTTGGACGGTCGTCTCCGATGATGTGCTGAAGTTCGAGAGCACATTCTCCATGTCCCAGAACCCGGACGTTTGGTTCACGTTTGGCGCGAAAGTCAAACCGACGATCTGTGGGCGAGGTTTTCAATATTAGTACTCTACGAGCGTCTAGTTCAATTTGGAATTATAGAAAAACAAAAGACATGTACCACTAAATTATATTCTAGTAATAACAATTATGCTGTCTATTTCTATTTACTAGAGGTCCCGCAGTAGTCGAAATTCGACTATAATTAGTTAATTAGGTATTGTAAGTTTGTACACTATTATGATTGTATTTTATACTTCTATAATCACAAATTTCGCCAAGGCTACACTATAAAAAAAAAAATTTATCAAAGACAAACAATATTTAATCTATTCTCAATTTGACCACAGACGTCAAGAACAAAAGTTTGACAATCAATAGTATGCATGCGTGTGTGCGTCAAATACATGGTATGCAGTGTGTGTAATGTTTTCTTTATTGATTTAATGTGTCTTTTATGCATTATTTTAAAAAAATATTAGCATTGTGCGCTTCTTCTCTATATTCTCTATAAGTGTGGAAAATTTCATACTCCTCCGTCCGCGCAATTTTCGTAAAAAGGGATACAAAGTTTTTGCCTCACGTATTAATATATAGATGTTATGTATACTTATATATGCTATGTGTGTACTCTTTTAAAATATTATTTTAAATCAATTCGTTATATCCATTCGTTTCCACGCGCAAGAGTAAATTACGCCACACGTATTTTCACATTCTAATAACGTAGCTTATTAAGTACCATTTTCTAACCTTTGAAGCGAAATCCGAGATTGCTTCGTAACAGAAATAGGCGTGACCCGCGCGGCCTTATTAAAGCGACGCAAATTGAAAAGGAAAACGCTGCGAGTGATCACGTTAAATCATAATTGCTGACATGTCAACGTCGCGGGCTGGATGATGAATGATTGTATACGAACCACGGCTCCCGTGTCACGTATAAATAAATACCTTTTCAGAACGAACGGAAGGCATTCGTCACTTTTGTGTCAGTTATTGGCTTTTTAATACGCTTTTATTAGCTTCAGAGTTCAGACGTATGTATGTTAGTACGTAACGGAATCTTTGAACAAGATTTTGCGCCCCTTCAAAACGTCGGATTAACTCGAAATTTGGTATTCTTGTTAAGGATCGATGACAATTCAACATTAAAAAAAAAATTAAAAAAAGGGAAAAAATTTAAATTCAACTAAAATTTAAAAAATAAATAATAGTTTAAAAAATCCTAAAAAAAACACGCTTTTATAGAAAATCCAACTAAAAAAAAGAAAATAAATTTTAATAAATTTGATTTAAAAATAGTGTAAGAAAAAATATTTTATTGTAAAAAAAGCATTTAAGTCGGAATTCAAGGAGCGTTGCGTGGAAAAACGTGTTTTTCTTATTGATTTAAACATGGATAAAGAAGCTCACAGCCAAACTGACGATGTACATTGACTTAGTTAACCGCCTAACTACAGATCGCTTGAGCTTTGAAAACGTTTATTCATGTAGGGCTTTAAAAATATACACTTACGTAGCGTAGACCTAAACAATTGCACTGGTTTCCAGAGGTCCTACCACCTCTTGTGAGTCCGCACGGGTAAGTACCACCACCCCGCCTATTTCTGCCGTGAAACAGTAATGCGTTTCGGTTTGAAGGGTGGGGCAGCCGTTGTAACTATCGACGTTGTAACTACCGACGGGTGGACGACACAACCCACCTGGTGTTAAGTGGTTACTGGAGCCCATAGACATCTACAACGTAAATGCGCCACCCACCTTGAGATATAAGTTCTAATGTCTCAATATAGTTACAACGTCTGCCCCACTCTTCAAACCGAAACGCATTACTGCTTCACGGAAGAAATAAGCAGGGTGATGGTACTTAAGCGTGCGGACTCACAAGACATCCTACCGTTAGTAAATGATTACAGCATCTATACCAAAACTGTGCTATACAGTTCCGAAAACCGAATTAACTAATCTAGTTTACGTTTTTCAAATTCTTCTATCATTGATATTAAATACAGATTAACGACATGCGTAGTATGGATTATGAATTAGTGCGTACACCAAATCCTTATGAGGTGATACTCACGAAAGAAAATGCAGCTATCATCACAGTTCCAGCCCTTAAGAAGCAACAGAAACAACAGCTTATAACGGTCGGCAGCTTATCCATGAACTTCATTTTGAATGATGATTAGATTTTAGGGATTTTTTTTTTGCATTTACATTAAAATACTTGATAATTTCGTCTGACGTATGCCAGTAACAGAAGACTCACGGAGTTTTGACGGAAGCCTATTTTTAAAAAAAGGTTTCACTCTTCTTATATATAATTTTTCGGTATAATTCTTCCAGAAGTCGATCGATGTTCGAGTGAAACTAGTTACTGATCGCGCCAAAACACGTAACACAAACATTTTAATAAAATGTTTTTCAATCTTATTATAATACGAAATGTTATTCGCGATTTTGCCCATGTCGTTAAGGAAAAGCGTTAGTATAATTTATCGTGGAAATGAGATGTTTTTTCCTCATAAAAGATAGCCTATCTCATTCTTTTAATACAATAACTTTAACAAACATTATCAATCCCTTGCTTCGTTTCAACCTGAAAGACAACAAAAGAAACAAAAACACAAGAAAAAAAGATAAAGAAAGATACAAATAAACAAACGCATTCTCAAAATTTTTAATATTAAAATATTAATATTAAATGTATTAAATAACTAAGTACGGATTAACTAACAATATTAGGAGCCTTCTAAGACCTCATGGCTTAAAGATGCACTCACGCATTATTATTTTATAAATGGATATTAACCTCCCATGAGGTAGACGGACGACCTATTCAATGTCGCGGGAATCAGCTGAATCTGGGCAGCGCAGGGTTTTCTATTTATTTATTTTTATTACATAGATGAGTGGACGAGTTCACACTCAACCTGGTGTTAAGTAGTTACCGGAAACCACAGATATCTATAACGTAAGCCTACCTTGAGGTATGAGTTCTAAGGTCTCAGTACAATTATATCAGCTGCCACACCCTTCAAACCGAAACGTATTACTACTTCACGGCTGAAATAGGCGGGGTGGTGGTACCTACCCGCGCGAACTCACAATAGTTTGTACCAGTAATTACGCAAATTATAATTTTGCGAGTTTGAATTTTATTACACGATGTTATTCCTTCGCCGTGGAAGTCAATCGTGAACATTTTTCAAGTATGTAGATCCCCGAGAACCTCAATAGGTCGTCAGTGCACCTTGTGGAGTTTTAACTATTACTCTCTCTGTATTGTGACCAAGCTACGAGATAGATGCTCGGTCATCGTTCTCGTCGAACCCGTCGCTTGCGACGAATTAAATCCGGCGATTAAACTAACCCACAGACACAGCTCACTAAGTATCTCGCCGGATCTTCGCAGTTAGTCGTGCTTCCGATCCGGTAGTAGATTCTGCAATGCGCAGTTCTTGCTAGGGTTAGTGTTAGCAACGTCGTCAGGTTAGAGCCCCGCGAGCTCACCTACTTCTTAGGTTACACTGACAGCCTCTCAAGGCTATCAGCTTAGGTAGGAAAAGAAAAAGAGACAAATGAGGACGATTACTCAAAATCATGAAAGAAAAACTCGTAATCGAACCCAAGCGAGCAATTTTCGAAGCAACTATTTCACGGCACAATTCTGGATCGTCGCGATCTTGTATAACAATTATTAATGACGAACTTGGTTTAGTTGCCTATTTCGATGCAAATTGATGGGGAATCGTGCCCCGAAGGTTGCAAGAGGATTGCAAACGGGCGACTTTTTTAAACGTCTCTAGAGTGTGTTTAAAAGTCGTCGTGGCCTAAAGGATAAGACGTCCGGTGCATTCGTGTTGAGCGATGCATCGGTGAACGAATCTCAGGCGGGTACCAATTTTTCTAATGAAATACGTACTCAACAAATGCTCACGATTGACTTCCACGGTGAAGGAATAACATCGTGTATAAAAATCAAACCCGCAAAATTATAATTTGCGTAATTACTGGTGGTAGGACCTCTTGTGAGTCCGTACGGATAGGTACCATCATCCCGCCTATTTCTGCCGTAACGCTGTAAGGCAGCTGTTATAACTATACTGAGAACTTAAAACTCATATCTCAAGGTCGGTGGCGGCATTTACGTTGTAGATGTCTATGGGCTCCAGTAATCACTTAAACACCAGGTAGGCGGTGAGCTCGTCTACCCATCTAAGCAATAAAAAAAGCATTTTTACACAGCAATGCCCTAAACAATCTCGTTTTTCATCTACCAAATACAACCCTGAAAATCAAAGAAAATTACTACAATTTCAGATTTAGAAAAAAAAATCGGCGCGAGTCTACCAAGCCATTCGCTAAAGGCACAATTTTGATGAATTATCAAATGTAAATTAGCCGTAACCTAAACATTTATACGTACTGGGCTCTATATATTTAAATTGCGTGCACATCAATGTACAGAAATTGAATGTAACATTATCGTCTCGAAATTCGAGGCAAAAGGTCGGGTACAATTCTCAGAGTAATTCATGCACATTTTTGAGTAAGTCCCATAGTATCTATATATTAATACGTGAAGCAAAAACTTTGTACCCCTTTTTAAGAAAATTGCGTGGACGGAGGAGTATGAAATTTTCCACACTTATAGAGAATATAGAGAAGAAGTGCACAATGCTAATATTTTTTTTAAATAATGCACAAAAGATACATTAAATCAATAAAGAAAACATTACACACACTACATACCATGTATTTGTCGCACACATGCATGCATACTATTTATTGTCAAACTTTTGTTCTTGACGTCTGTTGTCAAATTGAGAATAGATTAAATATTGTTTGTCTTTGTTAATATTTTTTAAAGTGTAGTCTTGGCGAAATTTGTGATTATAGAAGTATTAAATACAATCATAATAGTGTACAAACTTACAATTCCAATTAATTATAGTTGAATTTCGACTACTGCGAGACCACTAGTATTTTTAAAACACTCAGCATAAGAGATCGGTCAGTGTTATTCCAGACCGACACCTAAACCCAATCTGCGTGGATGTAAATTAAAGATTGTTTTTTGCGCAAACACTTTTGTTGCCGACGCTCTATTCAACGAAGGCCGTCTAAGCCCTGAGTTTTCGCCATTAAGGCCTCCGTACAAGGGTCCAAAACACTCATAATTCATGGCCAGTAATACCCCGGTTCAGGTGTGCGTGAGAATGTATACATGATGTAATGAACTATGCTTCTTGCCCTTTTGTTAAATCAGTATATGAGGTAAGTTTTCTGGCATATGTATGTCGGAGAAACCGCATTATTAAGACCATCATCAGACATCATAGGGGCGAGTAGGGTGATCGAGTTATGAGAAATATTTTTTATATTTTTTATTGTGTGCCTATCTGCGATCAGTCTTGGACTATGAGCAGATCCGTTGCGTGTGCCATCGCGTCGAAGAGGCTCCTCACCAGGAGACTCCTCATTGATCACCATCTGTCACCAACTCCCTGTATATCAAGAGAAATATTGAGTACACAAAACACTTTGTTGTCTTAGAACAATCTAGAAATCTTCTCTTGACGTTAGCAAACGAAAAACGAATGACAGTTGTTAGGATGGAGGCACCGCTCTTCTTTTTTGTTCCTACCTAAGCTGATAGCCTTGAGAGGCTAATTCAGCGTAACTTTAACTAGTAGGTGAGCTCACGGGGCTCAAACCTGATGACGTTGCTAACACGAACCCTAGCAAGAGCCGTGCTTCGCAGAATCTACCATCGGATCGGAAACGCGACCCACTGAGAACATCCGGCGAGAAACTCAGTGGGCTGTGTCTGTAGGTTAATTTACTCGTCGAACCCGTCGCTTGCGACGATGACTGTTGCTTGAGGTACCTAAAAGCACCGTTAATGTATCGAGAGGATCCGAACTGACGTGATTTGGGCGAAGTCGACTGCTTTCCATCCGCTCTTCAAGAAGGCTGGTTGGTAAGTGTGATGGCGTCTACGCGCCTCCATCGGCTAAGCTCTGTCGTAGCACGAAATTAGCCGAGTTCCGATGACATTGCGATCGTGTTGTCACCTCTCGGGAATCGTGCCGCGTTTCGTTTTGCTACCAAACTAATGACCGTCACCGACATGTATATGTAAACGCTTCAAGACGTATGATACGTACGATGTGTATAAGAGAAACGACCTAGCTCGCTTTCTCCCTCTCTGCACGGTCGAGTGGTTTGCGAGACGCTTTATATCTTTTCTCGCTCTCGCACTTCTTAAGTTGTATCTTTTCTCTCTAGCCGTAACGAAACTGTGGTGAGTTAAATTTTACCCCCAACACGGCTAAAGAAGTTTCCCTTCAATAAAGGGAAACCCTAAATAAAGGTACATAAGCCCTTTGCTTAATTAATATTTTTGTTCTAACTTAAAAACCTCATTGCGGACACCTCATAGAATTTTAGGCCCCTGCCCGCCCCTGAAGTCTCATTTGTTACTTAGCAATCGCTGCCATAAATTTCAAGCTCATTAGATTAAGCCCACTGAGTTTCTCGCCGGATCTTCTCAGTGGGTCGCGTTTCCGATCCGGTGGTAGATCCTGCGAAGCACGGCTCTTGCTAGGGTTCGTGTTAGCAACGTCGTCAGGCTTGAGTCCCGTGAGCTCACCTACAAGCTCGGCGAATTTAGAATAACCCCTCGAGGTTACTAAGAACTGGTAGGACAAAAAAAATAGATTTCAAACCAGGGAAAACGACTGGTTCGCTGCTTAAATTACGCGTATCGTTTTAATGTGACAAAAACCCAAGCAACAACTCCTGTATATCCTGATAAGAATGTTCTGACCATACGCCTCTCTTTATCAGGTAAAGGCACCCACGCGTTGGATAAGCTACCTTTTGTGTGTATTTATAAACACAATGACACTTCTTTAACGCTACGCATATTGTGTTCCATCCACGCATCTACTTCGACAAATAAAGTATCTCATATCGTGATTCTCGCATTAAAACTGTATAATCTCAGAACTTACTAATTTTACAGGAGAGTGTTTTAAAGGTTTAACGTGTAATATTTTTAATACTAATCATTTATTGAAGTGAAAACTTCTTTAGAATCGTTGTGATTTCAAACCGGATGCAACGGAAAAAACGACAGGTAAGAGACACAAATACAAAAATGTGTAGGATGAAGCCAGCAAAGAATGAGACAGAAATATACATACTATTTAATACAGCGCCATCTGTGAGATTTTTTAATACTAACGTGTGTATGAAAGCTCTTGTAGTGAATTTTAATTTAGGATTATACGTGAAATTAAAATATCAATTCACAGAGGGCGCTACCTTACAATTATTTACTAATGACAAAATTTTACATATACTTAAGACGTTTAGGATAATTGTATTTTAATTTTGGAAGGTTTCACTTCTACCACGTGTGAATTGCACACATGTATTTTTTTTTTACAGTTACATTATCTGTCTTTTAAAGTAAGATAAAATTGTGTGTTAATTTTGTTAATAGTAGTCAAAACATAGGTAAACACAAGAAAAAAAAAACTACGCTCTTTTGACAGTATTTATGAGAAAAATATTGGAAAAATACCAATAGTTTACGCATATTAACTCAATTTAGAATATTTTTGGAACTTGTACACTTTTAATGCGAAAAGGCGATATGTTCTGTGATATTTGTTAACATTATCCAGAGTTTTGTTAATTAAATTTTGTTTTTTACGACGCTACTTGTCTATGTTATTAGTTCAATTAGTATGAATTTATAGAGAGTTTGAATGTTTTCTAATAAGAGCGATGAAACATACCTTTGTAATTCAACATTAAAATATACTTTGAAGTATTTAGAGCAGTGATTCTCAACCTTTTTTTTTTGTTGCGGCACATATTTAACGATTTTAAAATTTGGCGGCACACAAAAAAAAAGGTAAAAATTATTTACTTACTACAACACATTGCATAAATAGTTTATCAAAAAATTTTAATATACGAAATAAACTACAATATACTATAAACATTTTTTTGTGGATTTAAATATATTATATTCATGTTTAAAATATTTTTCTTTTAAAATTATATAATTTAATAATATTAACATTATTATATTATATTCGCAAAATTTGGCGGCACACTTTTGAAATTTGGCGGCACACAAAAGTGCCGCGGAACAGTGGTTGAGAATCACTGATTTAGAGTATTAATTAGATATGAAAGTCGTATTTTCTTCGAACTTCATTATTAGTTAGCTTTTTGGTGTGTTTTTTCGTGGTGTATTTACAAATTATGTTTGTTCTTTGGTGCTTTTATAAAGCTTCTATTAGTTTTTTTATGGAATGGAATCGTTGAATGTGATTTTCGCCTACTTTAAAGCTTCAGATTGAATTGTAACTTCGAACATTTATTAAGGACTAATGAAAATAATTCATAATAAATGAATTCGAAAATAATTGAATACATTCTAAATGTAAATATCTATGGGCTCCAGTAACCAATTAAAACCAGGTGGGTTGTGAGATCGTCCTCCCATTTGTAATTGAATCACACGGTTTGATTGTTTATGTAAACAGAACAATGGTGGACGAGCTCACAGCCCACCTGGTGTTAAGTGGTTACTGGAGCCCATAGACATCTACAACGTAAAGGCGCCACCCACCTTGAGATATAAGTTCTAAGATCTCAGTATAGTTACAACGGCTGTCCCGCCCTTCAGACCGAAACGCATTACTGCTTCACGGCAGAAATAGGCAGGGTGGTGGTATCTACCCGTGCGGACTCGCAAGAGGGCCTACCACCAGTATACTCGATAACAAATTATTTGCTATTATATATGCTATGCTTCTGATGTAAGGTAGTTGTGTTAGATCCGTAGCTGACTGGCGGGTTACGCACCTCGATCCACCAAAGGTATTAGGTCAATTACGTACAGCCAGTAATGAATATCTCAGCGTCGTTGGGACGAAGAGATCCCCGGCCTTTAATTAAAACGCCGCGGCTTCCTTGATTAAGATTCTGGTTTGAGTCTCGGTTTTACATCGTTAGCGTGCCCAGTGAAATTTCTTGATGGAAAATTCAGTGTATTTTTTTTTCGAATTTATCTGCGCGAGTCCAACTGTGGTTTGTTTATATCAAGCTAGCTGTTAGTGGCGGCTTTGCCCGCGTTAGCAAGGAAAAGTGTCGGTATAGTGTCCTGCTTTAACGAGAAGTTTTTGGAACGAAGTTCCTTATGGGACGATGCGGAGGGGTACCCTAACCGGGAAAAACGTCCGTAACGTTAGATTTTAATATCTATACGCCTACCTACGTTTGCCGCTAGGGGCGTTGTTCCAACTACATACAAATTTGAGTTAACTTTTACGTTATCGAGAACGTTAAAAAACTCGCACTAAGCACAACGGTAAGATTTATATTAACGTGGTGAGTGTGGTAGTAAAATTAGACCTCCCACGAGGCGGGTCCAAGACCTGTTGAAGGTCGCGGTAGGCTGAAAGATAAATGCAAAAAATGATTTTATATTACACATCTATCGATAGTCATAACAGAGCGTGGCCGGCTTAAAAAATAAATACGCTCGCATTAAAAAAATGTCTCGACTAGTTTTGAAAGCAGCACTCCTAAAGAAAACGATACGAATATCATTTTGGTGACATCAAAGCGAAAAAGCGTTGAGCTGTGAAAATATACAAGAAATATTTAAATTGCTAGATGTAAATTCGGTAAGGGTGAATCTCGGATTATTAACGAAGTATAGTCAGCAGAAACGTCAGAAGAAAATGTCAGTTATTTTTAAATTGCATCTCTACTTCTATCGTTGTTTATTTTAGAATATTTCCTTTGAGGGTGATTTAAAGTTTATAGCAGAGGTGGGGAACCTTTTTACCATTAGAGGCCACATTTAAATTAGGCAGCAATAAGAGAGGCCGCATAAGCTGATTGACCTAAGAAAGTGACTTTTGTAAAATTATTATAGTTTTTCTATAGATTTAAAAATTTATTGCATTATATAGAAAAAATAAAATATAGTATTACAAAATTTTAAATATAATATACATATAAAATAATATAAAAATATTATAAAAAAATACAATTTTTTTTTTTATTCACTAACTTAATGACTTATTTGGCTTTATTTTTTGTTTGACAGTAATTGTATACTATAAACTTTATAGTACCTATACGCAGGTTTTTATTGTTGTTTTATTCGTGTTTTCAATAATCAACTCTTCCCGACATCTCCTGGCGAATAATAATACCATTTTTCTTAATTGAGGGCAACTAACCGCTTTAAAGACAAAACAAGATGGCGTTATAACAAAATTATCTAGTAAAATTTTATACGAAAATGTTTTTACTCGTTAATTCAAAATAGAGTTTTTGCACATTGCAGATTTTGGTTTGGCAGCGACGATATGGCATATCTGACTAATTAATGATTTGAGACCAGACAAATTTAGCATGCAGCTGAATTAATTTATCTCCCAGAATAGTGCATCGTTGTGATGTTTAATGATTTTCTTAATATTCTTTAAGTTACCCTGTAAAACGCAAATCCCATAAAATGCATTTACAGATATTTTGAAGCATTTTTTTGTAATCTGTACCTATTTTCGACGTCTAACCAACAGCGTGTTGCGAACAACTTTTTGCCTGACAATAGAATCGTTTATGAATTAATTAAAATTAATATTGTATGCGATTCATTCGTATTCTGTCGCAAAATGTTACATGTCAGAAACATGTTGTGATGTCTATGGGTTTCTGTGATCATTAAACAGCATCAGAGCTAGCTTACATTAGACTTTGATGTAGCTTAAATTACTAAATTAACATATATGACGGAGAGAGCGGTGACGTCAGATACTGATGGCGTCAGCGACTGCCGCCACATTGTCATTACAAACGATGACGTCAACGACGCTGACGTCACTCTGTTAGTTGTTGTCATTGCCTTCCATAGTGACAGTAAATAAGACTCACTCTTCCAATGAATTCCATTTATTACATTTAAAGTGTACAGCGACAACAATGGAGAGCTCTGCCTCGTTCGGCTGCTCGATACGGAATATATTAGTGCGTTTTTTTCCCTACCTATGCTAATAGCCTTGAGAGGCTATTTCAGCTTCATTCTAACATGTAGGTGAGCTCACGGGGCTCAAACCGGAGTGTTGCTAACACTGGCCCTAGCAAGAGCAGTGCTTCGCAGAATCTACCGCCGGATTGGAAACGCGACCCACTGAGAAGATCCGGCGAGAAAGTCAGTGGGCTGTGTCTGTGGGTTTATTTGTGCGACAATAGTCACTCGTATTTATAGTAGTAGAAAGTAGGTGTAGCTACATGAATTGTTATGAACACTGTCTTAAACAATTGTTTACACGCGTTGGACTTACAATAGTCAACAAATTATGTTAATAATAAGGAGACAGTTAACTAATCCTAGTTAAGTAAATAGTAATATTGCGCCGATTTTCTACATTTTTCTGGCAGGGAACCGAACCTCATACGAAGTTTGTGCGCTTAAGGGGGACGAGGGGTATGTGGGACTTAATTTTGGGAGCAGACCTCGGGCCCAAATATGTTTTCAAGGCCTTATCCACCAAAAGACTTGAAGCCTCTCCGTATTTATCTAGGGTAACAAAACAAAGCCTTAGGACCTAGCAATCGTAGTATAAATTAGATTCATAAAGCTAGACAATGACAAATTAACAACTTCCGCCAGCATATAACATCCCGGGGAAGCCTCCTTCGTCGCCAGGCTGTCTCGCGTATAATTTCCTAGCTAATATCCGGTATGAGAGCCGTCTATAGGCCTTCGGATTGGTTCATAAAGACTCAAATTTTAGTACACAGGAGATTTCGGGGGCGATAAATCGATCTAGATACGATTTATTTTCAGAAAATGTTGTTATATTCGTGTTTTCAATAATCAACTTTATCGATAATCAACCGACTCTTCCTGATATCTATTGGCGAATAATAATACTATTTTTCTTAATTGAGAGAAACTAACTGCTTTAAAGACACAACAAGATGGCGTTATAAAAAAAACGGTCATCATCTAGTTATTTATTAAGTTCGCATGGTTGTTATATTTGGTCCTACTGTATTGGTTCTTGTGGATTGATGGAAGATCACTATTAAGAGTAAATTAATCTCATCGCTCGCGTGTAAAAAAGCAATTAATATTTTCTATACATTTTCATACGTAAAATAAGCATCGAATCGGAATGCTATCTAATATCTACGGAACTTTGTGTAAGTACCTAGTCAGGTCATACATTCTGTCACATGTTTAATGTAAAATAATTGAAACAAGTTTATTCATTATGTAACCATTCATATACCAAAATGAACCTAACAAAACATAGATTCTTATGACACTAAAGTTTATTCAAAATGACCTCCGTGATTTTGAATACAGGCCTTCAATCTGCGCGGCCAGTCGTCTATCGCAGCACGAACGAGGTCCATGTCAATATCGGCGGCTGCCTTAATCAAGGATGTCTTGAGTGACTCCAAATTGGGATGAGGCTTTGAGCACGCCTTTTCCTCCAAGTGTTGCCATATCTTGTAATCTAACGGATTCAAATCTGGACTGGAGGAGGGCCAGTCTTCGTGCCGGATGAAGTCGATTTCAAGCGCTGCCAGCCAGTCTTGTGTGCTCTTCGCTCTATGAGCTGGCGCCGAATCTTGTTGGAATACCCAGTGCCTGTTATTAAACATGGTATGAGAAACAGGTTCCACAAGGTTCGTCAGGACTGTATTTTGATACACAACTGCATTCGTTTTTACACCTTTCTCACAAAAATGTACCTCTGTTAAGCCCCAATAAGAAACTCCCAACCATACCATGAGCGAGGATGGAAAATGACCTCGTTGGACACGCGGAATACGGTTGCTCGCTTCTTCACTACTGTGTGCGTACACCTTATCATTTTGTTTGTTGTAGCTCTCTTCTACGGTAAAAATTTTTTCATCCGAAAAAAGAATTTTCCGATATTTTTTTCCCACGTACCGCTTCAACAAAGCGCGGCATCTCTTCAGTCTCAGGTCCATTAGACGAGCATTCAAACGATGTTCTGTTTTTCTTCGATATGCCCGAAGCCCTAAGTCTTCATTTAACACCCTTTTCACCGTGGTTCTGCTTAACCCCATCTGAAGGGCCAACAGTTTCGGCTTACGTTTGGGATTTCTTTGAATTCGCGCCTTCACAGCTTTTATCACTGCTGGAGTCCTAACAGACCGAGGGCGACCACTTCTTGACCTGTCATCTACACTAGAGTCTTCATTGTATCGTTTGATGGTACGATAAACGAATCTTTTGATTATATTCAAATTTTTCAGTATGTTAAAAATTTTAATTGGCGCGTAACCGCAACGATGCAACGCAATAACTGCAACACGGTCTTCTTTAAGCGTCCACTCCATATTTAAAAATAAGTAAAATTCTAAAAGTATACATTTTTATTTTCATGAACAATTCGAAATTCGAATTCAATAAATTTTTTTGTGGCCAGCATTCTAAAAGAAAAGTTTTTACTGTGTGACAATACTTATGACCTGACTAGTTAATATTTAGGTCCGAAATGAGTGACAGTCTGTCATACAATTTTCTTGGCCGTAATTTGCAATTAATATTTTAATAATATATTATGTGATTTATAAAATTGGAAACTACACGATTAATTAATAAGCTAAACGAACTAATAATTAATTTCTTTTTTTTTTATCCTGAAGTGGTTAGGATATTAACAGCGAAGTTATAAAATTATCATATTGTCATCGGTCATTGATGCGTGTGAAACTTTTCAAGTTATTAGGACGTTTTGAAATTGATAAAAATGACGTATTCCGTACGTATGAAATTCCGTAACATACAATCAAACTTACCCATACCGAGGTAGTAAAAACGTGATGAAAAGTACTGAGAGAACCGTTTGCTGGGTGGATCATTCTCACTAATTCTCCGAAGCCATTGCGTCGCATTTTTACTGGTGGTAGGACCTCTTGTGAGTCTGCACGGGTACGTACCACCACCCTGCCTATTTCCGCCGCGAAGCAGTAATGCGTTTCGGTTTGAAGGGTTGGGCAGACGTAACTATACTGAGACCTTAGAACTTATATCTCAAGGTGGGTGGCGCATTTACGTTGTAGATGTCTATGGGCTCCGGTAACCACTTAACACCCATCTAAGCAACCCAATAAATAAAAACTCAAGGTCCATGATAACGCTAACAATACATTCGTTAATATGTCTGCATTTATAAAAAAACATATATTCTTCTAAAAGAAAGGCTCTAAAGACTCAGAGGAATGTGAAACTTCCGCTATTGCGCCAAAGGACACATTATTAATATTTTAATAAGGAAAAACAGATATTTTTGTGGAGAAGTAAAAAAAACCAACAATACGTAAAATTTAGACACGACTGTGAAATATATCTGTAAACACTGCCTTGGGAATAAAACACGTTACACGACCAGATTAAATGTTGCCAGAGTTGTAACTCGCAAAATCGGCAGTGTTTTTTTATTCTTACCCAACCACGGAGACGGCAAAAGAACCGTTTTTTACACCGTTTGCTAATTAATATTTCGTTTGTCAATTTTTCTTCTGCTTTCGTTCCTAATTTTGGTCATTTGCACATATTCGACCAACTACGGAGAAATTGTATAAATAATATGCACCTTATGTTAGTTATCTTGACACACGCGATCTTTTTAGACGTCGATGTTACCTTTCCTTCCTATTAAAATCGGTTGAAAAATCCTGAAGATCAATTTCGATATGATCTGTTTGAGCATATAAAAGTGCATCACATTAAATCAAGAGCAAGTTTTTTTTTATTGCTTAGATGTGTAGACGAGCTTACAGCCCACCTGGTGTTAAGTGGTTACTGGAGCCCATAGACATCTACAACGTAAATGCGCCACACACCTTGAGATATAAGTTCTAAGATCTCAGTATAGTTACAACGGCTGCCCCACCCTTCAAACCGAAACGCATTACTGCTTCACGACAGAAATAGGCGGGGCGGTGGTACCTACCCGTGCGGACTCACAAGAGGTCCTACCACCAGTAAAAGTATTTAAAAGGCTCGTTAAAACGTATATTTATTTTTAAAATAGAATCAAAATAGGGTTGAATCGGCCACGGAAGTTTGTGAAAATGAAATATTTTCCTCAATTTTTTGTAAACATTCATAAACCATGCAACCTGCAAATAAGCAAATCTAATTTTCGTGGGCTGCTGCGCATCTCCCTAGAGCTCCACGGAGAGGTGTCTGACATCTGACACGTGGTGTTTCCAGAAAAATACATTAAGCCTCCCGACAGCACAATGGCTTGTCAGCTTAAATGTTTGCGGCGCTGTAGTGAAATGGATATACATAGGTACATTTATATTCGAAATCTTATTCATGAAATAATTTTTGGGATTTTTTTTTAATAAAGACTGAATTTATTTTTGTTATAATAGTGTTTGAGTATATATTAAGTGTATAATCTATGGTTTGAGTATTGAATGTATGACAGAACTGTATAGAAAAAAGTGTCATTTGTGTCAAGAGAAGAGAAAGTAAAATTGACAGAAATAAAGAGCTTACCAAAATTTCAAAACGAAATCAAAATAAGTAGAACACTGAAATGGAGATGAACAGGAAACATCTTAGGAGATAAATACGGGAAATGGACCAAAATAATTAAAGTACCCACGGAATGGCTGTAGAAAGAAAGGGCGGCAACGAAAACGTTGGGAAGATGAAACGGAGAGTATAGCCGGCCAAAATTGGAGTCGAACAGTCAAAAATAGATTGGAAATCTTTAGAGGAGGCCTTTATCGAGAGACAAGCTGTTTCGATACCCAAAAACACCGAACGCCGAACATAATACTTGATTATAAGTTTAAATTTAAGTTAAAATATATTCGTAAAACTGCATTTATTGCGTATAGAAGTTTCGATTGCCAGTTGGATGATTACAAAACGTAAAATGGTCTTATAACGATGCAAATTTAGTTTGAGAACACAGTCGGTAGGCAGCGGCTTGGCTCTGCCCCTGGCATTGCTGAAGTCCATGGGCGACGATAACCACTCACCATCAGGTGGGTCGTATGCTCATCTGCCTACAAAGGCAATAAAAAAAAGAAAAAAAAGTAAATTTATTTATTACCTATGTAAATCGTACGATAGGTTTTTGATAAGTTTCCCACATCAAAACTGCTCGATCCAGACCCGTCAAGTGAGACTCCAATTTAGGACCGCTTGGAGCAGCATAAGCGATTACCCATTTTAACGAAGTTAAGACAAGTTATCAAACTAAGCTCGATCGGGAAACGAGGACGATACGTTGCCAAGTAAATATGGTAACTTTATGGAAAGAGAATTAGCTTCCATTAACTTCAAATTTTTGTCTAGAGATATCTAGAGAGATTAATTTTCGTTTAGAATTGTAAACTGATTTGTATCATAAAAATATAATTTAAATGCTGTTTCTTTGTTTTTACAGGTGAGTTACAGGTATAGGTTAGTTTTTACAGCAACTTATATTTAAAGAAATTAAATTTAAATTCGTTCTTAAACAATTTCTATGAGGCATTTTTCATTTCGAAGCGTGTAATTTTTTTTTTATACTCTACTACTGGTTTTACTGGTGGTAGGACCTGTTGTGAGTCCGCGTGGGTAGGTACCACCGCCCTGCTTATTTCTGCCGTGAAGCAGTAATGCTTTTCGGTTTGAAGAGTGAGGCAGCCGTTGTAACTATACTGAGATCTTAGAACTTATATCTCAAGGTGGGTGGTGCATTTACGTTGTAGATGTCCATGGGCTCCAGTAACTACTTAGCACCAGGTGAGCTGTGAGCTCATCCAGCCATATAAGCAATAAAAAAGTTAAGATGGCGATTAGGAATTGAATCAGGTCAACATGGCCGCCATTGGCCGCGCTGACCAACGACGCGACGTTCATCTAGAAAAGACAACTGTCAAATCTAGTTCCGACGTATTCTGACAGACGATGTTTTGAATGTGCTGTCATTTAATAATCTATATATATATAAATCCACTCTTCAGGAGGACTTTTTGGCGGGAACGCGAGGAGTGAAGTTGTGTGATTTGTTTTAGTTTGTCTATTTAGTGTTTCTTCAGATTTAAATGTGTAATAATGGTGGTTTATTAACTGTTTAATATCTGTGAAAGTGCACAAATGTGGGAAAATGAAACAAAGCTGCTGGACGTAACATCTCGGGTTCCTCCAAAAAGTCCACTGAAAAAATCTCAGTAAATGACCACCATTTTACTGCGATTATATTTCATCCCATATCATCTCATTTCATTAAATTTCATCCCAGTTGATTAATGTCTCAAATTAATCATCTTCATTTCATTTCACTCCATATTATCATTTTTCATGAAATTGAGAATATGAAGTGAAATAAGACATGACTTAAAGGTCTTAGTTACCAGGTCATAAAATCTCTTAAAAAAAAAAACTCTTCAAGAAGGTTGGTTGGTAAGTGTGATGGCGTCTACGCGCCTCCATCGGATAGACTCTGTCGTAGCACGAAGTTAGCCGAGTTCCGACGATACCGCTACCAAACTAATGACCGTCTCCGACATATTAAATAATAATAAATATTTAACAATTTAGTTGATAATTTTAAATATATTTTCGAAGTAAGCAATGAAAGTAGCACGTCAGCGTCATTGATCAGGGTAAAACCGGTTAAAGCCGGTGTTGACGGGTTCTTATCCTTTAAATCTCTTTGCCCTAAAGGATCTTAAAGGATTTTCATACTTACAATACCTTTGTTCTGTTTGGGAAAAGATATAACGAGTTATCGGCTTTAATTACGAAAAATCGGCCAAATGAATTCGATTTGAATGAATTTTTATTTATTATTGAAGTTTAATTTGAAAATTTATCATTTACTAGTGGCCACGCAGTAGTCGAAATTCGACTATTATAATTAATTGACATTATAAATTTAAACATTATTATGGTTCTATTTTCAAACACTATTATACTCCGATAATATAATCACAGTATTCGCCAAAACTGCACTATAGATCAATAATATTAAAGACAAACAATATTTAATCTATTCTCAATTTGACAACAGACGTCAAGAACAAAAGATTAACAATAAATAGTACGCATGCGTGTGTGCGTCAAATACATGGTATGTAGTATGTGTAATGTTTTTTTTATTGATTTAATGTATCTCTTATGCATTATTTAAAAAAAATATTAGCATTGTGCACTCCTTCTCTATATTCTCTATAAGTGTGAGAAATTTCATACGCCTCCGTCCGCCCAATTTTCGTCAAAAGGGGTACAAAGTTTTAGCTTCACGTATTAATATATAGATAAACTCTCAACATAGATACTTAGATCCATAATGAGCAGCTAAGGGAGCATGTATATCATGTCATAATCATCAGCGTATCATCGTATCATCATGTATATAGCAACGTGGATGCCGCACTCCCAACTTGGGTCATGAGGTCATAATCACAACTAACTAACCCATTTTTATATGTTTGTCCGTATATTGGAATATAATTACCGAGTTTCTCACCGGATCTTCTCGGTGGGTCGCGTTTCCGATCCGGTAGATTCTGTGAAACACTACTCTTAGTAGCGTCAGTGTTAGTAACTTCGCCAGGTTTGAGCCCCGTGAGCTAACCTACTCGTCCGGTAACGCTGATATAGCCTCTCAAGCATAGGTAGGAAAAAGAAAAAAAAGCAATTTAAATCATAGTGATTCTACTGGTGGTAGGACCTCTTGTGAGTCCGCACGGGTAGGTACCACCGCCCTGCCTATTTCTGCCGTGAAGCAGTAATGCGTTTCGGTTTGAAGGGTGGGGCAGCCGTTGTAACTATACTGAGACCTGATAACTATACTGACGAGATATAAGTTCTAAAACTTATATCTCAAGGTGGGTGGCGCATTTACGTTGTAGATGTGTATGGGCTCTAGTAACCACTTAACATTAGGTGGGCTGTGAGCTCGTCCACCCATCAAAGCAATAAAAAAAGTAAATTCATTTTATATTTAACGGTACATATCTATTTATTGTCAGTATGTATTTTCTTTAATAATGAATTAATTATTAACAGTACACCGCAACATACCTGCTGTTTCTTTATCTTTTCCAGAATTTCTGTAAATTAAACGGTTGTCTGGAAGAGATAGCTTTTAGCGATAAGGACGTTTACTGTACAAATGTATCTACTTGTTGACTGTTTTTTTTAATGTTGTGTTTTAATGTACAATTAAGTATATTCTCTCTCTCTCTCTCTAACCCATGCAATAAAAAGTGGACATAATTGTAATTATAATAGGTGCACCTGCACTTACAGTGCACATAAGTCTCGTTTAAGCTTTTTAAGTTAAGTTCTCGTTTAAGTTTACATAAGCATAAGTAAGTTAGTAACAAGTTAATCTTTGCCACTATTTCTGACTAATCTCCGAAACTAGTGAATCGATTTTAGCGGGGCTTTAATTGTCACGTGCAGAACTTCTTAAGGAATATTCTAGATTAATTTTCGTGAAGAAAATAATCTGATTAGGTATTATGAAAAAATTTAAATTTGAATTTTTCTTCTAAGAAACTTTTCTTAGACAACATAAATATATATTTTTTGTATATACTTATGTATGTGTATATGCTTTTGTGTGCATACGTCGAAGAACAGGCAAAGTGAAAGATTTTAAGTTTGAAATCAGACCTTGGCACTAGACCTGGAAAACGTTACGAAGAAGAACTAGATGTATGTAAAACTAGCGACCCGCCCTCGCTTCGCTTCGGAAACTGTAATTTATTATTGACTTTTCCAATATTTAATGGATATTATTATACATATAAACCTTCCTCTTCAATCACTCAATATTTTTTTTTTTTAAAAACCGCATCAAATTCCGTTGCGTAGTTTTAAAGATTTAAGCATACATAAGGACTTTTTTTTTCCTACCTATGCTGATAGCCTTGAGAGGTTATTTCAGCTTACCCTAGCGTGTGTAGGTGGGCTCACGGGGCTCAAACCGGAGAGTTGCTAACACTGACCCTAGCAAGGGCAGTGCTTCGCAGAATCTACCACCGGATCGGAAACGCGACCCACTGAGAAGATGCGGCGAGAAACTCAGTGGGCTGTGTCTGTGGGTTAATTCGCTCGTCGAGCCCTTCGTCGCAAGCGACGGGTTCGACGAGGACGGTGACCGGTGCTGGTAGTGCCTGAAAGCACCGTTAATGGATCAGGAGGATCCGCGATGACGTGCCATAGGGACAGAGAAAGCGACTTTGTTTTATACTATGTAGTGATGAATAATCAAATAATTTTCAAAATTAAAACGAACGACACCGCAGGTTGCTACTAGTGCTGAGAATTGTGTCCGAACGGCCTGTCTTTGACATCGACAAATTGCTTTCGCCGTATGAAGACCATATCGTCAGTACAATAATTATTGTTCGGTACCAAGAGATTGAAACTTGTGATAGTGTGTCAGACAGCTTGGGGCTCTGTTTTGATTTACATTCGCTATGAATATCAGAGTATCTCACATTATCCCACATTTTTTGATGGTGGTAAGAACTCTTGTGAGTCCGCGCGGGTAGGTACCACCACCCCGCCTATTTCTGCCGTGAAGCAGTAAAGCATTTCTATTTGAAGGGTGAAACAGCCGTTGTAACTATACTGAGACATTAGAACTTATATCTCAAGGTCGGTGGCGCATTTACATTGTAGATGTCTATAAGCTTCAGTAACCACTTAACATCAGGTGGGCTGTGAGCTCGTCCACCCACCAAAGCAATAAAAAAATATATATATTGCTGCTTTCTTTTTCAGTATATTTTTACGTTTGACTAGTCATATACGAGTATTTCCATACTTCGAAATTCATTGAACAGCTTTATCTCACTCAAACAATACGATCACGCATGACAAACATAGTACAAACAAGTACATAGTGGTCACGAAACCAGACGGAATCTGTGGACACATATTTTATCTATATATTAATACGTGAAGCAAAAACTTTGTATCCCTTTTTACGAAAATGGCGCGAACGGAGGAGTATGAAATTTTCCACACTTATTTTTTTTTTTTTTTTTTTCCCTACCTATGATGATAGCCTTGAGAGGCTATTTCAGCTTCGCCCTAACGTTAGTAGGTGAGCTCGCGGGGCTCAACCGGAGAGTTGCTAACACTGACCCTAGCAAGAGCAGTGCTTCGCAGAATCTACCACCGGATCGGAAACGCGACCCACTGAGAAGATCCGGCGAGAAACTCAGTGGGCTGTGTCTATGGGTTAGTTCGCTCGTCGAGCCCTTCGTCGCAAACGACGGGTTCGACGAGGACGGTGACCGGCCACACTTATAGAGAATATAGAGAAGAAGTGCACAATGCTAATATTTTTTTTAAATAATGCATAAAAGATACATTAAATCCATAAAGAAAACATTACACACACTACATACCATGTATTTGACGCACACACGCATGCATACTATTTATTGTCAAACTTTTGTTCTTGACGTCTGTTGTCAAATTGAGAATAGTTGTAAGGTTAGAGTTTATATAGTTTAAGTTCACTGTTTGTCTTCCTAATAAAATAAAATAAAATAAAATAGATTAAATATTGTTTGTCTTTGTTAATATTTTTTATAGTGTAGTCTTGGCGAAATTTGTGATTATAGAAGTATAAAATACAATCATAATAGTGTACAAACTTACAACTCCAATTAATTATAATCGAATTTCAACTACTGCGGGACCTCTAGTACTCATAAATGGACAAACAAATATCGCCCACTTTGAAACTTGCAATTGAAGTAGCAAGATAGATGGCAGCACCCATGTTGCGACGTCATCATCATGTTTGGCCCTTTAGAGCAATAAATTGCCTATTTCTGCCGTGAAGCAGTAATGCGGGTCGGTTTGAAGGGTGGGGCAGCCTTGTAACCAAACTTGAGACCTTAAAACTTATATCTCAAGGTGGGTGGCGCAATTTACGTTGTGAATGTCTATGGGCTCCAGTAACCACTTAACATCAGGTGGGCTGTGAGCTCGTCCACCCATCTAAGCAATAAAAAAAAATCAATTACGCTTTTTTTATACACAAAAAAAAAAGAATCAGTACCTAATTTTCTGTTAGTAGTAGAGTTAGTAAGAGCCTAAGCTCTGTTTGGAAAAAAATATATTTATACCCGTGAGCTCGAAAGAAAATATAAAATAACAGCTTCATATTTTTTTATCTATTGTTTTATTGACATTCGACATTAATCCGAATTGCTTTTCAAACAGAGCAAAGGCGACAATATTCAGATTAAAGGATTACCATCTTCTTTACACCTGCATATATCTAAGCATTTAAAATCTTAATCATAAGACGAAGAAAACAAAAATCTACTGTCTAAAACTGTCTGCATTTTCAGTAGTACAGTGTGACAATAACCACAAATTATAAGTCAATTAACACTACAGTACAATAGCATGAATAACAAAAATATATAGAACAAAAGCGGTGCTAATAACGAACGTGATCTGTTGTGGAAAAGCGCTGCTATTGTTAGTGAGAATGACATATTGTGGTATTAAGATCACATGTAATGGCTCACGAATTACCTACTCACTTCCATTCAAGTGAACATACTTCATAATTTGGGCCTGATTGCAATAATTAGAGCACGTCTAATATTGTTGAGTTGTGTGTTCAAATATTATGTTAAAGAAAGGGCATTTTCTGCTAAAGATTTTCGGTCAGTCATACTTACATACATATGTACTTACAATTAAAATCGTTAAATAAATTCTTTGGATTGCGTAGGACTTAGTTGCTAAATAGCATGTAGCAGATTAAATGTCAGCATTTAACTATAGATCGATAGTTATAGCAACGACATAATAGTTACTTATCTCTGTTACTGATGTATTTCGATAGTGAAGTCATCGTGGCCTAAAGGATAAGGCGTCCGGCACATTCGTGTTTAGTAATGCACCGGGGTTCGAATCCCGCAGGCGGGTACCAATTTTTCTGATGAAATACGTACTTAACAAATGTTGACGATTGACTTCCACGGTGAAGGAATAACATCGTGTACTAAAAATCAAACTCGCAAAAATTATAATTTGCGTAATTACTGGTGGTAGGACCTCTTATGAGTCCGAACGGGTAAGTACCACCACCCTGCCTATTTCTGCCGTGAAGCAGTAATACGTTTCGGTCTGAAGGGCGGGGCAGTCGTTGTAAGTATATTTAAGACCTTAGAACTTATAGCATAAGGTGGGTGGCGCATTTACGTTATAAATGTCTGTGGGCTCCAGTAACCACTTAACACCAGGTGGGCTGTGTGCTCGTCCACCCATATAAGCAATAAAAAAATTGTCAATTACTAATAGTTTGATGTAACTCCAGATAGCCACTTCATGTACCAGCATTGGCGTTGAAGCCGCGATCTTTGTCCTTCTGTTTGTATAATTAATTGTTATTAGAGATTCACATCCAAGATTTTCTATTTCTAAGAAAATTTCACGAATTTGTTTACCAATCAAATAAAGTATTTTATTATTAAGCTGCTCTCAGACTACGCTATAATATAATAGCATAGAGTATATAGCTCATAGCACAACAATATCGCGCACAATACATTGTAATGGACACGTTCACACTGTACTGTACTATATAATATTGGTTAAGTATACGCTGCTATACTATATGGCACTATAGTATAGCGTAGTCTAAAAGCAGCTTTATAGTATATAGGGTTAGTTACTTTTTTTTTTTAAAAACAATCCTTTTCGTAAGTATAAAATCGACGATTTTATTATTGGATATGATATTGTAGATATAGGTTAATAGAGGCCTAGATTTTCCAGTACTAAAATTTCTAATTCGGAAAGGTTGGGAAACGCGAAATCACGAACCAGTGTACACACTGCCGTATCTTTTATGGCACATACTCGTATATATATATTTTTTTTTATTGTTTAGATGGGTGGACGAGCTCACAGCCCACCTGATGTTAAGTGGTTACTGGAGCCCATGGACATCTACAACGTAAATGCGCAACCCACCTTGAGATATAAGTTCTAAGATCTCAGTATAGTTACAACGGCTACCCCACCCTTCAAACCGAAACGCATTACTGCTTCACGGCAGAAATAGGCAGGGCGGTGGTACCTACCCGCGCGGACTCACAAGAGGTCCTACCACCAGTAATTACGCAAATTATAATTTTGCGGGTTTCACTTTTATTACACGATGTTATTCCTTCACCGTGGAAGTCAATCATGAACATTTGTTGAGTACGTATTTCATTAGAAAAATTGGTACCCGCCTGGGATTCGAACACCGGTGCATCGCTCAACACGAATGCACCGGACGTCTTATCTCTTAGGCCACGACGACTTCAAAATCGCCGGGGTAATGTCATTTGTCTCGATAAAAACTATCCTACCTGCGAATTCAGGTTATAAGCTGTGTATTTGTGTGAAATTTTATCAAAATCGATTCCGCTATTTTTGCATGATTGAATAACAATCATCGTAATATGATAAACGAAGGTGACATGATGAAGGAACATTACTTATCCGCCTAGTGTTGTTTGCTTGTTTATACTTTATCAACACTGTTGATTTCTCATATGCATGTAAGTATATTGGTATATAAATCAAATAGTTATTTCATATTATATGCAAACGGTGTATATATCTATTTATTGTATGTATATATTTTCTATTTTTTTTTCCTACCTAAGCTGACAGCCTTGAGAGGCTATTTCAGCATAACCTTAACTAGTAGGTGAGCTCACGGGGCTCAAACCGGAGTGATGCTAGCACTGACCTTAACTAGGGCAGTGCTTCGCAGAATCTACCAGCGGATTGAAAACGCGACCCACTGAGAAGATCCGGCGAGAAACTCAGTGGGCTGTGTCTATGGGCAAATTCGCTCGTCGAGCGCTTCGTCGCAAACGACGGGTTCGACGAGGACGGTGACCGTTGTTTGTGGTACCCAAAAGCACCTTCAATGGATCGGGAAGATCCGTAATGACGTGTTTTGGGCGACGTCGACTGTTTACCATTCAGTCTACAAGATCGGGTATGTAGTTTCCAGCGGCCACGACAAGAGGGTTCTCATGTCGTGTGGCCTTCTCAAAGTGTATATTTTCTATAATAATGTATTGCCAATAGCAGACAGCAACATATCTGCTATATGTTCCAGAATTTCTGTAAATTAAACGGTTGTCTGGATGAGATCGCTTTTAGCGATAAGACCGCCTAGTGTACAAATGTATCTGCTTGTTGACTGTTTTTGAATGTAAATTGTGTTTTTGGTGTGCAATAAAGTGTATTCTCTCTCTCTCTCTCTCTCTAAACAAACTTACAATTTATTTATTTTTTCTTAAATGGGTGGACGAGCCCACCTGGTGTTAAGTGGTTACTGAAGTCCATAGACATCTACAACGTAAATGTGCCACCCACCTTGAGATATAAGTTCTAAGGTCTCAGTATAGTTACAACGGCTGCCCCACCCTTCAAACCGAAACGCATTAAGTACTGCTTCACGGCAGAAATAGGCAGGTTGGTGGTACCTACCCGTGCGGACTCACAAGAGGTCCTACCACCAGTAAATTAAGAATATATTTAAAAGCCTATTTGTTAACAGACGTTTTAAGTAATTAACCAACAAAACTTATTTAACTTCATCGACTTAAAAGCCACCGAGTTGAAACTTTAATACTAACCAGCCATAATAAGTTCGGTTTTTTTAAAGATTCAAGTTCACTCGCTAAATACTTATTCTCAACAACGTGACACCTTTTAAGAGCTTTAATATATTCATGGACTTCGAAAAACTGACGACGAGAAAGCACGTAAATTCTTCTCTTTCGGAGATAATACTTTTCGCAGAAATTCGGTTGCGACTTAGCAAACAGTAGGCGGCTTTGAAGTTAGCTGCGTTAACGCAAACTTTATTAAAGTACAATGGAATCCGTCAGATTAGATGGTATTACGCAAATCTGATGCGGGTTCGAATTACGCTTGAATAGGGGTGTCACGCGCGCCACTCATAACAGATCTCAAGTTCGATGCTTGAAAGTTTTCAATACAGTAAAAGCTCTTTATGCGCGGGGATTCATGATCTGGAGCTTGACTCAGTAAGTATTTACAGTCGGCATCATTTCGCCACTTTAAGACGGCACGACACGAAAACCGAATGTAAAAACGAATTTAGAGGATATGTTCCTAGGTGACAAAATAATGACATACCTTAGGCCTAGTTGTAATAAGGTATAGGTATTTTACTCTTTTAATAGTCCATTTAACGACGCGTTTATAAAGGACTAGCGACCCGCCCTCGCTTCGCTTCGGAAACATTAAAACACACATGAAACAAAAAAACAAAAATTTTTTTTTTTAAAAAAGTAGCCTATGTTCATCAGGCAGGGACAATGTCGGCTTCTAATGGAAAAAGAATTTTTCAAATCGGTCCAGTAGTTTCGGAGCCTATTCGAAACAAACAAACAAACAAATCTTTCCTCTTTATAATATTAGTATAGATATTAAGTTGGTTACCTATATATTGGAATCATTTTCATCAGTGTGTATGTATGTATCTACCCAAGGTGGGTGGCGCATTTAGGTTGTGGATGTCTATGGGCTTCAGTAACCACTTAACACCAGGTGGGCTGTGAGCTCGTCCACCCATCTAAGCAACAAAAAAAAACAACTATCGATTAGATACATGAATAAAGAAATGTGTAGCATTTTTATAATCCGCGAATAGTGCAAACGCGAATGAAAGAAGCCCCGACTAAAGAGCTTTTATTGTATGTTCTTACAAAGTGAGATCAAATGTATGGTAATTATTGAATAGACTTATCGTGAACTGATTCGGTTTCACAATTCTGCCTATTTCTGCCGCAAACAATCGGACATTCCTTTGACGAAGTTCAGGGCGACCTAGTGTCAAGTGGTTACTGGAGCCCATAGACATCTACAACGTAAATGCGCCACCCACCTTGAGATATAAGTTCTAAGATCTCAGTATAGTTAAAACGGCTGCCCTACCCTTCAGACCGAAACGCATTACAGCTTCACGGCAGAAAAAAGCAGGATGGCGGTACCTAGACGCTTCACCAACCACCCCTTTATAGAGAAGCCGACTAGAGCCGTGTGCGTTCGTTTTACCACCATAATTTCGCATTTTATTTTTATTGGGCTGGTATAATATTATTAACACGTGTCGTTTATGTAGAATATTTTCTAAGAAAGTTTGCTACACCCACATGCACGCCTTAGAGTAGTCTATTCCCGTTTTGGTTTGAGGAAAGGTTTCGCTCTTTATGATATGGATTGAATGGCAATGTCTCGGGTAAGCTGCGGCTTTGCTGTGTCGTCCTGATGTCTATGGGCGTATGCACTCACAATCATATGGATCGCATACTCGTCTGCAAACAGTGGTAATAACAAAACTTGTGACCGTATCATTGTCAACGAAGAATTAAAGCAAACATGCAATAATTATTTAATAATTTAATATTATTTATAAATTTATTTATAGCTAGCTGTACCCGTCCGCTTCGCTGGGCATTTAAAATTAACATTATTATTTGTCACCCCCACAAAGATTCTCTTTATTAACGCCCCCGCAACTGTTGTAGGGAGTCCAACACTCATATAAATATTAGCCTATCCATTAAGTACATGTATTTTCTACATGGATACCAAGTTTCAAGTCAATCGGATGCATGGTTCAGTAGTTATAACGGAACATACGTAAAAACCACTTTAAATTTATAGTATAGATTTAATATATAATATTATATATGAAATATATTTTTTAAATCTTTTTAACACATTCGAAATACGGTTTTTCTCGCTCATTATCTTCAAGCAAATGTTTTCTCAAACGTTTCGGAGCGGACTGGTTCACTGTTTGACAAAAACGAGATGAGAAAAAACGGTTAAGTGTGTCCGCCTGACTAGCGCAATCAGCGGGTTCCGTACTCAAAAACATTGGTTATTGGCAGCTATACGGCAGTTGATATATTTTTGACATTTTAATCTTCTTGGATCATATGGTATATAATATTGGGCATATAACAAGGCTGGACCGCCCTTATATTACGTCTACGAGGTACGCTAACAGCCTAAGACCATAATATTAGGTTCTTACATATATTATGAAATTGGCGTTTTGTACAGGAATTTAAAGTCTTTTTTTTGTTTGTTAAATATAGTTAATTAATTAAAGTATACATCGTTGTTTGCACTATGCGTCTATGCACTTTATTTCATAGGTAGTTCATTGATCCCTTTACTAAAAAAAACATGGGGGCGAGAATCAATAACCTCTTTGAAGGCGGTTTGGGCTACCGCATCGGAGTTGAATTTTTTTCCTTGTAAGAAATTATCCAAATTCCGGAAAAAATCTGGTAATCTGTTGGAGCAAGGTCTGAGGAGTACGGTGGATGTTGCAGACATTCCAATTGTAGCTCATTTTTTATTTATTTATTTATGATTGAAGTATTACTGGTGGCCCGGAGGCCTTTCCAGTTTCACCTGTCATCTAACTTAGTGGTTGTTTGTTGTGCAGTGTGTGGTCTTGCGTTGTCGTGAAGCAGCAGTGGCCTAGAGCGATTGATTCGGTTGTTTAGCAGCTAGTTCTTCCTTCATGGTTTGCAGTTGCTGTCAATCGATATCTGCCGTAATCGTTTGGCCAGATTTAAAAAATCTGTAGTGAACGACACCGGTGCTAGTCCACTAAACACTCACAAGTAACTTTTTCTGAGTCAATTTTTGTTTATTTGGCTGGGTCTCCAGGGCTCAGCCATTGCGACGAGCGCCTCCGATTATCGTATAGTATCCGCTTTTTATCACAAGTAATGATTCGATTTAAAATCCCTTCATTACTGGTTGTTGGTTGGTATGTCGGTTGAGCAAAGTAACACAGCAGTCGACGCGTGTTTGCAAGTTCGATTCACTCAATTCATGAGGTAGGTACCCAATGTTCAAGTTTTTTTACTTTCTCGATTTGCTTCAAGCAGATTAATACAGTTTTATCACTTATCTCGAGCCTACAGCTATATCTGAAGTGCTTTGGAGGAGATATTTCAGATCAAAGTGGTTAGTACGACAAAACGCTAATTTCATATGTAAGAACCTATTATAAGTCCCATCTGCCCATGATAAACAAGAGATTGCTAGGCATTGCTCCACGGCCCGAGGTCATTTAGAACTTGAACTATTTATATAAATATGCAGTATTTATATAATTCATAAAATTATCCTCATCTCCTCACTACAGGTTTTGAAATGACTACGCGCGCTGATAGATGTCCCTACTGACAATGTGAGTGTGTCGGTTTTTTAATAATGGAAGGAATACTAGTGGCTCGGAGGCCTTTCCAGTTTCACCAAGACAGGTGGGCGAACAAAGGCTCAGCCAGGAGGGTGGGATGTGGTAATAGCCGCCCAAGCGCCTCCGAAAGAAACCTAACAGCTCAAGAGCAGCTGCTTCGCGATAGCATCTACTACCGGATCGGAGTCGCGACCCGCTGAGAAGATCCGGCGCGAAACTCAGCGGGGTATGGGTTAGGTTACGTTTGATTACTCGGCTGCGATTTTCCGCTGCGAACCCTAAAAATTTAAAATTTAACTCGACAAGCCAACGTGAATAATGTAAATATAAAATTTATCAACATTTTGAATATGAATAACGTTGTTTTCAAATTAGGTTTCACCGTATTTTCTACGTTTCACAGTGGCACATATAATAAATTGGACTGTATTTTTTATATGCATTTATATGCATATTTTTATATTTTAACTTTATTAGTTAGGTGGGTAGACGAGCTCATAGCCCACCTTGTATTAAGTGCTTACCGGAGCCTATAGACATCTACAACGTAAATGCCGCCGCCTACCTTGAGATATGAATTCTTAGGCCTCAGTTTTTATAGTACAACGGCTGCCCCATCCTTCAAACCCATCGCTTTACTGCTTCACGGCAGAAATAGGCAGGCTGTCCTACTACCAGTAATTGCGCAAAAGGTAATTTTGTGGGTTTCATTTTTACTCGTACGTGCGGACTCATAAGAGGTCCTACCACCAGTAATTACGTTCATTATAATTTTGCGAGTTTGATTTTTATTACACGATGTTATTCCTTCACCGTGTGAAGATTTCTTAAGTACGTATTTCATTAGAAAAATTGGTACTGGTTGGCGGGATTCGAACACCGGTGCATCGCTCAACACGAATGTACCGGACGTATTATCCTTTAGGCCACGACGACTTCAAAATAAGTGAACCAATTTTGATGATTTTTTTATTTGTACGTTGTTGCTTCTAATGATGTTCTCATTTTATTTCTTTGAAGTCTATTTTCTTTTATTTTGACATCATAATACGGTATTATATTTATTGTGGATGTAAATACAGTCTACACACAGACGACTACACTAGATAAAATTTGACAAGCCCCAGAATCGAAGTATGTATTGCTCCTGATAATATCATCACTGCCCACATAACACCCACCTTGAAACTCCCTGCGTTTGACGAAAATTATCTGAAAGTACTTGGTAATATTAAAGCTGGCGGTTAAATATTAAATATTTTACATTGTCGAAGTCGGATTTCGGTTTTGCCTAAAATACTGTATTAATATTGCGGTAGATGGGTAAAAGAGGTCACTGCTCGATTTTAGTTAGTAGTCAATGTATAATTTTTGGGCCTCAGGCCCGAAAAAAAGTAGTTAATAATATATGTCGGAGAGGCCACAATTATCAACACCATCGTCAGTCATCGTATGGGCGAATAGGGTGATCGAACTAAGAGAAATATTGAGTACACCAATCACGTTTGCTGTCTTAAAACAATTTAGAAGTCTTCTCTTGACGTTAGCAAACGAAAACGAATGACAGTTGTTAGGACGGGGGCACCGCGCCTCAAGAAGGCTGGTTGATAAGTGTGATGGCACAGATTACTAAATAGTGATGGCGTCTACGCGCCTCCGTCCGCTAGGCTCGGTCGTAGCACGAAGTTAGCCGAGTTCCGACGATACCGCAGTCGTGCTGCCGTCTCTCGGGAATCGTGCTGCGTTTCGTTTAGCTTTTTTTTTATGATTGAAGGATTACTGGTGGCCCGGAGGCCTTTCCAGTTTCACCAGGACAGGTGGACGAGCAAAAGCCAGGAGGGGTGGGATTTGCTAACAGCTACCCGAGCGCCTCCGAAGAAGACCTAACAGCTTAAGAGTAGCTGCTTCGCGAATGAATCTACTACCGGATTGGAATCGCGACCCGCTGAGAAGACCCGGCGAGAAACTCAGCGAGCTGATGCATGGGTTAGGTTGCACGGCGAACTCTTTGTCGAGTTCGACGAGTACGGTTACCGAGGTCCCTAAGCCTGCTCCTAGTGTTAGAGCTGAAGGCGTCTAATGCAAAGGTTATAGGATCTAATGGATCCGTAAGGACGTGAGCGTTTTTAATGACCGTCTCCGAAATATAAGTTATAAAGTTTGAGAGAACTATCAAGAAACGTTTCATTATAAGATTTCTTTTGGTCAAATCTGCTAACTTACAGCACATTTTGGGAATGAAGTATACGCTCTAGATTGTCATCATTGTATTATTTTATATTTTTCCACACACAAATTTTACTCGTACCAATTGTTAAAAGAAATGAAAAACCACTACATTTACCTCTTTTCAAGGCTGTTATTTTTTTGCAAACAGTAGTAACGATAACGTTTTGATACTCAAAAAGTACCTTTTGATGACGTTTAAGTTAAAATTAATGATTTATATGAAGCTTTTAGATTTTTCCGTATCGTAGGCAAATCAAAATTACTTTTACGGTCTAATGTCAAATGTAACGTTTTTTTTTACCATTACATTGTTTCCGATGTGCCGAGTACTTTACAGTTTTCGTGGTAGTGCCTTGAACTTACACATGAAAAAATCAAACCCACGCTAAAGATACCAAAAGAAAATCATCTTTCTTCAATATGAATTCGATTAAAAAAATACAACAAAAGACACCAATGTGGGCGCGTAGCTTCATACAAACACAAATGATCGCGGAGGACATAAAGTTTTTTTACCTTTGTACTCTATCTGTGAGGGTTCTTTGTAAACGGCTGGGATAATGCGTTTTGAACAGCATTAAAGGCGTGGCCGATGTGTATAAAGGATGTTAGGAGGTAGCTGGCACAACATACGGTTGTTAGTGCAATATTTAAATGTCGACCTAATATTATAACACGTCGCTCGTCCGTGACCACGAAAACTTCCGAACTTTTATTATAATAAGGTTACGCGCTGGTGTTCGGGATAAATAAAAAAAATGTACAGAGGTACAAGTCAACACTGTTGGGATGGTATGGACATGTGATGAGACGAAATGAAAATGAGGTTGTTAAGAGAGTGTTAACTATGAATGTGGAAGGATTTAGAGGAAGAGGTAGACCTAAGAAGAAATGGATGGATTGTGTGAAAGACGATATGGGTAAGAGGGGAGTGAGCGAAGAAATGGTATATGATAGAAGAGTATGGAAGGAGAAAACATGTTGCGCCGACCCCAGGTGACTGGGAGAAGGGCAGGATAATGATGATGTACAAGTCAATACTGTATTTATCACTTAGAACACACACAGAACACTTTAAAATTCTCAATTCGCTTCTTTCGCTTCGCTTCAGGTGATCCGTTCACTGTTTCGCTTCGAGTAGCTCCGATTACTAACTGACTGCGTGTCATCTCTGCAACGCTTTTATAGTCGATATGACATCCCTAGAATCGTCGAGAACATTTCTCACAAGTCGAGTAGCTTCGATGTGTGTTTCCGCTATCTGACAAAAGATGGTGTTGTACTTATCGAGCGTTCTAGATGTTACTAGATCCTCCGATATTCGTTCGGCTATTCGGCGATAGAAAGCGTTACTCTTACCGGCGTAACAATAATAACTAGGAACAAACCACGCACGGTTATCCGGCCCCAATTAAGGATTCCTTGAGTTATGGGCATCAGAGACTAATAAACATACTTATACATGTTCAAATATATACTTATATAGATAATAAACACCCAGATAAAGCAAGTTGCAATGTTTGCCCGATGTGGGAATCGAACCCACGACCCTTGGCGCAACAGTCAGGCACGCTCTCTACTTCATCACCAAGTCAGTATATCGATATGTTAATAAGTGAAGAAAAACTTTGTATCCCTTTTTACGAAAATTGCGCGGACGGAGGAATATGAAATTTCCCACACTTATGATAATATAGAGAAGGAGTGCAGACAACTTTTTATTTTTTGGATTAATAATTCATTAAATCCATACCAATCCATCCATAAAAAACATTACACACACTACCATGTATTTGACACACACAGCTATGTAGACTCTTTGTATATTGTCAAATTTTTGTTATTGCTTAAAGTCTGTGGTCAAATTGAAAATAGTTTATAATATTGTTTGTCTTTAATATTATTTGTCTATAGCGTAGTCTTGGCGAAATCTGTGATTATAGAGGTATATATATATATAGATTATAGTTCTATTATCAAAGACTAATAGTGATCTATTAGTCTTTGATAATAGAACCATAATAATGTACAAACTTATGATATCAATTAATTATAGTCGAATTTCGACTACTGCGGGACCATTAGTAATGTAATTAAAAAAGAGCGAGAATAAACCGTAAAATTGTTTTAATTATGGCGTTCGAAGGTATTATGTTGAGCTTGTAAAGACAAAGCTCGAATTGATTACTACTAAACCCATCCATAAGCTACAAGCGTATTCTGAAAAAAAATCTCAGTATGATACTACAAATACTCACAACCCAGAAAGTATTTTAGAAAATTCTAGAACAAAACTACGCTTTGATAGAGTTTGTATAGTGCACTGTAAATAATAGTACCATAACTGGATATTTAATTGACATATCCGCTCCCAGAAATAAGAAATGGATGGATTGCGTGAAAGACGATACGGGTAAGAAGGGAGTGAGCGAAGAAATGGTATATGATAGAAGAGTATGGAAGGAGAAAACATATTGCGCCGACCCCAGGTGACTGGGAGAAGAGCAGGATAATGATGATACCCGCTCCCAGTACTGTGTGTATTGTATGTAAATCAATAAAAAACTAACCATTAGACCCAGCCCACTGAGTTTCTCGCCGGATTTTTTCATTGGATCGCGGATATGAGCTCGAAGTCTCAAATCGCATTTCAATGAGTTTCCCTGTACAAACATTACGATAAACAAAATAAAACAGATCGATCCATATAAACGAGAAAGTTCCATGATATCTCTTCCCCGCAGGGTACTCTCGATATCCAACATTGATCACCTGAAACCCCACTGTGCAAACGTAAAAGAAAACCAATCGTTTGAAACCCAACCTTGAGTTAACAGCGTTAAAGGTAATAGCGCCGGCAAAATATAAGTTTGTTTCAACAGAAGTCTGTTTACCACAGGTGTTCGGTAAGATTGTTAATCGAATGAAAATTGTTAGGCGAGTTTTAGTTTCGTTTCCTTTTTATAAAGAAAATTTGTACGTGTAAGTAATACTTATATGTAGTGATAGTAGGACGTACCGTGATTCTATTGTATGAGTAGGTATAGATTCCCAACGATTACCGAGAGTGAGAGAGAGAAAGAAAAAAAAGAGAGAGAGAGAGATTTTTATTTTTATTGCATAGTTAGGTGGACGAATTCACAGCCCACCTGGTGTTAAATGGTTACCGGAGCCCATAGACATCTACAACGTAAATGCCGCCACCCACTTTGAGTTATGAGTTCTAAGATCTCAGTATATTTACAACGGCTGCCCCACCCTTCAAATCGAAACGCATTACTGCTTCACGGCAGAAATAGGCACAGTGGCACCTACCCGCGCGGACTCACAAGAGGTCCTACCGCCATGATGGTATGTGGCATGTGGCGTGGTACCTGCCTCTGCAATTTCTGAGCTACATGAGCGACGATAACCACTGACCAGCAGGTGGCCCGTACGATCGTACAAAGTAAATAAAGAATATCTATCTATATATATAAAAAGGAATTGCTGTTCGTTAGTGTCGCTAAAACTCGAGAACGGCTGGACAGATTTGGCTATTTTTGGTTTTGAATTATTTGTGGAAGTCGAGAGAATCGAAATTAAATAAAAATAACAATTTTGTTTTTCCATTGATGTGTCCCCCGTCGGGCGGATTCCTTTTGTTTGTTTAAAGTTTATTTTATACAAAATCTTAGGTCTTTTATTCATCGATTGAGACAATACGAAGTCTGCCGGGTCAGCTAGTAATAAATAATAATAAAAAAATGTTTTTTTTCATTTGACGATGTTCATTGCTCTCCATAGATTTCATAGAGTCAATTCTGCCCCTCACTTTGTGAGATGAGGTCGGGACCTCAATCTTTAACGTTGAGACGGACGTTAAACGCATGTCTGCTTATATTGCAGGAAACACAGTACTGGGCAGCCAGTAATTATGCAAACACGCTATTTCGAATTTGCAAGTTTCATTTTATTAGAACCATACAAAAGCCTTCCCCTAATAATGGATTCTATCAAATATTTGGTCCACCGAGTAAAATTTGTAAGCGAAAAATGTTTCATTAAATTTTAATATTCGTAAAATATTAAAATCCTTCCGGCGAAATTCCGGAGCTAGTGGACCGCGGTTATTCAAATTTTTACGTCATCATTTCAAGCCAGGCGCCCTATTCTATTAGGCAAACTCACTCTGACGCAGTGAGGTTTCCGCGCTGAAAGTACAGACTGCATAATAATAGTACTTATAAACATATTGTGTACTAGCTGACCCGGCAGACTTCGTAGTGCCTCAATCGATAAATAAAAGACCTAAACTTTATTTAATTCCGAGAATTTTCATATTTATCTACCTTTTAAACCTTCCCTGGACTTCCACAAATAATTCAAGACCAAACCCGGCAGACTTCGTAGTGTCTTAATCGATAAATAAAAGACACAAACAAAAGGAATCTGTCCGACGGGGGACACATCAAAGGGAAAACAAAATTGTTATTTTTATTTAATTCCGAGCATTTTCATATTTATCTACCTTTTAAACCTTCTCTGGACTTCCACAAATAATTCAAGACCAAAATCAGCCAAATCGGTTCAGCCGTTCTCGAGTTTTAGAGAGACTAACGAACAGCAATTTATTTTTATATATAGAGATTGTAATGAAAGCTTCTTTAACATAGTTGTGATTTGAAACTGGATGAAACGAAATGGCGACACTAAAAAGAGACAAACATATGTCGGAATAGTTTATCTGTGTTTATCTATTTTTATTCTGACTATTTCAAATGTTTTTTTTTATTGCCCTTGTAGGCAGACGAGCATACGGCCCACCAGATGGTGAGTGGTTACCGTCGCCCATGGACTTCAGCAATTCCAGGGGTAGAGCCAAGCCGCTGCCTACCGCTAAATGTGTAACTATTATGTCAATGCTGAGCAGTGAGTTTTCAAGAAAAATCAGATGTTAGATATTGCGCAAAATATATAAAATTCCTTCTGAAACACTTAAGGAAGTATTATTTCTATCTACTACGCCATTACACGCATAATCACTACGTAGTTTAAAACAAAGTCGCTTTCTCTGTCCCTACCTCTGTCCCTATGTATGCTTAAATCTTTATAACTACGCAACGGATTTTGATGCGGTTTTTTTTAATAGATAGAGTGATTCAAGAGGAAGGTTTATATGTATAATTCTTCCTATTCGTACACTCTTGACAGAGTGGTCGTGGTCATGCATCAGTCGGATACGACCTGCTCGTGACTCTCGTGGGAAATTAGTGCAGTGGTTTCCCGTTGCCTTCTGCACCAGCATTTTAGGGGGTATTTGATCCGCAAGGTTTCTGACGCCTCTTCCGTACAGGTTGTCCTGACGGGTGTGTATGGTTATACCGCCATTGCTCGGTCGCCATTGCCCCGTTCGTTCTCTAGCAGGGAGCACCACGGCAACCTGTTGGTCGCCGCCGCCATCCGGCGCGTGCAGGTGGGGTTGACAATAGGGCCGGTGAAGGTAGCATTCCGACCTCCCCTTACTCCCCTATATGTATAATAACATCCATTAAATAGTGTGGAGAAATCAATAATAAATTACAGTTTCCGAAGCGAAGCGAGGGCGGGTCGCTAGTGTGTATATAATTCAGTGAGAGCATGAAATAGAACATTTCTTAAGGTCTTACTGCTGCTACATGTGAAATACAATGTATTTTTCTATTTTTTTGCAATGTTAAACTTCGATTTGTTTTTAATTTTTTTTTATTGCTTATATGGGTGGACGAGCTCACAGCCCACCTGGTGTTAAGTGGTTACTGGAGCCCATAGACATCCACAACGTAAATGCGCCACCCACCTTGAGATACAAGTTCTAAGGTCTCAAGTATAGTTACAACGGCTGCCCCACCCTTCAAACCGAAACGCATTACTGCTTCACGGCAGAAATAGGCAGGGTGGTGGTACCCACCCGCGCGGACTCACAAGAGGTCCTACCACCAGTAAAACAAGTCAAGTTGGTTTTGCTTCGACTAAAAATTCCGAAGACTGCATTACAAGAGCGACGAATTGAAACGAGTTTTATTTAAAAAAAATCAAGCACAATTATCTAAAAAAAATGTGATCTAAGATAAATGAGGCCTATAAAATCATGCTCTTGCTAGGGCCAGTGTTAGCAACACTCCCGGCTTAAGAATCTGAAATAACTTTGTTCGTATAGCAACGATTCTCTTTTCTTTATTTTAAAACAGATTTATAAAGAATGAGAATATTACTAATAATCTGAATTTTAAATGATAAAACTTCGTTTATTAGTACTTAATACAGAGTAAACATAACTTTTTTGAACTGTATTTGTTAGAGTTTTAGCTGCATTTGTTATAACATGAAAACACTAAAGCATGTTCAACTAATTAAACAAGATAGAGCCATTGTTAATACATTTTACGACATTAAGGCGTTTAGCTGCCTTTGATTTTATAGGCCTAAATGACCTCGTAATACTAAGTGTACGTGAGTTTATCAGTATAAATAATACTATAAATACGAACAAATAACATTAAATAGTAGTGGTACTAATTTCGCCTATTTCTGCATTAATAACAGTTATTTAACTAGAGCTTTTAATTAAACGGTTTTATATTATAAATTCTCTTTTTGGAACGAAGTTCCTTACGGCAGGCTTGGAGGGGATAGGGATTTTGCTGCGCGACCGAACTGAAAAAAATGTGATAGTAAAACCGTAAGAAAAAGTCCGTGGAATAAAACCGTTAAATGAGACGAGCGCAGGTGCGACAGTCGTATACACAAGCGAGTAGTGTATAATACCTTTCGCTTTCTCCTTCTTTCTTTTCGTTCTCTCATCCCTTCTCTCTCTATTACCACTCCACCCCGCCAATGCATAGTATATACTCATGAATTCATGGACAAGCACGTGGCGAATACTCACATTATAGATACATTTTACTCGTGAATAGCCACGTTTATTTTTTGCAAATTGTGTCGATTCTACATTAGCCGAAGGAACTTCGTTCCTACCTGGTGTTCCACGACACCACATTTTTTTTTTTTGATATCGCCATCTTGTTGTGTCTTTAAAGCGGTTAGTTGCCCTCAATTAAGAAAAATAGTATTCTTTTTCGCCAATAGATGTCGGGAAGAATTGATTATTGAAAACACGAATAAAACAACATTTTTTGAAAATAGATCGTAGCTAGATCGATTTATCGCCCCCGAAATCCCCTGTATACTAAATTTTATGAAAATCGTTGGAGCCGTTTCCGAGATTCAGTTTATATACATATATATTAATATACAAGAATTGCTCGTTTAAAGGTATAAGATTCCGAAACGAAAAGCGAAACTCGTCGCGGGCACTAAGATATTTTTTAATATTATACAGCTATTATTTAAAAAAAAAATGATTAAGAAAGTATCTAATTTTCCTCTTGCAACACCATTAAAGGAAGCGGAAATGAACGCCCGAAGGCGTCCGTGTGATCGCGGTAAAGTCGGACCGTCGCTAATGTACCCGGGAAACGGATTATTATGATTTATACCCCTTCGCTTGATATCTGTTATCGATATTCGTGGTTTTCGCACGATCCTCTACGAATTTAAATAAAATATCGATTCGACCCAGTCTTTTTTCGACCAAGCGTTTCTGAAAATTAGCTCATTTAATGACCTGAGGAGTTTAAGTATTCTATCTTATCTTATCTTAAGTATTATATCTTTTGATGTATAATTTTTTTCTTTTTCTTTTTTGCTTAGATGGGTGGATTAGCTCACAGCGCACCTGTTTGTTAAGTGATTACTGGAGCCCATAGACATCTACAATGTAAATGCGCCTGTAAAGTAGCTTCCTTAAATTAAAAATATATATCTATATTTTAAAATTATATTAAACTCATTAAATAGGCAGGCTTATTTGTGCAATAGGCGGTCTCATCTTTCAAAGCGATTTATTACAGACAACCAGACTACTAGTTAATAACAAGACAGTAATGGTAGTTCGTTATGGAGTACCGTAAGCCCTTACGAGTGGATACCAACATGCTTTATAGTTTTGCTGCGAAGTTTTTGGCTTGAAGAACGGTATAGCCACTTTGACATTTTCAAGGTGATTGATGACATTCGCTTTATTATATTTACGGCTTTAGTAGCCATATTACATCAGACGAATCCTACGATCACCCATCTAGGCATTAAAAAGTAAAATAAATAAATAAAGATGTGTGGTGTTTGGGACACCGGATAGGAACGAAGTTCCTTATTATAAAAATATTAATTTTAAGTTCTATTCAAGGTATAAAGAAAATAAAACTGGAGGTTTCGCAACAACCCACGGTCATTCGGTAGCGTGCGAACTTATTGTGGTACACTTCATTTACGGTTGTTTGCATAAGAGTTAGTGTATTGCGCAAACGAACGCTCTGAGATCGTGGTCAATGAATGATAAAAAAATATGTTATTTTTTGTACGTTATTACAAAGTTAAGTCGTAAACTGCATTACTGCAACTGCATAATAAAAATCTTACGTTACGGACGTTTTTTTCCGGTTAGGGTACCCATTCATCATCGTATATCTCCGCATCGTCCCATAAGGAACTTCGTTCCAAAAAACCTATCAATTTATTCTACGGAAGATAAGGGAATTTCTCTTTAATACGAAAATAAATTCTTAGGCGTCGGATAAAGGACGTGTGTAGGTCGATGTTCACCTATAACTAATGCTCTGAATTCTTCACGTTCGCGGTTTGGCATTTAAGGTCTCTTCAGCGTATACAGTGCTCGCTTCGGGCATATCAATATTGCAATAATTATTACGTTAAAATACCTCTTGAAAAATGAATATTTCAAAAAAAGAAACTAATATTTAAAAAAGAAAAAAAGACATGCCCGCTGAGTTTCTTGCCAGTTCTTTTCAGGACGGAGGCTAGTTTTTGTGAATTGGCGGTAGTTGTTTTTGACGTTCAACAAGTATGTATGTACTTCACTGAAGATGTACTTTCATTTACGTTGAATAAAAAAATTTGACTTAGAAAAATTTTTGACTTTGACTTTGTCTTTGACTTTAAATCATAGACCTATTATATACTTCAGTGCTTTAAATACATTCATTTCGTAGGTATCAATAACTGACGCCAGCGAAATAAATGATTCAATTTTTTATTCTCGTCCGGAGTATACGTTCTTAGCTTATTACTAAGAATGATTTTTGTTACGATCCAGGGGCTACAGCATCGATGGTGTCGCTAATGGTGACGTTAATGAAATCAGCATTGATCACATAGGAAATTATTATTTTAAGAATTTTGTTCGGGTATTGTATAATCAAACCTCCCGCCTATCCAGTCGTGCCTCTCGTGTCTGAGGGTCGTGACCACCTCCACCCCAGTCTCCGGCTACACGGAGGAAACCGTGGACGGGGGAATAAAGAGTGGTGCGGCTCAGATCAACAAACTAGGCTTACTCCCCCGCGTACTTCTTCAATTTGTCAGTAATCATCAGTTTTTCAAAATTGTCTCCGTCTTTCCTTTTTTTCTTTTCCCTACCTGCGCTAATAGCTTTAAGAGGCTATATCAGCGTTACCCTAGCGTGTAGGTGAGCTCTTGGGGCTCAAACCGTGTTGCTGACATTGGCCTTAGCAAGATCAGTGCTTCACAGAACCTACCACCGGATCGGAAACGCGACCCACTGAGAAGGTCCGGCGTGAAACTCAATGGTCTCGTCTTTCCAAACAACGTGTCTAAAGTACTCCAGGATTCGCATGAAGCAGATACTATAAAGCCTTGTTTTAATTTTTAACGTCTTGAGTGTAGCTAGCTGCCTTGTTATTAAAATTAATATTTGAACCGAATTCCTATGCGAGAAAGCTAGTTCCTAAATGGAACGTAATAATTACGCGCAATATTCAAGTTTAATATTTGAAGCACTCCGGGGCTTTGTTTTATCGTTCAAGCAAAGTAACTTAATAAACTTACCTCGTTCATGCGTTGTCTATTCCTTTACGAAAATATTTATAGGGCTTCAAATGTTTAGACCCTTATTGTTTTATTTAAAACTAGCCGTACTCGCCCATTTTGCTGGGCTTTTAAAATTAACATGATTCTTTCCAGAGTCCAACATTAGCCTACCCATTAAGCACATGTATTTTTTACATGGATACCAAGTTTCAAGTCAATCGGATGCATGGTTCAGTAGATATAACGGAACATCCGTAAAAACCACTGTAGATTTATATATTAGTATAGATTAAATATCTTCATTATAGTATCGAAATCGTTTCGGATATTCAGCACCGCTTGCTCCTACTGCAACTTTTATTGCTATATGATACCAATTGCTTTTTTCGGATAAGAGGCCGAATTTCATAAGAAGTGTCCGCGGCTATGGGGTACTTGGGGTGTGTAGGACTAAGGATGTTTTTAGGGCCCTATTCACCAAACGAATGCCCTCGCACTCTCTCACCTGACATCCGATCTTCTTTTTTTTTATTGCTTAGATGGGTGGACGAGCTCACAGCCCACCTGGTGTTAAGTGGTTACTGGAGCCCATAGACATCTACAACGTAAATGCGCCACCCGCATTGAGACATAAGTTCTAAAGTCTCAAGTATAGTTACAACGGCTGCCCCACCCTTAAAACCGAAACGCATTACTGCTTCACGGCAGAAATAGGCAGGGTCGTGGTACCTAACCGCGTGGACTCACAAGAGGTACTACCGCCAGTAGCAGATCTCCGCCCGGGGTCAGAACCCGATCAGAGTATAGGGGTTCCCGCGGTCAACACTACAATCAGAGTCATGGGGCCACCCCTAGGACGTCGACTGTCGTAGGGCGGGCGTCCTACGATGCCTGAACCCACGCTATTTGACATTTGTCGGGCGCCGTTCAAATGCCATAATGTGCGATGTAAAAAAATTATCGTCATGTACCGTATTAACGAGTGGCAGAGTCGCTTTTTGGATGGATCTTGTAAAAACAAAAAGCTTTTATTATTTATTTGCTTTCATGATTAGGTTTCATTTCTAATTTATTACGATAACTCAAGTTTTTTTTTTTCTGTAGTAAATAAAAAGTTTATAGGTAATAACGTTCTAGGGCTTACGTCTTGTGGTAATTTTTACTTGGAATAAACTTTTTCATTTTGAAGCCGCGTGGAATGATTCAATTGTGTTTGCTCTAATAGGTACGTTCTGGGATGCCCTTGACATTTTTTTAATGAATATCAAAAAAGCCGTCTAGTATTTCGGCCTATTGTAAGCGGTTTTGTTTTTTACTTTATTAATTGCTTAAATAAGTAAGTGAGCTCACGGCCCTCCTGGTTTTAAGTGAATACGGGAGCTCATAAACTTAAACAACATAAATCCCGTCACTCATCTTGAGATAAGACTTCTAAGGTCACTGTATTTACAATACAACAGCTGCCCCACCCTTCGAACCGAAACGCATTACTGCTTCACGGTAGAAATGAGCAGGGTGGTGGTACCTGCCCTATTACAAAATTTAACTTATTTCTGCATTAAGGCAATCAGTTTGCATTACAATTTAGTTGTTATTCTAATGTGTACTTCTAACTGTATTTAGTTAAAAAAGTGGCTACACTAACGTTATGTTACAGGATTGAGTAGCTAGCCAATTAATACAATAGAGGCAGTAACGCGTCTGTCTAGAAAAAAAAAACACGTGTGGCACTTGGGGACTGTCACGTTAAAGCTATTGCATAGCATTTTTTATCAACTTATGCAATTATAATTAGACAATAATAATTTAATATTAAAACAATAATAAAATAAGAACACGCTATATTTATAAACATTAACTAAAGCAAAACATTAACTGTCTCCTTCACACTCATAAGCTAGACCGCGCGAGAGAGAGATGGGCAGACTTTTCATGATGCGCATGCAGTGCGACGTCACGCCGCGCGCTTATGCACAAACACTACATAAGCGCAACGTGTGAATGTGTTGAACGCGAGCTAAATGGTAGGCGGAGAGGTGTTAGGTTGTTTTCGTTACGGAATTTCTTGATTCGGTCGCCGCGCTCAAAGCCCGCGATAAAATCTATGCAATAGCTTAAAACGCGTTAGCTTATTGATGCTTTCGCTCCGAAATCGGAATTATTCAGCCGCTTCTGTGAGTAAAACGATCTCTGGATTAATTACCCAAGTCATTGACTTGCGCGTCGATGCGCGAAGAATGCTCGTTGCGGTCGTGTGTGCGTTAAACGAGGGTAGATTATCATCGTAAAATCCAATTGCGTAGGCGTTAATAAATTTAAGTGAGTAACTTTGTGTGTCGACGCGGCAATAACATCACGCGCTCCCCGTGGATGTTGTAAGCCAAGGTATTCACCGTAGAATAGGCATCAGTGTGCTTAGTGCGAGTTTTTTAACGTTCTCGATAGCGTAAAAGTTAGCTCATATTTGTATGGAATGGGGTCGTTTGCGTGCGTTTGCCGCTAGAACTTTTACGATATCATGAACGTTCAGAAACTCGCACTGAGCACCGTGGCTGCCAAGGGCGCCGAGCCAGGCAGCAGCTACCGAAAAAGGCTTCGAGAAGGAGCCGCTATGGTTAAGACGAGGCTGATCCCCACTATGTCTAAGCTGTATAACTTGGTGGCGAGCCGGGAAGGGGATAAAAAAGGTCTCGTCGCGCAGCTTGACCCCAGGGAGAGTAACATCCCGGGGGACTCCCCGGCCTTACGGGGAGGGACCCCCCTGCCGCCAATGCCTGCGCTGACACGCTCTGGGCCCCTCGCAGAGGCGATGGACACCGACGTGCCCTCGCGGGCCGCGAAGAGTGTGCCGGCACCCATGCCAGTGCCCACCCCTGTGGCCTCTATTCCTCGAGCACCTACGTCTGCGCTTTCTCGCCCCCCGCGGAGGGTTGAGTTAAGGCCTGCGCTGCCTCCCCGGATATCGGCCGCCCCTGCATCCGTGCAGAGAGGAGTGCAACGGCCTGCGCCAGCACAAACGGAGGACATCCGTTCGCCACTGGCGAGGATGGTGGACGAGTGGCCGGCACTGCCGCGGCCCAGATCTACAGAGCCGTCTCTTTCGGCCCCGCATGCCGTGGGGCCACAGAGTCCACACTACGTGGCTGCTGGTATGCAGGAGGTGAACAATTCCCTCCCAAGCAAAGAGGAAATGGTGGCCTGCATTTCACGGGCGGTGGCAGTAGAGGTCGGAAAGCACTTTGCCAGCCTTGAGGAGATGCTCCGCTCCTCGGTTGATTCTGGAGTCTGCGTCCTGGCGCCAAAAGCCGCAGCCGCCCCGCGCGACCAATCCACTCGGCCGACCTCTGCCTTTACCCCCTCCGCGAGGGTGGTACAGCGTGGAGGCCGAAACCAGAACAGTAGGGCTGCGGGTGCTCCGCGATCCCAACCACAGTCTCGTGCCCTTCCTCCTCCTCCGTCAAACATGGACGAGGGCTGGACGGAAGTGGTGAAGAAGGGAAATAGAGTAAAGGGACAGACAGCAACTATGGCAGCTCCCCGAAGGGGTCGAGCGCCGATCAACGCAACTCAAAATACAGCGCTGGTGGCCATGGCTGCTCCTCGCGAGGGTAGAGCACCGGCCGCCAGCAAGAAGAAAAGAGAAAGGAAGAAGCCGCGCGCAGCGCGGTCGGCTGCCGTCGTAGTGACGCTGCTGCCGGCCGCCGCCGAAAAGGGCCTCACCTATGATGAGGTGATGGCCCGGGTGCGCGCGGCCGTAAATTTGGAAGAAATCGGGGCGGAGGAGGGTCTGCGCTTCCGGCATACCGCCAATGGGGCGAAGCTGCTGGAGTGTCCCGGTGCCAATAGTTCTGGCATCGCAGACAAACTAGTAGCGACGCTCCGCCTGGCACTGCCGGAGGAAGACGTGCGCGTGCACAGGCCGGTGAGGATGGCTGAGATTAGGATCACCGGCCTGGACGATTGCGCCACCAGGGAGGAGGTGGCAGCTGCGATAGCCGCCCAAGGTGGATGTGCCCCGGAGAGCGTGACCGTGGGTGAACTCCGCTCAGTGTACTCCGGGGCCAGGTCGGCGTGGGCGCGCTGCCCTGTGGAGGCGGCCACCTTCTTAGCCACTCCTCCGCGGGAAGATCGACGGGGGATCCGGGGAGACTGCGCGTGGGCTGGATAGCGGCCCACGTGCGTCTCCAAGAACCGCGTGCCTGGCGATGCCTTCGGTGCTTTAGTACCGGACACGGCCTCGCCAGGTGCACCAGCTCGGTTGACCGCAGTGGTCTGTGTTTCCGCTGCGGCCAGCCAGGCCATAAAGCGGCTTCCTGCACGGCCGCCCCGCACTGCGCTCTGTGCGCTGCGGCCGGGCGCAGGGCAAACCACCGGGCGGGAGGCAAGGCGTGTTTCCCGTCCGGTGATAACACCGAACGAAACCGGCGCCGGAAATCAAAGCGCCGGCAAAAGAGAAGGTTGGCCAGAGGAGCACTGGCCAACGTTGTAATCCCCGTTGCGGCACCGGTGCCGGAGAGCGGGGGCAGCGGTGAAGGGGAGGGGGCGATGGATGTGGTCCAACAGTAATGGACCGCACCTATCGCTTCCTCCAAGGAAACCTGAACCACTCCGCCAGAGCTCAGGACATGCTGTCTCAGAGCATGGCGGAGTGGTCCATAGATGTGGCTGTGGTCGCCGAGCCGTATTTCGTTCCCCCAGCAAATGATTGCTGGTTTGGGGACGACGGCGGCCTGGCGGCCATAGTCATAAGAAGAGACGCGGCGATCCCCCCCCTGGCCATGGTGATGGTGACCAGGGGTCGAGGGTTCGTCGCGGTGCAGCTGGAAGGGACCGTCGTGATCGGGGCGTACTTCTCTCCGAACAGGCCTACCGTCGAGTTCGGACATTTCCTGGACGGGATCGGGGCGATTGCTCGCCGCCTCGCTCCCCGTCCAGTGATTCTTGCGGGGGATCTTAATGCGAAATCTGTCGCATGGACGCTCGTGGTAGGCTACTGGAGAGGTGGGCGAACGCGGCCGGCCTCTGTTTATTGAATAGAGGTACGGTTGTGACGTGCGTGCGGTGGCAGGGCGAGTCTATTGTGGACGTTACGTTTGCGAGCCCGGCCATCGCGCGCCGTATCCGCGACTGGAGGGTTTTGGAGGGGGCGGAGACACTGTCAGATCACCGATATATTCGGTTCGATCTCTCCGCCCGCTCCACAGTCGCAGACGCCCGCGGGGGCCATCCCCGTGACGCGTCTCGATCATTCCCTAGGTGGGCATTGAAGCGCCTGAATAAGGAGCTCCTGATGGAAGCCTCTACAGTGGCGGCGTGGGCGCCCATGCGTCCACACCCGGTCGAGGTCGAGGGCGAGGCGGGGTGGTTCCGGGACACGATGCGTCGCATCTGTGATGTGTCGATGCCCCGGATCGGCCCTCGACCTCCCAATCGCCAGGCGTACTGGTGGTCGCCTGAAATCGCGCAACTCCGCGTGGAGTGCGTTCGGGCGAGGCGCGAGTGCGCCAGGCCGTAACGATCCGGTTGCGTTCGCGGCAGTGGAGGCTCGGCTGCACGGCGCATTTCGCGTCGCGCAGAGAGCGCTGCAGCTGGCCATCAGAAGAGCCAAGGACCGACACATGGAGGGTCTCTTGGAGACGCTGAATGAGGATCCGTGGGGGCGGCCCTATCATATGGTGCGCAATAAAATGCGCCCATGGGCCCCCCCGATCACGGAGCGTCTCCAGCCTCAGCAGCTGCGGGACATCGTCTCGGCGCTGTTCCCGCAGGAGCGGGAGGGATTTGTCGCTCCCGCTATGGACGCGCCGCCGGAATACGACGGTGAAGTCCCTGCTGAGGTGCCCCATATAACGGGGGCGGAGCTCCGTGTGGCCGTGCGCAAAATGTGCGCGAAGGACACTGCACCCAGCCCGGACGGCGTCCATGGCCGGGTTTGGGCCTTGGCTCTTGGTGCCCTAGGGGACCGACTCTTGAGGCTTTACAACTCTTGCCTCGAGTCGGGACGGTTTCCTTCATCGTGGAGGACGGGCAGACTCGTGCTGTTGAGAAAGGAGGGGCGCCCGGCGGATACTGCCGCCGGGTACCGTCCCATCGTGTTGCTGGATGAGGTGGGCAAGCTGCTGGAACGTATTCTGGCGGCCCGCATCATCCAGCATCTGGTCGGGGTGGGACCCGATCTGTCGGCGGAACAGTATGGCTTCCGAGAGGGCCGCTCAACGGTGGACGCGATCCTTCGCGTGCGGGCCCTCTCGGAGGAGGCCATCTCCAGGGGCGGGGTGGCTTTGGCGGTGTCACTCGATATCGCCAATGCATTTAACACCCTGCCCTGGTCCGTGATAGGGGCGGCGCTAGAAAGACACGGAGTGCCCCCCTACCTTCGCCGGCTGGTGGGTTCCTACTTGGAAGACAGATCGGTCACATGTACCGGACACGGTAGGATCGTGCACTGGTTCCCGGTCGTGCGCGGTGTTCCACAGGGGTCGGTGCTCGGCCCTCTTTTGTGGAATATCGGGTATGACTGGGTGCTGAGGGGTGCCCTCCTCCCGGGCCTGAGCGTAATCTGTTACGCAGACGACACGTTGGTCGTGGCCCGGGGAGGGAGTTTTGCTGAGTCTGCCTGTCTTGCCACCGCTGGGGTGGCGCATGTCGTCGGCAAAATCAGGAGATTGGGCCTCGACGTGGCGCTCAGTAAATCCGAGGCCATGTGGTTTCACAGGCCCCGGAGAGTGCCACCTGTCGATGCCCATATCGTGGTTGGAGGCGTCCGTATCGGGGTCGGGGTGCAGCTGAAGTATCTCGGCCTCATTCTGGACAGTCGTTGGACCTTCCGTGCTCACTTTCAGAACCTGGTCCCTCGTTTGTTGGGGGTGGCCGGCGCGTTAAGCCGGCTTCTGCCCAACATCGGGGGGCCTGACCAGGTGACGCGCCGTCTCTATGCAGGAGTGGTGCGATCAATGGCCCTATACGGGGCGCCCGTGTGGGGCCAGTCCCTGGCCGTGGGGGTGGCGAGGCTGCTGCAAAAGCCGCAACGCACCATCGCGGTCAGGGTCATTCGTGGTTATCGCACCATCTCCTTCGAGGCGGCGTGTGTACTGGCTGGGACGCCGCCTTGGGTTCTGGAAGCGGAGGCGCTCGCCGCTGACTATCAGTGGCGGGCTGACCTTCGTGCCCGGGGCGTGGCGCGTCCCAGCCCCAGTGTGGTCAGAGCGCGGAGGGCCCAATCTCGGCGGTCCGTGCTGGAATCATGGTCCAGGCGGCTGGCCGATCCTTCGGCTGGTCGTAGGACCGTCGAGGCGATTCGCCCAGTCCTTGTGGATTGGGTGAATCGTGACAGAGGACGCCTCACTTTCCGGCTCACGCAGGTTCTCACTGGGCATGGTTGCTTCGGTGAGTTCCTGCACCGGATCAGAGCCGAGCCGACGGCAGAGTGCCACCATTGTGATTGCGACTTGGACACGGCAGAGCATACGCTCGTCGCCTGCCCCGCATGGGAGGGGTGGCGCCGTGTCCTCGTCGCAAAAATAGGAAACGACTTGTCGTTGCCGAGTGTTGTGGCATCGATGCTCGGCGACGACGAGTCGTGGAAGGCGATGCTCGACTTCTGCGAGTGCACCATCTCGCAGAAGGAGGCGGCGGGGCGCGTTAGAGACGAGCGTCAACCCCGCCGCCGTCGAGCGGGGGCCAGGGAGGCGGATATCGCCCAAGCCCTGGCCCTCTAAGTGTTTCGGGTCCCCCTCATATGTCGGTCTGGGGACCGGCGAGGGGGACCTAAGAAGACGTCGTGCAAGCTGCTCTGCACGCGTTTTACGCAAGAGCATCCGGGTGATGGAAGGCCGGCTATCCTCGACCCACGCTGGTTCTGACCCAGCGGGGTATTCCGTAGGATAGCTCACTCTAACCGGCGCCATCTAGGCGGGCTCCGGATAGCCTGCCGACCGAGAGGGCTGGTGGTCGTGGCGCCGACGACCGCCAGTCCGGCGTCCCGAGGGGGAGGGTGATGGGAGAGATGTGCTCCGCACTAAACACTTCACTTTCCCCCCTTTGCCTTTTCATGAGTTCTGTCTCATGTGAGGTTTGGACGTTGGTTGTTGAGTGACAGGAGGTTTTAGTCGGTTCGACTCCGACATGCTCCGCCCGCCGTCCCCAGTGGAGGGCGGAAGTCCGGCGAGACCAAAATAAAAAAAAAAGTTTTTTTTATTGCTTTGATGGGTGGACGATCTCACACCACCACCTGGTTGTTACTGGTTACTGGACCCCATAAGTAGGTAAGTACCAATTTTTCTACTGATATACCTTTGTGGATAACACATGTTCACGGTTGACTTCCAAGATGAAGGGAAAATGCCGTAGAATAAAAATGAAATACGCATAAATTCAAATTTGCGTAATCACCACTGATGGGGCGTCCTATGAGCCCGCACGATTCGGTAGCACCACTTTGCCTATATCTGCCTCAAAACTTACTACTGAGTAATACGTTCCGGTTTGAAGAGTGGGGAAGCCGTTGTACTTATAGAACTAAAGCTGAAAGCTCATGTCTCAAAGTGGCGGCGTTCACGATTTCCTTGGATTCCGACTTCATTTAAGCAATAAACTACTGCGATTATGTGTTCCGGCTTTTAAAGCAGGGCAACCGTTATACAATAAACCTAAGAGCTTGTTCAGAAGGAGCGAATTCGCCTCGATTCTCTTGTGCGTATCGCGCGCGACCGTTTCGCCCAGAAAGAGCGTACCTACATGCGAGCATTTGGGGATGTTTGATACATTTGATACGTGCACTCGCTCTGGACTTCGCGTGCATAGATTATACACTTTTCGCGCGTTAACTGGGCGCAAAAAGGCGTCCCTAGTATCTCGAATCGCGCGCATTTCTGTCTGGCGTTTTTTTTTCCTGCCTATGCTGATAGCCTTGAGAGGCTATTTCAGCTTCACCCTGACGTCTGTAGGTGAACTCACGGGGCTCAAACTGGAGTGTTGCTAACACTGACCCTAGCAAGAGCAGTGCTTCGCAGACTCTACCACCGGATCGAAAACGCGACCCACTGAGAAGATCCGGTGAAAAACTCAGTGGGCTGTGTCTATGGGTTAATTCGCTCGTCGAGCCCTTCGTCGCAAGCGACAGGTTCGACGAGGACGGTGACCGGTGCGTGTAATGCCTAAAAGCACCTTTAATGGATCAGGAGGATCCGTGATGACGTGCTTTGGGCGACGGTAACGATAAGAGGGTTCTCATCTCGTGCCGTCTTCTCGAAGTGGCGCAGCGATGCCGACTGTATATATTTACTGACGGGGTCGAGCTCCAGGTCATCGTGGAGATCCACGTTCCTCTGGAAACATGGTGCCCCGACGGCTATCCTGCAGAATTGGGACCCGTCGCTTGCGACGAAGAGCTCGACGAGCGAATTAACCCACAGACACAGCCCACTGAGTTTCTCGCCGGATCTTCTCAGTGGGTCGCGTTTCCGATCCGGTGGTAGATTCTACGAAGCACTGCTCTTGCTAGGGTCAGTGCTAGCAACTCTCCGGTTTGAGCCCCGTGAGCTCACCTACACACGCTAGGGTAAGCTGACATAGCCTCTCAAGGCAATCAGCATAGGTAGGGAAAAAAAAAGACTTATGAAACTCACAATTAATAACAATAATAAGAATAAACATAAGAAATTATTTTATTGTTAATTAATAAATATTGCGACCATTAATCGAAATAATAACCATCCTATGGCCTAAGTTGGAACAAAACACATATTTAAAAAAAAAAAAGTTAAAATTGGTTCAGTGGCTTATGTGTCCACCACGGACAAACAACGTGACACGTAATTTATATATATTAAAAGATATACCATAAATATACATATGTTTTTTTTATTTTTTTTTTATTGCTTAGATGGGTGGACGAGCTCACAGCCCACCTGATATTAAGTGGTTACTGGAGCCCATAGACATCTACATATGTGAGTTTAATCTAACCAAACATAGTCAAGTCTTGAGCTCATTAACTTTAGCTCATTATAGAACACTTTTTTTCTTGTTTATTTTTTTATTTTTTTATTGGTTATCGATGAATATGTAAGCTTGAGGGTAGACATTATCTTGTTGAACACCAAGTAAAACGAAGTCACCTTTGGTTTCTGATTTAATCAACAATATGTTAACTTGACAATTCACTTTAACACTTGTCCAACTTTAACCAGTACGTACAACAGTCACTGAATCACACAACGTAACAACGATATAGTAAGTGCACCGGGCAAACGCAGTCGAACGAATGTTCATTTCATTTTTTTTTTTTTTTATCCTACCTAAGCTGAGAGCCTTGAGAGGCTATGTCAGCGTAACCCTAACTTTTGTAGGTGAGCTCACGGGGCTCAAACCTGATGACGTTGCTAACACGAACCCTAGCAAGAGCCGTGCTTCGCAGAATCTACCACCGGATCGGAAACGCGACCCACTGAGAAGATCCGGCGAGAAACTCAGTGGGCTGTTCATTTCAAGGCACGTTCCGCCTTTTTATACTAGCCGGCGCAGCTGGCTTATGAGTCACTTCTGTTGCAGCTGTTGTTTACGAGTGGAACGACACGGCCGGCGCGCCTGGCTTGTGTGAGTCACTCCTATTGCACGTGCTATATAACATAAATATCGTTAACGCCGTCACGGCCATACTGACGTGCGCTCGTCCTCGTGCGCGCACTCTTATGGTATGTCTGTGAACAACAAACGTGTTCGTTCATCCTGACATTAACGGATGCAACTTAAAACGTGGTCTATGATATTAACAATCTAGTACGGTTCGGTTCGCATAATTCTTCAGAAAATCCTATACTGGCTATAAATACTGACTGCTTATATACCTGGGTCAGTTCACTTAAAACTCTTCAGGTATGTAAGTATGTCCCTTTTAACCTTCGATCAATAATACTATTATTGATCGAAGCTTTTAACTTTATCTCTTCAGTTTTTCGAATTGGACCGAATAATGCTAGACCGGATCGCAATCCCTGTAGCTAATTGTTGTGGCTAGTCCGGATGAAAATCCCTATAGCCAAGCCATTGGACCGGACAGACCCTTCAATGACTTCACACTTTTTTTAAGTCGTTGGACCGGATACACCCTTCAACGACCTACATTTTTTTTCTCTTTTTTTTATATTTTTTTTTGCTAGTCCGGATTAACATCCCTTTAGCCAAGTCATTGGACCGGATACACCCTTCAATGACTTACAATTCTTTTTTTTCTTTTTTCTTTCATTTTTTTTTTTTTTTTTTTCATTTTTTTCTCTCTTTTTTTTTCACTCTGCGTGTACGGTAGCATTTGTTGAAACATTTCTTAGACTAGAACATTTATACGGACTTTCTTCAGAAATAGTGCGAGACCGACCATCGTTTTCTACATTTCCAACACCTGCACCCGAGGTGCCTGACCTAACAGACATTGTATCACCACCCACAGATATAGTATCGCTATTTGCGGATAAAAATGTCGCTTCTATTGTCAGTGATAGAGTCGTCATCATTAAGATCAGTTTCATGAACAAGATTAATTAACCCATCTGTGTACGCCGTCACGTCATCGTCACTATAATTTTCAGAAATTTCTAGTAGGCCTGACGGACCTCGAGGTATTTCACGTAAGTTTTCATGGGGAAATTTGTACACTCTATTAGAACTATTTACATGTCTCAATTTATACCTATCGTTTTCCAAAACTGCAGTAATGTTGAAGGGACCTTTACATTTTCGGTCAACTTACGAAAACAAAATCCCCAGCGGAAAAGAGGTTGACTTTAGCTTTGCCTCGACTAAACCAAGCTTCTGTTTGTGCCCTTTTTTTTATGTTTTCGCCGGTCTTCGACCGTGCTAAATCAAGATCTAATCTAGAGGGATTATCACTCTGTTGAAACTTTAAGATATTTCAAGTGAACTACCCTGAACGGCAAACGTCTATTCTATTGGAGTAAACCCTGTTACTCGACAACGTGCACTATTAAGGGCGAGTTGAATATCCCCTAAGTGCTCTTACCATCATGATTGGTCTAAGTTACTTTCAGATCAAAGAGTGACTTGTTCATGAAACCGCTTACCATTGAATAAATTACTATGACTTTGTTTTATAAGACTACATTCTGACCCTGAATGGAACATAAAGGGGAAGCCAAAACCACTTATCTGTAACACACTGAAGCTCTGGAACACACGTTGACGTCTCTGGTTGCACCTGCCACAGCACCTTGAGCAGTGTCGTTTTTCTTCTTGTAGCGCATGGAACACCCAGAAGCTACATGACTCGCATCACCGCACACATAACAGCTGACTTGCAGGCGAGAGCCGGGCGCCCACGGATGAGGAGGTTGTTCAGGTTTTGCTGGAATATCGAAAAAAGTTTGAGAGCAGTATCTGTCGCAACACCCTTCGGCACGATGCCCAGGTTTTCCGCAGAAATTGCAGCTTCCACGGAAAAAAACTTCGAGAGCGTTTTGGTTCTTTATCAGGATCTTCGTTTTTTCTTTTGAGGGTAAAGCCACGTAATGTGTGAAATAGACGATTTTTTGTGGTAATAACGACAGAGTTCAATTCCCGACGGATTCTTTCATCACACTGCGACAGTATTGATATAACAAATCCGGTGGCTATTTGTTCTGGCACATTAGCGTCGGGAATCTTCTTTATAAGTTGCCATAGCCGGATACCGGCTTCAGCTGGTCCCTTTTTGCTTTCCATTTCAAATTTAATAACCAGGTCGAAGTGGTCTTGCATCATTAGATAATTTTGTCAGCATCTCTTTAATAGTAGGCCAGGATATCTTACCAGGCTGTATTTTTGCGAGGTAAGTAGCAGCTCGAGCCTTAAGCGAACGTGTGAGAGTCAAAATTAAATCGACACCATCCAATACTTCAACTACTTTAAACGGCCCTTTAAACTTCGTATCTAATTTCGTTTGATTATGCTCTTCGTATTAATGTGTGGACGAGCTCACAGCCCACCTTGTGTTAAGTGGTTACCATAGACATCCACAGCGTAAACGCACCACGCACCTTGAGATAGAAGTTCTAAGGTCTCAGTATAGTTACAACCGCTGCCCCACCCTTCAAACCGAAATACACCACTGCTTCACGGCAGAAATAGGCAGGGTGATGGTACCCGTGCGGTCGATGGCACTATACGGAGCACCCGTCTGGTGCCACGTCCTTACCCACGAGAACGTCACCGCGCTGCGACGCCGGCAGCGCGCGATCGCAGTCAGAGTTATTCAATGATACCTCACAGTCTCCTACGAGGCGGCGCGCCCTAGCGCAAGTGCAGCCGGAGCGCGGGGGCTCCAATATCGGCAGTCCGTGCTGGAGGCGTGGTCTCGTCGTTTGGCGGACCCGTCGGCCGGCCTCCGTACCGTCGAGGCGATCTGCCCGGTTCTCGCGGACTGGGTGGGCCGCGACCGCGGAAGTCTCACCTCCGGCTACCTGTGCAGACTCACAAGACATTTTACCGCCATGCAAACTTCTTACCGCAACAAATCTTACCAGCCACCACGCAAACTACAATTTTACGGGTTCCACCTCTCTTACACGATGTTACTCCCACACTGAGGAAGCCAACCGCGAACACATGTCAAGCACGCACAAGCACGCACTTCACCGGAAAAACCTGCATCCGCCAGCGGAACCCGAACACCGCCGCATCGCCAGACACGAACGCACCGGACGTCTTATCTTACAGGTCACGACGACTTCAGATGTGTCAATTTTTCTTCCCCACGGAAACTTGCTTGCTTTCTTGTTTGCTTGCTTGCTTGCTGGAGCCCGAAGTCATCGAACGTGTAGTGTTATTGGTATTGAATCGAGTAGATTCTAAAATTTCAGCGACAATTCACAGTCTCATGTCCTGGTTTACTGTACTAGTGCCATGTAACTCTAGCAGTAGTCATTGGCTTAAAAACGATTCGTGTCGGAACTACCCACTCGTCATGACAGATCCATTATTGCGATCGAAGTTTCACTTGAGATTTGCACTTGCCTTAATTTCTTGCAATAGCTTGTTACGTGTTGTATTTCCGTTAGTAAATGCCATGTGATGAAGTCGACAGTCAAACTGGGCAACATGAGCCAGAACGTAAGATGTGACGATTTCTTCGTGGCTCAGATCTTCCATCGAGGTAACAGAGACGTTATTACACGACTTACGTATGCTGCATTCACGCTCTTGTGGCGTACCACTACTAGTATTCTGATCTGCATCATGTTTTTTTTGCTGTACTTCGAACATGTTCAAACACGTCACGCCAGTGAGAGTAGAGTCCTGATCTCACTTCTGATGTAAGCTTGAGGGTAGACATTATCTTGTTGAACACCAAGTAAAACGAAGTCACCTTTGGTTTCTGATTTAATCAACAATATGTTAACTTGACAATTCACTTTAACACTTGTCCAACTTTAACCAGTACGTACAACAGTCACTGAATCACACAACGTAACAACGATATAGTAAGTGCACCGGGCAAACGCAGTCGAACGAATGTTCATTTCATTTTTTTTTTTTTTTTATCCTACCTAAGCTGAGAGCCTTGAGAGGCTATGTCAGCGTAACCCTAACTTTTGTAGGTGAGCTCACGGGGCTCAAACCTGATGACGTTGCTAACACGAACCCTAGCAAGAGCCGTGCTTCGCAGAATCTACCACCGGATCGGAAACGCGACCCACTGAGAAGATCCGGCGAGAAACTCAGTGGGCTGTGTCTGAGAGTTAATTTACTCGTCGAGCCCTTCGTCGCAAGCGACGGGTTCGACGAGAACGGTGACCGGTGCTTGAAGTACCTAGAAGCACCGTTAGTGGATCGGGAGGATCCGAGATGACGTGTTTTGGGCGACGTCGACTGCTTTCCATTCTGTCCGCAGGATCAGGAATGTAGTTACCGGCGGCCACGATGAGAGGGTTCTCGTGTCGTGCCGCTTTATCGAAGTGGCGCATGGACGCCGACTGTAGATACTTACTGATGGACTCTAAGTCCAGGTCGTCATGGAGGTCGACGTTCCTGACGAACCACGGGGCTCCGACGGCTATCCTGCAAAAACGGGATTGAATGATTTGAAAGGATTTTAAGTGTATGCGGGCCGCGTGAGCGAACACTACACTTGCATAGGTCATGACGGGGCGTATGCAAGTTTTGTAGAGTGTCACCTTATTTCTAAGGGACATTTTACTTCGCCTACATATCATCGGGTAGAGACGTCCTAGAATGAAGGCGGCACGGTCGCGTACCGTCTTAATGTGGGGGCGGAATGTCATCCTACTGTCGAGGGTGACGCCTAAGTACTTGACCTTCGGGGCCCACGGTATGGGCTGGTCGAACATCGTGATTGGGCGAACGGCGGGGGCGGGGGTATTGACGCGCCTAGTCGGGAGAGGGATGCTCAGCGTGGTGTTCGGAGGGCGACCCCTTTTGAAGAGCACCGCTGTGCTTTTCGTGGGGTTGATGTCGATGCGCCACTTCCGGAACCACTGTCCCATGGTGGTAGCTGCGGTCTGAAGTCGTCGATGAAGCAACGCCTTCTTCCTACACGAGTAGTAGATGGCGGTGTCATCGGCGAAGAGCGCCAGATGGGTCTCCGGAGACCGGGGTATATCGTTGATATACAAACTGAATAGTAACGGGGAGAGGGCGGAGCCTTGCGGGACTCCGGCTGTGACGTGACGGGGCCGGGAACGCGTTCCCTCGACTCGATATCGGAACGAACGGTTCGACAAGTAGTCTCGTATGATGAGCACGAGTCTGTCTGGCACTCCCATGTTATACAGTTTGAATATCAAACCGTTGTGCCAGACTTTGTCGAACGCCTTCGCTATATCGAAGAAGAGGGCTCCTGTCGGAATGGGTTATTCATTTCAAGGCACGTTCCGCCTTTTTATACTAGCCGGCGCAGCTGGCTTATGAGTCACTTCTGTTGCAGCTGTTGTTTACGAGTGGAACGACACGGCCGGCGCGCCTGGCTTGTGTGAGTCACTCCTATTGCACGTGCTATATAACATAAATATCGTTAACGCCGTCAAATATAAATAGAGACTGTACTGTAATGCCATTGTTAACAACAACATAAACAACGCATAGTTTTAATTATAACTTTAGTCAATAATAAACTAAGAACTTCGTTATTATGAGGTCCACTGGGGGAAAACATAGCTAGAAACTATTAACAGAAAACCCAATGGATTGAACTCTTAAGACAGTGAAAACTTGTGCAAATGTGTTTTATTATGGAAAGATTTATATAGCGGGTGACCAGTGAGAATTCCCAAACTGATAAACTTTATAGACTTGTTAATAAGTTAGAAAATTTGATATGTAATTTACTTAACTTTTTTTCTGTTAATATCAATATTGTACTATGTAATTTGATTTAGGTTACGTGTGCCTGTAATGCCATTGTGTTGGAACTGACCTCTGGTCTGAAGGTGGGCGTTGACATTGTTATTGTCATGGCAACATGATGACTGTGAGCTAGTCCATCCATTTATAGCTATTTAAAAGAATAAGGATATTAAGTCGAGTACCAAAACATAAAATTTCTACATATTGTTACGCCGGTAAGAGTAACGCCATCTATCGCCGAATAGTCGAACGAATATCGAAGGATCTAGTAGCACCTAGAACGCACGAGAAGTACAACGACATCTATTGTCAGATAGCGGAAACACAATACTAGACTTTTGTGGAATATTCTTGACGATTGAAGGGATTTCGTCTTGACTATAAAAGCGTTGCAGAGATGGCACGCAGTTAGTAATCGGAACTACTCGAAGCGAAACAGCGAACGGATCACCTGAAGCGAAGCGGAAGAAGCGAATTGAGAATTTTGAAGTGTTTGGGAGTGTTTTATGTGTTCTAAGTGCTAATACAGTGTTAACTTGTACTTTGGTAGATTGTTTTATTTATCCCGAACCCCAGCGTGTTACAATATATTTACACCCTAAAGCGCGGAACGTAAATAAAACATTCGTCACAGTAAAACTTCAATAATTAACAAGTTCCAAATAAACTTTTCCGTTTTTAATTTTAACAATCCTAATTTAAAGTTACGATGTTAGTAGATTTTTTTATATTTTTTATTGCATAGATGGGTGGACGAGCTCACAGCCCACCTGGTGTTTCGGAGCCCATAGACATCTACAACGTAAATGCTGCCACCCACCTTTAGATATGAGTTCTAAGGTCTCAGTATAGTTACAACGGCTGCTCCACCCTTCAAAACGAAACGCATTACTGTTTCACGGCAGGGTGGTGGTACATGCCCGTGCGGACTAACAAGAAGTCCTACCACCAGTAATTACGCAAATTATAATTTAAATTAAAAATAAAACTTACATTGTAGCTATATTAACGTCACGTGTCATTTCGTGGAAGTAAATATTTAAACATTTTCATTCGAACGGCCAAAATACACGCACGAGTGCCCGCATTAGCTGAGTCGGTAGTGCAGTAGCTAGCAGCGTGGACTGCTGCGCTGGGGGTCGTGGGTTCGATTTCGACATCGGGTTAACATTGTATAATAAACCGGTTTGTTTGCTCTTTGTCTGGCTGTTTAAATTACATACCCGATCCTCTGATCCGAATGGTAAACAGTCGACGTCGCTCTAAACACGTCATTACGGATCCTCCCGATCCATTAACGGTGCTTTTAGGTACCACAAGCATCGGTCACCGTCTTCGCCGAACCCGTGGCTAGCGACGAAGAGCTCGACGAACGAATTAACCCACAGACACAGCCTACTGAGTTTCTCGCCGGATCTTCTCAGCGGGTTGCGTGTGCTATTCGGTGGCAGATTCTGCGAAATACTGCTCTTGCTAGGGCCCGTGTTAGCAACACTGCCGGTTAGAGCCCCGTGAGCTCACCTATACGTCAAAGTGAAGCTGAAATAGCCTCGCAAGGCTATCAGCATAGGTAGGAAAAAAACTGGCTGTTTATTATGTATACATATATTTAAACATGCATAAGTGTATTTATCAGTAACTGGTACCCATAGCACAGGGAATACTAAATTGGGGGCGAATGACCGTGCGTGAATTGTTTCAAGTTATTATTATTATTATTAGTTATTGTTATTATATGCAGGGCACAACTTTAGTGCTCACTACTTGCTGAATTTTCGGAAAGTTGTATTATTACACAATCACAAAATTTAGATTTAATAAGAAAAATTTGCACTTTGTAATAAAATTCCCCTGAGAAAGTACTTTGATAGTTGATATTTAATAACAAAGGCTTCATCTCGTTTTGTTTTGTATTAAAAGATAAATTCTCTACAATATCACACAAGTGTCAATGGTTTTGCTCGCTCGCACACCGGATATTGAGGCCCGGCTCGGTTGTCGTTTGAATTTAGAACAAAAGGAACACGGGCGCCCCCTGACGATATTGAACGAAAACTAAAAGGGAGGAGGTGAGGGTATTCTGTGAGCTTTCGACAATTTACGTCACGTTTACAAATTAGTCGTTTGGTGATGAATAATTGCAAAGTTAGACGCCGTCATCGACTGTGAGCGTCTTCCTAAGCCTGTACGTAAAAACTGCAAAACTTTAACAAAGTTTTTTTTTATTGCCTTTGTAAGCAGACGAGCATACGGCCCACCTGATGGTAAGTGGTCACCGTCGCTCATGGACGTCAGCAATGCCAGGGGCAGAGCCAAGCCGCTGCCTACATAATACACCAAACGTACACAAAATCAAATAAGAGATTTTTATAGTAGTAAAAGTCAATTAAAAATTCAGACTTCGTAGTGGTCTTCGGGCTTGGACGCGTTTGCTAAGCACGTATTTCATTAGGTGAACTGATTACCTATCTACGGAATTCGATACGAATGCACCGGACATTTTAATATCCTTTTGATCACGGCGAATTAAAATTTAGTATGATCGTTTGTCTACAAAAGCAATCTATCTTCTATTTATATACCTATATATAAAAAGGAATTGCTGTTCGTTAGTCTCGCTAAAACTCGGGAACAGCTGGACCGATTTGGCTAATTTTGGTCTTGAATTATTTGTGGAAGTCCAGAGAAGGTTTAAAAGGTAAATAAATATGTAAAATGCTCGGAATTAAATAATTTTTGTTTTTCCTTTGATGTGTCTCCCGTCGGACGGATTCCTTTTGTTTGTTTTAAGTTTACTTATCGATTGAGGCACTACGAAGTCTGCCGGGTCAGCTAGTAAAATAAAAAAATTCAACTGATTTCTCTAGTGGTAGGACCTCTTGTGGGTCCGCCCGGGTAGGTACCACTACTCTGCCCATTTCTGCCGTAAAGCATTAATGCGTTTCGGTTTGAAGGGCGGGGCAGCCGTTGTAACTATACTTGAGACCTTAGAACTTATATTTCAAGGTGAGTGGCGCATTTACGCTGTACATGTCTATGGGTTCCGGTAACCACTTAACACCAGGCGGGCTGTGAGATCGTCCACTCATCTACGCAACAAAAAAAAAAATTCATAAAATGCCCGGTAGCTAGATTAAATAAAATATATGGAATTTGAGAATAAGTCCTCGAGCAAGGTGTGCACGGGCGACATATCGTAATAAATTTATAGTCACTTTTCGTGTGAAGGTATCTTGTGCTATTCCACGTTTATTTCTTTTTTTTTTATTGCTTAGATGTGTGGACGAGCTCACAGCCCACCTGATGTTAAGTGGTTACTGGAGCCCATAGACATCTACTACGTAAATGCGCCACACACCTTGAGATATAAGTTCTAAGGTCTCAGTATAGTCACAACGGCTGCCCCGCCCTTCAAACCGAAACGCATTACTGCTTCACGGCAGAAATAGGCAGGGCGGTGGTACCTACCCGTGCGGACTCACAAGAGGTCCTACCACCAGTAAGGTCTTTCGAAAGAAAGGCTTTTATGATTTATCGTAGTACTATTTTGATGTTGCCAAATCTAGTTTTTTTTTAGGCAAACTACAATAGTTGTATTTGAAAATTGTTGTAATTCGCTGATGCCTAAGGGCAGCTCCAGAGAGCTCAGATACGGAGTGGGCAGCTCTATATTGTATGCTAATCTTTATAATTTCTATTACTAACACTTTATGGTATTAGAGAAAGAGAGAGTATAGTTTACTGCACACCAAAACTAAATCAACATTAAAAACAACAGATAGGTTAATTTATATAATAGGCGGTCTTGTCTTATCTCTAAAAGACAACGCTTCCAGACAACCGTTTCCATGTAGATAATGAAAAAGTTACGGTAATACATTGTGGTTTATTATAACAATATTAAAATAGTGATCTATAAAAATAGATCAATATTTTAAGCACAATATTAAATAAAGAAAAAATTAATACACAAAAAATATAATTAAAAAATATTGCTATATTACACAACATGTAACTACATTAAATCACTTGCATACTATATTAGTATTAGGTATTTAAATACTGACATTGTTTTTTTTTATTGCTCAGATGGGTGGGCGAGCTCACAGCCCACCTGACAAACGATAGATCAATGGTTTGTATTAGTTAGCATTAGTCCGAAGTAAACTTTAAAATATTTCTTAAAAATAATTCACACCCTTCCTATCTATATATTAATACGTGAAGCAAAAACTTTGGATCCCTTTTTACGAAAATTGCGCGGACGGAGGAGTATGAAATTTTCCACACTTATAGAGAATGTAGAGAAGAAGTGCACAATGCTAATATTTTTTTAAAATACAGCATAAAAGATACATTAAATCAATAAAGAAAACATTACACACACTACATACCATGTATTTGACGCACACACGCATGCATACTATTTATTGTCAAACTTTTGTTCTTGGCGTCTGTTGTCAAATTGAGAATAGATTACATATTGTTTGTCTTTGTTAATATTTTTAATAGTGTAGTCTTGGCAAAGTTTGTGATTATAGAAGTATAAAATACAATCATAATAGTGTACAAATTTACAATTCCAATTAATTATAGTCGAATTTCGACTACTGCAGGACCTCTAGTTTAATCTAATTGACGTTTAGATGATGAAGTATCGTGGAAGAAAGCACATTAATATGTTTTTGCCATGGCGAATGAAGCCTTGAAGCAAACAATTTATGAGATAGAAAATACTTTGTTTTGTACAGCAAATTGTTTGTTTTGGTTCGATCTGATTATCTTAAGGACCTTAGCCCAATTCATATGAAGGTTAAATAAGGACAAGTTTCTTGAAGAATATCTTTCTGATAACAGTATAGGTAGAGTAAGTTATCAATTATAAAGTTGTCGTGGCCTAAAGGATAAGAAGTCCGGTGCATTCGTGTTGAGCGATGCGCCGGTGTTCGAATCCCAAGCGGGTACCAATTTTTCTGATGAAATACGTACTCAACAAATGATCACGATTGACTTCCACGGTGAAGGAATAACATCGTGTAATAAAAATCAAATCCGCAAAATTATAATTTCCGTAATTACTGGTGGTAGGACCTCTTGTGAGTCCGTACGGGTAGGTGCCACCAACCTGCCTGTTTCTGCCGTGAAGCAGTAATGCGTTTCGGTTTGAAGGGTGGGACAGCCGTTGTAACTATACTTGAGACCTTAGAACTTATATCTCAAGATGGGTGGCGCATTTACGTTGTAGATGTCTATAGACTCCAGTAACCACTTAACACCAGGTGGGCTGTTTGATCGCCCACCCATCTGAGAAAAAAAGTTACCTACCATAAAAGCTCATGAACACATGCTTCATTATTATGTGAATGCGGAGGCTATCCAGCTCCAAAATAAACATTAGTTTGCACAATACTCAAACGCCGCTTAATGAAGTCCGTGACGGCGAAAACTTAAGTATTTGATACATCGGGAATATTACTACAACTTAAAAAAACGTGAGATTAAATCGTAAAACAATATTTAATTCTAGGTGTTGCACTTGAAACATATTGTTTTAGTATTTAAGATTTTCTTGGTCGTAATTTGGTTTATTTGTTTATTTATTATTATTTGTGGACATAAAGTTAACAAAAATGGTACTTAATATTAATAAATGTATCACTATGTCCTGCTAGTAAAGCGTACAAATATTAGGTATAAGTATAATCTACATAAGAACATTAATCTTAAATTATAATTATTTAACTCTATTCTACTTTAACATCTAAATTATCTAATGTAAAAACTAAATCCATTTAAAAACATTTTATTGATTTGGAAGATGAACTACATTTATTGATTACATTTAGTAGTCAATGCATATTATAAAAATCCTCTCTGTCTGCTCGAGGCCATCCTACTGTAGTCATTTAGGGGACCTCCCACTGTAGTTGTGGTTGTCACACCGTTTATTTGGTTTTGTTTAATTAATAATAATCATAATAATATTAATAAATATTTACTAACAATCACGCCACGTTAACTGGTCCCGTGATAAGTTCGTAAAGAACTTGTGTTACAGGTACCAGATAACGGAAATAAATGTAAGATTTTTATTATACACATAGATATATTTAAGATACATCCATAACCCTGGAAAAGACATTTATATTTATCATACAAATACCTTCCCTTGGCGGGATTCGAACCCGCGACCCCCTTGTGTAGTGACCATGTCACTTACCACTACACCAAACGGCCGTTAAAAAAGTATAATTCACAAACAGAAAATAATTGTGTTGAATTCACCCGATTTAGCCTTAAGATGTTTTCAACAATAATAAGTTTGTACGCGAAGCTTCTTAGTTCTTATCGCACCGTAGCTTTCAAACAAAAGGCGCCTTGTTCGCTGCGGAAATAGCGTTTCTGGCCTTCTTTGACGTGCCTCAATCTTCCCTATTGACTTACGAAACTAGAACATTCTACGGGTGTTCACGTTGCGTTCCGCGGCGCCAAAGTTCAGTGTTTTCATTTCAGGAAATTAGTTTTAAATTTTGTGTGGTATTGTTGGCGTGCAATCGGAGGCTGTTTACTTTATAGTTAGTGTCGAGTTTCTTAGAGCATAGATTATTTTTTACCCTACCTAATCGAGGAGCCTCAAGCCTCGAGAGGGAGCCTCAAGCTTTTCCGACATCATCAGACTGGTAGGCGAGCTTGCGGGGCTCAGCCGAAGAGATTGTACTAACATCTGCCCTAGCAAGGACAATGCTGAATCTACCACCGAATCGCAATCCCAAACTACTAGGAAGATCCTGTTGGACAGTTTTATTTGAGGGAATAGGGCTCTGGAGGTGAGGGGCTATTTTAAAACACTGACTTCATGGTTAATATATATTACAAACACTACACTATTACACATTTACAATATTTTATGTTTATTAAGCCCTAGAATGTTTCACTGTCACTAGGTAGATGAGATGTACATTGTCATCAGAAAACAATCATCTGTTATAACATTTAAATAAACATTCCTATATTCGAAAACTGTCACTTCACATGTGACAAGTGTTGCCTGCCAGTATTTACACATTCAAACTCCAACAGATCCGGCAAGAAATTCAGTGGGTTATTGTCTATGAATTAGTTCGCTGTTAGCAAATTCTCTCAGGTCAAACTCTTAAGCTCACCTTCCCGTTCACACGTAGCTGGAATAGCCCTTTAGACTTATTAGTCTATTCGCTAGTGCGAATACACAGAGGAAAAAAGTAGAATATAATTTGAAGGTAAAACCTCTATGTACTACTATGCTATTATCCCTCACGTGACGCTAACAGGCATTTTGGTCCGGATTGTGGAACGATCGTTTCTTCTAGTAATTGATCTAGTCTGCTATTAACCAATAAAAATTTAGAAAGAATTGAAAGAAATAGTTTAACGATTTGATTAGATACTCGAAAGTATTTTCGCCTTTTCCCGGATCGGACCCTTCTAGACCCTCGTTACAGAGTCACGTTTGAAAAGAATTCAACCCGAATCATTCAAACAACAGGGGGGCTATAGAAAAGTAAACGGCGCACGACGCCAACGAATCAAACGCGTCGATTCGAATCGCGCCGCGAAAACAAACGACTGCATTATTTCAGTACAGGTGTGTAGTCAGATATTATTTGATTTAAACCTTACAGAGTTTCTTTTTTTTTTTTTTATTGCCCTTGTAGGCAGACGAGCATACGGCCCACTTGATGGTGAGTGGTTACCGTCGCCCATGGACTTCAGCAATGCCAGGGGCAGAGCCAAGCCGCTGCCTACCGCTTAATACTCTCCACAAGCCTCGTTTGAAGAAGGACATGTCATAGCGCTCGCTTCTGTCGCGGCATTAATATTTATGGAATCGGGTAACTACTAAAGAAAAAAAAGATTGTGTGGTTTTATGAAACCACGGTAAAAGTGAAACTTTTTTTCACGTTATAGACATTTAACTCTGACAAACAACATTTACATTAAACACTGACAAAAACAAACAAAATAGCGTGGAGCACTGGCATAAATGAGTAATAGTCTATACACTACACGGTCAGCTGCTGCGAACTATAGGCACCGCCATATTGGCCTTGGCTACTCTGACGAGCGCCTTTCACTTTATCCCTACTCCGCGGTCGACTGTCACGAGACATGCAACACACAGACGAAATAGTTTGAGACAATGTAATAAAAGTTTCGCTTTAAAAAGAGAGAAAATGGTAATACTTGTAATTTCAAGCATTTTTTAGTGTCAGGGCATTCCCATTTCATCGATTTTCGAATCAAAAAGAAGCTTTTTTTATTGCTTAAATGAGTGGACGAGCTCATAGCCCACCTGGTGTTAGGTGGTTACTGGAGCCCATAGACATCTACAACGTAAATGCGCCACCCACCTTGAGATGTAAGTTCTAAGGTCTCAGTATAGTTACAACGGCTGCCCACCCTTCAAACTGAAACTCATTACTGCGTCACGGCAGAAATAGGTAGGGCGGTGGTACCTACCCGTTCGGGCTCACTAGAGGTCATACCACCAGTAAAAGGCTCGATATTATTGTTAGTTTCATAGGTTATTGCTATAGTTATAGTTGTAGTTAGTTATGTTTTAGTTATAGTTTAGTTATTTTTAGTTTCATAACTATTATCGTATGAACTAAAGCGAAATTTTTGTGGCTGGCTGTGATTGTATACAATTTTTTTGACATGCCTGAATCTCGCTAGCGACATTTTCAATATAAGCTTATATATCGACGCTCGAAAGGCAAACGTGAGTAAGCGACAATGCGTGAACTTTACAGTAGACTAATTTAAAGTTGAAATACCTGAAAACAAAATTTATTTTAACGAATCTAGCTGTAGGATTGAAATGATTTTAATAGACCTAGAATTTTTTTTTTTTTTCGCATCGAATATGCATATATAAAGCAGTTATTGTTGCTTAGTCACGTTTGCCTTTCAAGCGTCGATATATACAAGTTCCGAACAACAACATTCGGACCGTCGGTCTATCGAGCAATATCACCCGCTCGTGGGAAAACTTTCCGATGTCGTTAAAACTCCTACATATTTATTTCCCACAAATACACCACTCGTTTCAGCTTCCACTTTTCCTTAAACTTCAAATGTTATACCACTTCACAGCCTTCAACCATAAACAATATCACTACATAGTATAAAACAAAGTCGCTTTCTCTGTCCCTATACCTGTCCCTATGTATGCTTAAATCTTTAAAACTACGCAACGGATTTTGATGCGGTTTTTTTTAATGGATAGAGTGATTGAAGAGGAAGGTTTATATGTATAATAACATCCATTAATTAGTGGAGAAATCAATAATAAATTACAGTTTCCGAAGCGAAGCGAGGGCGGGTTGCTAGTACTTAATGTGAGATAACCTAAATACGTCTCTGCATCGAAGGTTCGTAGATTCAATCACTCGGCCGATTTTCCCCGGTGCGTGAGACGATATCTAAAGTCGAAGCTTTTCCAATTTGTACAATTACCGTATTTGTTACCTTGATAATAATGTCAACAATCGTTTGTCGACGCGATTAATAAAAAAATACGCTTTTACGACAAGAAATTCAACAGATGTTTCTTATGATAGTGACCATTGGATTTTTATTACTGTTTAGATGGGTTCGACCACTGATCACTTAGCCCGGCGGATGCTAAGTGATGATTGGAGCCCATAGACGTCAACGCCGCTCCCATCCTTGAGACATGAAGTCTAAATCTTATTTGTTTAGTATAAAGACTGTCCCAAATCGGAAGCATTACTGCATCGCAGCAGATATGGGCAGGGCGGTGATAAATACCCGAATATTTGCCTCCCCTCCAAAGCAATACAAAAAAGAACAGCTGGAATCGATGTCATTATTGAAAACGAATCAAATTCTAAGCTCTATTCTTCCAGTAAAGTCCAGAAGGCTGTTGCTATGCTAAAGAATGAAAGGAGGAGCTCGAACTTGAATGTCTCTGTCCATCAGACCACTGAAGTAGGAAACCTATGGAAATGAAACGTCAACAAAAATTCGTGCCACTGTGACGTCATCTGGCCACAAAACATGGCGGCTTTAGTGCTGCCCAGAAGATTTTAATGTTAGTAGGTTTTATCGATAAACGTTCTTGGCTTATTTTATTTTAAATATTGTTGAGTATGAATGTATTTGTAGAATTTATACTTTAATAGGAATTAAGTATATTGTTATGTGCAAAGATGATGTGATTTAGATATTATGTGAAATCTAAGACGAGTTCGTGCTTCAAATTTTCCAAGTAAACGATATGACGATTTTTAAAATTTGCTACACTGATTTTATAAAGTTGTCGTTTGCCGCAAAACATAAAGATATGGCATAATACAGTGCCATCAGCCCATTTCTAGCATGCTGAATGTTATCGTATTTTGAGTACGTGTTTTTCTTAGACTATTACAATCTATTTTAATTGTTTTGCTGACTCTAAAGTCCGTAACAGACTACCGCAGTGCACCTCAAGGAAGGTGCACCGCACCATTTGAATCACTCTCACTTGAGTGATTAAAATTTTAAACTTATCAAGGGACCGCCTGATAAAAAAAAAACACCTAAAGAACATTTATTCGTTAATGAAATTACAAACGTCATTCCTTGTGACTTCCTCTCTAAAATCACTTAATTAATAAATATTTAACGAATTTACAATAGTGTTTTACTCACTGCGGAATAAAACTATTTTATTTAAATAGTTCCGAAGAGATTTTGTCGGTAGCCTTTTTCCCGAAATATCTAAACAGAATGTCTAAATATGTTTTGAAGACATATTTTAAAGAGGTATTTATAATTAGTGTCATGATGAATAGATTCCGACCGAAAAATGGTGTCCAATATTTCGGATTCAAATATATTATTAAGTGTATAATCTATGTTTCGGATGAGGGCTCCATAATGATTTTAAATATATATAGATAATAGTTTTGGGGCATCGACCTTCTTGAGATCCTATAAAATATGTTTTAATTATTATTTTTGTACGTTTTAAGAATGATAAAATTAGAAATTTTATATAAGCAATCATATTAAATCGATATCAAAGTCAATAAATTTAATAATGTACAACCCAAAACAGACGGCCGAACTGACGTGACAATGACATTTGGCGCGCTAAACATGGCGGATTTTCGGCCTCATTAGACGGAGACGGAGACATGTACGTATATTCATGTTTCATTTTATGTACGCACTGAAATACTGTTATATTGTTTTCTTGCGAGTTAAAGTGCTGAGTAAGAACGAGATAGATATATGTTTATGTGTGTGCCTTCAAAATGGGTGCTATTTATATAAGCAATTGTACGTATAGAACAATATGTCGTGTCCCTACTATATAGGCATAGATTATACACTTAATATATTAGAGAATATAGGTCTATGCATCAGACTGAAGATTTAAATGACATTAGTTGGTTGACAGAAATACTTTTTTTTAAGGAATTTATTGACCTGGTAAATCAAATCAAATCAAATCAAATTTTATTAGCTAAAACACGGTTTACAAAGTTGTTGATACTTGTTAGTTATTTAATAGAACAGCGTGTTTCTACCAGGTCGGCGTGCAAATTATTCAAAATTATTTACATTATTAATGAATTAAAATAACAAACAACAAATAAATTAATTGAATAAGAATTAGTTATTTCAGTGATAAAACGAAAACAAAGAACAGTAAGAAGCGAACATAAGATTAACATAATGATTTATCATTTAAGAAATCGTTAACTGTATAATAGCATCTTAAAGTTAATAATTTTTTCAAATTCTTTTTAAACAAAAATAATTTGTCTTTTTTCATAGCATCAGGTAGCTTATTATATATTTTCGGTGCCATACACAGTATACTTTTTTGCATAAGAGTTGTCTTAGCACAGTGCAAACACAATTTATTTTGGTCGCGCCGGTTACGTTGCGAAACTTCACCTGTGGTTTTAAACAATTTACAGTTATTTTTTACAAACAAAATAATTTCAAAAATATAGAGACACGGAAGTGTTAGTATATTGTGTTTAATAAAGTACTCTTTACAACTGTCTATACTTTGTAATTTGAACATAGATCTAATACAGCGTTTTTGACCCTTAAACGCGATATCAACGTCCGTAGAGTTTCCCCAAAATATAACACCATAGCGTAAAATGGGTTCTACTAATCCGTAATAAGCGGTTATAACACCATCCAGATCCAGTGTTGGTGATATTTTATAAAGAGCGTAAGCTGCACTGCCCAATTTTTTACTTAGCTCAGCTATATGCGATTTCCATTTCAACTGCTTATCTATAATAACACCCAAAAATTTAGCTGAATCAGCTGTACCGATTACAGTGTCTTGGTAAGTAGCCTTAATGTCAGAATGATTGTTTCTTTGACTAAAATGCATAACCAAAGTCTTTTTTAAATTTATTTTTAAGTTGTTACTGTCAAGCCAAGTTATGATAGAAGAAAGTGTCTTATTAATCTCGCTTTCATGATCTGTATTATTTTTAGACGCGATAGACACTGTACTGTCATCGGCAAATAGGACCTTTAGGTCATGTCTTATTTTAATTTATATTCTTATTTTTATGAAAAATGATAATATCGAATGAAATGAAGATAATTAATATGAGATGATATGAGATGAAATATAATCTGAGTAAAATGGTGGTCATTTACTGAGATTTTTTCAGTGGACTTTTTGGAGGATCTCGAGAAGTTACGTCCAGCGGCTTTGTTTCATTTTCCCACATTTGTGCATTTTCACAGATATTAAACAGTTAATAAATAACCGTTATTACACATTTAAACCTGAAGAAACACTAAATAAACAAAATAAAACGAATCACACAACTTCACTTCTCGCGTTCCCGCCAAAAAGTCCACAGAAATAAGTTTTTTTTCTTATAAGTTGTTTCTTAATAAGTTGTGTTTGTTAATTTTGACTTTCTTCGATCTATCGTCGTCGGATGTAGCGTAAAATTGGAGAGTGGCGAGCGAAAGTAAATCAGCCCAGTAACTGAGAACTTTTCGGTAGGCAGCGGCTTGGCTCTGCCCCTGGCATTGCTGAAGTCCATGGGCGACGGTAACCACTCACCATCAGGTGGGCCGTATGCCCGTCTGCCTACAAAGGCAATAAAAAAAAAAAAAAGATTGGTTTACGGCAGAAATAGGAAAAATGCGACACGTTTTTATTGCTTAGATCGGTGGACGAGCTCCATACAAGACAAGTGATTACCGAAGTCCGTAGACATCTACAATGTAAATGCCGCAATCCAACTTGAGACATGACTTGGAAGTTTTTACAGTACAACGGCTGCCTCAGCCTTCAAACCTAAACACATTACTGCTTCACAGCAGAAATGGGCAGGGCGCTACTTCCTGTCGGTGCGGACTCACAAGACGTGACGTTACTACACGATGTTATTCATTCACCGTCGAAGTCAATCGTGAGCATTTAAGTACGTATTTCATTAGAAAAGTTGGTACCCGCCTGCGAGATACGCCCACCGGTGCATCGCTAGATACAAATGCACCGGAAGTCTTTCCTCCTTCTCTCCTTTAGGCCACGATGGTTCAAAAATCCATTGCGGTCTCGCAAAATGTCTGTAACAACGCAGATACTTGACCTAGTGTCTCAGGGTTCGGAGGCGTTCGCGTCGAGATTGAGGCGACCGGGTTGCGGTACCTCGGTCTCGTACTGGACGGTCGTTGGAGCTTCCGTGCTCACTTTGAAAGATTAGGTCCCCGACTGATGGCAGCCGCCGGCTCGCTGAGTCGACTGTTGCCGAACGTCGGGGGGCCTGACGTGGTAGTGCGCCGCCTCTACACGGGGGTGATGCGGTCGATGGCACTGTACGGAGCTCCCGTGTGGTTCCACGCCCTGATCCGCGACAACGTCGCGGCGTTGCGACGCCCACAGCGGGCGATTGCGGTCAGGGCGGTTCGCGGGTACCGCACCGTCTCGTTCGAGGCGGCGTGCGTGCTCGTCGGGACGCCTCCCTGGGACCTGAAGGCAGAGGCGCTCGCTGCGGATTACGCGTGGCGATACGATCCCCGCTCCAGGGGGAGCCGCGTCCCGGCGCGGCGGAAGTTCGAGCGCGGAAGTTTCAATCTCGGCGTGCCGTGCTCGAGGCGTGGTCTCGCCGCCTGGCAGACCCCGCCTACGGGCGACGGACCGTCGAGGCGATCCGCCCGGTCCTTTCGGACTGGGTGAATCGCAACCGAGGACGTCTCACCTTCCGAGCGACACAGGTGCTCATGGGACACGGCTGTTTCGGTCGCTACCTGCACCTCATTGCCCGGAGGGAGCCGACGCCGAAGTGCCACCACTGCAGTGGCTGCAACGAGGACACAGCGGAGCACACGCTCGCGTACTGCCCCGATTTTGCGGAGCAGCGCCGCGTCCTCATTGCAAAAATAGGACCGGACTTGTCGCTTCCGACCGTCGTGGCTACGATGCTCAGCAGCGACGAGTCCTGGCAGGCGATGCTCGACTTCTGCGAGTCCACCATCTCGCAGAAGGAGGCAGCGGAACGGGAGAGGGAGATCTCTTCTTCCCTCACGGCGCCGTGCCACCGCCGCCGAGCCGGAGACCGGAGGAGGGCGTTGGTCCAGCTCCGGCCCCTATGAGGAGGCAGTCTCCTCCCGGTGATGATCAAGGGGCGACCTAAGGGAGTTGAGGTTGCGCCGCACGCTACCGTCACTCTAGCGCGCTGGCACCAGGAGGACGGGGCGGCGCGTCGGCGACTGCGGACTGCGATGCGGTCCACATTTTCGTCGTCGCTGTCGTCGCCGAACATACTGTGGAAGAGCAACCCGGTCGGCGGTGTATCGCGCTCCGACCCGGCAGGCTGGTTCTGGCCCAGCGGGGTATCCCGGAACACCAGCGGCATCGCCCGGGCGGCCTGGTAGGGCCGCTGTACCGCGGAGACCGACGTCGTTGGACGTCGACTATCGCCTCGACGACCCGTCGGTCGGGCGTCCTCGGGGTGGCGTCGCGTGTCTGGTTGTAGTGTTGACCGCGGAAACCCCCCTACTCTGACCGGGTTCTGACCCCGGACGGAGATCGGACGTCGGGTGTAAGAGTGCAGGGGAGTCGTTTAGTGGGTGGGCCCTAAAATCCTTGGGCCCGCGATCTGCTCTCAACACCTGCAGATCGTTGAGTCTCACATACCCCGCGTGCCCCTTATGCGCGGGGACCTCTTAGGAGGTTCGGCCCCCGGCACTGAAAAAAAAAAGGTGTCTCAGGGTATAATAACTTTTTTTTTCCTACCTAAGCTGATAGCCTTGAGAGGCTATTTCAGCGTAACCTTAACTAATAGGTAATAAAACAAACCTGATGACGTTGCTAACTTGAACCCTAGCAAGAGCCGTGCTTCACAGAATCTACCACTGGATCGAAACGCGACCAACTGAGAAGATCCGGCGAGAAACTCAGTGGGCTTGATCTATGGGCTCTAGTGTCTACTATACTGCAGGTGGACCATAGGCTAATAAGGTAAGGGTTAAAAAAAGACAGTCCAGTTTATTACAAAATATATTCATAAAAAAATACAACATTCAATACATTCATATCACTTAATAATAGCGTCATTTGTAAATTAAGATTCTTCACAGAGTATATTATGAAAACGAACTTCACTCGTGACCATAGAGCACGCTTTTTTTTTAATTCCAACGACAAATCGGCATACAATTTCACCCTTTGACAGCTAGTAGGTCACCCGTGTCCTACGCGGAGCACTTAAGTAATTATGTCGATTTTTCTCTCTGATCTTCTTACTTAGGCGCCGGAACATCTAGGAGACTCTGGGAAAGACCTAAGAGACTATTTCTCTATTTCTAACCAGACCGGACTATTTCTAAGATACTTAAAACATATATTAAAAACAAAAGAAGGCAAAGTTAGGCAATCCAAGCGCTCAGTAATAAAAATCGACATAATTACTTCAGGTCCCTACGTGGCGATTCACAATTCAGAAGTTCTCGGAAGATTCCCAGCAGTGGCGTAGCGTATCGGCCCACCCCGGGCGGCACTTTTTAGGGGGCGGCAAAATTTCACAATAAATAATAAAAATATTTGAACCTTTTCATATTTTTATCGCAACTACAAATTTGGACCGATTGAATCGGCAACACCGGCTGTGTGTGTGCAAACTTTTTTTATTTAAAATCTTACCTGTAGATATAATGGAAAATAATGATGACAACTCTTGCCAAAAAATCTAAAAATCAAAGTGAAATACCTAAATAAAAGGGCGTCAAAATTGTCTTCCGCCCCGGGCGGCTGACACCCACGCTACGCCACTGATTCCCAGAGCAACGAGCGTGTCAAAATGAATAATTAACATTGATTTTGATAATGGCACTTCTAGTTAAGAGAAAAAAAAAACCGCGTGCACGTACAAAAACTTGAAAGCTCGAATCGTATAGAAAGCTTCCCTAAAAACTATACAAGACGGACGTAAGGACGGATTATATTACCCAACTTAATTAGTTAAAGAGTAAAAATTATTAAAGATTTTTATTGTCTACATTGGAAGGTATAGTTTTTTTTTTAATCTTAAATATCAATGAGAAAATTTGAGAACTATTCATTCGCATTGATGTCATACAATAGTAAGCCTTAGTGTAAACGGGAAGAGCTTTAAATTGAATAAATCATTAAACTTTTAAAAAACTAACACAAAATACACAAGTTTGAAGTTGGCAATTTGGCGAAAATATTAAGAATTATTATTTTTAACCTTGCTATTAAATAATGTAAAATAAATTGCATTCAATCGATTGAGTGACGTAAGTACTTAAAAGTTTTATTTATTTATTTTGTACTTAATTCTCGACAACATAAGGTTGAAATTTCTTACTGGTAATATAGCTTTATTCGTCATTTCGAGAGTATTTTTTTAACTTAATGTAGGATTTATTACAAAGAAATCTTAAAATGTTATTAAAAAATATAAAATTTTACATTACATACGATTGAAATTTTACAATTTTAAATCATTGTCTTAATTAATTATGATTTTTACGAACACATTTAATAAACACAATAGTAATTGAGGTGATTTCACAATATAAGAATTCTTAAGTTATCAATTAAGTTCATTAAATACTGACAACACTAAGCCGATGATATTTTTGTGTTGCAAAAATATAAACAACGTTTACCTATCATATTAATCTTATTGTGCAGCGCAGATTATTTTTAAATTAGTATAAAAAGAAAGTTAAATCTTATAAAAAATATACAATAATGAGGTTACCAGTCTAAAATAAATTTTATATCTTAAAATCAATATTCAGACTTCTATTCATCAAATCATATTTGTATTTTATACGAACGCACACCTAAGTACCTAACTCGTAAACATATACAAAATTAGTGCGTAAATGCAAATAAAAATATAATTCTAATTGCAATACGTTATTTTAATATCTTACTTTACTTGTAAACTGTACTTTTAGTTCATACACTCGGATAAGAGATGGCGGTAGTGTGCAGTTTAAAGTAAACGTTTGAGAGGCGAATTTTGATGGCAGCCAAACGTTTGCCAATTTAATATTCGTTTTTATACTTATTATATAATATTCGACGTTTCGATACGTGAGATTTGATGAAATTAATATCGCATTCCCAAAGATTTAACTGTAGACACAATAAAAATTACAATAGGTCTCTGTTCGCCTATCTTTTTTTAAAGGGATTTTATGACCTGGTAAATAAGACCTTTAGGTCAAGTCTTATTTCATTAATTTATTTTCTTATTGTTATGTAAAACGATATTACGGAGTGAAATTAAATGGAATGAGAAGATATTATAATCTCAGTAAAATGGTGGTAATTTACTGAGATTTTTTCAGTGGACTTTTTGTAGGATCCTGAGAAGTTACGTCCAGCGGCTTTGTTTCATTTTCCCACATTTGTGCACTTTCACAGACACTAAATAGTTAATAAACCACCGTTATTACATATTTAAGTCCGAATAAACACTAAATAGACAAAATAAAACAAATCACACAACTTCACTACTCGCGTTCCCGTCAAAATGTATGTTCGCCTACTGAATTGTGTATTAAGGGCTTCTTAATAAAGCATGATGGCTCCGTTGACTTTTTCCTCTAGTGCTGGAGCTATCGTGTCCGCGTCCCGTCCGTCGGCGGTGGCTATCAGTATACAGACGTCATTGACGAAGGCGGCTATGGCGGCCGCAACGACCAACCTGGAAGACAATGAATTTGCGAGGAATAACATTGTGTAATAAAATACAAACCTGCAAAATTATAATTTGCGTAATTACTTGTGGTAGGACCTCTTGTGAGTCCGCGTGGGTAGGTACCACGACCCCGACTATTTCTGCCGTGAAGCAGTAATGCGTTTCGGTTTGAAGGGTGGGGCTGCCGTTGTAACGGAGACCTTAGAACTCATATCTCAAGGTGAGTGGCGGCTTTTACGTTGTAGATATCTGTGGATTCCGGTAACCACTTAACACCAAGTGGGCTGTGAGCTCTTCAACCCATCTACGCAATAAATAAGTGAAAGATTTTCATTACAACCACTTTTCATTTATTCGAAATTCTATCGCAAGACGTTGATGTGAAATATCTCACCAGAAAGAGATACCCAGATCCGCCATGCCTTCCGAGGACCAGGTTTGGGCGAGGTCAGCGTCCGACATGACGTTGTGCTGCAGCCTCAGGAAGTATTCCGTCAGCCACACAGCTATGGCTCCGAGGGTGAACAGCACTGAAAGGATACAAACAAGGATTGAGTGAAGGAATCAATAAATCGTCATTTTCATTTCGATCTTTTGTAGAATCGAACGTTTTGACCTTAATCTTTAAGGTGCACAATCAAAGTGCACTCACAGAAACCATATCCTTCTTCACTACATAGTATAGTCCCTATATCCCTATGTATGCTTAAATCTTAAAACTACGCAACGGATTTTGATGCGGTTTTTTTTTACTAGATAGAGTGATTGAAGAGGAAGGATTATATGTATAATAACATCCATTAAATAGTGGAGAAATCAATAATAAATTACAGTTTCCGAAGCGAAGCGAGGGCGGGTCGCTAGTATACAATATTTTTTTACCAACACGTGGTCTTACAGGGTTAGTATGCTGAACTGTGATTCGATCTTATGCCTCTAATACTGATATGTCCGTGCAGTAGTTTTTAGCACTAGTTTTAACTATTGCAACGATTCGCGAAAACCGAAGGAGATGCTAAATGGACTAAATTAAAAAAAAAAAGGCGAAAACAGTCAAAGTTTTTTGTCATCAGTAGTCCCCCAGTAGTCGAAATTTAACTATAATTTATTAAAATTATAAGTTTGGACATTATCATTCTTTTACTGTCAAAGACTTCTTTAATCACGGATTTCGCAGACTACATACACTATAGACAAATAATATTAAAGACAGACAATATTAATCTATTCTCATTTTGACCACAGACTTTAAACAATAACAAAAGTTTGACAATAAACAAAGAGTATATTATAGATATATAATAATATGTGTTGTGTCAAATACAGAGTGTGTCTATTGTTTTTTATTGATATACTTAACATAATTTTTATGCATAATTAAAAAAAAAACTTAAAATTCCGCACTTCTTCTCTATATTCACTATAAGTGCGAGAAATTTCATACTCCTCCGTCAGTGCAATTTTCGTAAAAAGGGGTACAAAGATTTTGCTTCACGTATTAATATTGTTATCGTATTAATATTGCGATAAGACCACCAATTGTACTTTTTTTTATTTAATATTTCGCGTTGTTTCATTCGTTGGTGTACAATAAAGAATACCCTCTCCCTCTCTCTCTCTCTTTCATAATACGGATATAAAAATTGACGTTTAATCAAAGCAACATCGTAAGCATTAGTGATAATTGAATAGACTTACCAGCCAACGTGTTCCCAACTAGGAGAGGTTTGGGGGAACATCTCGTGCGGGCCGCAGACCCTAGTGCCGCTAATACACACGACCCGCCCGAACAGAGCAAGGCTGCGCCCAACAAGGCCGCTGTACCACACCACGCCCAGCGACGAGCTGGATGATTACCGGCTTTCACTGTAATACAAGCAAATGGGTAAAAAATGAAACTGGCTCTCCAGACATTGTATTTTCACTGGTGATAGGATGAAGGGTAGGGCAGCCGTTGTAACTATCATGAGACCTTAGAGCTTATATCTCGAGGTGGGTGGCGCATTTACGTTGTATGGGCTCCAGTAACCACTTAACACCAGGTGGGCTGTGAGCTCGTCCATCCACCTAAGCAATAAAAATAAAATAAAAATAAATTGTCACGGAGAATTATCTGAGGAATAGTTTGATGAGCCCCTCATTGTCTTTTACCATCGTGGCGTCAATCACTGGAGCAGAATTTATACCTACTAACTGAAAATACTGGGGTTTCTCAAAGTGCGTTTCCAGAGATCATTACATTTTTGGCCTCTATCATAGAACTTCTCTACACAGTAATACTTGAGTGCTTTGAAAAGTCATTGAAACTGAGATTGATAAAGAGTCCTTAGCCATACCCACTTACCATAAACCAAGACCATAATCTCATTTGCCTTGGAAATTAATATGCTATAATGTAATGGTAGCTAGGGATTTTTTTAAATACTTCTAGCCGGTTGGAGACTTAAGCAATTATTAGCAGCAAATCAACATATCAACCAATACCATAAGGTTTTCCTGGGCAAAAACAAATAGACAAGATGGTAGACATACACAGGTCTATATGAGGTTCGGCTTCTATTATTTATGGCAATAAAAACATCAAAAAGCTTTTAAATAAGGTACTAAATAACCCATGATTATATGATTGGAGTCTAGTTTAAACAGACTTTAAAAAAAAAATCAGCATTAACAATTTGAGAGTACAGTACACTATCTAAATTATGGTAAATGAACTAAAAGAAATGCTAACCGTTTTGTGGGACATCTCTATTCATTATGTAAATACATTTAAAAAAAAAGCTATTAAAATACAGTAACCAAAAACATTACACATTTAAAAATTCCAAGCAACAATATAAAGGTAAAAGGAACAAGAAAACCGGAAAAGCCTAAAAGTACTTTTATAACAAAATAGACGGTAGTTGTCCACAATACTAAAATGTCGACGAACAAAGCACCTCAATCGTCCTTGACCATAAAAACTGTACAGTATTCAAAACGTGAGAAATAACAACATGTTATTACAAACAATAATAAACGCGAGTTTAAGCCTTACAAATAGTTCTAATTAATTATACTAACTGCGACCTAGAACGTAGCCCAGAACCGAATCGGCCTAGTGTGACCCTGTGTAACATATACACAGGTCGAATCGATCAATATTAGTTGCGAAACTTTCATTAAAATATTAAGAAATTAAGGCGTGTATTTTTAGTCTGCAGTACTGCATATCTGCCTTCATGTATTCAGATTCAAAGTGATTTTTTTTATGATTGAAGGATTACTTGTGGCCCGGAGGCCTTTCCAGTTTCACCAGGACAGGTGGGCGAGCAAAGGCTTAGCCAGGAGGGGTGGGATTTGCTAACAGCTGCCCGAGCGCCTCCGAAGGAGACCTAACAACTCAAGAGCACCTGCTTCGCGAATTAATCTACTACCGGATCGGAATCGCGACCCGCTGAGAGGATCCGGCGAGAAACTCAGCGAGATGATGCATGGGTTAGGAGATTTGAAGTATACTACAGCCTGTATATGAATGGTATTAAAGCACGTGTCGTGGGTTCTAGTTGTTCTGTTGTTCCGACGAGGTTTGAACCAGAGTAAGCTCTACCTGCGATTGTTTTACCTCAGCAAATAGACATGGATAATAAATGTTCGCATCTCGAATATAGGGGTCACCTCTAGAATGCTCTGTAATACTCAGTGATGGATTTAGGCTTGATGCCGCCCTAGGACCTGTTTATAAAAGTTTTATTTTTAATAAAAACTGTATACATATTTTTAATAAATATAAACAATAAACTCTTTTTCAAAGGGGACTGTCTTTACTTTTTTCGTCTCTGAAATATTGGCATTTCAAAAATTTTGTCGTCCCCTCAAATCATGCCACCTTAGGCCCGAGCCTCACGGGCCCAGGCGTAAATCCATCACTAATACTATATACAATAATATATATAATACTATATATAATACTATATGTAATACTATATATAATACTATATATCACTCACCGCTTATATCATAATTCCTCCGGCCGTAGGTGACGTTCAACTCCCTGTGGCCCTCGAAGAGGCCAAAGTTGATTCTGCCGTCAGTCTTTAGCGGGAAAGAAGTCTTTCTCGCTCTCGCATCAACCCAATGAGTCGTGCCCAACGATCCCACGATCAAAGCTATACACAGACACGAACCGAAAAACGTAGCGAATATCATGGACCGCTTGAATAGATTCAGCTTCATTTTTTTTTTAAATTGATTCGATACACTTTTCACGAAACAGTTACTGATGCGTTCGCTAGATGGCGTTATGTCACATATTCTCAACTTTTCAAGTCGTTTTTTTTCTTTTCTCGTGCTTATTTTCTAGCTATTGAACTTGTGGGATTGTCTCCGAGATGATTCCATTGTTTAATAGTTCGCTTGCCATCAATTTTTCCTTCGTTCCGACGTTTCACACGACGCAACGCGTAGAAAGATCTGTAACAATTGCATTGTGACATGTAATTGGTATTTTTTTTTAATGACATCTAAGCGCGCTGGGATTACTAGATTAGAGATATTTTTTTTTACATTAATTACAAGACGAGTCTTTGGTTAATTTAGATTTGGTTACTGGTGGTAGGACCACTTGTGAGTCCGCGCGGATAGGTACCACCACCCTGCCTATTTCTGCCGTGAAGCAGTAATGCGTTTCGGTTTGAGGGGTGGGGCAGCCGTTGTAACTATACTGAGACTTTAGAACTTATATCTCAAGGTGGGTGGCGCGTCTGCGTTGTAGATGTCTATGGGCTCCAGTAACCACTTAACACCAGGTGGGCTGTGAGCTCGTCTACCCATCTAAGCAATAAAAAAAAAAAGGTTAAAAATAAAAAGATTCCATTTTGATTGCGGATTACGCCGGTGATCAGTCGCGTTTTGACCGACGCTAAATACGCAAATGGAATATACGCTTTTATTGAAAAGTCAGGTGGGCTAAGAGTTAACAAGCCCGAAGTAATCCCTAGATTACCATCAACCGCATGAACATTCAACTGAATCGAATAGGCGATGCTAGAACTCGAACAAACAAACATTTGTTGTTATTTATTAACGGAAACTACTAATTTTCTTTTTATATAGCTTAGATGTGTGGACGAGCTCACAGCCCACCCGGTGTTAAGTGGTTACTGGAGCCCATAGACATCTACAACGTAAATGCGCCACCCACCTTGAGATCTAAGTTCTAAGGTTTCAGTTACAACGGCTGCCCCATCCTTCAAACCGAAACGCATTACTGCTTCACGGCACAAATAGGCAGGGTGGTGGTAGCTACCCGTGCGGACTCACAAGAGGTCCTACCACCAGTGAAGATGAAACTATTATGATTTTCGTATTCCACCATTCTGCGTATTTCGGTCGCGACGCAGTAATGCGTTTCGTTTGGACGAATGGAACCGAAGTTATATCAATCAAGTCTCAAGACTTTTTTTTTTATTGCCCTTGTATGCAGACGAGCATACGGCCCATCTGATGGTGAGTGGTTACCGTCGCCCATGGACTTCAGCAATGCCAGGGGCAGATTCAAGCGGCTGCCTACAGCTTAATACTCTCCACAAGCCTCTTTTAAAGAAGGACATGTCATAGCGCTCAGGAAACACCGTGGAGGGGAGCTCATTCCATAGCCGGATAGACCTCAAGGTGGACGTTTATAGTATAATGATCTCCTGGGGTCTGATAGCCACTTAACACCGGCTCAACAGTAAGCTCGTTCACCAATCTAAGCAAATAAAACAATGCATTTATAAACTTATGCAAATTTAAACGCATTCATAGATATAAAACATGATAATATGCGATGAATGTATGAATATATTATTTACGATGTCTTGATTCTATGTCTTGATTCTTCACATTAATAAGGTACGCGAAGACTTAACAGTTTGTATATAAGTATGTATATAATTAATACCCAATTTTTTAACCTACAGTGGGGCGGCGACCGATCGGTAAAACTCATCAAATCCCTACACAGCATAAGAGAACACGTTGCACTGACCACACATAATGAGTATAGTGGTGAAGCGGATAGGCGGCCTTGACTATTGCGCAGAGGGTCGTGGGTTCGATTCCCATATCGGGAACATTGTTCATTTACTGTTTAATCCCATTTAATTGTTATTGTCGTCCACGTGACCACGGAATGTGTAAGTTTTGAAATATTACTTATAATATGTACGAGTATAATGACAATAATATTAAATCGTAAAAGTAGAAAATTGTAGTGACCTAAAGGATAAGACGTCCAGTGCATTCGTATCTAGCGATGCAACGATGTTCGAATCCCGCAGGCAGGAATAAAATACGTACTCAACAAATGTTCACGATTGACTTCCACGGAAGGAATAACAGCGTGTAATAAAAATCAAACCCGCAAAATTATTATTTGCGTAATTAATGGTGGTAGGACCTCTTGTGAGTCTGCACGGGTAGGTACCACCGCCCTGCATATTTCTGCCGTGAAGCAGTAATGCGTTTCGGTTTGAATGGTAGGGCAGCCGTTGTAACTATACTGAGACCTTAGAACTTATATCTCAAGGTGGGTGGCGCATTTACGTTGTAGTTATCTATGGGATCCACTTAACACCAGGTGGGCTGTGAGCTCGTCCACCCATCTAAGCAATAATAAAAAAAATATTATAATGTGGGATGTCAAGTCAAGAAGATACGCAGTTAATTACAAGTAATTTCACTGTATAATCGCGTTTAATTGTTATTGTCGTCCGTGACCACGAAAACTATATATTTTTATGCATTACTAATAATATAATGACCATAATAAAAACGATATTAAACATTTATATAAAGCAATATGCTGGCCCGCAGATTTACTGGTTGCGATAGCTATGTCAAAGTTACAATTTTTAAAGCTTATTGCCCGAATTTTTACGCCAGTAGTCTGTGGACCACATACACGCGGAGAGCTTACAATGCCCTACGTGTTCAATATAATAATGCCTTTAGGATGATGTTGTCACTGCCGCGCTTTTGTAGTGCATCCACAATGCTTGCGACATCTCACACCGATGACTTCTTTGCAATAATGCGGAAGAGAAGTGCATCGTTATTGCGTCGAGTTCGTGACAGTGGCAACAGTCTTTTGAGAATCATATCGAGCAAGATCGAGGGACTGCTGATCTACTGCCTTTGCAGTAGGCACTTGGAAGGAGAAAAAAAATAAATGTATTGGTATAAAATGTATATAATGATAGTTATGTGTTAGATTTTTTTTTTAAGTTACTAACATAGATTATAAGTAATTATTACTAACAAAATGTTATGGTTTAAAAAAAAAAGTGAAATAAAGTATTAATAATAATAATAAACCGTAAAGGTAGCTTTATTGTCTACAGTCTCGCGGATAGCGAACAAAACACTGAATAGTCTATACAATCTCGTAAACGAAAGTTTCTCGAATTATATTAGTACGTTTACCGAATCTCGCAACTAATTAATTACGTTTTTTTCTTCTTCTTTTTACGTAATAAATTGTTGGAGAAAGCGATATCATTACGCACGCGTTGTATTCACTCGTTTTCATTATCAATGCTATTCGTTGTTTCTAAATAAAAATAACGCTAAATGAAACTCCAAGCATTTGTTATGCATAATAAATATAATATAAATAATAATAAATATAATAAATATTTACTGACAACCACGCCACGTTAACTAGTCCCGTGGTAAGTTCGTTAAGAACTTGTGTTACAGGTACCAGATAACGGAAATAAATGTAAGATTTTTATTATACACATACATATATTTAATATACATCCATAACCCTGGAAAAGACATTTTATATTATTCATACAAAATATCTTCCCTTGGCGGGATTCGAACCCGCGACCACCTTGTGTAGTGACCATGTCACTTACCACTACACCAGACGGCCGTCAATAAAAAAATATATATATACATATGTCGGCGCAGCACTGCTATTTACTTTACTAAGTATAGTTAGAATTAACTGTTACAAGTCTAACAGTTATAAAAAAACTGTTTAAGAGGGCATTCAGGAGAATTCATGAACAAACTACTTGTTCCCATTGTCTATACTAATATTATAAAGAGGAAAGATTTGTTTGTTTGTTTGTTTCGAATAGGCTCCGAAACTACTGGACCGATTTGAAAAAATCTTTTTCCATTAGAAGCCGACATTGTCCCTGATGAACATAGGCTACTTTTTTTATTTTATTTTTATTTTATTTTTTTGGTTTCATGTGTGTTTTAATGTTTCCGAAGCGAAGCGAGGGCGGGTCGCTAGTTCTACCATAAATACAAGTGACTATTGTCTCATAATGCCCAAGACACGTCATTTCAGATCCTCCCGATCAACTTACAGTGCTTTTAGGTATATTAAGCACCGGTCACGGTTCTCGTCGAACCCTTCGCTTGCGACGAAGGGCTCGGCGAGTAAACTAACCCATAGACACAGCCCACTGCGTTTCTTGCCGGGTCTTCTCAGCGGGTCGCGTTTACGATCCGGTGGTAGATTCTGGGAAGCAGTGCTCTTGCTAGGGCCAGTGTTGGCAACGCCTCCTGGTTTGGGCCCCGAGAGCTCACCTACGCGTTAGGGTTACGCTGACGTAGCCTCTCAAGACTATCAGCTTAGGTAGGAAAAAAATGCACAATGTTGTCCTCTGGTTAGAGCCCCGTGAGCTCACCTACTCGCTCGGTGACGCTGGCATAGCCTCTCAAGGCTACCAGCTTAGATAGGAAAAATAAAGAAGCGCACAATACATTCCGGCTGAAGCAGTCGAACGGAGCGGAGCTATCTGTTGTTATTGTTGCACATTTGAAATTTAATAATTTGAATTAATTGGAAAAGTGAGTCTTAATCGTTGTCACTATGGAAGGCAATAATAACGATGAAGAGACAAGAACTGACAAGACAACAAGAAAGAGAAAAGATAGAAAACAATAGCGATGTACATATTATGTATACGTTGTTCACGACTAATATATTTCTTTGGGACGATAAGTTTCTGCATATTACTGCAACAGTAGGAAAACTTTTAGACAATCCAATTGAGAATTCGAATTCATGTCTAAAGGTCATGTGACCTGATCATAGCTTGCACCAGGTGAGCCGTGAGGTCGTTCACCCCTCTAATTATATAATTTATTTAATATAAATAAACATTGACTCTTTGTTCGTTCCAGAAAATCTCTTAAGCGAGTCGCCTCTGATTACTCTTCATTTACAGATAGAGTAATATAAACGAGACAGTATAAAATACTTTGCTTTGGTTGCCGCGTAAAAATAAAACAACCAGAATAAAGATGAAAAACTTGAAGAAATGTGAATTGTTTTTGTAACACGCTTTTCTTAGCTTCTATAGTGGGGTAATGGAATCTTTGAACGTCATTTTTACAGACTTCAAGACATCTGATTAACTTGAAAAATTGCACACTAATCCAGGACCGATGAAAATGAACAAAAAACATTACTTTGGTCCTATTAGTCATCTTTACTTGGGCCCGCGGTCCTCTTCCGTCATCTGCGAACCGTCCAGTTCCGCATACGTCGTGCGCCCCTTAACGGGGTTATCTCGTGAGGAGGCTCAACTCCAGCACAGAAGAAAAAAAAAGTCCGAGAAGAAACCCAGACTGACAATGTACAAACAACTAAACTATTTCAAGTTAGGTTTTTTTAATTGCCCTTGTAGGCATACGAGCATACGGCCCACCTGATGAGTGGTTACCGTCGCCCATGGACTTCAGCAATGCCAGGGGCAGAGCCAAGCCGCTGCCTACCGATAATTGGTTGCTTAATTAAGGCATTACTTAATTTTTGAACTGCATATGTTTTTTGTTGTTCTATATAACTTGGCTAATATACTGAACAGCATCAATAGGATGAAAAAAAAAGTTGAAATCAATAGTTCGATTTTGCTAATAGAGCTAATTTTTTTTTTTGTAAACTACCTACACTTACTGATGTTTTCTTTTCTGTCAAGGTCAAATATACGTTAGAACCATCTCAATTAAAATTCAGGGTCGTTGAATGAATACCAATAGATTGACGTAATCCCCCGACAAGAAAATGGTAATTTCTAACGTAAAGTTTTATTGATGCTAAAATAATTTCTAACTGCCTCTGATTGAATTGATTTTTTTATTGATCTGAAGAAAATAATGATTAAATATCTATTATAGGTATCCTCAGTTTAGAAGTTTAATACATTTTTTTACAGAATGATTTAGTGTTTTTTTTTATTGCCGTATAGGCAGACGAGCATACGGCCCACCTGATGGTGAGTGGTTACCGTCGCTCATAGACGTCAGCAATGCCAGGGGCAGAGCCAAGCCACTGCCTACCGTTTAGCTCTCCATAAGCCTCGTTTGAAGAAGGACATGTCATAGCGCTCGGGAAACACCGTGGAGGGGAGCTAATTCCAAAGCCGGATGGTTCGTGGCAAAAAAGATCTCTGGAAACGCAGTGCGGATGAAAAACTGTCATCAAAGATGGCAATCTTTTTTTAGTGCATTAGATACTCATCTACTGTTTTAGTGATATCAAATCCCATCTACTGTTTTAGTGCTCTCAATGCCCATCTAGTTTATGAAGTGTTTATCGCAGTATATCCGGCATCTTACGTATTTAGCATGTTCTTAGAGTCATCCGCTTATACCAGAGCTGAAATCCCACAGATTTTCTTAAGAAATACATTTTATATTTTATTCCTACCTACTGGTAGCTTTGCGAGGCTATGCCATCGTAACCGAGCGAGTAGGTGAGCTCACGGGGCTCTAACCAGAGGACGTTGCTAACACTAGCTCTAGCAAGAGCAGCGCTTCGCAGAATCTACAACCGGGTCGGAAACGCGACCCAAGAAATTCCGGCGAGAAACTCAGTGGGCTACATTCTTAACACGGGTTCTCGAAGCCATTTCGCAATAAATACAAGTATCATGTAACAAAAATTACTAGATACTAAAGTTGGCGATAGTCACTAGCACCCGGCCTATCTCTCTATACAACCCAGTTCGATAGTATCTATTTTACAAAATTTCGACTTCAAGTATAATGTTGGCGGCATAAATGTTGTGATTGTGTCCATTAACCAATTATTATTTGATGTAGCTCGTCTGACATAGAGTAACAAAAGAAACCAATGTTCAGACAAAATATTGACGTTTGATTGAATATTATAAATGGATCGTAAAGTATCAAATTATTACTGAGAATATCGGTGCAAAGCGATAACGATCGTGACTAATCGAAGACGATTGAAATACTAAATTGTAAGTTATCGTTAAGAGGAATTCACAATGTATCATGTGTTGCGTTATCCGTGAACAAAACTTATGAGATCTTCGCCTTAGTTTCCGCAAAAACAAATACGTGAAAAACTTTTATGATATTAATCAAAAACGTTCTTGGTAATGTATGGGTGATAAGATATTTTAATACAAAATATGTTTTTTTTGTTCATAGATAGAAACCCATCACAAGCATTTGCTTTGTTACCCGTATTAAAGTACATACATCTTAATATATAATTCGAGAGGTGAAAGGTCATTTGGTCTTTGGTTTAAGCGACCTTTTTGCAACTTTACAGGAGAGCCATCTCAAGTTATAATTTGGAAAAAAATATCATAACCTAAAACTCCTTTGGCTGTTTGATCGGGGTAAACTTAATTGAAATTCAATTAAAAACATCGAACTGTTAAGTTGGTAATATCAAATAAAACGCACCTTTAATTACAAAGATAAATGTCGCGTATTAAGCAAAATGTCACTTAACCCAAATACCCTTTCACCCCTCCATATATAATTATTCTTCTGTCCATGTGTATATCAGTGAAATCTTAAACGGTTGGACCGATTTCGATGAAAATACCCGATCCACTAACAGTGCTTTTAGGTAGCTCAAGCACCGCTCAACGTTCTCGTCGAACCCGTCGCTTGCGACGAAGGGCTCGGCGAGTAAATTAACCCACAGACACAGCCCACTGAGTTTCTCGCCGGATCTTATCAGTGAGTCGCGTTACCGATCCGGTGGTAGATTCTGCGACGCACAGTCCTTGCTAGAGTTATTATTATTAGCAACGTCGTCAGGTTTGAGCCCCGCGAGCTCACTTACTAGTTAGGTGAATCTAGTATATAACCCCTCGAGGTAACTAAAATAGGTACGGAGAAAACAAAAGATGAAATTTTTTGTGTGTTCCCCAATTGTGTATTAGTAAAACAAAATACATCTACTGGAGTTTTAATGAAACCTTGACAGTGCTCATCGCGGTTACGGCCCGCGTCAACTGACCCACCAGAATGTTTTTAAAGCAGACTTTTAATTAAACCGCAACTTTTAATAAAGTTACAAGCTTAGTTGCGCTTTATATTGTTTTTACAATAATGTATTCTGTCGGACGTGACGTGAGCTCGTACGATACGATAAAAGTATTCTCACAATTAAAACCAGTTTGCTCAGTGCGAGTTTTTTAACGTTTTCGATAGCGTAAAAATTAACTAAAATTAGTATGTAGTTGGAACGTTTGCCTACGTTTGCCGCTAGGGGCGCTGTTCCAATTTCATACAAATTCTAGTTAACGTTTACGCTATCGAGAACGTTAAAAAACTCACAATAAGCACGCAGATGGGCTTATTCTGGAAGATGTGTTTTTGGAACGAAATTCCTTATAGGACGATGCGGAGGGGTACCCTAACCGGGAAAAAACGTCCGTAACGTAAGATTTTTATTAGTAATGCACACAGTGTACGACTTAACTTTGTAATAACGTACAAATTAGTAATGCACACAGTGTAAGACTTAACTTTGTATTTTTTTGTCGTTAATAGTTATAATCCGAAATTCGTTAAATCGCAAACGTTGTTTTCGAAATTCTCATTTAACATGGCTGTATCGTCACGGTAGGATGCGCTCGGCCGCTCTTAGGACATCTGCATAAGCATGTGGCAGATATGACGGTCCGAAGGTCAATATTAATGGCAGGCACAACATTTTTGTTCACCCAGAACTTTAAAGTAAAATTTCACATTTCACACACACACACACCTAGAATACCTAATTGATAACGTATTGTACGGGTGATATTGTGTTATAAAATAATTTAGTGGTTATATTATTTTAGAAACGTTTGAAGCATAATAGTTTTCTTTAGGTCATTAGCCAAGTAGTACGCTAATCCAAATACAGTGGCCCAGGGCCGGATTTAAACTTAATGCCTTAATGTTTTTTTTCTAGGAATTAAAAATTTTGCACTAAGGGTGACTCATAATTATATTACACAAAAAAAAAAAAATTAAATGTCTTTAATTACAGAAAATAGAAAAATCGATTACTTTTTGTTTTAAATCTCCAAGGAAATAAATTGATTAAATCATTTTGATTATTAATTTTTACCAAAAGTGCCAGAATTATAATTCACATTCAATGGATTAATTGAATCTCTTGAATTATCAATTAAAAAGAAAATTATTAATTAATTATATTGAGCAATCTTAATACGACAAAAAAAAAAACTTTCAAAATTTTGCCGCCCTGGGCACTAGCCCCGACTGCCCCTATTGTAAATCCACTACTGCAGTGGCCTCAGACTTAAATTCTTTGTCATGCACAGGTTAGCTCCACCGTGCCGGATATTTTAAATCCAAAGTTTCAATGGTTATTACAATATCAATCAAATCGAGAATACGAATATTTCTAAATATTAGTAGTGGTTTCCACGTCAATACAAGACGCTTCGGTATCTTCCCAACACTGTGGTTTAGAAGCTTGTTTTTCCTAACGAAACCGATAACACACAATACATTTAGCACGTTCATATTCAAGTATTAACGGCAGATTTTGCTGACTTTATAATATGTATTATGACGCATGTTTCAAATACGCAGGTTTTCGATTATTGTTCGAGAAATGAACAAATCTGTTCGAGCATCGGTACCTAATTGCTGTTATTTCGTGTAACACGCTTATTAGATTCGCCTGTATGTATGTATACTTGTATGTGTATGTGTGTGCGTAATGGAATCTTTGATCTTCGTTTTCGCCTAGTTCTTTTTTTTTGTCTACCTATTCGCGCTGGTAACCTAAGGGGCTATTCCAGCTAAGGCCAGACGGGTAGGTTAGCTCACGGACTCAACCCTAGAGAATTGCTAACAATGACCCTAGCAAGAACATTGCTTTGTAGAATCTACCACTGGATCGGAATGGCGACCCATTGAGATGATCCAGAGAAAAAATTAGTAATTTATTTCTTTTTTTTTTATTGCTTAGATGGGTGGACGACCTCACAGCCCACGTGGTGTTAAGTGGTTACGGGAGCTGTTACACACTACTCTACAAAGCAGCTTTGCCCTAATCAGCTCGTTTACAAGCTAACTGTGTTTTCCATTAGAGTCATCATTTTTAGCTTTCATGTAAAATCAAATCATATTGATTAACCAGTTAGAATCTGGAAGCCGTCGCGAGCATACATAAGTTTGAGAAGTCAACAATAGTGTTGTAAAATTGTGAAAGTCTAATAAAAGACAGTTTAGTCGTGAAAAGTTTTTTGTGTTTTTTTTAAAAAGAAGTTTGAGAAGGGCCGTGTAACAAATTGGTGTCAGAAGTGGGATACCAGAGAAGAAATCTGAGACAGACCGTCAAAGATTCTGGTATCTCGAATCCGAGCCATCAAACTTCAAGAACGACCGACAGTAAGCCTTGCCCTAAGGACAAGCCTGCGTCTAAACACAACTCAAGAGGACGACGATAAGCCTCCGCTGTTAAGCGTGAGCCCGCTCCAGCCGCGACGTGACGCACAGAGACGACAGTCCAGCTGCTTCTCCAATTCTAACTCACCCACCATCAATCAGCATCCAGAACATAACTACCAGCATCCTGCTCCTGACGAGGCAATGCGGTACGGCGTGCTTCTGTGAGTGCTCTACACTTCAAATTCTCCGAAAATTTTCAAAGTTCCTTAATCTTAATTTTAATTTTCAAAATTTATATTTAATTCTAACCTGTATTTCAAGTGCTATTTTTGTATTCCAATTTTATCCAGCACATCATAATTCAAACCTAAATGTCAGTCAAATCGGAATCTTCAAAGAAAGGCGAAATGACGGACAAAATTACCTTATCCTTTTTAACCAAATTCATCAAAACTTATAATGGGGACAGAGAATCACTCCCCGCGTTTTTAACTAATTGTGACAATGCAATGTCCTTAGCTAATTCGGATCAACAACCCGTCTTATGTAAATTTATTATCTCACAATTAGAAGGAAAAGCCCAAGTCGCATGTAGTCTAAAAACGTTTACTAAGTGGACGGAACTAAAAAACTTTTTAAGATCAACCTTTGGAGAGAAAAAACACTCCATTCATTTACTTTCCGATTTGCAACATTGTAAACAATTATTAAATGAGGATGTTACTAAATTTTCCTTAAGAATTGAACAAATATTAACGCGTATTCATTCTAACATTCATTATAGTTGTAAGGACGAAAGGGAGCTTCTAGGCAGAACCGCAGCCATGGAGGATCTTGCCCTTAACACATTTTTATTGGGATTAAATCCATCACTATCTAATATAGTTCGTTGTAAAAATCCAACAACCCTCAGTGACGCCATACAATATGCAATTGATGAGGAAAAAATATTCAATTTATACAAAATTAACGCAAAATCCCAAAAACAATGTTCGGTCTGTAACAAAGCGGGCCATACTTCCTTAGAATGTTTTAAAAATAAAAAACCTTTTCCAAAAAACGTTTTCCAAATACATCATCAAAATAATTTTAATAAAAATCTAAAACCTAATTCAAATAATTCTTATATTAAAACGTGTAATTATTGTAAAAGAACCGGTCACACGATTACGGAATGTCGCAAGCGTCAATTTAACGAGAATCGCCGCGAAAACGCAAATTCCGCGCAAAACGATAACTCGTATATTAGGTCTCATGTTGCACCTGCGCAACCGTGTGAACAAGAAAATTTAAACTAAATCGGATTTCGTTGCCGTGTCCTTCGAAATCTAATCAAAATCATAAAGACACGACTTATACTAAATTTTCTAAATTCACGACTCAACCAAAAGAATTGAGTTCTTCTAACTTCACGACTCAACCAAAAGAATTGAGTTCTTCTAAATTCACGACTCAACCAAAAGAATTGAGTTCTTCTAAATTCATGACTCAAATAAAAGAATTGAGTTCTCCTAACTTCCCGACTCAGCCAAATAAACTGAGTTCTACCAAGTTTATACCTCGACCAAAAGAGTTGAGTTCTCCTAAATTCACGACTCAGTCAAAAGAATTGACGAGTTCTACTAATGATAAAAAACTAAATGATAAAATAACAAACAAAAAATTTTACTCAAATTCAAAAATCAATCAATACAATTCTAATTTTATTAATTCTAAATTCATGACTCAATCAAGACAATCGAATGATAACAAAAATCAGGGCCGTACTCAGAGTCCGGATTCAAAAAATAATTTACCTAATTCTAACTTAGTTACAAATCCTAAATCTAAACTTATGTACGAAATTAACGATTACAGTAAAAAGGTGTCTTTACCTCATATTTACTTAAATTCTAAACATGCCTCTGAAAAACTATGTTTCCTTATTGACACAGGATCCACCATAAGTATTATAAAAGGATCAAGTTTATTAGAAGTCCCGAATCTCTCGAACGAAATCGTGAAATTAAAAGGGATTAATAGTTCAGAAAATCCTGTTGAAACATTAGGTACTTTCGAAATGGAATTTAATTTATATAACGAAAATTTTAAATACAAATTTCACCTTACAAATGACGATATTAATTTAAATAATTACGATGGAATTATTGGTAGCGATTTTTGCAATTATTTTAAATCGAACATCAATTATTTTTCTAAATCCTTATCTGTAATGAATCATTCTATTCCTATCATTTATACTCAACCAACTTATATCATTCCGGCTCGTTCCGAAGCCGTCATTGAATGCACAGTGTCAAATCACGTGCCCGAGCTTTATCGTAATAACGAAGCTCTTGTTCTAGATCATACCTTATGTGAAGGTGTTTATGTCGCTAATTGCATAGTTACAATCAAACAAAATAATAAAATAAATATTTCTATTTTAAATACTACAGAGAGCGATATCGAAGTGAAAGATTATCACGTAACGTTAACGCCTCTCGAACGCGAATGTTTTGATTACGGATCTTGTTTTAATATTAATTCTAATGTAACTTCTAAATCTGATCGTATTAACAAAGTTCTAAGTCTTATCCGATGTTCTCATTTAAATGATGAAGAGCGTAAAGTTCTTTTAGAGTGTTGTTCACAATATACAGATATTTTTCACATCGAAGGTGAACCTTTAACTTTCACAAGTGCTATTGAGCACACCATAAATACAGGCAACGCACCTCCTATCCACGTTAAGTCATATCGTTTTCCTGAATGTCACAAAGAGGAGGTCGATTCTCAAATTCGTAAGATGTTAGAACAAGACATCATCCGACCTTCTATTTCACCCTGGAGCGCTCCGGTTTGGGTTGTGCCAAAGAAAATGGACGCTTCCGGTAAACGAAAATGGAGAATCGTTATAGATTACCGACGCCTTAATGACGTTACCGTTTCAGAGACTTATCCGCTACCTCTTATTACAGACATTCTAGACCAGTTGGGTCATTCCAAATATTTTAGTACGCTGGATCTTACAAGCGGATTTCACCAATTACGAACCAGCGCTCAGGACGCCCCAAAAACAGGTTTTACAATTAGCACTAATTCGAGCATGTCTGGACATTACGAATTCACCAGAATGCCTTTTGGGTTGAAAAATGCCCCTGCTACTTTTCAACGTCTTATGAACACTGTTCTATCAGGTCTACAAGGTCTCCATTGTTATATTTATTTGGACGATTGTATCGTGTACAGCCAAAATCTTAACTCGCACATTACCAAATTAAAATTGGTATTTGATAAATTTCGACAATTCAACCTCAAACTCCAACCAGACAAGTGTGAATTTTTAAGACACGAAGTCACTTATCTTGGCCATATTATCACAGATAAAGGTGTTTCTCCTAATCCCGAAAAAGTCAAGGCCGTTTCACAATTCCCAATTCCGAAAAATCCTAAAGAAATAAAATCATTTTTAGGCCTCATAGGTTATTATCGCCGTTTTATCGAAAACTTCTCTAAGTTAACTAAACCACTTACTTCCCTCTTAAAGAAGGATGCTGACTTCCTTTGGAACAAGGAACAGCAACACGCATTCGAATTCTTAAAAGAAAAACTAGTTACTGCCCCTCTACTTCAATATCCAAATTTTTCAGAACCTTTTAATGTTACTACAGATGCAAGTAATTACGCCATAGGCGCAATTTTATCCCAAGGTCAAATAGGCATGGATAAACCGATAGCGTATGCATCACGCACTTTAAACAAAGCCGAAGGCAACTATTCCACCACTGAGAAAGAGCTTTTAGCCATCTTATTTGCTGTTAAAACTTTTAGGCCATATTTATACGGCAACAAATTTAAAATCGTAACAGATCACAGACCTCTTGTGTGGTTATTTAATGTAAAAGACCCCGGTAGTAGGCTCATTCGCTGGCGTCTTAAACTCGAAGAGTATGACTATGAAATAGTTTACAAGCAAGGTCGTCTTAACTCTAACGCCGATGCTTTATCTCGTTGCCCTATCAACGCTATAAATATAAATAATTTGAACAATCTTAGTTATGAAAAATATTTTAAACTTCAATTTATAAACAAACTTCCAACATCAGACACTGTTATCGAAGAATGTTCTGAAAGTCTACATTTATCTAAGTTTAATACAATCGCTTGCCCAGTTTCATTAGATTTTGATTGTTCTATACCTCACTGCGAGGATATCTTAAACCAACTCGAAAATACTGAAGAGTTACTAAATTCCGAACGCGAAGTTCTTGCAATTAAAAGTATTAAAAATAAAAATAAAACTTTCTACTTCTTATACACTAAAGTTCATCATTACGAAGAGACTCATTTTAGAGATATTTATAATTTATTAATTAAACTAAGAAATATGTTAATAGAGTGTGAAAATATCACAGATTTAGCATTACCAGATTTTTCAGACCCATTCTCTAAATTAAATTACACGAAAGTCTATAATATAATTTCCTATGTTTTCCATAATACTAATATCAAAATACATATTTATAAAAATAAATTAATTTATCCGACTCCAATAGAAGTCCCTAAAATTTTAAAGGAAAACCACGATTCACCTATCGCTGGTCACCCAGGATCACAACGCATGTATAAGCGCATTAAAGCTATGTACTATTGGAAAGGTATGCGTTCTGATATTGAACAATATGTAAAAAGCTGCAAACTTTGTCAAATTAACAAACCTCTACGTAAATCAAATAAAGCTCCGATGGAGATCACGTCTACATCTACTAAGCCGTTTGAACGGTTAGCCTTAGATGTCGTAGGCCCTTTGCCCGACTCAGGTTTTCAAAATTTCAAGTTTATTCTAACTTTACAAGATGATTTAACCAAATTCACGAGTGCTTACCCTATGGTTACTTCTACTAGTGAGGAGATAGCTCGTAATATCGTACATTTCATGTCTTTGTTCGGTTTTCCAAAAACCATTTTAACTGACCTAGGTACTTGCTTTACGTCAGAATTATTTAAACAACTAACTGAAATCTTAAAAGTAAAAGCTTTATTTGCAACTCCGTATCATCCTCAAACAAACGGAGCTCTAGAACGCTCACACGCTACTTTAAAAGAATATTTAAAGTCTTTCGTTAATGAAAATCAAAACGATTGGCATTGCTATTTATTTACTGCAATATTAGCCTATAATACTACTCCCCATTGCACTACTAATTATACTCCACACGAGTTATTATTCGGTTACAAACCGTCCATTCCAAGTTCTTTATATGAAAGCACCAGTAACACAACCTATAATGAATATATTCGCGCATTACAATATAGAATGCGCTTTAGTCGCGAAAAAGCGATACAAAATATTATTAACAGTAAAGAAAGGTCTAAACAATACTATGATACCAATTCTCGCGAAATTTTGTATAAAGCTGGTGATATGGTATATTTAAAACACCATCATAAATTGAGAAAAGCTCTATCGCCCATATGGAAAGGCCCTTACAAAATTACTAAAGTTCACAATAAACATAACGTGACCCTACAAGTAGGTCGTAAACAAATTAAATATCATACCAACGAAATTAAACCTGCTACAATCTAACTTCTACGTCTAAATTTATTCTATGTGTTTATTTTCATATGATAAAGTCTACTATAAATAATTTTAATACGACTATCTTCAAACTTAATCAAAACGAGATTAAATTGAATTCTCAAATAAATAAAATGAACGAAATATTTTCTCAAATTACAAAAACTGATAATCTATTATTGTATAATTCTAAGTTAAATAATTTACTTAATATTATCGAAAGTTCTCTACTAACTATTTCAAATTTTCTAGACACTACATTAAGTTCTATATTATTTTCGAAGGTTAACATCCTACACCCTAGCGTAATTAGTCCCTTAGATCTTTATAATGAATTATTTAAGCATAGTAATCAAATAAATAAAAGGCTAGACTTTCCAGTCACCCTAAATATTCAAAATATTCATTCATTGATCGATGTTTCTAAGCTTAGTTCTTATTTCTATAATAATAAAGTCATATTCGTATTACGAATTCCTTTAATAATTCCAGACAAGTTCGTTGTTTATAAAAACATACCTTTACCTACACCTCACGATGAGTCACATCGCACTTTCGCTTTAATTAAACCGTCTAACTCGTACATCGCTTTAAGTGACGATAGACTGCATTATGCTATGCTGGATAATTTTGATAATTGTAAAATGATAAACAATAACTATTCTATATGTGAATCAATAACTATATACTCAAGTGTAAGTAATCCTAATTGTGAATCTAAATTATTAACAGAGGTTATTCTTTCATTGCCCTCTGAATGTATTTCTAAAATTTTATATGGTCAAATTGATATTTGGCAAAAACTACTAAATAACAAATGGATATACGTTCAATCAAATAAAAGTAAACTTACTATCAAATGTAATGACGTCATCCATGATTATTCTATCGAAGGAACAGGAATTCTTAAGTTAACAAACAATTGTATCGGTTACTCTAAGACCATTCAACTTATACCAACGAATTCTTACTCTTTTATTATTAAATCTCCTTTAAATATAAACTTTGATATTACATCCGATGATATTTTTTTTTTTTTTTTTTTTATTGCTTTGCTGTGTGGACGAGCTCACAGCCCACCTGATGCTAAGTGGTTACTGTAGCCCATAGACATCTACAACGTAAATGCGCCACACACCTTGAGATATAGTTCTAAGGTCTCATATAGTCACAACGGCTGCCCCACCCTTCAAACCGAAACGCATTACTGCTTCACGGCAGAAATAGGCGGGGCGGTGGTACCTACCCGTGCGGACTCACAAGAGGTCCTACCACCAGTAATTACGCAAATTATAATTTTGCGGGTTTCATTTTTATTACACGATGTTATTCCTTCACCGTGGAAGTCAATCGTGAACATTTGTTGAGTACGTATTTCATTAGAAAAATTGGTACCCGCCTGCGGGATTCGAACACCGGTGCATCGCTTCAACACGAATGTACCGGACATCTTATCCGTTAGGCCACGACGACCACACAAATTGTTGTAAGAGAGACATACTTAATGAAAGTTTACCACATTTGTCGCCAATCTCTATTAGCAAAATAAATCTAGATTCCTTGAAATATGCTACGCACCAAATGGACAATTTAGAAAATGAATTAAATAATATTGAGAAACAATCTCATTTTATTAAATATGGTTCATACTATTCTACATTTACTTATATCCTTATCGTGTGTTTGTTTCTATTTTTAATGTATAAGATTTACAGATATTTTAAAAACAAAACGTCCAATTCTGTATGTTGTATTCAAATATTTAACGGATGTTATAACACAAAATCAACCAATAAAAAATCTAAAGTTTCAAATTCTATCGAGATGACTGAGATATCATCCAATGATGAAGATAAAATGTCTATACAATCTTTGCCAATTAGGCAGAAGCATAATTATAAATCTACTATTTATAATAAGGATCAATCCTCTTCAAACAGAAATCTAAATTTCTAATTTAATAACTTAATAAAAAAAATTATACTTATATTAAACATGAATAATATTTTATATAATTTTCTAATTCTAATTTTTCTAATTCTAATTTTGAATGTTTTATACAAGTTTAAACATACATTGTAATGTTAATTTTAATACTAATTCCTAACTTTAATTTTATAAATATTATTAAGAACGAATTTTCAATATTTTCTGTTTTATTTTCTATTTTCAATTTAATGATTTAATGATTTTGTAATGACTCCTCAAATTTTATATTATTTTCGTTTAACTACGCTTCATCTTATTGAGGATGAAGCTTCGTCAAAAAGGGGGAGCTGTTACACACTACTCTACAAAGCAGCTTTGCCCTAATCAGCTCGTTTACAAGCTAACTGTGTTTTCCATTAGAGTCATCATTTTTAGCTTTCATGTAAAATCAAATCATATTGATTAACCAGTTAGAATCTGGAAGCCGTCGCGAGCATACATAAGTTTGAGAAGTCAACAATAGTGTTGTAAAATTGTGAAAGTCTAATAAAAGACAGTTTAGTCGTGAAAAGTTTTTTGTGTTTTTTTTAAAAAGAAGTTTGAGAAGGGCCGTGTAACAGAGCCCATAGGCATCTACAACGTAAATGCGCCACCCACCTTGAGATATAGGTTCTAAGGTCTCAAGTATAGTTACAACGGCTGCCCTACCCTTCAAACCGAAACGCATTACTGCTTCAGGGCAGAAATAGGCAGGGTGGTGGTACCCACCCGTGCGGACTCACAAGAGTCCGAATGAGACTTAACAGCTCCTTCGCGACTGCATCTTCAATTAATTATTGGATAGTCGTTGGTAGAAATAGATATTACAAGTTGCACCAACGCGATCTTCCTAATACAACAAAACAAGTTAGGTACCTATATATGGAAAATAATATTTTCCTTTTCGCATCTCACTACGGATTTGTGTGTCAGTACGACGTACTATCGAGTCTAGTTTAGAAATTACCACATCAACAACAATTTCCTGTTCACTTAAAAGTTACTAGTCGATAATGTCGTCTGGTCTACGCAAACTCGTTCTGTAATGCGGGTCATGTGTATTTAATAGATGCTCGAGGCACATTTAAATGTACCTACATTAGTGAGATTGTGGTCTTATTAATTGCCGTCGATGGCACATTAACGAACCACTCGTACTGTGTGCTTAGTGCGAGTTTTTTAACTTTCTCGATAGCGTAAAAGTTAACCCAATTTTGTATGCAGTTGGAACAGCGCCCCTAGCGGCAAACGTACGCAAACGATCCCATTCCATACAAATATGAGCTAACTTTTACGCTATCGAGAACGTTAAAAAATTCGCACTAAGCACACTGGTTAGTTATCACTTTCGCCATGGAGGTCTGCACCGCTATTGTAAGGGGATAAGCGGTGTAAGAAAATAGCGCGTAAATATGGATAGCAGATCGCAAAGTATGTCTCGTGGAACACAATGTGGATAGACGCAGCGATTCTGGGTAGTAGAGATTAAATCGGCCATAGTAGAGGGTTGAGCGATGCTAAATTGAAGAAGTTCTAAAGCTATTTTTCAGAAAATTGCCGGAGGACGATCTTGAGGAGTCATCGGGGCCCAAAGGATAAGACGTCCGGTGCATTCGTATGTAGCGATGCACCGGTGTTCGAATACCAATTTTTCTAATGAAATACGTACTTAACAAATGTTCACGATTGACTTCCACGGTGAAGGAATAACATCGTGTAATAAAAATGAAACCCGCAAAATTATAATTTGCGTAATTACTGGTGGTAGGACCTCGTGCGGACCTGTGAGTCCGCACGGGTAGGTACCACCGCCCTGCCTATTTTTGCCGTGAAGCAGTAATGCGTTTCGGTGTAAAGGCTAGGGCAGCCGCTGTAACTATACTGAGACCTTAGAACTTATATCTCAAGGTGGGTGGCGCATTTACGTTGTAGATGTCTATGGGCTCCAGTAACCACTTAACACCAGGTGGGCTGTGAGCACGTCCAATAAAAAAAATACAAAGGGAACAAAATGATCCAAGTTACCCTTGAATTCAGTCCCAGAGTCTACACTAGTAGTTGAAAGGGCGAGCATTGTACCGAATCGGAACGCTGGGAAGAGCTGATGGGTGGAATCGGTTCGGTGCTCCGAAATTGATATCCACGCAAGATCAAAAGCTTTTATTTTCTCAAATAACCAACGTACACCAAACTGAAACTTTCGTTTCTATGCACCGATTTAGACACCATGACACCAACCTATATTTCAAAATGAATAAGACGCTATACAGTAGATTTTTAGACCTTTGCATTTAGCAATATCTAAATGCCAAATTCATCTTCGACAACCTTAAACACGTAACAGCTCAAGTGATATTATTGTTAGAATTTGAACATGTTTTTCGGTCGGTAACCTTTAGGGGGGTATTTAGGTGCGCGATTCGCGTCTGTTTTATTTTCTACATTCAAAACGAACAGCCTTTTCAATTATGCACGCTTAATATACAATACAATTTCTTAAATCTATACATATAAATAAAACTGGTGTGTCTGTTTTTAATATTGACATAGCCGCTTTTTACTACATGCATATGAATATATATATAAAATACATACACCAAAATAAATTTTTTTATAATTTTTGTCTGTATGTCTGTCTGTCTGTTTGTTCCGGCTAATCTCTGGAACGGCTGGACCGATTTTGACGGGACTTTCACTGATAGGTAGCTGATGATATAAGGAGTAACTTAGGCTACTTTTTTTAGACTAGCTTCGCCCAGCGGCGTCACCCGCAGTTATTGTCGTTGCGCGCGCAATATGGCCGGCTTCGGCTATCAATAACAAAATTTAATGTTTCCGAAGCGAAGCGAGGGCGGGTCGCTAGTAGAGAATATAATTTATTTAATAGTTTCCAAACTAGCATCAAGAGGAAAAAGCGTATCGGTAAAATTACTTAATGAAAACGAAAAATCGAAAGTCCGGTGAAATCTCTTTTCGTTCTTTGATTAAAGACTCACGACAAACACACCGTTTAAGCTTTGCAACGGAAATTATTTACCTTTAAAATTTCGCCTGACGTTTCAAGACCTCACCAACATCGGCCAATTACGTAAACACAAGTCATTTATTAATTAACCGGAATAAATGAACACGCACGGTTAACTATAGGCTTGATGTACAGTTAAAACGGTGAGTTTGAGTTCCACAGCGATCGTTCTTGAACTGACGGTATTGTTTCTGTTAGGGCAACATTCTGTTAGCGTCGATTAGTAACAGCTACGTAACTGTGTGAATATGATGAAAATATTCAATTTGGAATACGATGGTATCTCACTGACCTTCTCATTGTTCGAGCTGGATAGTCATCTGAATTCTTTATTCGGTCGAATGAATGTGGTATGATATTACCAATGTTACTAGATACCTGAATTGATTTTAAATCAGACATAATATTGAGATATATATCTCGAAACAGTGACGTCACGACGACAATGCTAAAGGCTTAAAAAACGTTATTGTGATAAAACCGATGCCACTATTTTTTAGCCATGCATATTTTAATAAAATTAATACGTGAAGCAAAAACTTTATATCCCTTTTTACGAAAATTGCGCGGACGGAGCAGTATGAAATTTCCCACATTAATAGAGAATATAGAGAAGACGTGCACAATGCTAATATTTTTTTTAAATAGTGCATAAAAGACACAGTAAATCAATAAAGAAAACCTTACACACACTACATACCAAATATTTGACGCACACACGCATGCATACTATTTATTGTCAAACTTTTGTTCTTGACGTCTGTTCTCAAATTGAGAATAGATTATAATTATATATTGTTTGTCTTTGTTAATATTTTTTATAGTGTAGTCTTGGCGAAATTTGTGATTATGGAAGTATAAAATACAATCATAATAGTGTACAAACTTACAATTCCAATTAATTATAGTCGAATTTCGACTACTGCGGGACCACTAGTTTTAATAAAATGAATACATTATTAACGTGTCAGCCTGATTTAGATTCTTATGACAGAGTAATCATTTGTATTCATAGATCGGCGTAGTGTGGTGACGCTTATCGGAGAATTTTCTTTGGAAGGAACTATTACTAGTGGCATGGAAGCTTTTCCAGTTTCACCAGGACAGGTGGGCGAGCACGGGCTCAGCCAGTAGGGGTGGGATTACAAGGGATACTGCATGCGTAATCTTTGATTGTAATCATTTTTGAATTCCTTCTAGCTTTATTGTACAATTGTCTGTATTTGACAATGCAAAATCTGCATTGGGTAATCTATATCTAAACCATAATTAATTGTAACTGTAAGTCTCAAGCTATGTTGATTTTGATTGTGCTAACACTGGATAGCAGATTAGACGATCCTTGGCGTATAGTTTGGCACGCAGTTCCTCCCTAAAGCTAAAAACTTTAAAATCTAGCTCTCTTTATTCCTTTATTCCAATAGCTATTCAGTATGTCCACCGCAATTACTGTATATCACCCAAATTTTTACTCTCATCTCCGTAAATTAAACAAATACGACTTGAAGACGCGTCTTCGCGTACTTTTCAATTTTAAGGACGGGGCAGCGGTTTTACATTAAAACTGAGACTTTCATATCTTATGATTGTCCACGGGCTCAATCAACCATAAATACGATAAACACGTTTGTCTATTACATCGTTTTCCTCCTTGCGTCCATAATCCTCAATGCTGAGGATCGTGGCATCCTCTAACAACTTTCTCCTGTATTATCCCGCGTCATTCCTGCCTATCCTCGGCTGTGTGGATAGCTACATGGACTGAAGTGCTGAGAGTGGAGCGTATCTGGTCCGACCAGCGTATTGGACTTCTGCCTCTGGGCCTTCTTCCGCATACCTTGCCTGTTACCAGCAGCTTCTCCAAATTGTCACCTCGTACGTCACCATTACGTCGTAATCTATACTTCTATACTAATATTATAAAGAGGAACGATCTGTTTGTTTGTTTGTATTGAATAGGCTCCGAAACTACTGAACCGATTTAAAAAAATCTTTCACTGTTGGTAAGCTACGCTATCCCCGAGTGACATAGGCTATATTTATTATAGTTTAAAAAAAATTAGGGATCCTTACCGAAACTCCAATAATGTAACTCAGTGTTGAAAAAAAATTAAGTACCTAAAATTCTTTACATCGCGTGCGCTACTTCCCAAGCGAAGCCGGGGCGGGCCCTAGTCCATATTATAAAAGGGCCGATGCGAATTTTCTTAAAGTTCTTTATTATCACAACGAAAAGAAATGCAATAGACAAATCCAATCATTTAGAAATTCGATACGAGAAGGCTTTCGAACAAGAGCGAACCGAAATTACACTCGACCGAAACATTAAATTACCGGTTAAGTTTTCACCGGTAATATTTTAAGAGAATACCCACATAATGGCTTGTAATGATATTTGAAGAGAGCGCGACTCGACCAGGCCCGATGTGAAGTTATGCAACTAGAATCAAAACTGCAGATAGAAGCGCAAACGTGTGCAAAGTTATTTTATATGAAAAATAATAATTGTAGTACTCAGCATTTTTAATATGCTTTTATTAGCTTCAGACGTATGTATGTTTGTAACGGAATCTTTGAACATGATTTTGACCCCCTTCAAAACGTCGGATTAACTCGAAATTTGGTATACTTATTAAGGACCGATGACAATTCAATATTAAACAAAAATTGAAATTCAACTAAAAAATTAAAGATAAATAGAAGTTTAAAAAAATCTAACAAAATACGCTTTTATAGAAAATCCAACTAAAAAATAGAAAATAAATTTGAATAAATTTGAATTAAAAATAGAAGAAAAAGAAAGAAAAGAATAAATTATTTTATTGTAAAAAAAGCGTGGATCAGTAGTAATAAATATTTTATGAACAGATATGAGTAGAAGGGTTATTTTGATAATATCCTGAAAAGCACCTCACGCTTTTTTACAATAAAATCGTTTTTCCTTACACTATTTTTAATTCAAATTTATTTTCTATTTTATAGTTGGATTTTCTATAAAAGCGTATTTTGTTAGTTTTTTAAACTAGTATTTATTTTGTTTATTGTTTTACCTTAAATAGACAAGCGTCTAATAAATTACGAGTAAATGCCGCTTTAACGCATAAAACCGGAATCTTGAGTTCGGTTTTATTCTCTTTATAAATTGCTTTTAAGTCAGTAAGCCAGTGATTGCCCGATGAAATCCGACGATAATATCTAGATTTATATTAATTATAATACAAACATTCTTTTGTTTTGTAACTGATACATACCAAAGCAAAAAAATTACTTCCAAAACTTTCTTCTTTTTCTCCACCTTATCCCACTAGGTGGGGTCGGCACAGCAAATTTTTCTCTTCCATTCTCTTCTATCAGCCGTCATCTCAACACTCACTCCTCTCTCTCTCATATCGTCATTCACACACTCCATCCATGTCTTCTGCGGTCGACGTCTTCCCCCTCTACCTTGCACTACCATTTCCATACATCTCCTAATCACATGCATCTTCTCTCTACGCATCACATGTCCATAGCACGCTAACCGTCCGTTCCTTAATTTGTTGCTTACCGGGGCCACCAAAACTTTGATACACTACATTACACTAAATTCATTCATTCACTTTCAAAACTTTGATACACTTAAATGTCGTCTATAGTTAGAAGACAAACAAAAAGTTAATCGATCAACGGACAATGGAGAAAATGTTTGTGTACTGTTTGTTGTTTTTGCTGTCTTGTTTTCTTTTTTTAGGAGGGATGTTGGTAGCTGCTACAGGAATGCATCTACTACCGGATCGAAATCGTGGCCCTGCGAAAACCGGAGTCAGGCTGATGTATAGATTAGGTTTCACGTCGTTAAGAGTACCGGTGTCACAGTCCGTGTGTCTGCACCTAATGCTAGAGCTGTAGGTGTTTAATGACAGTCACAATGGATCTACTTGTACTACTGTCTGTTACGAAGCAGTTTCTCTTATTGGTTGGGACGAGTAGACGAAATGACAATCCATCTAGTATCGAACCTTAGACATCAAAACATAAAACCCACCACACATATCGGGACACAGGGTTTCACGCCTCAATTCTGCATGGGCTATCCCACCCTTCAGACTGGAAGGCTTGATCGCGTTACTCCAGAAAAAAAGGATGGTGAAAGCCCACTGATATGGTCTGATAAAGGCTCTACCACCCGTAAATACCGGTTAGCGATCGCAGTATGCTGGTATATTGCTGCCATCTCCGGCGAATTCTTCGCTTTTGACGAGAAATTTGGGGCGTTGCTAATCTATGGTATTCACAAATGTTTGGAACGGGCGCTGTCAATCGACTGTTCGCAATATACCAACGAAATCGCGTGTAAATTACTATCGAACCGGCAGTCGCCTGAGCGATTCTGGTGCAAGTTGCGCAACGTCGCGTAAAACGATTCAGAAGCGTGACCTCTTCCTCGTCCGTACCACTGTTCTTTATAACCGGTATGAATTACATCTGTCCATTGTAATACGATCTTAGGGCTACCCTAACCGTGGAAACTTGCTTAAATTTATTCTTTGAAACATTGTATCACATTTGTAACATTAACATTGTCTATATTTCTAATTTAATTTCAAACTGTTAAATTATTAAGTATAATTGTAGGGTAGTCATAGAATAGAAAAATATGCTTATATTGTGTACAGTATCGAAGGGGCTGGTAACATTTTTAGGAGTTGCTCATGGATACTGTCAAATGGATTGGTTTCTGCCACTTTTTGTCGCCTAGACGTTGGAAAATTGGTTAGCATAGACATCACAATGTGAATTCCGTCACCCATCTTGAATCTTGACGTGTTAGTAATTACACGAATTAATATTTTTGCGGATTCGATTTTTATTACATTATGTTAGTCGTTCATTGTGGAAGTCATTCGTGAACATGTGTATTAGATTAAAAATGTTGGTGCATGCCTGCGGGATTTCAATACCAGCAAAGTAGTATCGCTCGAATTGCACACTGAGTTTCTCGCCGGATCTTCTCAGTGGGTCACGTTTCCGATCCGGTGGTAGATTCTGCGAAGCACTGCTCTTGCTAGGGCCAGTGTTAGCAACACTTCCGGGGTGAGCCCCGTGAGCTCAGCTACATTTTAGGGTGAAGCTGAAATAACCTCTCAAGGCTATCAGCATAGGTAGGAAAAAAAAGCTCGATATGAGTACATCGAGCGTCTTAAGCTTTCACCCACTACGAATGACTAGTGCGATAGAGATTATACAAAGCTTACTCGCAATACGCATTAATTGATAGGCCAAATCCTACTGTGTATCGACATCAGTGGATAGTAATACAAGTCTTTTTTTTTACCCTGTGAGTTATACCAAAATTCCTTCTAGTAACCTAGACAGCCCTACAGCTGAAATTGTTGCACGCTAAACAGAAAGAACGTTCAACTTATTCAGTATTTAAATATCAGATTACCTCATCAGAAGACGAGATTTGGTATACTTTGCGTTGGGTCTCCGATCGAATTTGAATATCTAGTTTAAAATTGATTTAATTGCATTTCTTTAATTGCTTAGAACGTCGAACTCGACGAGGAGTTCCACGAGTGAACTAACCTATAGACACAGCCCACTCAGTTTCTCCCCGGATTTTCTCAGTGAGTCGCAATTCCGATCCAATGGTAGATTCTGCGAAGCACTTCTCTTGCTAGCGTCAGTGTTAGCATTACTCCGGTTTGAGTTCCGTGAGCTCACCTACTAGTTAATGTTACGCTGAGCTAGCCTCTCAAGGCTATCAGTTTAGATATAAAAAAAAGAGCCTGTGACCTCACCTACCCACCCGCCCTGGCGTAGTTGGAATAGTCTCTTAGGCTATCACCGAATAGGTAGGGAAAAAGGATACAATACACAGAGAGAGTATGTATATTAAATGAAGCTTTCTTAAGAAAGTACACATGAGAGGTGACAATCTGGAAAAGCTGCTGGTAACAAGGAAGGTATGCGGAAGAAGGCCCAGGGGCAGAAGTCCAATGCGCTGATCGGACCAGATACGCTCCACTCTCAATACTTCAGTCCACGTTGCTATCCACACAGCCGAGGACAGGCAGGAATTGTGCAAGATAATGCAGGAGAAAGTTTTTAGAGGAGGCCACGACCCTCAGCACTGAGGATTATCGACGCAAGGAGGAGGAGGAGGACACAGAAGGAACCGAAGCCTCTTCCTTTCCAGTGAACCCGTTCTATAATTATCCCCTCACAATAAGAGTTCCGGTTTGCAGTGTACATAAGCCGTTTACGTTTACGCATCAGATAACGTGACCGACTGTATTTCGTTAATGGGGTACCGTTTTTCTTTTTATTATGATTTTTATCTGATAACACATTTTAAAATAAATGCATCTTAACGTTATTTAAGAAGGATAAACAGATACATATAATACTAATCTATAGTAATATATAAATCTACATCGGTTTTAAGGATGTTCCGTTATAACTACTGAACCATGCATCCGATTGACTTGAAACTTGGTATCCATGTAAAAATACATGTACTCAATGGATAAGCCAGTCAAGTTACAAATAACAACACTCGTCTCTTTGGTTTTACGAATGCAAAAATATATTATTAACACGTTGACTGTCGTGTAGGTTATCAGTGCCCTCAGCGGCAATCTGAATTTATATCGATTTCTGTAAATAAGCGCCTAGGTTGCCTTTAATTTCTTTTGTTTTAGTCTTTAAGGTCTCGTAGAAAGAGATTCACTCTAAGCAACTTCGGATTCGTCTTTCCTAGAGTCTACTAGACATTCCGGCAACTTAGTAAGATCGAAGAAAGAAATCGACATAATAACTTTAGTGCGCCGCAGAGACCACTGATGACCACATGGCAGTCAACGTGTTAAGCATATTGGGCGACTTAAGGGTTTGTACACAAAACTGCGAATCAGCCCGACGCGAATTCGCAACACACATCTTATCTGAGACACGAATTGCCGCAATGCGATTTTGTGCGGCAAGACGTGTCCCTTCCACAATTGGTGTTCAATTCCACAATCCTTTAACACCGCAGGAATGCGCGATGCAAATCAATTCGCAAGTTCTTGCGATGCGTCGTGGGAGCACGTAGATTTTTACGATGCGACGTCGCATCGCAGTTTTGTGTACAAGCCCAAGTGCTCGTGGAAGAATTTACTGTGAATGCATGAATATCCTCAATATCGTTGGGCGTGTACAACTACATGTACATTCTACATTTTTGGGCGAGTTGGTTAACGTACGAGGTAGTTTCAGAAACAAAATTCAACTCATGTACATAGTTCTTTTTTTTTAAAGATTAATAAGCATGGTTAACTTTACAGTGTGTACACAATCAAAGAACAATCAGACCATTTAGTGGAATTTTAATTTGGGATCACGACTTTAATGTGTTGTGTGAAGGGTACTTTCGACTTTCCAATGCGTTTTGTCTACGCTACTAGTACAGTAAACAAACTATGCTCATTATGTAGAAAAATATAATCTGTTACGTATTTAACATGATGTTTTTGGCGTTTTGGGTTTTGGCTATAGGAGCCTATGCCTTAAGAGAGGCGTGCGAAATATCGCCTCACAGACGACTGCCGACTAAACCCCATCGAGCTCCTCTACAATGGCTGCGGGAACCCCAGTACCTCCATGTGTACATCATGGGTCCACCTTCGCCTGCTCCCCTGAACCCCAAAGTTATGTTGTGCGGTATCTACCACTGGGGACTGTTTTAATTTATCTAGGCTAGAGCTAGCAAATATTTTTCATACATTCATTTCCAAAAATGTTAACAACCTTGACAACTGCATGAACTTGAATGAGGTTTTCAGTGATATAAGAATTGGATTATGGGACAATTTAATTCTATTAAGCTGAAGAATAAAATAAGAACACTCTTGTTTGACATAAAGGTTTTCAAAAACTTCTCAACAAACATTGATTTTCACCTACAAAAAGGTTCCACAAAAAAATATAAAAACTTTTGTGTGGTATAAGCTTATGTAGTATAAAACTGAATAATTCACTAATGGTAAACACAATGTGCAAATCTGGAATTTGTTCCCTTTTTTTTTTCGGCTAGAGATCCGAACCTCCTACGAGGTCCCCGCGCAAAAGGGGCGCGCGGGGTATGTGAGACTCAACGATCTGCATGGTGTTGTGAGCAGAACGCGGGCTTACCCACTAAACGACTCCCCTGCACTCTTACACCCGACGTCCGATCCCCTCCGAGGTCAGAACCCGGATGAGGTAGGGGGGTTACCGCGGTCAACACTACATCCAGACGGCGCGGCTCACCCCAAGGACGCCCAGCCGACGGAGCCTTCGAGGGGAATCGAAGGCTCTGAAACGTCGGCCCTCTCAGTACGGCAGCCCGTCAGGCCGCCCAGACGGTGCCGCTGATGTCCCGGAATACCCCGCTGGATCAGAACCAGCCTGCCGGGTCGGGACGCGATGCACTGTCGACCGGTCGCTCTATTACTCCACGGCAGCGCGCTAGAATGCTGGTAGCGCGCCGCGCGGCCTCTACCCCCTCAGGTCGCCCCTTGATCTTCACTGGGGTGGAATTTGTTCCATGCCATTTTTTTTTTTTTTAATATTTTCTAGTGTGGATATGGATTTTTTTAATTATGCTGATTTTGACTAAAGAAGAATGCCACCAATTAATTTATGTGAGTCCTCTCAGTACTTTGGCTATTGAATTCTTAAAATTTGTTAACATAACCCAAGTCTCAAATAAATAATATACATTATTCCTTTTTCAAAGTAGGTTAAAACAATTTAGTCCAGTCTGACTTTACAAAATTGAAATGTATGTCAATAATCAATATAATATGAAATCAATAACAATAAAAAACCAGACAATTTCTGAATGTCGATTTGAAGACCATGAATGATCAAGCGTTAAATTTGCTCGAGTTGCACGTCCAAATGACGCAAACGGCACCAAAAGTTGTGCTCTGTTTTAAGTGCCTAAATGAATTTTTCGTGTATTTTATTTTTATTTTAGAATTTTATTCTGATGTTTATGTCAAACAATACTTACAATGATGTAAGTAGTGTTGAATATTATTTTAGTTAGTCTTTTTTTATTTTCCATATTAATCTGTAAATTTTTTTTAATTGCCTTTGTAAGCAGACAGCATACGGCCGACCTAATGTTAAGTGGTCACCGTCACTCATGGACGTCAGCAATGCCAGGGGCAGAGCCAAGCCGCTGCCTACGAAATGATTAAAATTTTTTTTTATTACTAGGATGGGTGGATGAGCTCACAGCCCCCTTTGGTGTAAAGTGGTTACTGGAGCCCATAGCCATTTACGACGTAACCCACCTTGAGACCTAAGTTCTAAGGTCTCAAGTATAGTTACAACGGCTGCCCCACCTTTCAAACCAAAATGCATTACTACTTCACGGCAGAAATAGGCAGGTCCTACCACCAGTAAAATGATTCAATACAACCGTATTATAAACTATTTTCTGAATTTCTCTACATTCTCCTAAATATTAATGTTCTATTAAGTATGTCTTCTCCAAGTTAAGATCTTAGTAAAAAAAAAAAAAAAGAGATTAAGTATGTAACCGAGGAGATTGTTATTAAAAATTATTTTTTTTTCAACATTAAAACTTAACCATTTGAATTTTGTTCACGATTTTTCAGAATAAAGTTAAGCATCACACAATCAATACAATTTTCTTTTGACTATAAGTATTTATTTCGGGTAAAATCATCGTTCAACGTTTTCCAGTTCTGTGTTAAATGCAAATTCAATAAAACTTTTTAGGTCAAAGTAACATAATAAAACAAATCTAGCAATTGTATCGAAAAGCTGTAACTCCTTTCTTTTTATTAATAGGAAAAAATATGCTTATGAATCATTGAATTTTAAAAGCTGTTATCCTTAAATACCAAGTAGGTACTTACCGGGTAGCGGCCTTGTTTCATTCAAACTTTCAATTCAGGATGCTAACTTGTTGACACAAAAAACATCACAAATTCTTTTAGTTCAACAAACAATCAAAACCTAGGTGATCTCAAAATTTATGTGTTATCTTCGGTTTCTGCTGTTGATTATAATTTTTTTTTTTTAAAAACAAAAACTAACACAGCACGAACACTCAGTCAACCCGCGGCAACGTCATTAAAAATTTAGTCGACTCTTGACTCTTGTTTGATCAACAAAGTCAAACGGACAGCCGACAATCGACATTCAGAGAAACATGACAATTAACAAATTTGAAAAGTCAAATAGATTTTTTTAAAGGAATTCTATGACCCGGTAACTAAGACCTTTAAGTCATGTCTTAATTTAATTTATATTCATAATTTTATGAAAAATGATAATATGGGAGTGAAATGAAATGAAATGAGATGATTAATGATGAAATTAAGATGATTAAGGTTGAAATATAATCTTAGTAAAATGGTGGTTATTTACTGAGATTGTTTCAGTGGACTTTTTGGAGGATCCCGAGAAATTACGTCCAGCGGCTTTGTTTCATTTTCCCACATTTGTGCACTTTCACAGATATTAAATAGTTAATAAACCACCGTTATTACAAATTTAAACCTGAAGAAACACTAAATAGACAAAATAAAACAAATTACACAACTTCACTCCTCGCGTTCCCGCCAAAGAGTCATATATAGAGTACCGGTAAAATGGGGCGATTAGGGATTGAAAGGCGAATCGGGAAAAAACCGGGAAAATCTTTCGACGCTCAATATAAGTTTTATATTCGTTGCAAAATCTTCCATTTTTTTGTAATTTAATAGTAGAATGTTGAAAGTTCACAAAACAACTCTGAATATGCATGATAATAACTGCTAACTTATAAAAAATCGCGTTTCAAATTAACTTCCTGTGGTGGTAATTATTTTAGTGCTAGAAACTTTGCTCTCTTTTATTTATTTAATAATAATAGAAGACGACTATGATTTATAAACGTTATTTAGTGTTTAAACCAGCATATATATTAAAGGTAAGTCTCAGTTGTTATTGGTTTTAATGTATTTGATTAAATAAAAATACATGTAAAAATCTGTTGTTTTTGGGGATATTGGGGACGTGTTAGGTACAAATAACAACGAAAAAGGGGTCAATTGGGATGAGAATACGTGAAATGGAAACGACCTAAGTATAAATAGGTACAGGTTTGTAGGGTTGTCTATGTAGTTATAACAATATTTTTTAAATTTGTTGGTAAAAATCTGGTTTATCGAAGCGAAATTGGGAATAAGTCTTTAGTTGAAATAGATAAGCAATTTAATATAAGTAAGTCGATTTTGCAGAGACATGTAACAAGATCAATGAAATCTCAAGGTGGACAAAAATGTCTAAGTAATACATAATAAAAGAACCCCTAAGTACTTACCAAGAACGGAGAAATATAAACCGTTTCTAAGAAAGCCCACTATATATGTATAAATATATATATATTGTTGTTACTGCACTGTCGATTGCACCTATAATTGAGGTGATGTCTGCCATGTACTTTTGTCAGTTTTTCAATTTTTTTTATTGATGATCACTTTGTTGGTGCAACTAAATAAATAAATAAATTAAAACTATATATAAAAATAAAAGTAGTGCCAACCCTAGCAAATTTCTCATTTCGTCCCAAATTCGTCCGCAATTTTCGGGTAAATAGGGATTACACCTATTTTTGCATTTTTTGCTGAAACTGGAATGCTAGTTGCATAATTTTAAATTAGACAACAAAGATGCCCCCAAGACTCAATTATTTTGATCCTGATATAGCATTATATACATCAACAACTACCTTAAAATTGCTCATAAAGTTGGAATTTGTCCCTAATCGCCCCATTTTACGGTAACGCGTCAATTCGCGTAGATAATGCACTTAGGTCAATTCGGAAAGGAACATATACGAGCCCACTGAAAATACATTAAATTATAGTGAAGGTAACCATTTAGGTTGACGGTTCCATGGGTCAGATATTATGAAGTCATCCTGGATAGACCATACATTTTCACATAAAGTTGGTCTAGGATTGTGTCGTTTAAACTTGGCAGGCTCTACCCTCTTATAGCTGTAAGAGTCCTTCAGCTATAAGTTGACGCATTAAAAAACTTGCATACATTCTATCTTGAGTTACGAGTGGCGTTTTTGCTCACGCGACCCGTACTTAACATTCCCTCAGAACTTTGGAATCTGGCTTCCTTAGTTTGGCCAACAGACCACAGTGATAGGTTAGGTATATAAAATCACCACAATGGTCTGGATCTCTAACCCATTCGTAAGAATATGAAGACAACGAAACGCTTTTTTAGGACTGCAATGCTAGACGATTGTCCCCTTATCAATTCCGCTGCCGACTTCACCCTAACCTGGCCCACGCAGCAGCCGGCAAGTTACGTAACCTTGCTTAGACACGTTTTGGTGGTTCCACCTCATTTACCCTTGTTGTCAAATAAGAATTAATAGGTTCTGCACATTGTAACTAGAATATTTTTAGATGCGATTTTTTTATTGACAAATTAAAAAAATATTCACTCTACATTTTGGTGATGGTCAACTGAGCAAAATTAAAAATTTTATATGTACATATCAACAGGCTAACCATAAAATTCCACAACTCCGATATTTACAGAAGTCGTCGTGGTTTAAAGTATAAGACGTCAGGTGCATTCGTATCTAACGATGCAACGGTGTTCGAATCCCGCAGCCGGGTACCAATTTTTCTAATGAAATACGTACTTAACAAATGTTCGCGATTGTCTTCCACGGTTAAGGAATAACATCGTGTAATAAAAATCAAAACCGCAAAATTATAATTTGCGTAATTACTGGTGTTAGGACCTCTTGTGAGTCTGCACGGGTAGGTGCCACAACCCTGCCTATTTCCGCCGTGAAGCAGTAATGCGTTTCGGTTTGAAGGGCAGTCGTTGCAACTATACTGAGACCTCAGAACTCATATCTCAAGGTGGGTGGCGCACTTACGTTGTATATGTCTATGGGCTTCAGTAGCCACTTAACACCAGGTGGGCTGTGAGCTCGTCCAACCATCTAAGTAATAAAAAATAGTAAATATGAGAAATGCGTTTTAATCTTATTTATTTTGGAAGCCCTTTTATAGAAACATTACATACATTTTACAAATTAATGGTTTAAAATTTCAATAACCTATAAATAACTTCTAAGCAACGTGATTTATGAATTTTTCGGCGGCCTTGCTCCAAAAATATTAGAACCAACCCGAACTGTAGTTGCGCCTAATTCAATCTGCAATAAAAATACAGGTATTGAACACGGTTAGCGTTTTCAATATAATTAAATTCCTACTAAAACATTACTGCACTGACTGCAATAGCACCTCTTTTTGGTCTTGGGGTTGGTGAGCCTTCATATTACCAGGTGTTTCAGGTTGATTTTTAAAGTCAATAACTCTGTTAAAGATACTATGCTTTTGGGGTTTAGATGGAGGAGAATCTATGTAGGAGTATGTACAATATACAGCAAAAAATCATTGTATGATGTATATTGATGACTCAACAGCTTTGAATCTTGTGAATACCCGTCTCAAGTGAAGTATCCACAAAAACCACAGTAGGCTTTTTTATCAGGAAAAAAAAACCGAAGGATCAGCCAGCCGTCTGGACCATGACTCTAGCATGGACCGCCGAGATTGGGCTCTCCGCGCTCTGACCACACTGGGTCACACAAAAAAAAAAGGGCTTTTTTTATAAATAAGTTATATTCTACAGCAACAATGAAATTTTGAAAGTTTATAGATTAACAATTACCCGTGAGGACACATAACTACAATGGTATTATAGCAACTACAAATGTACACTTGCAATAAGGCATATTATCAAAAAAATTAAATGTTTATTAACAAAACATATTACTCTAAAACCATATACCTAGACTTTAAATAAACTTAAATAAACTTTTTGGTGTACTTACACATTTTATTAATTTTGTTATATTCTTTTTATAACAAAATATTTAAATGAAAAGCTATGTTACTGTTGAATTTACTTGCCCATACCAATGAAAATATTCATAACATAAAAGTGCCACAGCAGAATTGAATAATATTTTAACTCTTTTGTTAACACCTTATTTGAAGTTTTTTTATTGCTTATCTAGGTGAATGGGCCTTTCTAGTATTAGGTGGTGACTGGAGCCCATAAACGTAACTTACAACATAAGGCCAATACATCTTGAGACATGAGTTTCAAGGCCCCACTTTTTATAGTAAAATGATCCATCCATCTCCAACTCCATCCTTCAAAATTCCTGGTTTGAGCCCTGAGAGCTCACCTACACGTCAGGGCTACGCTGACATAGCCTCTGAAGGCTCTCTATCAGCTTAGGTAGGAAAAAAAAAGAAAAACCTTCAAAATGAAACATATTACTGCTTTACATTAGAAATAGCAGGGTGGTGGTACCTTACCCATACCAAATCACAAGAGAGCCTACCCCTATTAATTTATAATAGTATTCTTAGCACTATGATAAAGTAAATCAAACTAAAACTATAAATTCAACAAAGTACAAAAACTTACAGCATGTGCAAAATCCGAAGACATTCCCATTGATAACTCAACATCTTTGATATCCAAATTCAACTTCTCACACACTTCTTGCCTGCATTTTATTAGGCACAGGAAGTCAGGGTTTGGTCCTTTGGTAATATCATAGTCATACTGCCCTATGGTCATCAGTCCCTGGAAATCTAGGTTTGGACAGTTTTCGAGAATGTGCTCAACAGCTTTTGTTGTTTCCAATGGTTCTAAGCCGCTTTTTGCTAAAGAAATCAGAAATGTATTTATTAAAATAGCTTTTTAAACCTTAAATAGCATCATTAGCTTTGTGGTTAACTGCCCTGACTACTATGTGTACAATTCCCAGGTACTCATTATCATCCATATAGATGGTTGATATTCTTGGCTTGGTTAAATTTCCATTTGTTTTCTAATGAATAGATCAAGCTCACAGTCCACCAGGTGTTAAATGGTTACTGGAGTGCATAGACATCACAACATGAACATTGCCACCCAAAACATGAGACATAGCTCCTGTCCCACACTTTAAAAGGAAATGCATTACTGAGTCATAATACAGCATGTTTAGGGTACTATAATAATAACAACTAATATTATTTGGAGATCATGCTCCGCAGTACGTATTTCATAAAAAAAAATTGGTAACCGCATTCAGGGTTCAAACACCGACGCATTGCTCGACACCATTTTTTTTTTATTGCTTAGATTAATTTAATGCACTGGATGTCTTATCCTTTAGGCCATGACAAATCACAATTTATTAACAATTTTATAATAAAATATACAGTAAATAATGTTAAATTGTTAAATATTCAGTAGAATTAAGGTGCAACAGAAAATATATCGTAGGAACTCATTTAATGTGAAAATTATAATAAGAACCTATAAAATAATAGTAAAATGGGCTAACTTATAAGCTTAGACAAGCTACAATTAACATCCATATTAGTAAATTAAGTTGAATAAGCCAGAGATATAAAGTACCATTCATTAAGTAAATCATGTTACCTTGTTCACCACTAGTATTAACTTGTACCATAACTCTCAATCTTTCCTTCTCCTTCCTATATTTCAACCATTGCTTATTCAAATTATCCGCTAATTTTTCTGAATCAACTGTTTCAACCATAAACAAGCCTGGCGAACCAAGTAGTTTGTTAATCTTGTTTGTTTGTAAATGTCCAATGAAGTGCCATTTAATGTCTTTGCATTTTTCCAGTATTAATGGATCACTGGCTTTATCACTTAATTCGTTTACATAGTTTTCTCCGAAGTGCCTCTGGCCAGCATTGTAAGCTTCCACAATAAGTTCGACAGGTTTAATTTTTGATACAGCAACCAATCTTGGTGCTATCTGAGGTAGGTCCTGAAATTTAAAAGTATTTTTTTACAACCAAGTTAATTTAATATTTCACAATTATTAGAATATTTTTTTTAAATTAAATCAAGGATTTTGATCTATAATATGAAAATATACAGATAATCACAACATTTTGAAGAATTTCTCTGTATTACTTTTCTTCCAAGTTACAAGGTTAAAACTTAATAATAAACTAAAAATGATTACACTAATAGTGTTTATCAAGTTCAAGATTATGTTGCTTGAATATTTCTGTATTATAGTAGTTAGGGACCAATATAAATAAATTTAAAAAAAAACTATAATTTAACTGGTCTTGCATTAAAATATTTCTCCCATTGTTGACACAAATGTAATTCGATTTAAATACTTACTTTACTTCTTCTGGCCACGGCAATTTCAATTTGTGAAAGAATCGTCTTCAATCCATACATTATGTCAACTTTAGCATCAACTTCACTGGTCATAACTGAATATTTAATTATCCTCATCCACCAAAAAAGTATGAATTAAATCGCCACTAAATACATAGTTAAATTAATCAATAAATGATATCTTATGGCGTCGAACAACACGCAGATAAGTGAAAACTAAGTGTTTTCTAAAAGGACAAGGAATCAAGGACACTCAGTAATACTCAGTATGCTATCAATGTAGCAGTGATTTATTATCAATATTTATCAATCTACTTCAGTCCATAGATTATACACTTAATATATTAGAGAAGTAGGAAACCTATGGAAATGAAACGTCAACAAAAAATTCGTGCCACTGTGACGTCATCTGGCCACAAAACATGGCGGTTTTAGTGCTGCCCAGAAGATTTTAATGTCAGTAGGTTTTATCGATAAACGTTCTTGGCTTATTTTATTTTAAATATTGTTGAGTATGAATGTATTTGTAGAATTTATACTTTAATAGGAAGTAAGTATATTGTTATGTGCAAAGATGATGTGATTTAGATATTATGTGAAATCTAAGACGAGTTCGTGCTTCAAATTTTCCAAGTAAACGTTATGACGATTTTTAAAATTTGCTACACTGATTTTATAAAGTTGTCGTTTGCCGCAAAACATAAAGATATGGCATAGTACAGTCCCATCAGCCCATTTCTAGCATGCTGAATGTTATCGTATTTTGAGTACGTGTTTTTCTTAGATTATTACAATCTATTTTAATTGTTTTGCTGACTCTAAAGTCCGTAACACACTACCGCAGCGCACCTCAAGGAAGGTGCACCGCACTACCGCACCGCACGCAAATTTTAAACTTATCAAGGGACCGCCTGATAAAACAAAACACCTACAGAACATTTATTCGTTAATGAAATTACAAACGTCATTCCTTGTGACTTCCTCTCTAAAATCACTTAATTAATTAATATTTAACGAATTTACAATAGTGTTTTACTCACTGCGGAATAAAACTGTTTTATTTAAATAGTTCCGATGAGAATTTGTCGGTAGCCTTTTTCCCGAAATATCTAAAAAGAATGTCTAAATATGTTTTGATGACATATTTTAAAGAGGTATTTATGATTAGTGTCATGATGAATAGATTCCGACCGAAAAATGGTGTCCGATATTTCGGATTCAAATATATAGTAAGTGTATAATCTATGTTTCGGATGAGGGCTCCATAATGAATTTAAATATATATATATATATATATATATATATATATATATATATATATATATAGTTTTGGGGCATCGACTTTCTTGAGATCCTATAAAATATGTTTTAATTATTATTTTTGTATGTTTTAAGCATGATAAAATTAGAAATTTTATATAAGCAATCATATTAAATCGATATCAAAGTCAATAAATAATGTACAACCCAAAACAGACGGCCGAACTGACGTGACAATGATATTTGGCGCGCTAAACATGGCGAATTTTCGGCCTCATTAGACGGAGACGGAGACATTTACGTATATTCATGTTTCATTTTATGTACGCACTGAAATACTGTTATATTGTTTTCTTGCGAGTTAAAGTGCTGAGTAAGAACGAGATAGATATATGTTTATGTGTGTGCCTTCAAAATGGGTGCTATTTATATAAGCAATTGTACGTATAGAACAATATGTCGTGTCCCTACTATATAGGTCTATGACTTCAGTGTTATCAATTGACATTTGACATTCGTCATTCATATCAATTTGCCTTTTCAAGGCAATTTGCCTTATCAAGGCAAAGGGGGGAAAGTGAAGTGTTTAGTGCGGAGCACATCTCTCCCATCACCCTCCCCCTCGGGACGCCGGACTGGCGGTCGTCGGCGCCACGACCACCAGCCCTCTCGGTCGGCAGGCTATCCGGAGCCCGCCTAGATGGCGCCGGTTAGAGTGAGCTATCCTACGGAATACCCCGCTGGGTCAGAACCAGCGTGGGTCGAGGATAGCCGGCCTTCCATCACCCGGATGCTCTTGCGTAAAACGCGTGCAGAGCAGCTTGCACGACGTCTTCTTAAGTCCCCCTCGCCGGTTCCCAGACCGACATATGAGGGGGACCCGAAACACTTAGAGGGCCAGGGCTTGGGCGAGATCCGCCTCCCTGGCCCCGCTCGACGGCGGCGGGCTTGTGCGTCTCTAACGCGCCCCGCTGCCTCCTTCTGCGAGATGGTGCACTCGCAGAAGTCGAGCATCGCCTTCCACGACTCGTCGTCGCCGAGCATCGATGCCACAACACTCGGCAACGACAAGTCGTTTCCTATTTTTGCGACGAGGACACGGCGCCACCCCTCCCATGCGGGGCAGGCGACCAGTGTATGCTCTGCCGTGTCCAAGTCGCGATCACAATGGTGGCACTCTGCCGTCGGCTCGGCTCTGATCCGGTGCAGGAACTCACCGAAGCAACCATGCCCAGTGAGGACCTGCGTGAGCCGGAAAGTGAGGCGTCCTCTGTCACGATTCACCCAATCCACAAGGACTGGGCGAATTGCCTCGACGGTCCTACGACCAGCCGAAGGATCGGCCAGCCGCCTGGACCATGATTCCAGCACGGATATCAGTCGAGCTAGCAACATTTCGTTTTTTACTTTTTCAATTCTTTGCGGCCGTTGGTTAGCAGGTACTGTGAGAATCGCTTGGAATCTCTGGGTCTACGGAGATACAATTAATGGATCTCTTTATGTAATAGTATTTTACGTGGGGAGTTCTCTGAAGAATTGTTTAGATGATCCTATGGTCTCGCCTTGAATATCGCAGCGTGCGCCAACGGAGCAGAGTTCATCCAGAATAACGGGAATCCCTGTATTCATCCACAGTGTGTTCCCAAAGATCTGTTCTGTCACGTACCATTCAGTTCTAGAATAAACTTTTCTCCACGGTGTTACTGGAGCCTTAAGACATGTCCTTCTTCAGGCTTGTGGAGAGTATTAAACGGTAGGCAGAGGCTTGTTTCTGTCCCTGGCATCTACGAGCGACGGTAACCATTCACCATCAGGTGAGCCGTATGTTGGACTTACAACAAGGGCAATATATATTTTTTTATCGAAAAACGCATCGACATCGACCCCACGAAAAGCACAGCCACGCACTTCAAAAAGGGTTTCTCGGTACCACTTCGATTATCCCACACCGTATCAGGCGCGGTAATGCGATTCGCTCAATCATCCTCTTTAGCTAATTCATACCTTGGGCCACGAAGATCAAATATTTGAGGGTCACTTCGAAAGAAGGATGAAATACCACACTGATGTGAAAACAGTCCACGACTGAGGTGCATTTTTACTCAAAAGATTTTATCCCATGGTTTTCGAAGTAAATTGTTCCTTCGCAATAACTTCTTATGCATGTGGACGTATATGCAAGTTTTTTTTATTTATTTTTATTGATGGATGGACGAGCTCACAGCCCACCTGGTGTTAAGTGGTTACTGGAGCCCATAGACATCTACAACGTAAATGCGCCACCCACCTCGAGATATAAGTTCTAAAGTCTCAGTATAGTTACAACGGCTACCCCACCCTTCAAACCGAAACGCATTACTGCTTCTCGGCGGAAATAGACGGGTGGTGGTACCTACCCGCGCGGACTCACAAGAGGTCCTACCACCAGTGATTACGCAAATTATAATTTTGCGGGTTTGGTTTTTATTACACGATGTTATTTCTTCACCGTGGAAGTCAATCGTGAACATTTGTGGAGTACGTATTTCATTAGAAAAATTGGTACCCGCCTGCGGGATTCGAACACCGGTGCATCGCTACATACGAATGCACCGGACGTCTTATCCTTTAGGCATAAGTAGCGTTTATTGTGCTGTAGTGTTTGTTTATTAATCTTGCTAGGGGTAGTGTTAGCAAATTCTCTCAGGCTAAGTCCCGCGAGCTCGTCTAGAAATCCAGTGAAGCGAGAATAGCTTCTCGACGTGACTGGCAGTATGCAGTAGGTAGGTGGAATAAAATCTAAAGGAAAACCATAGATTGTAACAAAAGGTGAAATATTAGCACTACCTAATTTAATAAGTTTTTGAACGAAGAAACTTACGTCAAATTGATTGATTTTTCTATTTCCATTTTATTTCGTTTGTTTGCATTTCAATGCGAAAACTTTAGAGTTGTATTCGATTGTTGTTAAAAAATGGATCAAATATTTTTTTCTACGAGAGGCTAATAAAGCTCAAACATGAACGTATTAGAGAAAGCTGAAAAAGCTTTAGAATATCTTAAAGCAAATGAAGGTTCTGCGAAGTAAGTTTCTTATTTACCAAAGTGGAAATCAGTTTTTTCAGCGAATGTTTTTATGGTATTTGTAAACTTTCTAGAGTTCATGAGCTCCAAACGGCTGCTGGAACTCTGGGCAGATGCCTGGGAGCTTTAGGAACTCGCTCGAATTGCGCTCGGCATTATGCAAATTTGTTACACTCAGCAATTCCAACTTTATTGTTTTTAGCCAGCCATGACAGCGTAAGTGATTAAAGAATATTTATATAATAAAAAAAAAATAAAAAAAAAATTTGCCATGAACAAGTTGTAAAAGAATAGTAATTTTTAGTTGCTACCATTTTATTAAAAAAATCTGCTTAACTGGTTGTCATGGTTTAATAACTTTTTAGGCTGAGGTGCGTTTGGTTGGCGATGAAGCTCTCAATAGAGCCGTAGTCGGAGGTTTCGCATTCCATTCACACAAAACTAATATTATACTTCAAAATCAGATTGATCACAAAAGGAATGCCAGGTAAACTCCTTTTTAAAAATATATTGCAGGCCATGTCAATAGTGTTGTTATTAATACAACATATAAATAGCAAGTTAATATTACTTTCTGTTTTTCTCTGATTCTTCATTGAAAAATGTGGAAAAAATTATGAATAATTATTATCACCAATTATTCCTTACTTTGTTCTAGATACATGAATTTATTTACACTTGTTTCATTAAATAGGTACATACACTTCAAGGGTATTTTTAAATAATCCTATTACTTTCTGAAATGAAAAAAAAAATTTAGCATTTTAATTTTCACGACATCCTGCTTATTGTATGCAACTTAATTATTTTTTTCCTAGAATTTAACCTTTTCTCTGGTCTTTGTAAATAGAAATTAAAAGGGAAGCTATTTTATTTTATCTTATCTTTGCGGGACTGAATAGAAAAAAGGTACATTATCTACAAATTATCTACAAATTTCATATATGGATTTCTAGATGGATCCGTGCAGCTTTATCTCGTATTTGCCTTGGAGAATGTTGGCTCCGTCCTGGTGTTGGCAAGATTCGAAATCAAGCCCAGTTCCTATTTCCAAAATTAAGTCAGATAGTGAAAGAGACAAATGAAATTCAACTCATTGTGGAAGCATTAGAGAGTAACCTGCCTCGGCTCCTAAATGCCTTGGGTGAATATACTTCAGATGAAGAGATTTCAGGTATGTAACACCTCATAACATTGAATTATTAAGTTAAGTTGTACTTTAATGAGATTTTAAAATATAAACGCTCCGTTGGCTAATTCCATTTTTCTATTCATAAAAAACTTTTTTTTATTGCTTAAGTACATGATCTCTTGGCCCACCTGGTGTTAAGTGGGTGTTAAGTGGTTACCGGAGCCCATATTAGACAACGTAAATGCCGCCACCCACCCCAGACATGAGTTCTAAGGTCTCAGTTTTTACAGAACAATGGCTGCCCCACCCTTCAAACCGAAACGCATTATTGCTTCACGGCCGAAATTGGCAGGGTGGTGGTCCTTACCAAGTAATTACCAGTATATTGATTTTTATTACATAATGTTATTCCTTCACCATGGAGGTCAGTTGTGATGATTTTTAAGTATGGATTTCATTCGAAACCTGCATGTGGGATTTTAACACTGCTGCATCACTTTATACAAATGACTCGTGCATCATCCTTTAGGCCACAATGTCCTCAATTTTAATCAACAATAAAATATTCCTGAAAATAACCCCTTTTATCCATTATAATTAAAAGTAAATATTTTTAACTAGGATTTTTTAATTATATTTGGATGCCAATGCTTTTCATTAAAAAGTATTCAACATACGGTTGTTACATAATTACACCTGATATTTCGCCCTTATTTCTTTGTCATGTTTATGGAGAATGGTAACACAGGTGGTCTGTGATACTATATAAAAACACTATTAAGTTGTGGCAATATGGTAGAAAACCATGTTAAAATTGTATATTTGTAATTTTCTAGAACTGTCAAAAGCAATTCTATTGCACATAGAAACAACTGAAGCGTCTGTGAGGAGAGGCATAGCGACATGCATAGCGCACATGTGCTCACACAGAGAAGCCTTGCTTACTAATGTCCTGCAGAAAGTGTTTGGTAAGCTACTTTAAGCTTATAGTATATGTAGTTACCGCCTGTTTAGTGTTGTAATGTTTACCGGAAACTATACAAATGAGGGAATTCCATGACAACGTCGCCTTCGTCGATGACTGCGTCGGTCGGCGTCATTTTCGCTGTGTAGATTGCGGTAACCAATTTTAACTCTGCCGGCTTCAATCCTGGGCCAAAAGTACAAGAAGTTTTGTAGTGGGTGGCCTAAACCAGATAAGTAGTAGGAGATTCTGGCCTCGGCCTAAAATAAAAGAGTTGACATAAGAAGGATCTATGTTCTAATTAAATTTAGCTAATAATGATGTTTGGTTGACATTATCTTAACAAATTGTAGCCTCTTTATTCACACTCGGTCATTTAGACACAAACTACATTTCTCAACAATACTAGAGATGCGTTCCAGATAAACAGCAAACAAATCTGTTGGGTATTCGATTTTTTATCCAATGAAGGAATTGAACCCTCAATGTCAGCCCAGTAGCCGGGGGCGTTAGCTACTATGCCACCAAGTCATTGAAAATTGTACAAGTCAATAGGAATTAGTTAAGATTGAAAACCAAGTGGGTAGTTAGTAGTATTAAATTATGATAGTAACCTGTTTGTATCCAAAGTGATTTATCAAATGTTGCCAATGACTAGTTATATATGTGTTATATAACTGGTTTCATTTCTCCATTTCCCCCTGGTAATGAAGTAATTTTTATTAGCTACTAGCTAACTACTTTTACTGGTGGTAGGACCTCTTGTGAGTCCGCGCGGGTAGGTACCACCGCCCTGCCTATTTCTGCCGTGAAGCAGTAATGCGTTTCGGTTTGAAGGGTGGGGCAGCCGTTGTAACTATACTGAGATCTTAGAACTTATATCTCAAGGTGGGTGGCGCATTTATGTCGTAGATGTCCATGGGCTCCAGTAACCACTTAACATCAGGTGGGCTGTGAGCTCGTCCACCCAACTAAGCAATAAAAAAAAAAAAAAAAAAAAAATAAATAACTCAGCAGACTTCGTAGTGCCTCAATCGAAAAATAAAAGACCTAAACTTTTGTATAAAATAAACTTAAAACAAACAAAAGGAATTCGTCCGCCGCCGTTTGACACATCAAAGGGAAAACAAAATTGTTGTTTTTATTTAATTCCAAGCATTTTCATATTTATCTACCATTTAAACCTTCTCTGGACTTCCACAAATAATTCAAGACCAAAATTAGCCAAGTCGGTCCAGCCGTTCTCGAGTTTTAGCGAGACTAACGATCAGCAATTCGTTTTTATATATACAGATTGATTCAGAATTTGCAAACCTTCACATCTCCATTCTGGATAGTAACTAGCCATTCGCATTTCAGAAAAACTGTGGCCCATCTCTCGCGAGAGTCCAGTGGTTTTGGGCTGGTTTAGCGTCATCAAAGTCGTTTTTCAGATAAACGAATTCAAGAAATTTGCCGAAAGCGATCTTTTCAACGTGCATGATTACATGGAGGTAATTGTATGCTTATATAGTTAACCTTTTTGGCAGTTTTACGTTGGTAACCTAAAAGCCGGGCAAATATCTTAAACCGTCGTGAGGAGATAGCACATTTGGTTTGCATTAAATTTACTCTACTGATGATTGCACTTGTATTAATCCAATATTCTTGGGTTTTCCACTTTTGCAGAAACGGTATTCCAAGAAGCTAATCAATGCATAAAATATGTAAATATTTTAATTTTACTTCTTTCCGAATGAAAAAATGTGTTCGATACGCTAATTCTAAGATGCAGAGCACAGAACTTGTCCTAGAAGAATCTGCAGCAATTGCTACAATTACTGTAGAAACATAATAATATAGTTGTTTATACATGCTTTTTTTACTGGTGGTAAAAAAAGGCCACCTGGCGTTAAATGGTTACCGGAGCCCATAGACATCTATAACGTAAATACGCCACCCACCTTAAGATATAAGTTCTAAGGTCTCAGTACAGTTACAACGGCTGCCCCTCCCTTCGAACCGAAACGAAATACTGCTTCACGGCAGAAATAGGCGGGGTGGGGGTACCTACCCGCGCGGACTCACAAGAGGTCCTACCACCAGTCAAAACTCTACTCTGTTTAACAACGTCTAACATCGCAGATAACGTACTAATAATATTTGTTTCAAACACAAAACAGCTGTACAATCTATGCGTGAACTACGTAGATCAGTCAACGGACCACAACATCCAGAACTGCGTGATGGAATGCCTTACCGTTATACTGTCCAAAGCGGCCGGAGCGTACAGGACGGCCGTGCTGGAGAAACACCCCGCTCGGGTTGTATTGGAGGAGAGGAATTTAAATAAAGGACACAGGAGGAATATTAGTGAGTACACAAGCTTGGTTCTTTATTATTATTTATTTTTTTATTGCTTAGATGGGTGGACGAGCTCACAGCCCACCTGATGTTCAGTGGTTACTGGAATCCATAGACATGTACAACGTAAATGTGCCACCCACCTTGAGATATAAATTCTAAGGTCTCAGTATAGTTACAACAGCTGCCCCAACCTTCAGACCGAAACGCATTACTGCTTCACGGCAGAGCCCCCCCACTCATAAAAAAGCCTAAGTTACTCCTTATATAATCAGCTACCTATCAGTGAAAGTCCCATCAAAATCGGTCCAGCCGTTCCAGAGATTAGCCAGAACAAACAGACTGACAGACAAAAATTGTAAAAAATGTGATTTTGGTGTATGTACAGTATATATATTCATATGCATGTAGTAAAAAGCGGCTATTTCAATATTACAAATAGACACACCAATTTTATTTATATGTATAGATTTTCAGGACTTTAAAAACTGTGTCATCCAGACATCGTTCCCAACTGGTTTGAACTCTAACGCGCAGTGGTATTGTTGTGCACAGGTTCGTCGAGTGTCATATCCTCAAGGTACGCGCCGAGTCCGGCCTCCGAGCAGAGAGATAATCTAGAGCTTTCGTTTACTGGAGCTTTGCAACTTGGAAGTCTATTGCAGTTGAACACGCCGAGCTTGAGCGTCGAAGATCTGACCATACAGGTGATTTATGGGCTTTTAATAACTACTAGAGGTCCCGCAGTAGTCGAAATTCGACTATAATTAATTGGAATTGTAAGTTTTTACACTATTATGATTGTATTTTATACTTATATAATCACAAATTTCGCCAAGACTATATTATAAAAAATATTAACAAAGACAAACCATATTCTATTCTCAATTTGACAACAGACGTCAAGTTTGACAATAAATAGTATGCATGCGTGTGTGCGTCAAATACATGGTATGTAGTGTGTGTAATGTTTTCTTTATTGATTTAATGTATCTTTTATGCATTATTTAAAAAAAATATTAGCATTGTGCACTTCTCTATATTCTCTATAAGTGTGCAAACTTTCATACTCCTCCGTCCGCGCAATTTTCGTAAAAAGGGAGACAAAGTTTTTGCTTCACGTATTAATATATAGATAATTTACGAATTCATTTGTATTGGAAGCCCGCGGTGGTGGGTATCACTGTCTTGCTTCTCTGCCGCGAACCAGTCGTGCGTTCCAGTTTGAAGGGTGGGGCAGCCGTGAGCTTCGACCTTATCTGGTGGCGGCGTCCAGGTTGTACTGTTTATGGGCTCTGGTGACCGCTTTAAACCATTAAACGCTTATTTTTTTCCTACCTATGCTGATAGCCTTGAGAGGCTATTTCAGCTTCACCCTAACGTTAGTAGGTGAGCTCACGGAGCTCAAACCGGAGTGTTGCTAACACTGGCCCTAGCAAGAGCCGTGCTTCGCAGAATCTACCACCGGATCGGAAACACGACCCACTGAGAAGATCCGGCGAAAAACTCAGTGGGCTGTGTCTATGGGGTAATTCGCTCGTCCAGCACTTCGTCGCAAGCGACGGGTTCGACTAAGACGGCGACCGGTGATCGATCGACCATTTTCGTAATAAGAGCTTGTATCTTTGGTGGGGGGTATGGTAGTAATCCACAAAGATACATTCACATTGGGGTTATTTGTTTAGGCAAAATTATATCCTTCTAAGTATCTAATTTAAGTAGCTCTCTATGGATTGGTCCGAAGAAAAGTCTTATTTTGGATTAATGTCGAAATTTCGATCTTACGCTTGCGGCATTTGAGGTTGAATTTGTCTGAACCGGTTTTAATGAGCTATGAGATGGGGGTCTCGAAACGGTAGTGATATCCACGTGGAGTGTTGACGTCACCATATTAACGAGGTCCCCGCGTCTCTGCGCAGACTCCGGAGTCGCCGGCGAGCGAGGGGGAGGCGCCGCCGCCCGACTCGGAGCTCCTCTCCAGAGACTTGTCGGAGAAACTTAAGGAGTTCGAAGAAACCGACAGCACCGATACTGACCTGGAGAAATGTTCCCAAGACGCCGGGTTCAAGGTTAGATTTGTTTGATTTAATTTTAATTTTAATATTATGATAACAGCCGTCTGGTGTAGTGGTAAGTGACATTGTCACTACACAAGGGGGTCGCGGGTTCGAATCCCGCCAAGGGCAGATATTTGTATGATAAATATAAAATGCATTTTCCAGGGTAATGGATGTATATTAAATATATGTGTGTGCATAATAAAAATCTTACATTTATTTCCGTTATCTGGTACCTGTAACACAAGTTCTTTACGAACTTAGCACGGGGCCAGTTAACGTGGCGTGATTGTTTAAAAAAAATAATTGACTAGCCGTACTCGCCCGCTTCGCTGGGCATTTAAAATTGACATTATTATTTATTGTCATTATTATTAGGGAGTCCAACACTCATATAAATATTAGCCTATCCATTAAGTACATGTATTTTCTACATGGATACCAAGTTTCAAGGTAATCGGATGCACGGTTCGGTAGTTATAACGGAACATCCGTAAAAACCACTATAGATTTATATATTAGTATGATTAGTATAGATAATACAAAGAGTGTCACGACCTATCTTTTTGTTTTTTGCCTCTTTGGAACCTTAGTGCGAGTTTTTTAACGTTCCCGATAGCGTAAAAGTTAACTCAAATTTTTGTGGAGTTGAAACAGCGCCCCTAGCGGCAAACGTAGGGAAGCTGGTCCGATGCAGCTGCTCTGTGCCGATCGAGAAGTTAAAATACCCGCATGAAGCCCACCGATGGTCATACGCGGGCTATTACCGACACATTTTTACTGGTGGTAGGACCTCTTGTGAGTCCGCACGGGTAGGTACCACCGCCCCGCCTATTTCTGTCGTGAAGCAGTAATGCGTTTCGGTTTGAAGGGTGGGGCAGCCGTTGTGACAATACTGAAACCTTAGAACTATAACTCAAGGTGTGTGGCGCATTTTCGTTGTAGATGTCTATGGGCTCCAGTAACCACTTAACACCAGGTGGGCTGTGAGCTCGTCCACACATCTAAGCAATAAAAAAAAAGCATTAAAAAACTAAGCCAATCGCGTTTGTGTATTCTAGTAAAGGGGCTACCAATGAAAAGCAAATCGTGGGGTGAAAGGCCATTTGTTGTAAGCGACATTTCGCTTAACACGCGACATTTTTTATCTTTGTAATTAAATGTGCGTTTTATTTGGTATTAGCATCAACAGTTCGATGTTATTAATTGCACTTTAATTGAGTTTACTCTTTTTAAATGAAGAGTAAAGTTGCAAAAATGTCGCTTAAATAAATATATAGGAAATAGCCTTTTGCCGTTCGATAATATAATAAGTATGTTTACAAATTGAAAAGTCGAGTTTTATTTGCAGATAAACATAGGATCTGTAGCCGATGATGATGTCCCGCTAAAGTATTGTGTGAGGTTGCTGGCTTCGAAGTTTTTGTTGGCTGGCAACAAAGGAGACCTCATTCCTGATCGGTAAGCTCATTGCGATCGGCTCGTAGCGCCCCGCGTGCGTGTCCCACCCACTTTGAGACATGAGGTATTTGTCTACAGTGTTGTGTAACAGCTGCCTCGAAACCGAAACGCAGGACCCCTTCGCAGCAGAAATAAGCTGGGTTTGGGTTCATCCAACCTCAGTAAATGGCAGTAGGCGACCTCACTAATTCAACAAGACAACCATAGTTCAACTAATAATAAATAATAACCTTTTTTTTAATACGCCCTAATTAGCTTCATACGTATGATGTTTTTCCCGAGCAGGCAGACGAGCATACGGCCCACGGTAAGTGGTAAGAAGGTAAGTGGTCACCGTCGTTCATGGACGTGAGCAATGTCAGGAGCAGAGCCAAGCCGCTGCCTACCGCTTAATACTCGTTAGTATGTTAGTATGTAACGGAAATTTTGATTATGATTTTGACCCCCCTTTACGTCGGATTGACTCGAAATTTGGCATACTTATCAAGAACTAATGACAATTCATTTTAATTCAATATTTACAGTTAGACCAACTGGTCTACTATCTACTACTATCCAGGATAACTATCCTCGCTAAGATGACAATCAGGAATAGCGATTTTTTGTCGGGACTAGCTCCTAATTTTAACAGCTCTCCCACAATACTAACAAAGCCTAATTCAATCGGTTTTATACAATAAATTTATTTTCCATATTTTTGTTGGATTTTCTAAAAAAGCCTTTTTTTTTTTTTGTGATTCCATTTTCCCAATCGACATAATGATAATTCGAGTTTCGATCGTAATCGATATACTGATAATTTGTCAACGTCCCGTAACGCGGCAGGTCTGTGCGGGTCTCGTTGAAGGCGTCCGCGCTTAACTGCATATCGGAAGTAGTGCAGGTGTACCCTCAAGCGATGACCTTGTATTTGGACAAAGATGCTGACGCGAAAATCCATAATATATCCGGTAAGAGGCACGATTGGTATTGCATAATAGTTATTTTCTCCTACCTACGCCGAAAGTTCGGTTTTCCTCCCGCTGTACAGGGAAGAAAGTTTAACTTTTCCTCCCTGGGTACAAGTGCGCATGCGCGTTAGTGTGTACGTCTGCTCTCACGCACTTAATATTCTCCGCCATTGTTGTGCTCGGGTAATTTGCAATATTGTGTTTAGTATAAAAGTGAAATAAACAAAAGTCAATAAAATTTAATAGTGAAGTATTAAAAAATATGAGTTCATCAGACAGTTCTTATTCAATTAGTAGTATTTTATTTAAAAAATAAAAAACAGTCAAATTGCTTTTTAATAAGTATGGGGGGGGGGTTCTCCGCCTACCCCTTCCCCTACCCCGCACCAGGGCTTCGCCCCTGGACCCCGGCTCGGTACTCCACGAACTTTCGGCCTGGTAGGAGAAAAAGCAGTATGTGCACAATGTACTATTTTTGAGATATTATATCGTGGTTATCAAACCAAAATCTGCTATGTGCAAAAACTATATTTTGAATTAACGAGTAAAAACATTTTCGTATAAAATTTTATATGAAATTGAATTTTTAAGAACTATTTTTTTTATACGGTAGATAGGGCTGTGAACTATATGATAAGGTCAAAAAGTGAGAATATCAAAAAGTTCACATAGCAGATTTTGGTTAGACAACGACGATATATTTTTTTATGGTGAAATACTCTCTTAAGAGTAACATCAAACATTTTTGGTGGTTAGCACTGAGGATATCGCGACGAAAGTATCGCCGCCTCTTAAAATACAAACACGTACAAGAATTTATAACACTAGTATAATAGTATACGTGGCTTTTTTTATGAGGTACGCAATAAAAATATTCCCTGACTTTTATGGTATCTTATGTACTATAGTACTTTTTTGTTGTTTAATTTTGTATTATTGACTAATCGAAATGTTTTAGGGTCATCAGAGGGCACAGACTCGAACCAAGATAACATAAATGAGTACATATTAGAGAGAAACGTCTGTTACCAAGACTCCCTAACGGATTCGTTAAGCCAAGAGCTGAATAGGAGCATCGAAGGTCACTCGATTTGCAAAAAAGACATAAAGTCCCTCGAAAAAAGCACAGATAGCGGCGAGAAAAGCTCCAAGGACGCACCCAGCATCGACAGTAAGCTCAAAACGGACTTAATGGGAAGCGCCATGACCGATAGCACCAATCCCAACATGACCATCAGTAACTTCACCACAAACTCCAACATGACCACGAGCAACGACCAGACCAGCGGATACCCCATGTCCAGCAGCGGGGACGTGCTGTCCTCGAGCATCGATTTGGACATGAAATTCGATCATTTTGGCGAATCGACAACCAACCTGGATAATCTCAAGGATTTGGAACGCAAAACTGACAGGACGAAAAGAGCCTTGAAAAGGACCGATGAAGTACAAAGCGCTGATATGGAGGGCTTGGTCGACAGCAAAGACGAGAAAGACTTTGAGTTTCAGCATTTATCCGATATTTTTCTGCTGATGGAAGGTCACTGCGACCCGCAGATCAGGGGTCTGGTCAGGGTCTGCATTGGGAACTACTTGGCAGCCGCTCTGAATGCCTCCCACGGCGATTATAACAGATGGAGAAACTTTAACTCGTTGCCTAAAGCCGTCGGAGACTGCATGAGAGCTGGAGACCTGGTAGAGATCATATTGAAGGTATGTTGGAACAAATGTTTGTCTATTGTCAAAGACTAATAAACTTCTGTAATCACAGATTCCGCCAAGACTACACTATAGACAAGATGTTCTTATACATATAAACCTTTCTCTTCAATCATTCTATCTGTTAAAAAAAACCGCATCAAAATCAGTTGCGTAGTTTTAAAGATTTAAGCATACATAGGGATATAGGGACAGAGAAAGCGACTTTGTTTTATACTATGTAGTGATATTGTTTCCGTTGTTAGCGTAGCACTTATTGTATTGTCTTTCAGGGTCTAAGGGATGAAATACATTCAACAGTGAACCACAGCTTGTCAGCACTGACCGGCCTGGCCGTGGCCCTCTCGGCCAGCTCCGACTGGTCCCTGCTCGTGGACGCGCTGACCTCGTTGGTGCACGTGGAGACCAACACGTATTGGCTGTGCAGGGTCAATCTCTGTAAGCTCTACGAAAGGATACCGTATAAGAGGTAAGTTAGTGGAGGAGCAGCCGTGATGATGGTCGTCTCCGTTACTGGTGGTAGGACCTCTTGTGAGTCCGCGCGGGTAGGTACCCTGCCTATTTCTGCCGTGAAGCAGTAATGCGTTTCGGCTTGAAGGGTGGGGCAGCCGTTGTAACTATACTGAGACCTTACAATTTATATCTCAAGGTACGTATATTGAAATTTATTTAAAATATAATAAATTTTGATGCAAAACCGGCCCCTTCATAGTTTCATCCATAGATAACAAATAGCTTTGTAAACATTATTTTTGCGCGGATTGTTTTTTTGCTTACTCAAATTCAAACTTATGAAAATTCAAACCTAATTCCGTCCATTCTAACTATGATAAGCTTAGGCCACTTTTGCGCTGTCGACCTGAATTAATAACATCTCTACAACAGCATTTCTTTCGCAATTATTCACATTTTATGATTGGTTAAAATATTTTATACTGACTTTTTAAATTCCGTTCCACCCGGGTAAAGTCCAACCATTTGAGAGATGTTTTTTTTTTCTAGATTATTCACGCTGTATCCGGGGTATCGCGCTAGAAGTCGAATGATAATGAACACGTTGATTGGTCTGCTCCGCGACCCGGATCAGAAGGTCAGAAGTGCCGCAGCGCACGCCATAGCGAAGTGAGTTTTAATCGATTTTATTAATGTATATTTGACTAGCTTTTGCCCGCGACTCCGTCCGCGTGGAATAGTTACTTTGGCATAACGCTAAATTTAACCCGCCTCTTCATTTACGCAGTGGAAACTCTCAAAAAGGATTAAAACCCCGATTTTGAAACATTCTTTATTTGTGCTCCGCTTGCATTGGTCTTAGCGTGATACCTATAGCCTTCCTCGATAAATGGGCTATCTAACATTGAAATAATTTTTCAAATCGGTCCAGTAGTTCATGAGATTAGCGCGTTCAAACAAACTCTTCAGCTTTATAATATTAGTATAGAGATGATGTATGATTTATTAATAATTTATTGGAAAACTTAATCGTAAAGTTGTATCAATTGTCTCAGCTTAGTGAGATAGTGAAGTAGCTTCTGAGCAAATTTTTCGTGACTTTAAACGATTAAAAAAAAATGGTTCGCGTGCAACTTGGTGCACGTTAAAGAAGTGAAACTTCTTTTGCGGTGTGTGTGTAGTATTGTGGTTTTCTTTATTTTTCATCTTTCAATCAAATTTTTATCGTAACAAGGAATGCTGTCTATAACGACCTAGCTCTTTTTATCGTTTCCCTCTCTCCACGGTCGAGTGGTTCGCAAGACGTGCTGTCTATTGTCTCACTCTCGCTCCTCCTAAATTGTATCTTTTCTCTCTAGCCGTAACGAATCTGTCGCGAGTTAAATTTTACTTTCAACGAACATAAAGAAGTTTAACTTCTAATTCGCATTGAACAATACAGTGCACGTAACTCTCGCCTCGCCTGATTTGTTATCGCGTTGTCCACAGCGTTATACCAACGATATACCCGCGGAGGAGACACACGCCGGCAACAATGGTAACTGAGTTAGCTAAGGAGTTAACGGACGAGGTGTCGTTGGATAGAGCGACGCTGTCTTTACAAATAGTACGCGAAATATACTTCTATCACGACCTCCCTCGGCAATTGACCGAAGGGAACAGAACGGACGGTGACACCCTCAAGATTGTTGTCGGAGACTTAATGGGTAGACTGATGGCCAGCAGCTGTAAACATTATTCGGTAAGCGACCTAAATAACGTATGCCTTAAGATTCATTTTCAAATGTCCTTTTTTATAATATAACTAGCTGTGCCCGTCCGCTTTGCTGGCCATTTAAAATTAACATTGTTATTTCTCACCCCCACAAAGATTCTCATCATTAACGCCCCCGCAACTGGTGTAGGGAGTCCAACACTCATATAAATATTAGCCTATCCATTAAGTACATATATTTTCTACATGGATACCAAGTTTCAAGTCAATCGGATGCATCGTTCAGCAGTTATAACGGAACATCCGTAAAAACCACTGCAGATTTATATATTAGTATAGATAATAATTATTATAATACTGTAACGCGCTGGGGTTCGGGATAAATAAAATTCTACCGAATTACAAGTTAACACCGTATTAGCACAAAAAATTTCACTTAAATCACAAACACTTTACAATTCTCAATTCGACCGTGCCATCTCTGCAACGCTTTTATAGTCGAGACGAAACCCTTAGAATGGTCTAGAACATTCCACAAAATTTTAGTATTGTGTGTTTCCGCTATCTGATAATAGATAGCGTTGTACCTCTCGAGCGTTCTAGATACTAATAGAACCTTTGATATTCGTTCGACTATTCGTCGATAGGTGGCGTTACTCTTACCGGCGTAACAATACGCTATTTGAACGTGATCTTGAGACATAATAAAAGAAAGCTATACGATTGTTTCATACCTTTAAAAAGAGTTCTTAAACAGTAAATATTAATCATTATACGAAAGTACTCAATTGAGGTGTATATTGATGTCTGAAATGTAGAAGCACATGAAATATTAGTGCATTAAATGAATGTAAACGTCATGAGGTTTGTCTGTTTATTCGCGTTCAAGATTATGATGATACGGATCCAATTTTCAAGACATGGCCCGGAATAATTTAATGTTAAACAAAAGAAAATAAATTGTGCCTAAATACACGGTTCCAATGAATTTTTCACTTGATAATTTATCGTTTTGGGATTTGTATGAACATTTCATATTTTACTTCTCCAATCTGAGTGTTTCTATTCCGTTATGGGCGCTGGAAACATGTACATATATAGTATACAAAATATCTTGTACAAAGCTCCTCTTTAGCTAGGTCAGTTTTTAAAAACTGACCTAGCCAGTTTTTTTTTGCTAAGGTGTGAGGACGAAGTTACGACCTACCTACCTAGTATTAAGTTATTACCGGAGCCCATAGACATCTACAATGTAAATGCCGTCACGCACCCTGAGACATGAGTTCTAAGGTCTCACTTTTAACAGTACAGCGGCTGCCCCGCCCTTCAAACCGAAGCTCATTACTGCTTCACGGCAGAAATAGGCAAGGTGATGGTATCTACCCGTGTGGACTCACAGACGTCCTTCCGCCAGTAAAAAACACTTTATTGCATATCGTCATATGTGTTCCGCAGCAAGGTTTACTGGAGGCGCTACAAGCGATACTGACCAAGTGGACTCCTTGGAAACACATCGACGCCTACTCCGGCCAAGGGATCCTGGGCTACTGTCTAGATAACCTGGACTATTGCAACACGAACGTCTCTGTGAGGACCCTGCTTCTGGACCTGTGCCGTTTGATTTATCCAGGTATCCATCGAGATTCGTAGCATTCATTATTGAGTGGCTCTTTAATGTCAACTAGTGGTCGCCCGGTAGTCGAAATTCGACTATAATTTTTAAATTATAAGTTTAAACATTAATAAGGGTCTATTGTCAAAGACGACAAATTTCGCCGAGGTTACACTATAGATAAATAATATTGAAGACAAACAATATTAATCTATTCTCAATTTAACTACAGACTTTAGCAATAAACAAAAGAGGATATATGCGTGCGCGTATCAAATACAAATGGTAGTGTCTGTAATGTTTTATTTATTGATTTAATATACATATTATGCACAATTAAAAAAAAAAATTAGCATTCTGCACTCCTTCTCTATATTCTCTATAAGTGTAGGAAATTTCATACTCCTCCGTCCGCGCAATTTTCGTAAAAAGTGGTACAAAGTTGATGCTTCATGTATTAATAGATATTGTTTTATATGGGATACATTGCCGAGAATTATTCTGTGGGCATGTCGATGCAAAAACATTTCAGTTTGATTGATAAGTAGAATTTTTTTTTTATTACATGCATTGTAAGTGTCTATTTCCTTACGTATAATAGTTAGTACTCCTTCTAGTTCAATATATACTGATAACTTTTGCATATGCCAGAGAAGGTTTTTACGCAAATACTGTACTAGGATTTTTACTGGTGGTAGGACCTCTTGTGAGTCCGCGCGGGTAGGTACCACCGCCCTGCTATTTCTGCCGTGAAGCAGTAATGCGTTTCGGTTTGAAGGGTGGGGCAGCCGTTGTAACTATACTGAGATCTTAGAACTTATATCTCAAGGTGGGTGGCGCATTTACGTTGTAGATGTCCATGGGCTCCAGTAACCACTTAACACCAGGTGGGCTGTGAGCTCGTCCACCCATCTAAGCAATAAAAAAAATATGTTATTTACAGTTGAGGTGCACAGCATAATGCGCAAAAGAACTCCCAGTAGAGATATATTTGAACGCGATTCGACTAGTAAAGGGAAGTGGCAACACCTTGACGGTGACAGGGTTGCCAGCTTAGCAGAGAAATTTCTCCAAGTAACATTGAAAATGCTGAATGTATTGGTTCATCTGATTGAGGAAGTTAATCCCAATGTACATTTGAATAAGGGTGGGATTGCCCTTCCCGGGAGTCCGGTTCGAAGGAAAACTCAAGGTATTTTAAATTAGAACCGAATTGTTGTTAATTCGAGGGTTTCAAAGTTTGTTTGCGATGAACCCTAATTATTTTTATGTAGCCTCATAAACTGGTTCTTATAATATCAGCTATGGAAGGTCCAGTTAAAATTGGCTCAGTCGTTTCTGAGATTAGTTGGAAAAGTTTTTTATTAGAAAAAAAGTGGTTATCATATAAGATAATACTTTTCAAATGCTTTTAGTTAAATGCAATATTACAAACAGCCACTTCAGTATTATTTATTTGTATAGATTCTATTCAAACTCGGAAAAATTCGACGGCGAGTGAAAGCTTAGATGAAAAAGCCTCTCTAAAACGAAAGCCTTTAATGCTGGCAACGAGCTTGAGAGCGAACTTTGTGGGTCACTTTTATAATGAACCATTCTATATGAAATTCTACGAGGGCTTAAGAGCAGCTTATTCGAATCATAAGGTAATCTTTTTTTTTTCTCTAAGATACGTAAGCTCATATTTTAAATTTATGAATAATATAATTAATCAACATATAGTTGGTGTATGGGGCAAAAAAGGTATTTTTGAAGCGGCTTACCGAAAAAAAAAACAACCATTCTAAAACAGTAATTGGATTATCACAATAACATATGTTTTAAATCCTATTCAATATAGTTAAAGATCCCTTTATACACTACGTTTCACAAAATCGATTATCGATAAAAAAAATATTTACAGTAGCCCATCCCTACTAGCGCAGAACACTAAAAAAAACATGACGGAATTTTGATTTCAGATAAATCTCGACCCTAAATCGAGCATATTCCACACGTTTCTATCGACCACTCTGGACTGCCTCGCCGTGCAACTGGAACTGTCCACCGAGAAGGAGTTCGGCTCTGTCACAGAAGAGATCCTGTACTACCTCAAGGCAATAATGCCCTTATGCGCTGACAATACGGTCTATTGTGTGACGCAACTGTTGAAATGTTTATTCGGGACGAACATGGTGGCGCAGTACGACGATTACATGAGCATCAGCGACAAGAATGAGGGCAGTCAGCGGACCAGCTTCTGTGAGGACGTGTGGACTCGAGCAGACCACGGGTCCAGGAGGAGCAGCGTGGGGTCAAATGCGAGTCAGAAGCTGTGTCTGGACGTCAAGAACCCCAGGATGGCGGCGGAGAGGCAACTGTTGATCGCGCTGGAGAATTTCGCCAAGAACAAATCTGATAGGAAATGGAGTACCAATAAGGAGGAGCTGGAGAGATATATTAAGTTATTTGAACCGGTTGTCATACAGTCTTTGAAGGTATGTTATTATATTGACGTCGTTGGTATGGCAATATTTTTTTTCTAACTAAGCTGATAGCCTTGAGAGGCTATTTCAGCGTAACCTTAACTAGTAGGTGAGCTCACGGGGCTCAAACCGGAGTGATGCTAACACTGACCTTAGCAAGACGGTATGGCAATGTCGATTGACTTTAATTACAGTACAGTAGTCGGCGTTCACTATGTAGATATCTATGGGCTCCGGACCACTTAACACCAGGTAGGCCGTGAGCTCGTCCACCCATCTAAGCAAGAAAAAAATATTAAAAAAACCCGGGTTAGGTTCATTGTTCGTGAGTATATTCGAACTTAGAGCCGGTGAAAATCGAAATTTTTCTTATCTTAATATTACCACTGTCTTGTCTATTCCTTAAGCGGGGTACCGTTTGTAGAGGTAGGGGTCTGTATTCTCATTGTAGCTCACAAGTAGATATCTGGCCACTTATAGCCACTTGTGGCCAGATATTCAGATCAGCCACTTGTGGCCAGATATCGCCTTTTCGTATTAAAAGTGTACAATTCCCAAAAATATTCGAAATCGAGTTAATATGCGTAAACATTTGGTATCACCAGTATTAATAACTCATAAATACTGTCAAAAGAGCGTAGTTTAGTTTTTTTTTTTTTTTACTTTACCTATGTTTTGACTACTATTAACAAAATTAATACATAATTTTATCTTACTTTAAAAGACAGATAATGTAACTGGTAAAAAACTAAAAAAAACCAGTTGCAATTATGATTAATATAAAAATTTTACATGTTAAACCTTTAAAACACTCTCCTGTAAAATTAGTAAGCTTAGAGATTATACAGTTTTAATGCGAGAAGACGATATATTCTTAGGAGTCCGCGCGGGTAGGTACCACCACCCCGCCTATTTCTGCCGTGAAGCAGTAATGCGTTTCGGCTTGAAGGGTGAGGCAGCCGTTGTAGCTATACTGAGACCACCCATCAAGGCAATAAAAAAAATATGGATGAACTCTACTCCGATGGCGGGAGTTGCGATACAGGTGCGGTTGTAACAACACCTATACTGTTTGGTTACAGAGCTACACAATGCAAAACGACATTCCACTGCAACGCCAAGTGCTGAGTCTGCTGAGCCAACTGTTGACCCTGAGGGTGAACTACTGCATGCTGGACAACGACCTGATCTTCATAGGCTTCCTGATGAAACAGCTAGACCTATTCGAACAACATGAAATACCGTAAGTTTATTTACTCCAAAATTTTCGGTATTAGCTTTATGATTTATCAAAGCTTTAGGATGCTTGTCCACCTGAGTGGGGCGAGGCAGTGGACCCGAGAAACGGAGAAATATTAACCAATAAGATTGCACAAAATCTCTTTAGTGGACAGGGAGTTGTGAACTAGTTTAAAAATTCATACAAAACAGGTAAGTGGAGCGGGATAGCGGAACGGGATAGCGGAGCGGGATAGCGGAGCGGGATAGCGGAGCGGAATAGCGGAGTAGGATAGCGGAGCGGGGTAAGCGAGTGCGGGCGCGGGCTCAAAGCGCGGCCACAGTTTGAACTGACTCTTCGCGTAGGTACTAAACTCCACTCCGCATTACTTTCTCGCTCCGCTCCGGTGGGCAGGCGGGCTTAGAGGCCCGTTTTAACAATAATATGAACCCATTATAGACACTATAAATTTAAATGGCACTTTAACTAACATGCGTTTTATGTTACTATCATCAGTTTACCCTGTCACATTAATATATTTCAGTTTGAAGGGCGGCCCGCCCTTGTAATGTAAAACTGAGACTTAAAACTCGTATCTCAAGACGGGTCACGGCATTTACGTTGTTGATGGGCTCCGGTTACCACTTAACAACAGTTGGTCTATGAGCTCGTCGAAAATACAAACTCGCAACTTTGTATGATAACAAAAAAAACCTATTTATTTTGATTTCAGGAATTGTTGTAATTTGGTGAACAGCATCCTCATGTTCTTGGTGCAACTGTCGTCTTCCAAGCATCACACGAAGAAGATAATTGAAATACCGAAAGTAAGTGTTCCACTAGTGTGTGGGCAAGAGACCTCGAAATCAGAGTCAGAAGGCCGGATGTCTACGGCAACTTTGTCCTAATGTATTGTATATTTCTTGAATTGCCATTAAATTTTTAAAGTGACTATTTAATGTACCGTGATCGGTGATCTCTTTCACACATCTATTGCAGTCTGTTGTCTTTCGATTAATAATCAGTTACCATTACTTATGATCTTCTATACTAATATATAAATCTACAGTGGTTTTTACGGATGTTCCGTTATAACTACTGAACGATGCATCCGATTGACTTGAAACTTGGTATTTTTGTAGAAAATACATGTACTTAATGGATAGGCTAATATTTATATGAGTGTTGAACTCTCTACACCAGTTGCGGGGGCGTTAATGATGAGAATCTTTGTGGGGGTGAGAAATAATGTTAATTTTAAATGCCCAGCAAAGCGGACGGGTACAGCTAGTCTTTCATAAGTATATTAAATTTGATTGAATATCGAACCTGAAAGATGTAGTTTAATCAGGCTAAAGAGGAACTCGAGCAGCGGTCAGGGAACATTTTTAATTATTACCCCAAAATATTTTTGTGTAAGTTGATATTACCCCATGGCGAAGAACAAAAAAAAACGAAATCGCTTCTTTTTAGCATCTTTCATACTATAGACCCCCCCTGATAATCTTGAAAAGGAAACAATAACTAAAAAAATTACATGTGTGCAATTCACACGTGGTAGAAGTGAAACCCTCCAAAATTAAAATACAATTATCCTAAACGTCTTAAGTATATGTAAAATTTTGTCATTAGTAAATAATCGTAAGGTAGCGCCCTCTGTGAATTGATATTTTAATTTCACGTATAATCCTAAATGAAAATTCTCTACAAGAGCTTTCATACACACGTTAGTATTAAAAAATCTCACAGATGGCGCTGTATTAAATAGTATGTATATTTCTGTCTCATTCTTTGCTGGCTTCATCCTACACATTTTTGTATTTGTGTCTCTTACCTGTCGTTTTTTCCGTTGCATCCGGTTTGAAATCACAACGATTCTAAAGAAGTTTTCACTTCAAAAATTTAATTTATATATAATTTATTCAATTTATCAATGTAATACCTTGTAATACATAACGGTAATAATAGTAATATATGTAATATACAGTTGAGGAAAAAAAATCGCCCCCACAGAAAATATAAGCAAATGATAATTTCTTGTTATTTTATAATTCATATTATTAGGATATTTTTCTTGTATTATTAGACGAAAAAACTAGTTTAAGTATAGCCCCAATAAAAAAGCTTTTTTAATTTAAATAATGTTTTTCGGTTTTACCCCCCAGAATTTCATTTCACCCCATTTGGGGTAATTTACCCCGGTTCCCCGACCGCTGAACTCTAGCAATGAGGTAATAAGTCGGTGGTGTGTTCCAGTTGATTCAGTTGTGCGATGGTCTGATGGCGTCGGGGGCCCACGCGGAGTGTATCGCGGGTCTGGAGCCCGTCGCCGTCAAAGTCTTCAGTAGCATGGGAGGTGAGTACTTGACATTCAGACCTCGCATGGCATGGAAGATCACTTGTGATCGTCGACGAATACTGACGACTTTTCCCGTGTATTAGAAATCAAACTTCCCAAAATAGATATAATTTAGTACTAATATTATTAGGCGTTTCGGTTAGACGAGTGGGGCAGCCGTTTAACTATACAATTGTGAGTTAGACCTCATGTCTCAAAGTGGATGCTCAGCTTGTTCAAGTATACATGCGGAAAATAAAATTCCCGCGACCCTTAAAGCGGAAATTAGGATATGCTTTTGTTGTCAGATTGTGTTGTTCAGAAATATCTCTACCCTCCAGAGATATGGGAATAAATAATTGGCCGCTTGTCAGAGTTGTGAACAGGACCCTGAAATTGCGATACTTTAAAACAAATGTTTTTTTCTGTATGGAAACTAGCGACATCTTGTAGCGGATGCCCCTAAACTTATGTTGTTAAGGTTGAGGCATTTAATTATTGCATAATCAAACAAAGAAAATAAAAATCAATAAATCATACAAGTCTTTATTTGATAGAGACAAATTGATTAAATTTATTAATTTGTGGTTTATGAAAATTTACAAAAATCCTTCATTATAAATAAAATAATAGGTAATATGTATTTGCCATCTACAGGACTAATGAGAAACTAATCGAAACGAAGCCATCTAGTGGCAGACGCCCGTAAACATTTTTGTTGAGTGCTTGAGTTGCTTATCGATAACTAATTTATGTGTATTAATCTATGGTTGTGAACGTGGTATATACAAATTTTGTTGTTTAATCTTATACAGTAATGATGTTTGCGTTATACGTCGAAGGTGCACGTCCTTGATTTGCCGTTAGCAACGCCATCTATCGTTGAATGTTAAATGTGAGCGTCGACTGTAAATATCGATAACTTCGAATAGAGTTCGGTTTCAGGTAGCGTGTTAGGCAGAGCTCAGCAGCAAGAGGCGCAGGCGACCAGAGAAGTGCTCTTCTACATGCTGCAGAAGACCATGCATCAACAGAAGGTGTTGGTTTTAGTATAGCTATCCACGTACAGGGTGTTCCGCCATAAAACGGACCTTTAATTACAAAGATGAATGTCGCGAATTAAGGGAAATGTCGCTTAAGCCAAATATCCTTTCACTCGATAATATGAGGATTATGTAATGTGGGGATTATATAATATTATATAATTTACAAGTGCGCGCGCCAAGCCTTAGTTCGCGAACCATGAAGAACTTCTGTCAAGGCTTTAATAAGCATTAAATTACCTGGAACCGCTGCGTTCATCCACAGTGCGTTTCCAGAGATCATTTTTGCCACGTATCATCTGGCTTTGGAATGAGCTCCCCTCCACGGTGTTTCCCGAGCGCTATGACATGTCCTTCAAACGAGGTTTGTGGAGAGTATCAAGGCTTGGCTCTGTCCCTGGCATTGCTGACGCCCATGGGCGACGGTAATCACTCACCATCGGGTGGGCCGTACGCTCGTCTGCCAGCTTGGGCAATAAAAAAAACAGGAATTCCACATGACCACAACTGCTCTGTCAAGAGCAACCGGCTCTGATGAATTAATATCCAGTGAATAAATTGGGAATGCTATTTCAGGTGCTAGAGCTAGTGTCGTGCATACTGTCTCTGACGCAAGAACACCCGGAGAGCTACTATCGATACTCGGAGCTGGCCACCGACACGTTGCTCAACTTATTGTCTCAGAGGTCTGTAGAGCTGGACACATGTCTAGCAGTGTCGGCGCTAGAGAGGCTGCTAGAGACGGTGTATAAGGACGTTCTGCTGGAGCAGAGCCGGGTCGAGGTGCTACTGAAGATTCTGTTCAAAGCACCACCGGATCAGGTAGACTTTTTTTAAATTTTGATATTAAATTAACCATAAGTTTCGAGGTACTGAGACTTTAGGGCTTATATCTCAAGGTGGGTGGCGGCATTTACGTTGCGCGCTGGGATTCGGGATAAATAAAATTTCACCAAAGTACAACTACAAAACTGTATTCAACACTTAAAACACTTCACAAACACTTTTAAACACCCAACAAACACTTTAAAGCTCTCAATTCGCTTGTTCCGCTTAGCTTCAGGTGATACGTTGGCTGTTTCGCTTCGAGTAGTTCCGATTACTGGCTAGTGCGTGCCATCCCTACAACGCTTTTATAGCCGATACCTCATCCCTATATAGTTTTAGATATCTGTCAATAGATGGCGGTGTACTTCTCGAGCGTTCTAGCTGCTACTAGATTTTTCGATATTCGTTCAACTATTCGGCGATAGATGGCGTTACTCTTACCGGCGTAACAATATGATTTATATTACACTAGTATTAATGTATTAAGTACTTATTTCCTCACAGAATTTGGTATTCCGGCACAGTCTCGTCGCTCGATACGAATGCACCACCTCATCCATTAGGTCACGATTTAATCAGAATAATAATAATAATAATTATTATTTTTCAGACCACAACGCCACCGAAGCTGAAACTCCGCTATCTGTCAATAATAATGGTGCTACTAAGGAAGGTGCTGGTACTGATACCGGAGAGCGAGATACTATTATCGATCAACTACTTGAAGTCGACCTGTGTGTCGCCGCAGTCGATCTTCTTCAACGCGAAAGCGGACGTGGACCCGCTCAACGTGCTCAACGTGAACGAGAACTGCGCGAATCTGTCCCCTGACGTGGTGCTCGTAAGGTTCCTTTTCAAAACGCTGACTTACGCCGTTACGGAAGTGGAGAAGAATTACGAGCCGAATCCGAAGTACGATACTGACGAGAACAGGTTGCTGTATTCCGTGTGCGTCAATATCGTCGTGCAGGTCAAGCAGATGTTGCATTTGACTAGTAAGTGGGCGTTTTATTTAAGAGTGCGTAGGCGGCTGACTGGCCCTCATGCGTTTTTTTTATATATTTTTTATTGCTTAGATGGGTGGACTAGCTCACAGCCCACCTAGTGTTAAGTGGTTACTGGAGCCCATAGACATCTACGACGTAAATGCGCCACCCACCTAGAGATATAAGTTCTAAGTTCTCAAGTATAGTTACAACGGCTGCCCCACCCTTCAAACCGAAACGCATTACTGCTTCACGACAGAAATAGGCAGGATGGTGATACCTACCCGCGCGGACTCACAATAGGTCCTACCACCACCAGTAATTACGCAAATTATAATTTACGTTATTCCTTCACCGTGGAAGTCAATCGTGAACATTTGTTGAGTACGTATTTCAATAGAAAATTTGGTACCCGCCTGCGGGATTCGAACACCGGTGCATCGCTACACACGAATGCACCGGACGTCTTATCCTTTAGGCCACGACAACCGTACAAAAGATCGAGCTATACAATCATGGACTCTTCCAGCGGGCTGCCTGTTCCCTCTGATATCGAAGACGGCGCAGAGTCTCCTGCACAACGAGCAGAGCGGCCTCAACACGGGCCTGTACAGTCCGGACGAGAACATTCCGCTCGACACACTCAACATGATATGCCTACGAGCTGCCCACGCGCTGCCCCTGCTCACCGCGCACTGGTCGCATTTGCTCATCAGGTCAGTGATTAAAAAGAATTGCTCAAAATAAATACGCACCGGATAGCCGTGACAAAGCCATCTGAAATCTAATACCCACTGTAAGCTTCAAAATAATCCTAACCAATATGGCTGGTTTGATCAAAAGTTGGCTGTGGTTCTTAAACATGTTTCTACATGTATGGGCAAACGCGCACATTGTGTTGCATACATTTTTCATCGGAGTCATTCATTCGAAGTAAAGCGTCGCGGACTCGTCAGTTGGTTTAAGCTTATCAATAAATAATTTCTAAAGATGTCATCTTCATTATTACAACAAAAGGACACACCGTTCAATACAATGTTAGTAGTAGTTTTCGTAGACGGTAATATGAGGGTAGATAGTAATGTGAGGGTAGACGGTAAATTGAGGTGGGGTCTTCTTAAAAAGACTCATGCGAGTTTTTTTCCTAATGATTCGTTAGTAGCCTAAGAGGCTATTCCAGTGGGTAAGCTCGTGAACTCAATCCGAGAGAATTTTTTAACACTAGCCCTGGCTAGAGCAGTGTTTCGCAATATCTACCACCGGATCAGAAACACGACCTACAGAAGATTAGGCGAGAAACATAATGGGCTGTGTCTGTGGGATACGTGAGTGCAAAGATGACGTAGGGACGTATACTGGTGGCAGGATCTCTTGTGAGTCCGCACGGGTAGGCACCACCGCCCTGCCTATTTCTGCCGTGAAGCAGTAATGTGTTTCGGTTTGCAGAGTGGGTCAGCCGTTGTACTATACTGAGACCATAGAACTTATATCTCAAGGTAGGTATCTCTGGTTTCCCTTCAAAACGTATAAATCTTTCGCCTTTTACTAAATAGTAGGTAGCGGTGTTTGCGTTGTAGACGTCTCTTGTCTCCGGTAACCACTTAACACCAGGTGCGCCGTGAAAAAAGACCTACTGTGCCAACCCTGCATAAGAAGGGACAAGGACAAGAAGATCTCCGGTTCACTATTGTGATGTTCCGTTTCAGATTGAACTTCCTGACGCACAAGTATTGGCAGAAGCTGGTCGGCTTCGTCCGCAGCTTGCCGCTGGGCGCCGGCGGCGGGCTCGCGGCCCCGCTCAGGGTCGACGTGCTGCAGATAGCCTGCGTCATGGCTTACTGTGAATATTTCGTGAGTGCTCCTCATATACAGCCGCGTAAACCACGTACAGGGTGTTGTATTTTATCAACAAATGATAGAGTTTTTTTATAAATGCTTCAACAGTAAAACGAAAAGAGTAAATGCAATAGAGTCAAATGAATCGTAAATCTTGAGGTGTTATAGTCGGATTTCGAGTAAAATTAAACTCGAAAAAATTACTAGTGGCTGGACGTAGTGATAATTAAAAGAATTAATTTTTTTTTGTGAGAAAAGAACAAAGTAGACTTTGTGTATCTTTTAAATCTTTAAAGCATAAAGTATTAAAACCCAAGAAATGAAATATTACAATTCTTCAACTACATTGGATTAAGGCACTTCAATTCTAAAGGTGTGGTATTATATGTAGTACTCATGTCCATTTATATCGTTGACAGGTTGAAAACGGTCTCACCGAAGCGGTACATCTGACCTGGCTACTGGTGAACAGAGTTCATATACTAGTCAGTCAGTTCTCTCAAACTCTGGTCCAGGGTCTCATCTCCAGAGTTCAGCAGACGAGTGGAGCGTCCGGCTTGCTGCTGCAGGCCATCGCCGCTAGATGTCAGGGCTGTTTGAAGGTGAGGTGGCAATAGGACAATCGCGACACGACTTAATGTAATAGAATTAAAACAATAATTCAGTCACAATCCTTGTGAAACATCAATGACTTGAAGTACTTTGATAAATCTCTATATATAAAAACGAATTGCTGTTCGTTAGTCTCGCTAAAACTCGAGAATGGCTGGACCGATTTGGCTAATTTTGGTCTTGAATTATTCGTGGAAGCCCAGGGAAGGTTTAAAAGGTGAGAAAATATAAAAAAGCTCGGAATTATATAAAAACAAACAATTTTGTTTTTCCTTTGATGTGTCCCCTTGATGTGTCTTTTATTTATCGATTGAGGTAGTACGAAGTCTGCCGGGTCAGCTAGTAGCTTAATAAAATATAAAAAAAAAGATTTTCATCCATTGTTAACGTCGAAATAATCCGGTCATCGTTCTCGTCGAACCCGTCGCTTGCGACGAAGGGCTCGGCGAGTAAATTAACTCTCAGACACAGCCCACTGAGTTTGTCGCCGGATCTTCTCAGTGGGTCGCGTTTCCGATCCGGTGGTAGATTCTGCGAAGCACTGCTCTTGCTAGGGTCAGTGTTAGCAACGCTCCCGGTTAGAGTCCCGTGAGCTCACCTACTAGTTAAGGTTACACTGAAATAGCCTCTCAAGGCTTATCATCATCATCAGCTTAGGTAGGAGAAAAAACTAAAAAGCCTCGTAAGCTCAGCTATTCACCCGGTTACGTTGAAGAGGTCTCTCAAGACCATCAGCTAGGAAAAAAAACAGATAACTCCATATTATAGCTGCCTTTATTGTCATTATGCGTTCTATAGTCAATTTTTAGTCAGCATAATTATTTTGGCCTCTAATGACGTCACGCGTTATTTAATTCTGTTTCCTCGAGTTTTTTAACGTGCAGACGGCAATTTAATAAAAAAAACCGTTCGAGCGTAGCCTCTTAGACTGCCAGCGAAAAGATAGGAAAAAAATATCTAATCTATCTCGTTGATCGCAATGTATGTATGTATATTATTATATATTTATATATTGCTGAACCGCCTTAACATCCACAGCGTTACTAGAATATTCACGTTCACAAAGATTCCTTTCCCCAGGACGAGTTCGCTCTGAACGTGTACAAGATCCTGTCGTTTAGCCACGAGAGTCAGTCCGGGGCGCTGGTGTTCCTCATATGCCGGATCATCGGGAAACTGGAGCCCGCCATCGCGGTCAGGTACGTGGCCTGTCGAACTGTTCAACTGTTAAATGAAATTGATAGATAGATACGACCGTTTGGAACCTCTGGGTCTGCGGAGGGACTTCGGTTCCCTCTGTATTTTGTACCGTATGTTCCATGGGGAGTGCTCTGAGGAATTGTTTGAGATGATCTCCTCATCTCCTTTTTATCATCGCACCTATCGCCATTCAATTCAAATTCAAATTCAAAATCATTTATTTCAACTTAGATGTCAGTATGACACACTTGTTGAATGTCAAAATACAAATAACAATGTTAACTCTACCACCGGTTCCAAAAAAAGCCAAAGTCCTGAGAAGAACCGGCGAAACAAACTCAGCGGGCTTTTTTTTCTTTTTGTTTTTTCTCAAATATTTTCTTTTTTTTAAATAAATAGAAATATTCACAATAAAAGAAAAAACAAGTCTAAAAAAATAATAATAATAATGAAAAATGAAAAGGCCAGGAGCGAGCGCCTCATTCCCGCGTAGTGCCATCTAGTAAGTAATCCTTAACTTTATAATATGCCTTGTTGCACAAACGTTCCTTAACAGTTTTCTTAAATCTATGAACAGGTAGTAGTTGAACGTTTAGTGGGATCTTGTTGAAAAGCTGTACACCCAGCCCCCTAAAAGAGTTGCTTATTTTCTTAATTCTTGCCGCCGGCAACGCAAGCCTATGTTTGTTCCTAGTGTTCACATTATGCAAATCGCAGACTCTGGGGAATTCTTCAATATTTTTACGCACGTACAATAAATTTTCAAAAATGTATTGGGACGCTAAAGTTAGAATTTTGATTTCCTTAAACTTGTCCCTCAAGGATTCCCTCGGGTGCATATTATAAATAGCACGAATAGCCCTCTTCTGCAGGATGAAAATCGTTTCGACATCGGCAGCATTGCCCCATAGCAAAATGCCATAGGACATAACACTATGAAAATAACTAAAATAAACCAAGCGTGCCGTATCTTCATTAATATACATTCGTATTTTTTTTACCGCAAACGCTGCAGAACTAAGCCTACTCGCTAACTTGCATATGTGAGGACCCCACTGCAGCTTAGAATCAACTGTTATACCAAGAAAAACTGTCGAATCCACAAGCTCCAGTGTCTCTCCACTTACAGTAATATTAGTGTCAACTTGTCTAACATTAGGTGTGGTAAATTTTATACATTTTGTTTTTTTGTTATTTAATAACAGATTATTAACACTAAACCAATGTACCACGCGCGAGATAGCATCATTCACATCGTCATAATCTTCCAAATGTTGTTTAATTTTAAACAATAATGATGTATCATCAGCGAATAATACGACCTCGTGACGGGTTTCAATAAATCCGGGTTTCAATAAATCGGATCAGAGTTCATCCATATTATCTGGAACCGCTGCGTTCATCGATAGTGCGTTTCCAGAGGTCTTTTTTGAGAGAGAAGGAAGAGGAGAAGAGGAATTAAATAAAAATAACAATTTTGTTATTCCTTTGATGTGTCCCCCGTCGGACGGATTCCTTTTGTTTGTTTTAAGTTTATTTTATACAAAAGTTTAGGTCTTTTATTTATCGATTAAGGCACTACGAAGTCTAACGGAGTCAGCTAGTTCTAAATAAAATCATTCCAGGTTCGCAAAACTGGCGATAGAACGTTGCCGTGCGCTCAAAGACGTGCCGCCCGACAATATGAACGCGCAACTATCGAAAGAGGACGTCCAAGTCGCGTTGGAGCTTTTGCAGCGGGACAAAGTTCACGTCAGGTAAACTTAACATTACGTATCTTTAGTATCGAAGCGGCTTAATCTGGCTTAGTCCGCAAGGGTAGCTACCACCGCCCTGTCTGTTTCTGCCGTGAAGAAGTTACGTGTTTCGGTTTGAAGGGCGGGGCAGCCGTTGTAACTGAGACCTTAGAACTTATATCTCAAGGCGTGTGGCGGTGCTTACGTTGTAGATGTCTACATGCTCCAGTAACCACTTAACACCAGGTGAGCTGTGAGCTCGTCCACCCATATCAGCAATAAATAAAAAATGATTTCTTGGTAAACACTCAAAAATATTTTTTTCCGATTTTAATACTTTAAATTACATAATATGCGCTTGATTTTAAAGAGACGGAAAGAGTACTTTGTCCTTTTCTAGACTAACGGAGAAACTCATAGAATACAAATGTTTATAGATTTTTTAGTTAAACCACTTCAATTCTAAAGGTACGATTTATTATTAGTGACCCGATTTATTTATTTTAGCTATTGTATTATTTTTTAAATCAGGTACCCGGCGCTGGTGATGGAATTGAACTCTCTAGCGTCGAGCGTGTTCGACTTATCGCCTCTCGACTTGTCGCAGGACCGAGCGATCAACCCCCAGCACGTGCTGACCACCAATGTCGATTCCGGCTGGCTCTTGAACCAGATTAAAAATAGGTACGTTCTTTTCTCTGTTGTTGTCATCTCTCTTGTTTGCATATAGTTAAGTTTTTTTTTTAAAGCGGTTTTATGACAAGGTAACTAAAACCTTCATGTCAAAAAGTCATGTCTTATTTTAATTTTTATTTTTATTTTTTTTATGAAAAATGGTGATAGGATCTGATAGGACCTCTTGTGAGTTCGCGCGGGTAGGTACCACCGCCCTGCCTATTTCTGCCGTGAAGCAGTAATGCGTTTCGGTCTGAAGGGTAGGGCAGCCTTTGTAACTATACTGAGATCTTAGAACTTATATCTCAAGGTGGGTGGCGCATTTACATTGTAGATGTCTATGGGCTCCAGTAACCACTTAACACCAAGTGGGCTGTGAGCTCGTCCACCCATCTAAGCAATAAAAAAAATGGAGTGAAATGAAATGAAATGAGATGAGATGATATGGGATGAAATATAATCTCAGTAAAATGGTGGTCGTTTACTGAGATTTTTTCAGTGGACTTTTTGGAGGATCCCGAGAAGTCACGTTCAGCGACTTTGTTTCATTTTCCCGCATTTGTGCACTTTCACAGATATTAAACAGTTAATAAACCACCGTTATTACACAATTAAATCTCAAGAAAAACTAAATAGACAAAATAAAACAAATCACACAACTTCACTCCTCGCGTTCCCGCCAAAAAGTCGCATATTATAGTCCTGTACTCGTATCGCTTCACAGATGCTGCAGGTCTGACTGTGTCCCACCGAAGCCGTCGAAGCACAACCACCTGGCGGAAATACTCTCGAGCCTCTCCCACGAAGACCTGAGCACCGTGATGTCATGTCCGGAATTCGAAAGGAAAATTCTATGTTCCTCATTTAAAGTGGCCAGCGATAGCTACTTGAGAGAGTTCCTCAACGTCTACGCAGAATACGAAAGGAAAGAACTAGAGAAAGATAAGACAAGAGAACGAATCGGCTTGAAGAAGGATGAGGAGATGACGTCATCGATCGATAGCAACAAACTAACAGTCGCGAACACGCTGCACGTGTTCAAGAAGAGCGACAACAAGGAATCGAAATCTCAATTCTTCATACCGATAGCGGACAACGAGAAGGAGTTTGGGAATTTGCAGCTTACTGACGACGAAATAGAGTTGAGTTTACCGGAGCTGCCGGTGATGTACCGCGTCGCGTTATCGACGTTCGACAGGTGCCTAATGGAGGTTATACGGCTGTTCCCGAAACAGAACCGGCCGCTGAGCCAGTCGGAGAACTTTGATTTGAGCGTTGAACATACAGTGGATCGTTATACGCGCCGATGCCACCAAGTGTTCCAAGACAAGCTGTTTTACCACGAGTACGTGACGCTGCAGACGGTACTGACCGGCTACCTGGACGCCGCGACCAGAATAATGAACGCCATAGACGAGGCCGACTGTGATCTACTAGAAAAATGCATCGAGAACATTCTGCCGCTGACGATAGCCAAAAATATATCGGTTTTTTGCGTCATTTCCCTGCAGTACTTATCGTTTTTGATTAAGAATAAGAGTATTGTCGAGTCGCCCGTGCACGCGGACGTCTCGTTTCGGGCCACGGACGCTGCGACCCGGCACGTGACAGTTGACAGCCTCGTCGCGGTGACAGTCGAGAATGTGTCAAAAGCTTTAGCCGTCAGAGAGATCTGGATGGAGTTGAACGCCGATAGCAACGCTAATAGAACCCAATCGGCGATCAGCTGTTTGTACGCCGTCGTCAAGTACTTGGTCAAGGTACATACAATTTTTATATTTAAATATTTTTTTATTTTTTTTTATTGCCCTTGTGGGCAGACGAGCATACGGCCCACCTGATGGTGAGTGGTTACCGTCGCCCATGGACTTCAACAATGCCAGGGGCAGAGCCAAGCCGCTGCGTACTGCTTAAAATAATTCAAAACGAAAATTATTTTATTACGGTCCATTTGGTTTTGAGTGGTCACAGAAGCCCATAGTCATCGAAATAATTGCCTTAGAAGAAACCTATCAGTTTTATTGATAATGAAAACTTAAATTTGTCTATTTAAGTTGAAAAATCTAATCTAGTGTTTTTTTTCACTGATTATTTAAGTTTTTTTCAATATTAATAATATATATAATATACTCAAACTCAAATATACTCAAACAGTTTTTTTCTAAATGCAACGAATTCTAAAATAAGTTTACAGTTCGAAATTTTATTAACGACGTGTCCGTCATTCGAGTCGAGTTTAGGATCTAACAGTGTCTTTTTAGTGCGAGTTTTTTAACGTTCTCGACAGCGTTAAAGGTTAACTTAAATTTGTATGGAATTGGAACAGCGCCCCTAGCGGCAAACGTAGCCAAACGTTCCAACTCCATACAAAGTTGAGTTAACTTTTACGCTATCGAGAAATTTAAAAATCGCGAACTAAGTAAATCGTTATAATCGAACTAAGTAAATCGCTAATAGCAGCCAAGAGACATGACGTCACAAGTCTCCCGACAGTCATAAACGAAACTTTTGCAGGACACAAAACCTCTCGTCCTGAAACATTACATGCGAACTGAAGACTCCGGTCCAAAGCCGGATATACTAATAACCGGCGATAAGCTGGTCACCCTTGTCGAATACTGGGAGGACAATTTCTACGCCGGTCATGGATATGTGATGCCCAAGTGCTATAAAAAGCCGTTGGAGAGTATGCTTGTCAGTTTGGCCAGGTGAGAATCAATTGTGTTTTTTTACTTATTACAATTGGGCAGATGACCTCTGTTGCTTATATCATTACTAGCTGTCCCGGCAAACATTGTTTTGCCATATATAAGATTTCTAGGGAATTTCTAGTGTAGAAAAAAAACGAATTTATTGTAAGTGTGTAAGGATGTGGTAAATGAGTGAAAGAGACATGTAGCGCTGTGAACGTTGAGGGAATATATAATACAAATAACAAAACCTCATTCAACCACATAATACCTCATTATAACAAAAAAAAAGTCCAAATAAAAAAAATATGTTAGGGGTGGACAACCCTAATCACTTAGGGGTATGAAAAATAGATAGTAGCCGATTCTCAGGCTTATTGAATATGCATAAAAAAATTCATGAGAATCGGTCAAGCGGTTTCGGAGGAGTATGGGAACGAACATTGTGACATGAGAATTTTATATATTAGATTGAAATTGCAGTAAAGCAAGCATATTTAGTATAAATTTAATAATGTCATATGATTAGATATAAGTGTTTACTGTTTACATATATCTATTCTATTTATATAATATAATACCGAGGGGTAATAGGCTATTTGGTTTAATTTCGCTCAACACGCGACATTTATCTTTGTAATTAAGGGTACATTTAATTTGGTATTAGCATCAACAGTTTGATGCTTATAACGGTAGGCAGCGGCTTAGCTCTGTCCCTGACATTTCTGACGTACATGAGCGACGGTAACCACTCATCATCAGGTGGGCAGCATGCTCGACTGCCTACACGGACAATAAATAAAAAAAGTTTATTCAAATAGCTAAATAAGGTTTTTTTTTTAGATATTTTTTTCCATAATTTAAACTTTAAATGGCTCTCCTGTAAAGTTGCAATAAATGTCGCTTGAACGATATCATAATATTCTAAAATTATGTTTTTTTATATTGCTTAGAAGGGTGGACTAGCTCACAGCCACCTGGTGTTAAGTGGTTACTGGAGCCCATAGACATCTACAACGTAAATGCGCCACCCACCTTGAGATATAAGTTCTAAGGTCTCAAGTATAGTTAAAACGGCTGCCCCACCCTTCAACCCGAAACGCATTACTGCTTCACGGCGGAAATAGGCAGGGCGGTGGTACCTACCCGCGCGGACTCACAAGAGGTCCTACCACCAGTAGAAATATTTTGTTAAATGTTTTGGTTGAACTGCGACTGCAAGTTATGACGTTTTTAATTGAATCTCTTATTGTCACTAACGTTCTGATTGCAGATTAGATGTTGTGAGTAACGTGGCGCTTATCCCACCGATAGCCTGGTCGACAGTCGAGGTGGTCATGAAAAAGGACCAACTGCAGAAGATAGAGCTTCCTCTCCAAGCTCTCCAGGATCAGGATGTTCTGGAAGCTTTTCTATTCAGGTAGAGATGACGTCTGGTATTTAAAAGTAATAAAAAAAGTAATCGTGGTTTGAACTGTATGTACATCCTACGGTTTAACCCTTTGATTTTCGTGTAGGTACTGAAGTAATTTCTGTGAAGTACTACTGCTAGGACTAGTATTAGCAACGCTAGTTTGAGCCCCGAGAGCTCAGCTACGCGTTAGGGTTAGGCTGACATACCCTCTCAAGGTTATCAGACTAGATAAGAAAAAAAGGAAGTAATTATGTCGATATCTGTTACTAAGGTAGTAGTAGATTGGGAGAGACCAAACCGAAGATACTCAGATTGAATCTATTTCTAAGAGGCCTAAAAGACTAAAACATACCTTAATAAACAAATGAAGGCATAGTTAGGCAATTACTGGTGGTAGGACGTGTGAGTCCGCATGGGTAAGTACCACCGCCCTACCTATTTCTGCCGTGAAGCGTTAATGCGTTTCGATCTGAAGGATAGGGCAGCCGTTGTAACTATACTGAAAACTTACAACTCATATCTCAAGGTGGGTGGCGCATTTACGTGTTAGAATGTCTATGGGCTCCAGTAACCACTTAACACAAGGTGGGCTGTGAGCTCGGTCACCTATCTCGAACTCACAAGAGGTCCTACCACTAGTGAACGCACTACCAGTACGCATTTAATTGGAAAAATTGGTATCCGCTTGTGGGATTCGAACACCGGTATAATTGATACAAAAACGTCGGGCATCTTATCTTTCACGTCGCGACGTAAGTGTACCTACTATAGTTATTTGGTCTACATGTAATATGTTTGTGTGCAGGGTCAATCTGATAGGCTGGTCGAACAAGAAGCAGTTCGAGGAGATATGGGTGGGGCTGCTGGGCGCGCTGCAGGGGAACGGACCGCACTGCGCCGTGCGCGGCGTCACCCAGCTGCTGCTGAGCGCGCTGCCCCGCCGCGCCGCCGCCCCGCTGCACGTGCCCCGCGCGCACCCCCCCGCGCCCGCACCCGGGTGAGCACGCGCCCGCACACGAGCGACCACACGATCTTACCAATAGATTATTGATTTTTATTGCATAGATGTGTGGACGAGCTCACAGCCCACCTGGTGTTAAGTGGTTACTGGAGCCCATAGATATCTACAACGTAAATGCCACCACCACCCATCTTGAGATATAAGTTCTAAGGTCTCAAGTATAGTTACAAGGGGTGCCCCACCCTGCAAACCGAAACGCATTACTGCTTCACGGCAGTTATAGGCAGGGTGGTGGTACCTACCCGTGCGGACTCAGAAGAGGTCCTACCACCAGTTATTGAATAAACTTTACTGGTTGTAGGACGGGGCAGCCGTTATAACTGTACTGAGACCTTAGAGACGTTGTAGATGTCTATGGCGGTTATTGCTTAACATCAGGTAGGCTATGAGCTCATCCACCTATCTAAGCAAAAAAAAACCAGCGATATCAAGGGACACTAGTCATTGTCTCAACCATTGAACACATAATTTCAGTACAGTAGATTGAGGGGAAACAGAGACTAGAGGTAGAATAGGGACAAATCTGGGATGTCACAATACTTTTGTTGAGTTGTTAGAGATTTAACTTTGTTGAACTAAAAACGACTTTTATTTAGTGTGTATGAATATTAAATAATTTAATTTGGTCATCAAAGCTTTGTATGTAATTTATTAGATATTAAAAAAAAAACAAAATGTGTGCAATTCACACGTGGTAGAAGTGAAACCTTCCAAAATTAAAATACAATTATCCTAAACGTCTTAAGTATATGTAAAATTTTGTCATTAGTAAATAATTGTAAGATAGCGCCCTTTGTGAATTGATATTTTAATTTCACGTATAATCCTAAATTAAAATTCACTACAAGAGCTTTCATACACACGTTAGTATTAAAAAATCTCACAGATGGCGCTGTATTAAATAGTATGTATATTTCTGTCTCATTCTTTGCTGGCTTCATCCTACACATTTTTGTATTTGTGTCTCTTACCTGTCGTTTTTTCCGTTGCATCCGGTTTGAAATCACAACGATTCTAAAGAAGTTTTCACTTCAAAAATTCTTACCCAAAGTTAGGTACCTACCTAACAACTAAATAGTGTCAAACAGATCAGAGTTAACTTTTACGCCATCGAGAACGTTAAAAAACTCGCACTGAGCACACTGTCCGTTTATTATTTTCTAGAATGCAACAATTGAGGAACATTCTAGTCGGCACTTCGCACTACACTCTATTCGACGATATCAATTTGGAGAGGGTCGCCCTACTCGATGACGGCTTCGACGGCTACCATTACGCACAGTTCAGCACGGCCTACCTGAAAATGGCTTCAGGTGAGTTGTATAGGTAAGCAGCGGCTTGGCTTTGCCTCTGGCTGATAATTGCTGACGTCCATGAGCGACGGTGACCATGTACCATCAGGTGGGCCGTATACTCGTCTGCCTACAAAGGCAATAAAAAAAAATTATTGCTTCACGGCAGAAATTGCCAGGGCGGTGGTACCTACCCGTGCGGACTCACAATAAGTCCAACCACTTAGTTATGTATCTCATACCAGTCAGTCGACGGTCGCATCTGTACGAATGCACATGGTGTATAATAGTGCTATCTCTGTCGCACGCAATACTTACAGTTTTTATTTATGTATTAACATTTATTATTCCTACTGGTGGTGGGATGTCTTGTGAGTCCGCCCCGGTAGGTACCACCACCCTTCCTATTTTTTGCCGTGAAGCAGTAATGCGTTTCGGTTTGAAGGGCGGGGCAGCCGTTGTACTGTACTGAGACCTTAGAACTTATATATAGAACTTATATGCAGTAAAAATAAAAATTACAACTGGCACGAAATTTTAAATATATTTTTGAGAAATCAATTATAAAAAAAAATATCCAGCAATATTTTGTTTTGCGGAGGTTTTGGCATCCCTTGGCGAGTAGCGCCTAGGGAATGGTGCCCCTCTCGCCCCCTCGCACACCCCTTGAGACCCACTGCACCCGTCGATATAAGCTAATAATATACAGTGTACATGTTGAATTTCAGATATCACTGACGACGCTCCGTTCAAAGTGCGGAAGGAGGTTCGGCGCGCGAGGAAGTGTAAGGAGGTCGACGTTAACAGCTGCCTGCAGATACTCATGGACGTGACGTCACAGATGCTGGAGCCGAAGGTTCTAGAGACTGCACTCATTCACTCCGCACTCACTTGCTATATGCACAAAAGTATAGTGGTAGACTTAATGCTGTAGACAGTAGGGTGCTTTCTGTTCCTACCTGAGCTGATAGCCTTGAGAGGCCATATCAGCGTAACCTAACAAGTAGGTGAGCTCACGGGGCTCAAACCTGACGACGTTGCTACCACTGGCCCTAGCAAGAGCAGTGCTTCGCAGAATCTACCACCGGATCGGAAACGCGACCCACTGAGAAGATTCGGCGAGAGACTCAGTGGGCTCGTCTTTCCTGACAACGTCTCTGAAGTACTCCAGGATTCGCTTGAAGCAGATGCTAGAAAGCCTTGTTTCAATTTTTAACTTCTTAAGTTTAGATCCGGCGAGAAACTCAGTGGGCAAATCGAGCGATACTGCTTGCTGATATTGAAGTTCCGCAGGCATGCACCAAAATTTTTAATATAATACACATTTTACACATGACTGAATGACTGAATGACTTCCACAATGAACGACTAACATCATATAATAAAAATCGAATTCGCAAAAATATTAATTCGTATAATTACTAACACGTTAAGATTCAAGATGGGTGACGGAGTTCACACTGTGATGTCTATGCTAACCAATTTTCCAACATCTAGGCGACAAAAAGTGGCAGAAACCAATCCATTTAACAGTATTCACGAGCAACACCTTTTTTTTTTGTTTGTTTATGATACATAATACAAAAATACATACAACCCTAAATTTTCACCCCTCCACGATCAACCCTTATTTTTTATTTGCTAATTAAAAACTTTAATTTTATTGGCAAGATTTTATTTTTATTTTGTCATGACTTAAAATAAAAAAAATTCATATTACTTTCAATTTTCACTCTTATACGATCAACCCCTATTTTTCCATCCCGATTTTTATTTTTTTTATTCTATGCATAGATCCGCAATAAGGTTGCAAGATGGCAATCAAATATTATAATTGTAGTACGATAAATTTTTATTCCGAGTTTATAATTTCAAGTTCCTTTAATTTTTTTTTTATTTCAATTTGATCTCCCGCCCTCGCCGGTCGACTACTGATTAACTATCAATCGATCAGCTATCCCCGCCAGGTGTCACCACTCATCCAGCAAACATCACGTAGTAGGGATGAGGACGAAGCCGGTCTCCTGTCTTACTTACTCACTATACATCATAGATTATACACTTAATATATTTGAGAGCTATACAATACTATACATTTTTCAGCCATGTTTTTTTGGTTTTATTTGCGTATCAATAGTATGTTCAGTAGGTCTGAGAACCGGATACTATCTATTTTTCATACCCTAAGTGATAAGGGTTGTCCACCCCAAAACATTATTTTTTTGGATATTTTTTTTTTGTTATAACGAGGTATTATGTGGTTGAATGAGGTTTTGTTTTCCTATACTAGAATTTCTCTAGAAATCTTATTTAAGGCAACACAACGTTTGCCGGGTCAGCTAGTAGTTAAATAAAATCCACTGCCTTGATGTTATACGACTCCTTGAGTCAAGATATGGGTGATCCTTTGAGAGTGAATAGAAAGTTTACCTTTGAAATGAATAACTGTTCAGGCTGGGACCGGTCTGGCGGCCCGCGTGGCGCTGCTGTCGTGCGTGATACACACGAGCGGCGCGTTCAGCCAGCCGGGCCAGTGGTGCTGGGCGGCGTCGCAGCTCATCGCGCTCACGGGCCCGCAGCACGCGCGCCTCACGCAGTACAGCGCCGCCGGCCGCCCGCTGCTCACCGCGCTCTCCGCCTGTCTGTGCGTGCTCGACGGGTTCGACGGGCTGCAGGTCGGTGTGTGCCCACGCTACCTACCACTAACAGTACGAATAGTCTCTGAATTGTGTTCAATAAAACAAAAAAATAAGACTGACTTCGAGAATTCATCGAATATGGTTCATCATCATCATCATCATTTCAGCCTATCGCCGTCCACTGCTGAACATAGGCCTCTCCAATAGATTTCCAGTGCGACCGGTCCATTGCCACCTGCATCCAACGAGACCCAGCGCTTTTTACTATATGGTTATTGCCTATCATTTATGTACAAAGCAGTTATTGTCGCTTAGTCACGTTTGCCTTTCAAGCGTCGATATAATTGTGGGGTTCGCTCAAAGCTCAGTTTTTTTGAAAAGTCACGAAATATATTATTTTAGCACACGTCGTAGTTGTTCACCTTATAGTGCCCGATCGTCATCTTGACCATCTCTCCTCCGTCCCTTTCTTCCACCCTTTCACTCTTAACGTTCCGTTTCACATTATATTAATAGAAATTGGACTCTATGCATATAAACAATAAGGTCGTCCCGTCAGGAACTGTCGACGGTTCACCAGAAGCTGGTCAAGTCTCTGTCGTCGTCGCACGCACCGCTCCGGCAGGCGGCGCTGCAGGGCTGCCTGCTGCAGCTGTCGCAGCGCCCGCCCGCGCCCTGCCACGACCTCGTCGCGCAGCTCGACGTCGCCGTCAGACAATACCTGCCCAGGAACCACAGGTCATAGAACGGTCTATCTCACTGATGGTTGGATGATTGTTACTGGGGGTATGACGTCTTGTGAGTCCGCATGGCTAGGTACCACCCCCTGCCTATCCGTCGGAGCTCCGTGGTTCGTGTTGACCTACACGACGACTTGGGCCTCGAATCGATCCGAAAATACATGAAGTCAGCGTCGGAACGGTACTTCAATAAGGCTATGCGTCATGATAATCGGCAGAAATGGGCAGGGTGGTGGTACCTACCCGCGCGGACTCTGAAGAGCTCCTACCTCCGCTGACTACTCCCCGAATCCTGATCACGCAGGAGCAAGTTACCGTCGACGCCCCAGACACGTCCTTACGGATCCATCAGACTCAATAACCTTTGCATTAGACGCCTTCAGCTCTAACACTAGGAGCAGGCTTAGGGACCCCGGTAACCGTACTCGTCGAACTCGACAAAGAGTTCGCCGTGCAACCTAACCCATGAATCAGCTCGCTGAGTTTCTCGCCGGATCTTCTCAGCTGGTCGCGATTCCGATCCGGTAGTAGATTCGCCCACCTGTCCAGGTGAAACTGGAAAGGCCTCCGGCCACCAGTAATCTTTCAATCCTAAAAAAAAGGGGTGGGGCAGCCGTTGTAACTATACTGAAACATTCGAACTCATTTCTCAAGAAGGGTGGCGGCATTTACGTTGTAGATGTCTATGGGCTCCGATAACCATTGAACACCAGGCTGGCTATGAACTCGTCCACCCGCTTAAACAATAAAAAAAAAAACGTGATTATTCGATTCGGCAAATTAATTTTACGGTTTCTTGACGCAGAAAAAAATTAATCGCCACAAACTTCCTCCGTACAGTACCCAGCGTTAAATATTGCACATCGACCGTGGGAAAGAGACGGTTAATTTTTGCTTCGTAGAGCGTTACACCAGTCGCACATTACCTAATTGACATTTAGTCTCCATAGATACCGGATCTTTAGTGTTTCGTCGCATACAGGTAACGCTATACAACAAAAACACAATTAGACGACTGTCTCTTTCTAAATAGCGATGTGCAATATTTATTGCCTGGTACTGTACAGCTCTTTATAAGTATAAACAATCTACCCTCCAATAAAATGTAAAAAAAAGCTTAAATATCCAAAGCTTTATGTTGTCAATTCCAGGATATCTGTTTACGAGCAGAGCTTGTACTGGACCGTCCTGTTCGCGCTGGTCGAACTCGGACACCCCGATCTTATAAACGTCGCCGTGGACTTCGTGCTCACCGACCCCACCCACTACTGCACCGAGCTAGTCGTCAGGGTGAGGAATGGCTTATGACGTTAAAACTTTACAGTAACTTTAAAATATATTTTTTTATTGCCCTTGTAGGCAGAAGAGCATACGGCCCACCTGATGGTGAGTGGTTGCCGTCGCCCATGGACTTCAGCAATGCCAGGGGCACTCCCTACCGCTTAATACTCTCCACAAGCCTCGTTTGAAGCAGGACGTGTCATAGCGCTCGGGAAACACCGTGGAGGGGAGCTCATTCCATAGCCGGATGGTACGTGGCATAAAGATCTCTGGAAACGCACTGTGGATGACCGCAGTGGCTCCAGGTAGTATGGATGAACTCTACTCCGGTGGTGGGCGGTGCGATGGTAAAAGCGAGTGCCGGTATCATCTCGAACAATTCCTCAGAGCACTCCCCGTGGAACGTACGATACAGAATACAGAGGGAACCGAAGTCCCTCCGCAGACCCAGAGGTTCCAAACGATCGTTCCGAACGAGAAAATTGCCGTAAACACGCCATTACCGATCCTCCTGATCCATTAGCGGTGCTTTTAGGTACCTCAAGCACTACTCACCGTCCTCGCCGAACCCGTCGCTTACAACGAAGGGCTCGATGAGCGAATTAACCCATAGACACAGCTCACTGAGTTTCTTGGCGGTTTTTTTTAAATTTTTTTTTATTGCTTTGATGGGTGGACGAGCTCACGGTACACCTGGTGTTAAGTTACCGGAGCTCATAGACATCTACAACGTAAATTACGTCACCTACCTTAAGATATGAGTTCGAAGGTCTCAGTATAGTCACAACGGCTGCCCCGCCCTTCAAACTGAAACGCGTTACTGCTTCACAGCAGAAATAGGCGGGGTGGTGGTACCTACCCGTGCGGACTCACAAGAGGTCCTCCTCCTCCTCGCGTCGTTTCCTCACTGCTGAGGGTCGTGACTATTATAATTCGACATGATTTTACTCCTTGTGATGTCTTGCCATGTAATTACGCAAATTATAATTTTGCGGGTTTGATTTTTATTACACGATGTTATTCCTTCACCGCTTATTACTGGTGGTAGGACCTGTTGTGAGTCCGCGCGGGTAGGTACCACCGCCCTGCCTATATCTGCCGTGAAGCAGTAATGCGTTTCGGTTTGAAGGGTGGGGCAGCCGTTGTAACTATACTGAGACCTTACAACTTATATCTCAAGGTGAGTGGCGCATTTACGTTGTGGATGTCTATGGGCTCCAGTAACCACTTAACATCAGATGGGCTGTGAGCTCGTCCACCCATCTAAGCAATAAAAAAAAACAAAAAAAAAAAACCGTTAAAGTCAAACGTGAACACTTATTGAGTACGTATTTAATTAGGCAAATTGGTACCCGCCTGCGGGATTCGAACACCGGTGCATCGCTTCAACACGAATGCACCGGACGTCCTTTAGGCCACGACGACTAACGATGACGCCTAACTCATCTCTGGGAGACCACATGATGTGTCCGAAGAAGATCATAACACATTGGGTGTTAAAAGTGATTTTAATTTCCAGGGCATCGCGAGTGCGCTGAGGAATCAAGTCCTCCCCAAGCAGCTCCGCAGCGCCGCGGTGGACAAGTTCCTGGGCAACACCGACAGCCGCGCGGAACGACACGTCGTGCTGATACTGATGCTGCATCTGTTTACTGGTGAGCTCATTACACTAGACACAACACTTTACTGGTAGCAGAACCTCTTGTGAGTCCGCACGGGTAGGTAAAACTACCCTCTCTATTTTGCCACGCAGTAATGCGTTTCGGTTTGAAGGGTGGGGCAGCCGTTGTAACTATACTAAGACCTTAGAACTTATATCTCAAGGTGGGTGGGGCAATTACGTTGAAGATGCCTATGGGCTCCAGTAACCGTTTAACACCAGATGGGCTGTGAGCTCGTCCAATCATCTTCCAAAAAAAAATGCTGTGCCGACCCTACCTAATGGGATAAGGTGAAGAAAAAGAATAGAATAGATGGCGCTTGAATAGTCTCATCAAATGAATGTTTTTCGTACGATTAGCCATTAGCACCACGAAGCGTGACCGACTTTGTGGATTTATACATATCTTTATATTATGTATTAAGTTTTTTTCTGTTTCTCCTCACATGGTGAGAATGTATTCCGAGTCAATGGCGATTTAAAAACGCATACTTTATATTTTTAAAGCAAATCTTAGAATCCTTTGAAATCTGTTGTAAGTGTGCAGTCTGTTTGTTTGTCATTCTATCAAGTCGAACCGGAGCAACAGATTGAAATGAGTTTTTTTTAAGTGTAATCATTAGTAGAGTGACATAAAAACCATCCAAAGGAATCTAAATTAAAATTTCTTGTCCTACCAGTCATCGTTTTCGTCGAACCCGTCGCTTGCAACAAAAGGGTAAATTACCGACGAGTAAATTACCTAACCCGCAGACACAGCCCACTGAGTTTCTCGCCGGATCTTCTCAGTGGGTCGTGTTTCCGATCCGGTGGTAGATTCTGCGAAGCACTGCTCTTGTTAGGGCCAGTGTTAGCAACCTCGTCAGGTTTGAGCCCCGCGATCTCATCTACTAGCCCGATGACACTGATATGGTCTCTCTAGACCATCAGCTTAGGTAGAAAAAAACAGAATTCTTGACCGTGCACAAAATAGTCATAACAATAAATAAATGATATTTTGTTTGTCCGTAATCTATGGTCGACATATATTGCTATTAGTTTCTGCTAATCCCAGAAAGGGTTCGTGGTTGCCCTCAGCGGACGACAGGTGGCGCTGTGCGTGCTATATCAGATCTCATCACAATTTTTTTTTTTCAGTAGACGACAAGCTGTTGAACTCGAAGAACGCGACCGACGTGTCCAACATGGATCCCGACGTGCTGATGACGTCAATGGAACGCATAACGCTGCTCTACAAAACACTCAGGCAGACTAAAGAAACGGAGAGCAAGAGGATAATTGTAGCGGCCCTCAAATATTTCCTGAGAGAGACTCTACCGCCGGCCGCCACGTTGAGTAGAGTCGTCCTAGAGTTTTTGGATTGGTGTAGAGACGCGGAAAGGTTAACCGCCGGCGTTTTATCGGACAGAGATAGATTTATCGAGTGCTCGGTCATGAATGCTGAAGTTGTTTTTGAGGTAAGATTTGAAGGGTTATTTTTTTATCGCTTGGATGGGTGGACGAGCTCACGGCCTACCTGATCTTAAGTGTTTACGGGACCAATTAGACATCTACAATGTAAATGCCGCCACTCCCCTTGAGACACGATTTGTAAGGTCTCACTTTTAACAGTACAACAGCTGCCCTGCCCTTTAAGCTGAAAGGCATTACTACAGAAATAGGCAGCACGGTGGTACCTACCCGTGTGTACTCACAAGACGTCCTACCACCGGTAAATAGAGTTATCGGAAAATAGTTATTAATTTGAAACAAGGCATAAAACTACCTACCTATCAGTAAATAAAGACAAGATCGTGGTACCTATCCGTGCGTTTTCTTGTCTTGTCTTATTAGTAAGAATTTTATACGACAGTGATAGGTTCCAGAGGGGTGAAAGGAATTACAAAGATAAATGTCGCGTATTTAACGGAACTTTCACCATTCAAAATCTATTTTAATATGACTGCCATATTTCTCTCAAGTAAAAATACAGTAAAGCTTACTAATTAACGTTACAGGTGTTCGAAGCGTCGATAGCGCTGGAACAGCTGCCCGTGCTGAGCGGCTGGACGTTCGAAGCGCTGGGACACCTGCTGAGCGACAAGCTGTCGGCGGGCGTGACGCCGCACGCGCTACTGACGCTACTAGTGGCGGCCAGCGCCTCCCCCCTCACCCGCGCCGCCGCCCCGCTCACCCGCGCCGCCCTGCACGCCGGCCTGCGGGCGCGCACGCACGCCGACCCCGCGCCCCCCCCCGACCTGCCCTACGCAGACAAGCGGCTGCTGTGCGTCGTCGCCACGCACTCTGACTACACCGCCGTACAACTAGAGAAACTAAAGGAGCTGTGCGAGCGAAACGAACGCTTGCAAGATCTAACGGCTTGTTTGAATCTGAAATTGTCAATGCAGTCGTAACTATAATTGAGACCGCAGAACTTATATTTCAAGATGGGGGGGCGCGTTTGCGTTGTAGATGCTGTATGCACTGCTGAATGTGGCGTACACAACTCGAGATTTAGATAGGAAGAAATCATTGATTAGTTATAAAATATGAGTTTATTATCAAGTAACTAATTCTATTGTACTGTAGGCGCGCAAGTTCATGTCCATCCTGAGGAATGCGGTAGTACTGTCACCTAGTTAATTATGGTAATGTCGATAATATCTACCGATTTAGTCAACAGCTGTCAGTTTGGTTTAATGTAACTTAAGGTAACTTTGCAATTTATGAAATAAAATAAATGTGATAATTACTCGTTTATTTCTAATAGAGAAAAAAAAATCCAATTCAATTACTATCAAATGAAAAGACAACCGACAGATCAGAGTCGGAATCAGTATGTATCTTTTTTCAATAGGTTCTTTTTCTATCTGAACCAGTTGGAAGCGGAGTAGTCATTTTTAAATAACACAATAGCGTTAGCGTCAATTTTCGGTATCGATAAGCGCGCGTCACAATCGTCAAGGACAACACTCGACGTCAGACGAATGCGGGGAGGCGGGCGGAGGCGGGGCGAGCTGTCCCTCGCGCGTCGCCTCTGGCCCCGATGGACATGAACTCGCGCGCATACTGTATGCAGTGAGTACCGCTGTATGTGAGTGTTGAATGTGTACCGGCGCTTTATACTACGGTTTGAGTAAAGCAATGTAAAAGTGATGCTGATGTGAATGCGCGCGTGCCCTGTACGATACACGACTCGTACCGATGTCTATGGGCTCCAGTAACCACTTAACACCGGCTGGGTTGTGTGCTGGTCCAACCATCTAAGGAATAAAAAAAAATTAGTTTTTTTTTGTGAACATTAAAAATGTAATTAATTTTTTTTATTCGATTTTAATACTTTACGATAAGCGCTTGATTTTAAAGAGACGGAAAGAGTACTATGTCCTTTTCCAGACTAACAGAGACTGTTTAATTTTACAAACTGATAGAATACAAATGTTTATAAGTCGTTCAAAGTACGTATAAAACTTATTTTCTTAAAAAAATTTTAGTTAAGTCACTACAATTCTAAATGTGAGCTCGTCCACCCATCTAAGCAATAAATAAATAAAAAGTTAAAACTTTGCCGCGGTGCAGGTGCGAGAATACCTTGTCGCGCGACCCGCCGGCGTATACGGCCTTAATTCGATTGATCTAAGATAATATTCTTATTTCGATCATTCGATTATACAAGTGCTAATTTAATTGCTAATTTTATTGAAGATCTCTAAAAAAAAAATATTTTCTTTATTTGCATTGTGATAGTTTTAAATTAATACGTTCGGTAAGGGAGAAGTTTCTAGATATCAAAGGCAGATATGTGCGCGTAAAACTACAACGATGGTACTATATTTCCTTTCATAAGACACCTCAGATTTGAGTCGGAACTACAAGAGTCGAAAAAAAAATCGTTGGAAAAACAGACGTCTGAAGTCAACCATACATTTTTATAGATATTTTACTTAGATTGAGATAAATATAGGGAAAAGTTTAAAAAAAATAGATTATTATTAAGATTAATGAACTAATACCCAAGTTTTGCTTGGAAACAAGGTCTATTAGTACAAGATAATAAATAAATAAAAAACAACTGATATTAACAAAACATTTTATTTTATTTTATTAAATTTATTCAATAAATTTTGCCGTCTATTTCTTATTTCATATTTAAATTAAAACCTATAGTGAGGGGTAGATCTCAGGGGTATTTAAAACTATGGGTTAGTCACCAGTATCCAATTTCGAATTTTAATCTTTCTTTAACACAAACAATTTTCAATTTTAAACAATAATTGCATTTAGACGCGGGCGCACGCTATTCACACTCAAAACGGAAGCGCCCGGAACATAGATTATACACTGTTAAAAAGATGGACATAGATACTAACTATGTATAGGGAGCGGGCATACGGCCGCGAGAGTGACGTACCGGTCGGTTTGCTATAAACCCTTTATTTCAAAAACCAGTACACAGTATCATTGAAATATTATTAAAATTACCATTTTAATATTACCAACTAAAACAAAATAATAAACGTCAGCCTGTGTAGTTCGTGCTAATACTCAAATTATAAATGACTAGCTGTACCCGTTCGCTTTGCTGGCCATTTAAAATTAACATTATTATTTCTCACCCCCACAAAGATTCTCATCATTAACGCCCCCGCAACTGGTGTAGGGAGTCCAACACTCATATAAATATTAGCCTATCCATTAAGTTACATGTATTTTCTATATGGATACCAAGCTTCAAGTCAATCGGATGCATGGTTCAGTAATTATAAGGGAACATCCGTAAAAACCACTAGATTTATATATTAGTATAGAAGTATAGATAAGCCTTTTAGCCAACATTTAAAGTCTTTAATCTCCTTTTTAAATCTATTTTTTTAAACAGTCTCATTGAATTACGTATGATTTTTTTTCTCAATGACACAGGTCAGTGGATCTGTCTAAGAAAAATCTGTTTTTTAAACTAAAGAGTTTTAAAGGTTTTACATAATAAAGGTTTTTCTTTACACATATGTATGTATATCAGTCTCCGGTTCCCGTGGTACAGGGAAACCTGGTTTGGGTCCAGACGACCAGGTGTGACTTATTCCTAACTCTTATTATTATTGGTTACGCGCTGGGGTCCGGGATAAATAAAATTTCACCAAAGTACAACTTAAAAGTGTATTCAACACTTAGAACACTTAAACACTTTTAAACCCTCAACAAACACTTTAAAACTCTCAATTTGCTTGTTCCGCTTCGAGTACTGACTGACTGCGTGCCATCTCTACAACGCTTTTATAGCCGATACCACATTCCTAGAATCATCGAGAATATTCCACACATCTCTAGTAGTAGTTTCCGCTATCTGACAACAGATGGCGTTGTACTTCTCGATCGTTCTAGGTCGTTCGATATTCGTTCGACTATTCGGCGGTAGATGGCGTTACTCTTACCGGCGTAACATTATTATTCAATAACTTTTCGATATTTGTGCCCCGTGTAACAAACCACTTAATTCGTTTGGTACTGTATATTGGTGTTCGTTGGCGAGGAAGTTTCTGGATTTTAAGCTTTGGGGGGCCAATGGCGCTATCAAAAGCTGTTAGACGATAATTTTTAAATCTACCAATGATGTACTATTAGTTGTGTGACTTTTCAGACTGATTTCTGTTTTAGGAGGGCGACCGCGAATGCGCGTTCTTCAATACGATTTCAATGCGATCGCCTTCCGATATAACATATATACATAATATATCGAGAGGTGAAAGTTTGTTTGGTTTAAACGACATTTCGCTTAATTTTTGTAATTAAATATTTTTTTTGGTACTAGCCGTACTCGCCCGCTTCACTGGGCATTTAAAATTAACATTATTATTAATTGTCATTATTATTAGGGAGTCCAACACACTCATATAAATATTAGCCTATCCATTAAGTACATGTATTTTTTACATGGATACCAAGTTTCAAGTCAATCGGGTGCATGGTTCAGTAGTTATAACGGAACATCCGTAAAAACCACTGTAGATTTATATATTAGTATAGATTAGTATCAACAATAAAATATTTCTAATTGAACTTCAATTGTAAATTAAGTTTACTCCATTCAAATAGCTGAAGAAATATTTTTTTATTTTTTTTTTATTGCTTAGATGTGTGGACGAGCGCACAGCCCACCTGGTGTTGAGTGGTTACTGGAGCCCATAGACATCTACGACGTAAATGCGCCACCCACCTTGAGATATAAGTTCTAAGGTCTCAAGTATAGTTACAACGGCTGCCCCACCCTTCAAACTGAAACGCATTACTGCTTCACGGCAGGAATAGTCAGTGTGGTGGTACCTACCGGTGCGGACTCACAAGAGGTCCTACCACCAGTAAAAAAACAATTATAAATTAAGTTTACTCCATTCAAATAGCTGAAGAAGTTTTTTTGTTAAGATAATTTTTTTTCATTTTAAACTTTAAATGGCTCCCCTGTAAAGCTGTAAAAATGTCGCCTAAACGTTACATCCCTCGATTTGTATATTATTTATGTAAACTTGTATTTATTAGGCTCAGGCCGCCACACCTATATAACGTCCATTGCAATAGAAATGCTTAATTGCACGGTGTCTCGTAATATTTGAATGATGTATTTATTTATTTTTTGTTTGTTTTTATGTTATAATAAATAAACGATTAATATATTATGAATCCATGAATTTAGACGCTTTGTGATGTTGAAAATATATTATTATAAATTTGGAGAAGCCATTAGTGTTGTTTTTTTTTTTTTTTTGGCAGAATTCGTCCATTGCATCGATAATTTTGAATAATATGATCGTTTGGAATAAACGCAACCGCAACCAATATATTACTAATTTTACAGGTGGTAGGACCTCTTGTGAGTCGGCACGGGTAGGTACCACCACTCTACCTGTTTCTGCCGTGAAGCAGTAATGCGTTTCGGTTCGAAGGGCGGGGCGGCCGTTGTAACTATACTGAGACCTTACAGCTCATATCTCAAGGCGGGTGGCGGCATTTACGTTGTAGATGTCTATGGGCTCCGATAACCACTTAACACTAGGTGGGCTGTGAGCTCGTCCACCCATTTGTGATATAAAATATATACACATGAGCGGCAAACATCTTTAATAGATATAAACAGACTCCAAACAATAATTAGACTACTATTAGGGGAAATTTAACATTTGGTCACGTTGGCAGTGAAATAAGTGAAGTAGAGTTACTTTATTTGTTTACTTAACAAATTAAAGCACTGAAAACTCGTAGAGCCCGTCTTATCTCATCATGACTCGTGTGCATCTAATAATAAAAACGTCATTAATACGTCCGAGTATTCTGAATTGAGTCATTACGGTTTACACGAATAGTGGAGAGCAGTAAGTCGAGTTTTCTGGATAAGTTCAAATGATTCTGTCGGAAGATTTATGTAATTGACCAAAAGAGTATTCTAAGCCCTAGAAACTAGTAAACATTGATCTGATTAACTGTACCACAGACATTGTTAGTATTTAATATTTAATCAAGAATGCTATCGGAAAATATATGCAATCGCTTTGAACTTGTGACTGTTGTCGGTGCAAATAATTCAGCTCTAGAAGAATCTGTTGTCTACTGGAATTGTTGGAGATGGTACAGACAATCACTTATGCCATGACTAAACTACTTCTCCGTACATCTATGCGTTGCCAATACAAACAAAAACACAAAACATCCTATTGGAAGTGATTTCTTCACTGTGTGAAATTCTAGTTTGTATCGTCCATTGCTTCGATTTCTCGGCTCTATATCATAGGTATATCTCGATGAAAGAGGCCTAATAAAAAACCACATGGTAAGCAGTGGCATGTCACCCTAGAAAGGTTTGTATCTGTGTTTATCGTTACAATCACTTACAAAAAAAAAAGAATGTAGACACCCTGTACAGAAACTCAAATATTAAACCATCGTGCTAAGACCTACCCTTCGAATTGGGATGAACGGTAGCTAGGTGCCAGTGATATATTGGACAGCATCCCAATTCGGTCTTACAAGACAGCCTATTTCCATAAATACATTTATAAATTGTCGGGAGAGTTATTGGGAAATAATGTGTGTTGGTATTACAAGGCACGGACAAATGATGAGAAAATAGAAGTAGCACTGGGAATTTTAATGTTTCAAAAAAGTTTTATGTTCTACTTGCGACCCGCCGCGCCCTCGCTTCGCTTCGGTAACTGTAATTTATTATTGATTTCTCCACTATTTAATGGATATTATTATACATATTATTATAAACCTCCCTCTTCAATCACTCGATCTATTAAAAAAAAATGCATCAAAATCCGTTGCGTAGTTTTAAAGATTTAATCATATAATAGGGATATAGTGACAGAGAAAGCGACTTTGTTTTGTAGTGATTACATTTTGACCACATTGTTCTCCACTACAAAAGTAATAATATATTTATCTATTGATTACGATTCTCTTATCGCGGATAATTGTCGAATTTTTATCATTAGTGGTTTGTGCAGCCAACATGGCGGTCACGAGACGTGTATACATTTTTGGGGCATTCCTACTCAGTGTACTGTCAGTGTTATTAACAGTCGTAGCAATTTCCAGTGATAGTTGGGTGAGTTGTGTTATTGTTCATTCGTATTATTGTGGACTTCGACTTATAGCATAAGTAAAATCACAAACTGGATATGGTGCCGAATTTACAACTCATCAGTGGTCACTGCAAGTATATTTTTAAAACATAAACGATCAAAATAGAAGATTAAAATCACAGAATGGCAACATCTTGATAGATTGTCGAATGTTATCAAATTATGAAGGATTCAAAAAAAACTTAATAGCTATCTATTTATTTAGCCTAAATCAACATTTACATTTAGAAATTAACACTAATAGTGCATCAAACTACTTATTAATAAGAAAGGAACGACAACTATATGACCCGTGTTGGATCGGGTGACACGTTCAATTCGTAATCTTGATAGACGCAAACACGATGTTTCTTCCCGGGATAAGGAGTTACTTGTATCAATTTCTGATTCTTAAATCACGACTCGACTAGTAGATCCGTTGTATTGCGTTTTTCTTTTTTAATACGTTGTGCGTAAAACCATGAATCAGCCAATGCAACATCGTGTTTCTTATAGCTGACACACCCCGCCATGCTGTTCTTCATTGATCACGGTAAGAAATATCCGAAATGTCATGTCAATCATTGGATCCTTTGTGTAACATTTCATCCAAAACCGTTGTCGGTAATTTCACTGGTGGTAGGACCTCTTGTGAGTCCGCACGGGTAGGTACCACCACCCCGCCTATTTCCGCCGTGAAGCACCAATGCGTTTCGGTTCGAAGGGTGGGGTAGCCGTTGTAACTATACCGAGACCTTAGAACTTATATCTCGAGGTGGGTGGCGCATTTACGTTGTAGATGTCTATTGGCTCCAGTAACCACTTAGCACCAGGTGGGCTGTGAGCTCGTCCATACATCTAAGCAATAAAAAAAAATGTTTTGTATGATTGAATAATTAAAATACACTCGTACAAACCTCATACAATAAAATTGAGACTGACCTGACGTCTCAAGATAGGCACTTCGATGTGATATGTCTATGGACTCCAGTTAAGTGGGCACGAGTTCTTCTTTTTTTTTTATTGCCTTTGTAGGCAGACGAGCATACGGCCCACCTGATGGTGAGTGGTTACCGTCGCCCATGGACTTCAGCAATGCCAGGGGCAGAGCCAAGCCGCTGCCTACCGAAAACGTGTAAACATCGTAATAAAAAAACAGTTTCTGTGCTATTTATAATGTTAATGACTATTGAAATTCCAACCTCTATCTCAAGGCAGATAGCGATATTAACGTTCTAATATTAATGGTTTTCAATAGCCATTTAATATCGAGTGAACTGTGTCCACGACTGACCATCTACAGGGTTTAAAAAAAAGTGATCATTATTAAGTTTTACATACATACAGGGTGTCCTAAAATTTAACGATGGTCGGGTGAATAACTACCCATGGAAAAACAAAATAAAAAATCCAAATCAAAGTTCACTAAAAGTTAAAATATTTTAAAATTTCAAGAAAAAAGATTGTTTATTTTATTTTTATATTAAAAACTACAAATGTTTTTGTCCTATTTGGAACTGCAATTAATAGATATGTTACTGAGGTAGCTAGTACAAAAAAAAAATGTGGGGATGCATGCAGCTCGGTCGCCCACTCAACCGCGAACCAGATACGAGGACCATGGTGGATTGGAAGAAGCTGGGCACGTGCTTAGCTGACACCGCTCCACCAATCCTCCCTTGCGGCCCGGATTCAACTCCATCCCCCGAGGACACCGTCGAATCCATAAACATCTTCACTGATCACGTCTCGACGGCGATCATAAGATCCTCGAAACAAGTCGATGTGGAGGACTGCTTCCACCGCATCAGACTTTCCCCCGATCTTAGGGACCTCGTAAGAGTTAGGAACGCGGCAATCCGGGCCTACGATCGATATCCCACGGATTCAAACCGGACTCGGATGCGTCGCTTACAGCGGGAGGTCAAATCCCGCTTAAGCGACGCCCGAAACGAAAATTGGCATAGTTATTTAGAACAACTCGCACCCTCCCACCAAGCATACTGGCGACTAGCTAGGACTCTCAAATCCGAAACTACCGCTACTATGCCTCCCCTCGTACGCCCTTCAGGCCAACCACCGGCTTTCGATGACGATGACAAGGCTGAGCTGCTGGCCGATGCACTGCAAGAGCAGTGCACCACCAGCACTCAATACGCGGACCCCGAACACACCGAGTTAGTCGACAGGGAGGTCGAGCGCAGAGCTTCCCTACCGCCCTCGGACGCGTTACTCCCCATTACCACTGACGAAGTTAGAGAAGCGATCCACAACCTCCAACCTACGAAGGCACCCGGCTCCGACGGCATCCGTAACCGCGCGCTTAAACTTTTACCAGTCCAACTGATAGTAATGTTGGCTACCATTTTAAATGCCGCTATGACGCACTGCATCTTTCCCGCGGTGTGGAAAGAAGCGGACGTTATCGGTATACATAAGCCGGGCAAATCGAAAAACGAAACCGCTAGTTACCGTCCGATTAGTCTCCTCCCGACGATAGGCAAAATTTACGAACGGCTCCTTCGGAAACGCCTCTGGGACTTCGTATCCGCGAACAAAATTCTGATAGACGAGCAGTTTGGATTCCGCGCCAGACACTCGTGCGTCCATCAAGTGCACCGCCTCACGGAGCACATCTTACTAGGGCTGAACAGGCGGAAACCCATTCCGACAGGAGCCCTCTTCTTCAATATAGCGAAGGCGTTCGACAAAGTTTGGCACAACGGTTTGATATACAAACTGTATAACATGGGAGTCCCGCAAGGCTCCGCCCTCTCCCCGTTACTATTTAGTTTGTATATCAATGATATACCCCGGTCTCCGGAGACCCATCTGGCGCTCTTCGCCGATGACACCGCCATCTACTACTCGTGTAGGAAGAAGGCGTTGCTTCATCGACGACTTCAGACCGCAGCTACCACCATGGGACAGTGGTTCCGGAAGTGGCGCATCGACATCAACCCCACGAAAAGCACAGCGGTGCTCTTCAAAAGGGGTCGCCCTCCGAACACCACGCTGAGCATCCCCCTCCCGACTAGGCGCGTCAATACCCCCGCCCCCGCCGTTCGCCCGATCACGATGTTCGACCAGCCCATACCGTGGGCCCCAAAGGTCAAATATTTAGGCGTCACCCTCGACAGTAGGATGACATTCCGCCCCCACATCAAGACGGTACGCGACCGTGCCGCCTTCATTCTAGGACGTCTCTACCCGATGATATGTAGGAGAAGTAAAATGTCCCTTAGAAATAAGGTGACACTCTACAAAACTTGCATACGCCCCGTCATGACCTATGCAAGTGTAGTGTTCGCTCACGCGGCCCGCTTACACCTAAAATCATTTCAAATTATCAAATTATTCAATCCCGTTTTTGCAGGATAGCCGTCGGAGCCCCGTGGTTCGTCAGGAATGTCGACCTCCATGACGACCTGGACTTAGAGTCCATCAGTAAGTATCTGCAGTCGGCGTCCATGCGCCACTTCGATAAAGCGGCACGACACGAGAACCCTCTCATCGTGGCCGCCGGTAACTACATTCCCGATCCTGCGGACAGAATGGAAAGCAGTCGACGTCGCCCAAAACACGTCATCTCGGATCCTCCCGATCCACTAACGGTGCTTTTAGGTACTTCAAGCACCGGTCACCGTTCTCGTCGAACCCGTCGCTTGCGACGAAGGGCTCGACGAGTAAATTAACTCTCAGACACAGCCCACTGAGTTTCTCGCCGGATCTTCTCAGTGGGTCGCGTTTCAGATCCGGTGGTAGATTCTGCGAAGCACGACTCTTGCTAGGGTTCGTGTTAGCAACATCGTCAGGTTGAGCCCCGTGAGCTCACCTACTAAAGTTAGGGTTACGCTGACATAGCCTCTCAAGGCTATCAGCTTAGGTAGGAAAAAATATATATATATATATATATATATATCTCAAGGTGGGTGGCGCAAATGCGCAAATAGCAGCGTAAACACGCTGTAGATGTCTATGGGCTCCAGTATAACCACTTAACACGTAGTGGGCTGCGAGCTCGTCCACCCATCTAAGCAATAAAAAATAATAAAAAAATAAGAAAAATAAAAAATTAAGTGACTCCACTACACTGGTTCTGAAATAGCCCTATTTCGTCCTTGTCTCGCATGTAAACGTTATTATGTGTGCGAAAGAAATAACTGCGAAGCAAAATAATATGATTTAATTTCTTGAAGTACTAATTTGGGAAGGATAACTGATTTATTTCAAATGTTTATCACTATTTCTTTTAGTAAAAAATATAAAAATTACATCATCAAAAATTAATCATGTTGTTTTCTCTTTGTACAGCGCGTTTTAGCATCGTTCCACTCGACGGTCGGCGTTTTTTTTTTTTTTTTTTTATGGTTGAAAGTTTACTGGTGGCCCGAAGGCCTTTCCAGTTTCACCAGGACAGGTGGGCGAGCAAAGGCTCAGCCAAGAGGGGTGGGATTTGCTAACAACTGCCCGAGCGCCTCCGAAGGAGACCTAACAACTCAAGAGCAATTGTTTCGCGAATGAATCTACTACCGGATCGGAATCGCGACCCGCTGAGAAGATCCGGCGAGAAACTCAGCGGGCTGATGCATGGGTTAGGTTGCACGTCGACCTCTTTGTCGAGTTCGACCAGTACGGTTACCGGGGTCCCTAAGCCTGCCCCTAGTATTAGAGCTGAAGGCATCTAATGCAAAGGTTATTGGATCTGATGGATCCGTAAGGACGTGTCTAGGGCGTCGACGGTGACTGGCTCCTGCATGATCAGGATTTGGGGAGTAGTCAGCGGCGGCAACGATAAGGCGATTATCATGACGACGGTCGGCGTGACACTGACGACAAAACAGTGCTTAATATGAATCTAAGCACTGTTTTTTTTTTTTTTTTTTCCACATGATATAATCGCCGGATCCCCACCCGCGCGGTAGGTGGGGTATGTGGGAGTTGAACCTCACTAAAAACTCCTGCCGCTCACAACCGGCACCCTACCTCGGACCGGGCTGGAGCCCAGTCGGGGCTATTGAAACGGCGGGACAGGGTTGACGCAGAGCACATTAAATCCATCCCACCGTCCCACGGACGCCGGACCGGTGGCCGCCAGCGACACGACCACCGGTTCCCTCGTTCAGCGGGCCGAGAGCCCGCTTTGATGGCGCCGCGTTACACCTTCCCCCAGAGCGGTCCGGGGAACGCGGTCTACCATAAGCCGGCTTCCTACTGCGGGTGAGCGTGCAAAGCACGCCACCCCACGTCTGGGTCTCTCCCCGCACAAAACGGGTGGGACCCCTAGCTCTTAGGGGGCCAGGTCACGGATACGACCCCGGTCCCGACCCCCTGCCCGGCGGCGGCGGGTTTCTGCGTAGTGAGGAGAGCAAGCACTGTTTTGTTAGGTTACTTTTGACGCGTTTACGCGGGATCTAGGATCTATATCGATGATAAATACGGTCATTTTGTTTGTTAAAAATTTTTTTGTTCTCTCGCTCTGGCTTCGTATGAAATTTAGCAATTGATGTTAAGCTTGATTCAATAGAGATTTAAAACACCCGAAGCTCAGAAAATATATCTGTACAAGAAAAGTAAATATAAAAGACATAGAAAAAGAAAGAAAGAAAAAGGCCAAAAAAGCAGGTACATTATAGGCTGAAAAGTAGGTTGAAAATAGTTATTATGTTAAAAAAATTTTTATATGAATCAAATGTTTATCAAGACAAATAATATGCATTAAAAAAAGATTAAGTAACGATAAACTTATCAAAATTATCGTAGCTTTCATTTAAAGAATGTCATGTAAACTTGTACAAATAATTAGATTCACTATCTAGTAGTGTTACAAAACATAAAATCGCGGTGAGTATCAATCACTTATCTCAACTAAATATTCGCATAAAAAGGATATTGAATAGTTTCGCGTTTTAATGACTCAGATAGCCTTGCACTTAATCAGAAGGTAAAGCGATAAAGACGAACTGTTTCGGTTGCACCAAATAACGGAAATACAGAGAGAGAGAGATAATACACTTTATTGCACACCAAAACACAATTTACATTCAAAAAACAATCAAAAAAGTAGATACATTTGTACAATAGGCGGTCTTATCGCTAAAAGCGATCTCTTCCAGACAACCGTTTAATTTACAGAAATTCTGGAAAATATAAAAATATAGCAGGTATGTTGTGGTGTACTATAGATAATACATTATTATAGAAAATATATACATACAATAAACAAAATATATACCGTTTACATATAATATGAAATATATACTAATATATGTACATACTTACATACAATACATACTAATATACCTATATACACATAATACATCAACAGTATGGAAATAATAACTGATGGGGGGGGGGGAAATATACTTGGTCTATACCACTTAGAACCACTGCGTTCATCCACAGTGCGTTTTCATATATCTCTTCTGCCACATGCCATCCGGCTTTGGAATGAGCTCCCCTCCACGGTGCTTCCCGAGCGCTATGACATGTCCTTCTTCAAACGAGGCTTGTGGATAATATCCCGCGTAGGCAGAGGCTTAGCTGTATCCCTAGCATTGCTGACGTCCATTCGCGACGGTAACCACTTACCATCAGGTGGGCCGTATGATTTTCTGCCTGGAAGGGCAATAAAAAGAAATCGTCTTTCTCCTCACCGGAAACGATCGCAAAATAACCACTTTGCTGGTAAAAACGTGGTATACTATTTAAACTAATAATTGGTTACAGGTTGTGTCGACAGCAACAGCAGAAATACAATCAAGGGACAGTATTATTCGCTATGGACTGTTCACGGGAGAGCTCACTCTAAACACACTTGTCACGCCAATGTCGAATGCTTTGTTCAGTAAGTTTGTCTTTAACTTATTTTGTGATTGTATAGTTTTTATTAGGATCTGTTTTTGAATTTCACAGCTGACTTATCTATACTAATCTATATATACCTAGTCAGGTCATAAGTATTGTCACACAGTAAAAACTTTTCTTTTAGAATGGTGGCCACAAAAATGTTTATTGAATTCGAATTTCGAATTGTTCATGAAAATAAAAATGTATACTTTTAGAATTTTACTCATTTTTAAATATGGAGTGGACGCTTAAAGAAGACCGTGTTGCAGTTATTGCGTTGCATCGTTGCGGTTACGCGCCAATTCAAATTTTTAACATACTGAAAATTTTGAATATAACCAAAAGATTCGCTTATCGTACCATCAAACGATACAATGAAGACTCTAGTGTAGATGACAGGTCAAGAAGTGGTCGCCCTCGGTCTGTTAGGACTCCAGCAGTGATAAAAGCTGTGAAGGCGCGAATTCAAAGAAATCCCAAACGTAAGCAGAAACTGTTGGCCCTTCAGATGGGGTTAAGTAGAACCACGGTGAAAAGCGTGTTAAATGAAGACTTAGGGCTTCGGGCATATCGAAGAAAAACAGGACATCGTTTGAATGCTCGTCTAATGGACCTGAGACTGAAGAGATGCCGCGCTTTGTTGAAGAGGTACGCGGGAAAAAAAAATCGGGAAATTCTTTTTTCGGATGAAAAAATTTTTACCATAGAAGAGAGCTACAACAAACAAAATGATAAGGTGTACGCACACAGTAGTGAAGAAGCGAGCAACCGTATTCCGCGTGTCCAACGAGGTCATTTTCCATCCTCGCTCATGGTATGGTTGGGAGTTTCTTATTGGGACTTAACAGAGGTACATTTTTGTGAGAAAGGTGTAAAAACGAATGCAGTTGTGTATCAAAATACAGTCCTGACGAACCTTGTGGAACCTGTTTCTCATACTATGTTCAATAACAGGCACTGGGTATTCCAACAAGATTCGGCGCCAGCTCATAGAGCGAAGAGCACAAAAGACTGGCTGGCGGCGCGTGAAATCGACCTCATCCGGCACGAAGACTGGCCCTCCTCCAGTCCAGATTTGAATCCGTTAGATTGTAAGATATGGCAACACTTGGAGGAAAAGGCGTGCTCAAAGCCTCATCCCAATTTGGAGTCACTCAAGACATCCTTGATTAAGGCAGCTGCCGATATTGACATGGACCTCGTTCGTGCTGCGATAGACGACTGGCCGCGCAGATTGAAGGCCTGTATTCAAAATCACGGAGGTCATTTTGAATAAATTTTAGTGTCATAAGAATCTATGTTTTGTTAAGTTCATTTTGGTATATGAATGGTTACATAATGAATAAACTTGTTTCAATTATTTTACATTAAACATGTGACAGAATTTATGACCTGACTAGGTATATACTTTTATACTAATATTATAAAGAGGTAATATTTGTTCGTTTGTATTGAATAGGCTCCGAAACTACTGAACCGAATTGAAAAATTCTGTCACTGTTTGGAAGTTACACAATTCCCGAGTGACACTGGCTATAATCTTTTTTAAAAAAAATTAGGGATCCTTACTAAAACTCCACTAATGTAACCCAAGGTGTAAAAAAATGCCTAAGATATTCTTTACATCGCGTGCGATGCGAAAACTATTGATGATAGAATAAAATTATGTACTACGACTTTGTAGAACATATTATTATTTACAAAAAGTGTTAGGACAGCATATGTCTAACTATTATAGTTATGCTGCAATAAGTGTTCTTTTATTTAAAAAAATAAAGAACGTCAAATATGATGAATTTTTTGTGAAAGACCCGAGCGGAACCGGAGCGGGCAGCTAGTTTATAATAATTGTGTTGAGACTTCATTTTCCTTATTTCTTCCTCAATCCGCTATCCGCGCCATCTGTTGACACTATAATAAAAACTAGGCGTGTGAAAACGATGCGAAGAGTGTGTGTAAAAAACTAAAACATGGTACCGGTGTAAAATAAAATTGTGATTTGTTTATCAATCAGCACATATAAATATCGTGTAAATATCGTGAGTGACTGTTTGTAATATTGATGGTAATATTGATATATGGTACATACACTAAAATAACAGTTTTTACATTTTTTGACTGTCTTTCTGTCTGTCTATCTGTCTGTTTGTTCCGGCTAATATGTGGAACGGCTGGACCGATTTTTACGAGACTTTCACTGATAGGTAGCTGATGATATAAGGTGTAGCTTTGGCTGCTTTTTTAGACTAGCTTCGCCCCGCGGCGTCACTTGCGGTACGACAATAACCGCGGGTAACGTCGCGAGACTCAGCTATTAATAATAAAATTTAATTTAAGGTAGGGTAAGGTCGGTAATAATAAGGTATTTAATAGTTTGAATAATGGAATAGAATATTAACAATCTTATCACAGACAAACATATCGAATATTCATTGTATAGTGAAGGCTCCGACAAACCGCATGACGGCTTGCGGTAAAATCACTTATTTTTTATTTATTTACTTTATTGCTATATATATATATATATATATATATATATATATATATATATATATATATATATATATATAAGTTCTAAGGTCTCAGTATAGTTACAACGGCTGCCCCACCCTTCAAACCGAAACGCATTACTGCTCACGGCAGAAATAGGCAGGGTGCACAGGAATCATCTCGTTTGTTTTTAAGTAGCCACTTACGTAGGCCCAAAATACGCCCTACCGTCCTCACACAAGTTAATCAACTCAGCACGTTTGATTTTTATTCCACAATGTTCGATACCTGCTTATTTGAATAGGCCCGGGCATACTCGCGTAGCCACGATACAAGTACATCCGACGTCTAGTTCATTAGGAAAGAAATGATTCATTTAAAATGGTCAATTTTATCTCATAACGAGTAGATAACAGAATATTCTCATAGTGCTAACGAACGTTGCATTCCAACACTTTTTTTTAATGAGAGCATTGACGTCATCTATATATTAATACGTGAAGCAAAAACTTTGTATCCCTTTTTACGAAAATTGCGCGGACGGAGGAGTATGAAATTTTCCACACTTATAAAGAATATAGAGAAGAAGTGCACAATGCCTAATATTTTTTTTAAATAATGCATAAAAGATACATTAAATCAATAAAGAAAACATTACACACACTACGTACATATTTGACGCACACACGCATGCATACTATTTATTGTCAAATTTTTGTTCTTGACGTCTGTCGTCAAATTGAGAATAGATTAAATATTGTTTGTCTTTGTTAATATTTTTTATAGTGTAAGTCTTGGCGAAATTTGTGATTATAGAAGTATAAAATACAATCATAATAGTGTACAAACTTACAATTCCAATTAATTATTATAGTCGAATTTGCGGGACCTCTAGTACTGATTAAATGTCTCTAATAAGCATTTTGTTTCGTTCGTAATTAAATAGGAGCATTTAAAGTTTATCTACGTACAGCGCAACAAGCGTTATATTGCGATCATAAATTGTATTCTACAAAGATTAAATTAATAAAGTGAGCGATAAATAAATTTCGGTGCTAATTCTTAAATCGCAAAGTTCGGCGTAGCAGATACGAAATTGCTTTAATTTTAGTTTTGTGGGTTTTAGCAATTATTTTCTCGAACTGACTGCAGATAATTTCGTCAATTGAGGGAATCCCGCGTAACCAGTGGACTTGAATGCGATAAAAGTATAGTTTGGGTCTCTTTTCTTATCTTCATTATATACAATACGCATGTGACAGGTAAATATGTAAACAGGTTGTAATTTTTTTTAAGCTATTTCATAGCTTCTGTCGCGGGCCTTGAGCCCGGCGACTGAATCGAGAAATTCCGTAACGCAAATAACCTGACACCCCCACTACGCCTACCACGGAATAGATAAATAAGGTTGGAAAGGCCTTTGCTCTAATTTTGTATTAGAACCAGTGTCGCCGCTTCATCCCCACTATTTTAATTTCTACACATACACATACTGTGATTACAGGTATTTCGCATACAACAAAAACACCCACACATAAATCTCAGGACAGATATTCGTTCGCAAACTAGCACAAAACACCCGTAGGCATACACACTCACACACGCAAAAAGGCAATAAAAATGTTCATACACGCTAGTGCTTGATAAAATCGATATTCTTTATCGATAAATTATCTGATGAATGAATGGAGAAAATGAAACATGAAATAAATATTGAAAAAGAAAACTATTTTACTTTTATTAATGACAAATAGTCACTGTCGCTGGAATAAAACGTATTTGTTAAGCAGTTGGCGCTTGCTATTAATTGCGAATGAATTTTTCAAAACTAAGTGTATTCTGATTTTTTTATGGTAAAATCATTTTCAGTAAAATGTTTAGAGCAAATAGTACTCGTCTTTGTCTCCAGTTTCCTCTACCTGTCACGTCAATCCATTGTTCCCTGGCGTTAGGTTCTTTAAGAAACCTAAAATTTTTAATTTACTGCATAAGTCAAATAGCATTTTACTTAGATTTTAATTCGTCTTTGACAATATAGTACATACCCGTAAATGAGAGGTCAACATGTCCCTTTATATTATACCTTCACATTAGTTCAATGATAATAATTCAATAATAATAATACATATTTATTTTACTCAAAATACGTCTCACTAAGAATATACTAGGTATCATTAATTAAATATAAAATAATGCAAAAATTATCCATGTCAAATGTAAATATAGTCGAGAATTCTGTCGATGATTTTATTTCACCACATGGTCACCTCACTATCGACAAACTGCACCACGGCCAATCAGGGCAAAGGCCGAAATTTCAAAGATTGAACCGTAGAGAACGCAATGCATGTAGTACATTGGAAGCTGACTTGGTCATTGCGTTCATTGGGCGAGTACACATCGCGCAATGTATGCTATTTATAACTTGCTGCAATAATATTGTTAATGTTGGCAATTTCATAATGCTCAGTATATTTTTATGTTTGAGACAAATAATATTGTAATTAAATGGTAATTTCGACTTACCGATCGAAAGATATACCTCCTCGCTCTATACTTGAGGTCTGATTTTTTGTTTTACAAGTTATAATTGCACAACACGGCACTATAAAACGGAGATCTGTTCGCCAAAGTAGTCCGAAGCGCACTAAACGCGGTGAATGAAAGAATCGGTCGAGTTATGTTTGTAGAATCATAACTGTGGCACGCTTGCCCCGCCTACATTACCATTCCAACCTTATTTATCTATTCCGTGACGCCTACTATGTAGCTCGCGTTCAATACATTCACACGTTGCGCTGGTGTAATGTTTGTGAATAAGCGCGCGGCGTGACGTCGCACTGCATGAGCATCATGAAAAGTCTGCCCATCTCTCTCTCACGCGGTCTAGCTTATGAGTGTGAAGGGGACAGTTAATGTTTTGCTTTTTTTAAAGTTTATAAATATAGCGTGGTCTTATTTTTATTATTGCTTTAATATTAAATTATTATTGTCTAATTGTAATTGCATAAGTTGATAAAAAATGCTTTGCAATAGCTTTACCGCGGCAGTCCCCGAGTGCCACGCGTCTTTTTTTTTTATTAATTTACTTCAGATTTTGCATCCATATCACTTTCGTTAACATTTCATATAGTATACCAGAATTAAATAAAAACAATAACTACAATTTCGGAATAAAACAAAAACAATAACAATAATTAAAAAAAATTGCAATTATTTTCTCGAACTGACTGCAGATAATTTCGTCAATTGAGGGAATCCCACGTAACCGGTGTACTTCAATGTGATAAAAGTATAGTTTGGGTCTCTTTTCTTATTCCCATCATATACAATACGCATGTGACAGGGAAATGCGTAAACAGGTTGTAAATTGTTTTTTTCTAATCATTTACTTCAGATTTTGCATCCATATCAAATTCGTTAACATTTCATATAGTATACCAGAATTAAATAAAAACAATAATTACAATTTCGGAATAAAACAAAAACAGTATGTAATAATAATAAAACAAAAAATTAAAATGAACGTCAAAGCGACCTTAACCTTAAGGCTGGTGATCCAGAGTGCTTGTTACGCCGATAAGAGTCGAAGGATCTAGTAGCATCTTGAACGCTCGAGAAGTACAACGCCATCTATTGTCAGATATCGGAAACACACAATACTCGAATTTGTGGAATATTCTCGACGATTCTAGGGATTTCGTCTCGACTATAAAAGCGTTGCAGAGATGGCACACAGTCAGTTAGTAATCGGAACTACTCGAAGCGAAACAGAGAACGGATCACCTGAAGTGAAGCGGAAGAAGCGGATTGAGAATTTTAAAGTGTTTGTGATTTAAGTGAAAGTGTTTGTGAAGTGTTTTAAGTGTTCTAAGTGATAAATACAGTTAAGTTAACAAACTTGTAATTCGGTTGAATTTTATTTATCCCGAACCCCAGCGCGTAACAGTATGTAATTGTCATTCTGTATCCTGAAACAGTTCTAAGAGTAGAACAATTATTCGGAACTCACAATAAAAAAATAATTACAAAAATGCTGTATTTTTTTTGTAATCTATATATTAATACGTGAAGCAAAAACTTTGTATCCCTTTTTACGAAAATTGCGCGGACGGAGGAGTATGAAATTTTGCACACTTATAGAGAATATAGAGAAGAAGTGCATAACGCTAATATTTTTTTAAAATAATGCGTAAAAGATACATTAAATCAATAAAGAAAACATTACACACACTACATACCATGTATTTGACGCACACACGCATGCAAACTATTTAATGTCAAACTTTAATTTTTGGCGTCTGTTGTCAAATTGAGAATAGATTAAATATTGTTTGTCTTTGTTCATATTTTTTATAGTGGCGAAATTTGTGATTATAGAAGTATAAAATACAATCATAATAGTGTACAAACTTACAATTCCAATTAATTATAGTCGAATTTCGACTACTGCGGGACCTCTAGTTTAATGAAATTGACACGACCCTTCCGGTAGTCACAACTTTCATTCAATATAAATAAATCTAGATTGTTTATACTGCGATTCTCCAATCGTGGGCTTAAAGAATAAACGATTACATGAAGTATTTCGTGTTCACGAAAGCCGTAATCAAAACGATAGAGCTTTGAGGGTTGCAAAATAATTTCGAAATTATTAATATTAAGCTCGTCGCGTACTTGTGAACGAGTAATGTAATAAAATGTTTTTTTTTTCGAAATTTATCGCTTACATTATTGTGAGTAATAAATTTCGTCTGCGTTCTTAGACGTGGTTGTTGCAGGGTCGTAATAAATATGTCGTGGATAACGACTTTTAGTAATATTAAGACGGTGGTTTTGATTTTAAATGATGATTATTTTAAATGATGAAATGTTGTTTTGATAAATATCACAAAATGAAGGGTAGACTCCGTAACGCCACAGTATAAAATGGCGGTACGTGGATAGAGTCGTGGCATTCCGTGTCAGACAGTCATTCCGTCCGTCTCAGTCAGTGAGTCTCTGACAGTCAGTCAGTCAGTCGGTCTGTCGGTATGTGCAACGAAACTGTCGGTTTATCCTGTCATTGTGAAAGTTGTGTGTTTTGAGTTTCAATAATTATTATTGAAAAGTTTTATTGACTAAACTGAGTTCAATCGAATACGAGTGATGACGGAACCTACCGCTCAGCCATCCCTCATGTGTGCCCACAAATAAATTATGTAGTGTAGATAAAGTACGACATACAAAAATACGGTCAATAACCAGAGCAACCAATGCGTTAAATTATGCACAAAAACTGAAGTGGAAATGGTCTGGTCACATCGCGAGGCTCAAGGATGAGAGATGGACCATAAAAATAACATTTTGGAAAGGCCCACTAGGTAATAGGAACAGAGGCACACCATTGACTCGTTGGGAAGCTGAGATTATAAGGACAGCCGGTCCAAGCTGGAAAAAGATCGCACAGGACACAATTGGGCATCTTTGGAGAAGGCCTTTACCCAATACGGGGTTTCTACATAAAACTACCAAAGTATACTAAATTTGTAAAGTGATCATATGTTAATAACTGTTAGAGTATTTAGTATTACTGGTGGTAGGACCTCTTGTGAGTCCGCGCGGGTGGGTACCACTACCCTGCCCATTTCTGCCGTGAAGCAGTAATGCGTTTCGGTTTGAAGGGTGGCGCAACCGTTGTAACTATACTTGAGACCTTAGAACTTATATCTCAAGGTGGGTGGCGCATTTACGTTGTGGATGTCCATGGGCTCCAGTAACCACTTAACACCAGGTGGGCTGTGAGCTCGTCCACCCATCTAAGCAATAAATAAAAAAAAGCATAGTAGAAAATAAAAGGCTTATTATTATTATTGTTACTTGAATTTTGAAGTTAATCGAAATGACCACGAAACGCAACTTCACAAGCGCGTCAAAATATGCGCTTCGTGTTTAGTCTTTCGAAGTCCGACCGGCGCGTTATTATTATTAATTTTTTTTTATATAAATAAATATTTTACTAATAATCACGCCACGTTAACTGTTCCCGTGATAAGTTCGTAAAGAACTTGTGTTACAGGTACCGATAACGGAAATAAATGTAAGATTTTTATTATACACATACATAATATATTTAATATACAACCATAACCCTGGAATAGACATTTATATTTGTCATACAAATATCTTCCCTTGCCGGGATTCTACCCCCGACCCACTGGTGTAGTGACCATGTCACTTACCACTACACCAGACGGCCGTTACTGTTTAACGATTTGAATAAAACAAATATTCAATACCAAAACGATTCATTGTGGACTCAAAACTCATTATAAAGGGTGTATGTGGGTTTTGAAATTAGCGTTCATAAACAAACAAACAGGGCAAGATTTGATATTGTTTTTTGGTTTTTATGAATATATTTTTTTTTTTTATTGCTTAGATGGGTGGACGAGCTCACCGCCCACCTGGTGTTATGTGGTTACTGGAGCCCATAGACATCTACAACGTAAATGCGCCACCCACCATGAGATATAAGTTCTAAGGTCTCAGTATAGTTACAACGGCTACCCCACCCTTCGAACCGAAACGCATTACTGCTTCACGGCGGAAATAGGCGGTGTGGTGGTACCTACCTGTGCGGACTCCCAAGAGGTCCTACCACCAGTGATTACGCAAATTATAATTTTGCGGGTTTGATTTTTATTACACGATGTTATTCCTTCACCGTGGAAGTCAATCGTGAACATTTGTTGAGTACGTATTTCATTAGAAAAATTGGTACCCGCCTGCGGGATTCGAACACCGGTGCATCGCTACACACGAATGCACCGGACGTCTCATCCTTTAGGCCACGACGACTTCGAATTTCGACTATTAATTGCTACTTTTATTCTTTTCGTGTTTCAGTGACCTGCCTATCCGAGTTCAACGCTTGTGCGTTAAGCTGTAAAACAGAGGAGAACGCGAGGATTATAGAAGTTAGTATTCCTTTTTAAAAAATCATCGTAAAATATTTTAAGCTGTATAGCGGTTGAGCCCACGTGGTTTGGTGTCATAGTCTTGCCTATATCTATATATCTATCTGCAACGCAAGTACTCAAGCGTTCCAATTTGAAGGCTAAGATGCCTATACTTTTTAACTCCTCTAGATGGGCAGACTATATTCTATTCCAATTACGAAGTCCCATGAGACAGATGTTATTATTATATTATTGTGTGTGTGTGAATTAATTGTATAATGATTTAGATTGACTGTGTATTTTTAAATGATGTTTAAGACCATGAAATAAAAACGATTATTATTTCGAACTAGCTGACCCGGCAGACGTCGTAGTGCCTCAATCGATAAATAAAAGACCTAAACTTTTGTATAAAATAAACTTAAAACAAACAAAAGGAATCGGTCCGACGGGGGACACGTCAAAAGATAAACAAAATTGTTTGTTTTTATTTAATTCCGAGCATTCTCATATTTATTCACCTTTAAAACCTTCTCTGGACTTCCACGAATAATTCAAGACCAAAAGTTAGTCAAATCGGTCCAGCCGTTAACGAGTTTTAGTGAGACTAACGAACAGCAATTAATTTTTATATACTTATATAGATAGATTAAGTATTATTGTGTTAGGAAATTGTTATTTGAATTGAGCAGTGTGCTCAGTGCGAGTTTTTTAACGTTCTCGATAACGTAAAAGTTAACTGGAATATGTATACAATTGGAACGTATATGAGTAAAATTTTATGCTGAAACTCGCACTAAGCACACTGTAGCATACATTAAACGTCTCACGCATTAACACCATTAGAACTCACGTGTAAATGCATTCTGGGATTGGTGTAGTGTAGACTTTAAGCATTTGTAGATAGTACCGGACTATTTTTAACCGATTATCAAAAAAGGAGGAGGTTCTCAATTCGACTGCCTCATAACTTTTGACAGGGTGAATCGATTTTGGTGATTCTTTTTTTATCAGAAAGCTGACGCTTCCCGTGTGGTCCGATTTCAATTTAGTCCAGTTCTGATAATGGTATCTCTGAGAAAGCCATATAAGTCTTAAATTTGCAATAAGTACGTGCGCGACAAATAGATGAATAACTCAATATCACGCCAACCGATGATTATTGTTTTTAGTGTATGTAGGTGTGGGTCTAAATGAAATTCACTATTTCTTGGGTTTAACTATACTTTTTATTTAATTTCTACAAGAGCACTTTAAACACGTCTTACTCCTAATGGCGGCGTCGTGCGAGAGAGCGAGCTAGAGCTACATCCGTCCCTTTCACACAGCATGCGTTCAGAATCTTTCACTCGTTCAGAAATGTTTTACAATAATTAGAAATGTTAGTAATAATTAAATAATTAAATCCTACATGTATATTAATTTGTTATGGAATATCTTTTTTTTCTATTTGAAGTCGGTTTTTGTTAAAGCATGTGTCTATTTACAATTAATTTATTATTGTTATTGCTTAGACGGGTGAACGAGCTCACAGCCCACTTGATGTTCAGTGGTTACCGGAGCCCATAGACATTTACAACGTAATTGCCGCCGCCCATCTTGAGATATGAGTTCTAAGGTGTTCAGTAATTGCGTGAAAATCATTTTTGCAGGTGGAAGCATTGGCACAAGGATTTAGACCCACACCGGCCTGCGCAGCTGTTACGGAAGTGGACCAAAACGATCCTTGTGAGTCGAATTTTAATTTTGAACAACGAGATTAATTGTTATCTATACTAATCTATACTAATATTATAAAGAGGAAAGATTTGTTTGTTTGTTTGTTTCGAATAGGCTCCGAAACTACTGGACCGATTTGAAAAATTCTTTTTCCATTAGAAGCCGACATTGTCCCTGATGAACATAGGCTACTTTTTTAATTTTTTTTTAATTTTTTTTTTTTTGTGTCATGTGTGTTTTAATGTTTCCGAAGCGAAGCGAGGGCGGGTCGCTAGTTGTATAGAAATTGGTAAGTTTTTACATCACTATGCTTTGAGGAGAAAATAAGACTTTCTATTGCGATGAAGGATTCTATCTTTTTTTTTATTGCTATATGGGTGGACGAGCTCACATCCCACCTGGTGTTAAGTGGTTACTGGAGCCCACAGACATCTGCAACGTAAATGCGCCACCCACCTTGAGATATAAGTTCTAAGGTCTCAAGTATAGTTACAACGGCTGCCCCACCCTTCAAACCGAAACGCATGCTTCACGGCAGAAATAGGCAGGGCGGTGGTACCCACCCGTGCGGACTAATAAGAGGTCCTGCCACCAGTAATAATAGCTTTTCTTTTCATTGTTTCAGTGTATCCGCCGCCAGTTTTGTCCTATGCTGTCTACGTTGCGGTCATTGTGGTACTGTTCGTTCAGCTCGCTTTCGGCTTAGTGGCTGCCTCTCTGGCCATTTTGAACGCAACGAAGAACCCCACTGAACCGATCTTCGGGTTACCAGGTAAGATCGTTTTTTTGGTATGCTTTGCACTCAATACCACTTGAGTTTTATTTTTTTATTTTTTATTGCCGTATAGGCAGATGAGCATACGGCCCACCTGATGGTGACTGGTTACCGTCGCTTATGGACGTCAGCAATGCCAGGGACAGAGCCAAGCCGCTGCCTACCGTAAAAAGTACACAAAAGTCGAGTATTGTGTGTTTCCGCTATCTTACAATAGATAGTGTTGTACTTACCGAGCGTTCTAGAGGTTACTCTATGCTTTGATATTCGTTCGGCTATTCGGCGGTAGATGGCGTTACTCTTACCGGCGTAACAATATAATAGGAGTAAATGACAGATGTCGCCTCAATTATAGACGCAATCGACAGTGCAATATAGTTGACAACATCTTGAAATTAGAAGAGTAAGAATAATTGAATAAAAATACAGTGATCAAATTTTAATAAATATGAAATTCAGATTAAATACTTTTTCACTAGGTAACAAACGTTTTAATGTCTACACTAATTAGAAAAAAAAGTAATTTGAAGGTTTTGACGTGACAACGTCTTATAGTTCGATGGAGCCGGCTGCACGCACGATAAAACATGACTCATGCGGCGTTACCTCACTCTGAGGCGTTCCATTTAAGGCTTGAAGTGCAAGCGAGCGCGCACAACGAGCGACAAAGAGGCACAATCGGCCTCCGCGTTCGGCGAACGTCTGTCTCTCTCCTACTTGAGTGAGCGATGCATCCGCGTGGACAGCTGCTATACAATAATACATTTACATCTTTTCGTCAAGTATGAAGTTCAGTGAAAAGTGAATGTGGTGTCAATTGTTTATGGCAACGATAATTGCGATAATTGAAAAATGAAACCATTCCATCAGTATTTTCTTATGACGTTGTCACGTTCAACTATCGTCAGTAAACCGACTTTACAGACAATCGATTTTATTTGTTTTTCCCTGTGAACCGGTTTTGTGGACGGAACATGAAGCGTGTATCATTCTCCAGGGTGTCTTTGGGCAAATGTCTTGACTGCACTACTTGGCTCGATTGTTTTGCTGATCTTCGGCATATACTGGTTGGTGTCAGGCTTGAAGGACCATCTGGCCATATCGTATATAGCGCTGGGTCTTTTCGTCCCAGGTCCAAGCTTAGGATACTCTTATTGGTAAGTCTTTCAGTTTGTGGTACTGGATAGTCCTGAGTTTAAGTTGTTACGTTCGCTTAAAGGTATGAGGCCAAACTCATTTGCAATCAATCAAAGACCCTTTGAATAGGAATGCACAATTACTTCGTCAATTAAACAGACATGACGGTCGTAGCTGTTAGTGTGGACTTACATTAAGGCCCTTTCACCAATAATTCTGCAAATAATAATTATAGCAATAATAATAATGGGAATCAGACACTGATATACATACTTATTTATTTAAAAAAGTACTGCCACATCACAAACATCTAACATTGAAAAGAAACTTAAACTATTTAGTTTATGGCCTGATGCATGTGACAACAATGGCGTACATAACATTGGCAATTCATCGGCTCGAAAATGGAATACAATAATAAAAAAAAGACGTGTGGCACTCGGGGACTGCCGCGGTAAAACTATTGCAAAGCATTTTTTATCAACTTATGCAATTACAATTAGACAATAATAATTTAATATTAAAACAATAATAAAAATAAGACCACGCTATATTTATAAATATTAACAAAAGCAAAACATTAACTGTCCCCTTCACACTCATAAGCTAGACCGCGTGAGAGAGAGATGGGCAGACTTTTCATGATGCTCATGCAGTGCGACGTCACGCCGCGCGCTTATTCACAAACACTACACCAGCGCAACGTGTGAATGTATTGAACGCGAGCTACATAGTAGGCGTAGTGGGGGTGTCAGGTTATTTTCGTTACGGAATTTCTTGATTCAGTCGCCGCGCTCAAGGCTCGCGATAGAAGCTATGTAATAGCTTAAAAAAACAGTACTATTTGTTGAAATATTAATAAAATTGTCTAATAAACGTCATGTCATATCAAAAAGCAGTGAACAGTATACTTATATACAACAGTATACTTATATATACATTTAAATTCTTAACTTAACTTAACACCCAGATATAGATCAAACAAATATGCTTATCACTAGAATGCTGGCCAGATTTGGGAATCGAACCCACGACTTTCAGCCCAGCAATTAAGAGCACCAACTACCGCACCACCGATCCAGTCAAACTTTTAAAGATATTTATTACCACTGGTATATTTAGATTTTATTGTTTCAGGATCCTGATAACTTCAGTATTGTGCAATCTGATAAACGTTTGTCTGATACGTCTAAGATCGTACCTGTTAGAAAGAGATCCGCCACCGCCAACCATTAAAGTCGACAATCATTCCGACGGCACCATCTTTCTATATTAATATCTACCTTACTCATAAATTTATCATTAAGAACTCTCCAATAAAGAAATTTAGGAGATGGGTGGACGATATTAAGGCAGCTGCGGGAAGCACATGGACCAGAACAGTTGAAAATAGAAGCTCATGGAGGCAGTTGGAGGAGGCCTATGTCTATAATAGACAAACAGACAGAAACTAATAATAATTTAGGTACAAAAAAAAGAAATCTTCCATAAAAATTTAAGTAATATTAATACCACTATTTAAAACATATTATAAAAAAAAAAACAGACGAGTTTTTTTTTTGGCGCGTAAACGTGAAAAAATTTAGGCGCACTGAATTTTAAAATTTGTTTTAAATATTTTTAACATAGTAATTTAGTGTATTGTTTTGTAAAATAATTTCATAGTATATGGTGGATAAGTTTGTATAAATAATTCGCTATGAGGAGAAGCGGGAAAAGGAAAAAAAAGAGGAAGGAAGATGAGAGCGAAACGGACGAAGGGGAAGAAAATTGTTTCTTTTCCAATACTTCGGACTCAGAAAGTTTTACACCAGAAATTGATCCGTATAAACCTTTTCAGGTTGAAAATTATCACAGGAAGTATCCGGATAATTCCAACAAAAATGAATTTATCGTATTTCTTTCTCATATAGTTGATGATCGCACATTCACTGACAAAGACCGCATGTATCTTTCTCAATGTATTCGCAAACACGGCGTCTCAGGTGTTTTACATTTGAGAACAATCAATAAATTTAAAGTTGGTATTACTTTTGACCTGGCCAATAACGCAAATGTTTTCTTACAAAATAAGAAGCTATTAGAAGAGCTTCGGTTAAAAGCAAGCATACCGGCCTCCGATACTGAAATTACTGGAGTGTTAACTTCAGTACCAGTAGGATTATCAAATAAAAAAATTTCAACTTTAATAGGTAGCTCTCGAAATATCATTCAGGTTCGTAGGTTTATGCGTAGGGTCAAGAATGACAACGGGTTAGTCACATTTCAACCAACACAGACAGTGGCAGTGACATTTGCTTCGACACAACTCCCACAGTACGTATACTTGGATTCTTGGCGACATGAGGTATCTCAGTATATTCCCCAAGTAAAACAGTGTCTAAGATGTTTGAAGTATGGTCACATAGCTAAATATTGTAAAAATGCAGAAGTATGCTCAATATGCACGGAAAACCATAACTTTAAATCATGCACAGTGGCAATAATCAATGCCAAATGCGTAAACTGTGGTGGGAACCACGTTGCCATCTCATCTCAATGTCCTATTAAAAAGAAGAAAGTAGAAGAAAATAAAATAAAGTCTAAAACTGTTACCTATGCAAATATATTTGACGAAAAATCTTTTCCACAACTTACGAACAGACATATAGAAACTCAATTACAAAACTTAACTAAGTCCGAAATTTTTATGAATCTTTTAACCAAATCAATTCTTAAAGTAATTAATGACCAAAAAAATGATATACCAATTAACACTGGTTCCATACGTAACATCCTGCGTGAAACTTTCAGTCAAAAAACCTTATTTCCTTCTTAATGGATCATTTAAATATATTACAATGGAACTCACAAAGTATTCTTTGCAATAGATTATATTTAACACATTTCTTATACGAGCAAGATATTCATTTAGCAATTATATGTGAAACTTGGCTTCGTCCAGAAACCGTTTTCAAAATTAAAGGTTTTAACGTTGTTAGACATGATTCAGGCAATAAGCACAATGGAGTGGCCATTTTAATCAAAGATACTATTCAGTACAAGCATTTGCCAACTTTTTCAGATAATGGTCTCCAAAACATATGTGTGACAATTTTTCTTAATAATAAAGAATTAAGTTTAATTAGTTGTTACTGTCCTACTTATAGTTATCCCAGATTCGATAAAACTAAATTAGATAATCTCATAAAATCTATTCCACATCCTTTTATTTTGGCCGGTGATTTCAATGCTCACAATACATCTTGGGGTTGTAATTCAACATCACGTCGTGGTAGAGAGATTTTAGACGTCATCAATGATAATTGTCTAGTTCTGTTGAATGATGGGCAGGTTACTACTGTTGGATCTTCATCATGGCGTCCAAATGCATTAGACCTTACAATAGTTTCTCCAGAACTTGCCATGTCTTGTGAATGGTCTGTACATAACGATCCTCTCGGCAGCTATCATCTTCCAGTATTAATTAAATTCCATTTAACAACTGCAACTGATATCCACAACACACTTCATACAACTCTTCCTGTTTATCCAAATTACAAATGTGTCGATTGGAATTCTTATAAAAATCGTGTAGATGTTGGTCTTCAAAAAATAAATTTCAGCCAATATTCATCTTTAGAAAGTTACGATATATTCTGTAAATTATTGGTCGATTCAGCTCAGGCTTGTAGTGGCGTTTCTCGTAGTAAACAAAATATATCATCTCGTAAAGGTCCTATTCCACGACCTAGACTACCTTGGTGGAATTTGAAATGCTTTGATGCTGTTGTAAAATCTAAAGAGGCATATGTGAAGTTTAAAAATTGTCCATCACAAGAAAATTATATAAACTTTAAAAAACAACAAGCTTTTAAAAAACTTACATTAAAAATAGAAAAACATAACAGTTGGGTCCGTCTTTGTGAATCATTCAATCGCTCAACACCATTGTCTTTGATCTGGAAACATATGAGGAAATTTGGTAAAATTTATAATTCAAAAGGAGAGCAAGATGGTTGGGTTTTGGAGTTTCTTGAAAAATACAGTTCTGTTTATCAAAATCAGCTACAAATTGAAAATGTTTTGTCAACTAATAACAACAGTTTTTTATGTGATTCTTTTACTCTCCAAGAGTTGAAATCTGCAATCGCTTCTCGTAAAGATACAGCATTCGGTTTTGATGGTATTCCATACATTTTGTTTAAAAATCTCAGTGATTCTGCTCTGAGAAAAATATTGTTGATTTTGAATGAATTGTGGTTAAATATTGAAATCCCAACAGACTGGAAAATTGACATTTTAGTACCTGTATTAAAACCTCAAAAACCTAAATACAATGCTAATTCTTATCGCCCAATAACTCTCACTTCATGCGTGGGTAAACTTTTTGAACAGTTGTTAAAACAAAGATTGGAATTTTTTGTTGAAAAATATAATTTAATATCTGACAATCAGTATGGTTTTCGTAAAGGTAAATCTGCACATGAAAGCTTCTGTCAATTGCATTTAGATATTTGTAATAGTGTTGTAAATAAAGATTGTCTTGTTGCTGTATTTTTTGATATTTCTGGAGCATTTAACAGTGTTGATATTGATGTCCTCTTCAAAGAACTGTGTGGTTTAGGTATACCTGTCAAAATTGTAAATTGGGTTCATAATTTCTTACTAAATAGAAAGGTTTATGCTAAATATAATGGTAAAATTTATGGTCCTATGTCTTCTTCAACAGGTGTTTGTCAAGGAGGAATATTGTCACCCCTGTTATTTCTTTTGTATATACACAGATTAAATGAAATATTAGGCACTAATATAAAAAACTTACAGTTTGCAGATGATTTAGTAATATACGCTAGTGGGAAAAATATCCAGCAAGTGATTGCTGATATAAATTTAGCTCTAACAAAGTTACATGAATATTTTAGTTACTTAAAACTTGAAGTTAATGCGGCCAAATCAAAAGTTTTGGTTTTTGGTAAACATTCTTCTATTCCTCCCGTAGTATACAACAACTTACCATTGGTTCTGTCGTTAGAGGCTAAATTTCTTGGTGTTTTATTCACAACTTCATTATCCTGGAATGAATATGTAGAATTAATTATTGCAAGAGCCAATAGAGCTTTGAATATATTAAAGAGTTTGTCAAAAATCAGTTGGGGAGCAGACCCTAAAATACTGCTGATGTTGTACAAATCATTGGTCAGAAGTCATTTTGAATATGGTTTTTTGTGTTTTGGTTCAGTCCATAAACTTGTTGATAAACTTGATAAAATACAAAACAATGCCTTACGCTTAATTACTGGTGCATTTAAAACCACACCTATTAATGCAATGCAATTAGAGTGTAATTTACCACCAATCAAAATCAGACTAGAGCATCTAAAAGAAAGATTCATTTTAAAAATATATACAAATAAAAACAATACATTACTTAATTATTTGTCATCTGCTTCTTCTACTTTCTTCAATAAATGTCCATTTGTTCTTGAAAATATATCTGGGTTTCTTCAATTTCTTCATGATGCACATATTCAGCGAAATGAATCCCATTTTCCTTGTTATCAAGGTGAATTTGAAAGTAAATACCCTGATATAAATATAGTAATAGATTCTGAATTACATAGAAAAGAACAAGTATATGAAAAATTTTTTCTTGGCGAGATCATAGATTCATTTATACAGATGGGGCTAAAAATGATATATGCACATCTTTTGCTGTTTATGATAGTGTCCTGAAAGATGGACTTGGATATAAACTTGATAACAATTTGAGCATATATTCTGCTGAAGCTGTTGCAGTTCTGTCTGCATTGCAACATATAGATAAGCATAAAATTACTTGTTCAAAGTGGGTTATTGCCACTGATTGTATGAGCCTATTAAAAAGTCTTGAAAATAATGTAAATAAAACAAATGTAAATTATTTAGTGTATAGTATAAAACAACTTTTGTATTATTTGAATGTAGTTTGTCATGTAAATATTGTACTAGTTTGGGTTCCATCCCACATTGGCATATTGGGCAATGAAAAAGCTGACCATTTAGCAACCATGATAACAAATTATAGTGTGGGTTCTGTCCCATATTTTGAAGTTGGAATTCCTTTCACAGATATTCATAGTTGTCTTAAAAAAAGAATGTGTGATAACTGGAAGAAACATTGGGATCATTCTACTCAAGTCTTATCTAAGGGTACTTGGTACAGTCTTTTGAATTCTGAAGTAAATAAAAGACCTTGGTTTTGTAAAGGAGAATATGTAAATAGAAAGTTTTATTCTATTTTATGTCGTTTGAGGTTTGGTCATTGTCGTCTGAATTACCATCTATATCGTATGAGAATGATTCTCAGTGACTTGTGTGATCGTTGTGGAAATGCTGAACAACAATCTATAAACCATATTCTATTTTCTTGCCCATCCTTTAACATTCAGCGCCTTGTGTTAATGGATGAGTTACAGGACGTTTATGGATCTTCAAATTTGGTACCGCGCTGCATACAAGATCTATTGAAGAATGAGTCTACATACCAGTATATTTGCAAATTTTTTGTAAATACTGGAATAGAATTATAATCTAAATTGGCGATCTGAATTATAAAAAAAAAAAAAATTCAATTTGACATATGTCAGTATATTTTCAAGGAAAAGATTACAGGACTTGACGTACCAACTAAGAATACTATGGACTGAAAACACTCCCGGATTATGAAAAATGAAAATGTAGAAAATGAAATAACGGAAGACAATACATTGTTACTTAAAAACTTAAGACTAATTTTACGAAAGACGAGGCTGTAAGGACTCAGTCCATTGCCTGCTTGCAAGAGCAAAACATTAAAAAAAAAAAAAAAAAAAAAAACAATAAAATGAAATAATAATTGTATACGTAAAAAAAAAATATTTGTCTGAATAGGCTTTATTATTATTATTAATAAAGAAAAAAGCTATGACAAACTCAAATTTTGTTTTGTCTACCATTATAATAAACTAATTCCGATGTAGTTGTTTCCCTAAAGACGTTTTAACTGTGTTTTTTTTTTTTTTTTTTTTTTTTTTTTTATTGCTTAGATGGGTAGACGAGCTCACAGCCCACCTGATGTTGAGTGGTTACTGGAGCCCATAGACATCCACAACGTAAATGCGCCACCCACCTTGAGATACAAGTTCTAAGGTCTCAAGTATAGTAACGACGGCTGCCCCACCCTTCAAACCGAAACGCATTACTGCTTCACGGCAGAAATAGGCAGGGTGGTGGTACCCACCCGCGCGGACTCACAAGAGGTCCTACCACCAGTACAAAGTAAGCAAGTGTAAGCAATTAATGTGAACAAGTAAGTAAGTCGATCACGTTCCATTGTGACTATCACTAATTGTATGAAGAATTGCTAGTGGGTTTGCCAAGAATTTTCTTTCAGACGACGAAAAAGAATTGTGTCGAAATCGATCGAACCGTCTACAAAAGATACTACGCTATACATGTGTCGATTGATTTTTTTATTTAGATTTGCGAAATGAAACTTTTTTTGATATAATCATGTGCAATTTGTAAAGAAAGTTACAGTCCTCGGCAATAAATATTGCAAATCGATCTACAGAAAGAGAGAATCGGCTAATTTCGGCTTCATAGTGGTATCTCTATCGCACATTAGCTGTGTGACGTTTATTATTATTTATTTTTATTTTTATTGCCCTTGTATACAGACTGAAGTCGTCGTGGCCTAACGGATAAGACGTCCGGTACATTCGTATTGAGCGATGCACCGGTGTTCGAATCCCGCAGGCGGGTACCAAATACCAATATTTCTAATGAAATACGTACTCAACAAATGTTCACGATTGACTTCCACGATGAAGGAATAACATCGTGTAATAAAAATGAAACTCGCAAAATTTTAATTTGCGTAATTACTGGTGGTAGGACCTCTTCTGAGTCCGCGCGGGTAGGTACCACCGCCCTGCCTATTTCTGCCGTGAAGCAATAATGCGTTTCGGTCTGAAGGGTAGGGCAGCCGTTGTAACTATACTGAGATCTTAGAACTTATACCTCAAGGTGGGTGGCGCATTTACGTTGTAGATGTCTATGGGCTCTAGTAACCACTTAACACCAGGTGGGTTATGAGCTCGTCCACTCATCTAAGCAATAAAAAAAAAAGACGAGCATACGGCCCACCTGATGGTGAGTGGCTACCGTCGCCCATGGACTACAGCAATGCCAGGGACAGAGCCAAGCCGCTGCCTACCGCTAAAACATTACCGTTACACTTTTTAATACACTGAGATAGTGCTTCTTATTTCTAGCCTCCATAATTGTATGATAGGTACCGCCACAAGTTTAATATAGAACTCCAAACTTCAAGAAAAATACTTTAAAGATTACATATCATCATTATCTTGCTTTTCTCCCAGTTACCTGGGGTCGACGCAAAATGTTTTCTCCTTCCATATTCTTCTATCATATACCGTTTCTTCGCTCACTCCCCTCTTACCCATATCGTCTTTCACTCAATTCATCCATTTCTTCTTAGGTCTACCTCTTCCTCTATATCATTCCACATTCATAGTTAACATTTTCTTACCAACCTCACTTTCATTTCGTCTCATCACATGTCCATACCATCCCAAACGCGCACTTCTCAGCTTCACTGTCACAGGTGCCACTTTCGGACTTCCTCTAACATATTCGTTCCGTATTCTATCCATTCTTGTTATTCCATACATCCATTGCAACATTCGCATCTCTGCTGCATGCAATCGCCTTTCATCAGCCACTTTAGTGGTCCAACAAGCTGATCCATACAAAGATTTTTTAAGATACTGTAAAGATTACATATGTATGTATAAAATCAAATCAAATCAAATCAAAAAAGTTTTATTCAACATAAATGAAAGTACATACTTGTTGAACGTCAAATAATCCGTGTACCAGCGAATTTAGCTAAGAATAGATGCGTGCTTATTATTAAGATGTCGAGATTTATCCCCGTCATTTTATATATTGTTACACTCGCGAAATAAGTAAAAGTGTAAGCTCTTTTGTGTTTACGCATAAGTATACTTATTTAAGTTATTTTGTTGAATTTAATACTTGAATTAGTTTTAATATATGAATAATATCGATACCTCTGTTAGTTTTATATATGTAAATTAGTGTTATAAGTTTTTAAAGAAATATACGAGATTTTATTATTCTTTGTTTTTATTAAGTTTCCATTATTAATCGATTAAAATAAAGACAATGGCATCGACAACGACATGGGTGCTGGATTCCGCCATTCTGCTGTGAAGCAGTCCTGCGTGGGTTAAGGGGTGGGACAGACATTATTATTATACTTTTTATTGCTTAGATGGGTGAACGAGCTCACAGCCCACCTGGTGTTAAGTGGTTACTGTAGCCCATAGACATCTACAACGTAAATGCGCCACCCACCTTGGGATATAGGTTCTAAGGTCTCAAGTATAGTTACAACGGCTGCCCCACCCTTCAAACCGAAACGCATTACTGCTTCACGGCAGAAATATGCAGGGTGGTGGTACCTACCCGTGCGGACTCACTAGAGGTCCTGCCACCGATAATATTGAGTCTACGACCTCATCTTAAGAAGAGTAGCGGCTTTTCACAAATAGGCGGTTTGTGAGATGGGGAATGAGGAGTGGCCATTGACTTGGTTACCAGTCTTGGAGCAGCTCTGGACAATTCTTCGGAGAAGACAGTGATCACAAACCCTAGCGAATAGAGATTATGCAGATTACTGTTTCTATTTTTAAATTTAAAAACAAAACAACGTAGCATTTGTTAAATTCAAATAAAACACATCCCATCCCTTCGTGTGACATTAACATAGAAATGAGAAAAATTTCGTTACAAAACTTTTTAATAATTGTAATCAAAGTTTATTATTTGTGTGCGTGGATTTTTTAACTACGCTAGACAGTAACGTAAAATGGATTTTCAGTTTTTGGCTCTAGTCCATACAATGTGGATATTTTATTGTCATTAAAATCATGTTTATTGGATAGCAGTATTTCTGGTTGGATGCAGTCTGAGAGCGCACTGATAAGTGCTAAATGTCTATTTATTTCTCGAAGTAGACCATCATCATCATAAGCTTACGGAACATTGCTTGCTAGACATTATTACTGGTGGTAGAACCTCTTGTGAGTCCGCGCGGGTAGATTTTTTTTTTTTTTATTGCCCTTGTAGGCAGACGAGCATACGGCCCACCTGATGGTGAGTGGTTACCGTCGCCCATGGACTTCAGCAATGCCAGGGGCAGAGCCAAGCCGCTGCCTACCGTTTAATACTCTCCACAAGCCTCGTTTGAAGAAGGACATGTCATAGCGCTCGGGAAACACCACCTTGCCTATTTCTGCCGTGAAGCAGTAATGCGTTTTGGTTTGAAGGGCGGGGCAGCCGTTGTAACTATACTTGAGACCTTAGAACTTATATCTCAGGGTGGGTAGCGCATTTACGTTGTAGATGTCTATGGGCTACAGTAACCACTTAACACCAGGTGGGCTGTGAGCTCGTTCACCCATCTAAGCAATAAAAAAAAAAGCATCCCCAAAGCTCGCCATAATGACCGGTACCAAGCTACCTGTATCCAGCCGATTCCTGCAACTTTTAGCAGGTTGTCGGTCTAGCTCAAGAGAGGTCTACCCACGCTGATTTTTCCAGTGCTCGGTTGTCACCTAAGATCTTTTTGTCTCCAGCGTCCATCTGTTCTTCGAACATACACTGCCCCTGCCACTTTAATCTCGCAATCCCTCGGGGTATTGCGCTTACCACAGCTCTGTTCACAATCTCCCATCTCCTGGTCATAATTGTATATAGCATAAAATCTAGTGAGACAAACTACTGTAAAATAAAATGCAGACGACGACTTCTTGCTTGTTTACAAAAGTAAGTAATAAAAATATACAAAATTGATTGTAGTACTATATTTCTAATTTCAGTGGCGTATCTTAAATCAACGCTTCTCAAATTTTAATAACATCGTAAATTAATGTAATACCAAAACCACTTTCAAACTGCGGAATCATGTTACAGCGAAAGTGCAATATCCGCCTAGGAGTGGATCGTATGCAAATTTGTGTTGGTACGTCTGACATGAATTGCAACTTGTGCTCCAAGTTACTAGATGAGCGCTACGACATTACTTTTGTCAAAAGATTCACAGAGTACTCAGCCGTAGGCAGAGGCTTGGCTATGCTCCTGGCATTACTGATGTCCAACAGCGACGCTAATCACCATCTAGTGGAATGTCTTACTGGTGGTAGGACCTCTTGTGAGTTCGCACGGGAAGGGCACTACCACCTCGCCCATTTCTGCCGTGAAGCAGTAATGCGTTTCGATTTGAAGGGCAGGGCAGCCGTTGTAACTATACTGAGACCTTAGAACTCATATCTCAAGGTGGCAGGCGGCATTTACGTTGTAGATGTCTATAGGCTCCAGTAAGCACTTAACACGAGGTGGACTGTGGGCTCGTTCAACCATCTAAGCAATAAAAAAAATATATTCTCGTCTGTGCCAAGATCCCATGTGGCGTTCAATTATCCATTGCATGATCAGCGCACATACGTCATATGCTAAGTATGGACGTACTTACTACTACACTACACTAGGACTTAGGGGAGCTAATCTTCGCCACAGTATCCAGTTATGCTCAGCCCGATAATTATTGTGTAAAAGAATGTTTTCTTTTTTGTTTCTTCACAAAAGACAAAAGTCATATTTTTAGACAGCCCTTTGGAAAAATAGCTTGTACTACATACCAGCATGCTTACCCGTAAATATTTCCATAAAAATAAGTATTGGCTTCTTTTTCTATTTTTTAGTTACAAATTTATTTTCTATTTTTTAGTTGGATTTTCTATAAAAGCGTATTTTGTTAGTGTTTTTAAACTATTATTTATTTTTCATCTTTTGGATGAATTTCAATTTTTTTTTTCATTTTTTTTTTCAATATCTTTTAATATTGAATTTTCATCGGTCCTTAATAAGTATACCAAATTTCGAGTTAATCCGACGTTTTGAAGGGGGTCAACGTTCCGTTACGTACTAACATATATACGTCTGAAGCTAATAAAAGCGTATTAAAAAGTCGCTGATTTCTCACAACTTAAGGCATCGTAAAGACCAGAGGCTCCCAAATTTGCGTCAGCCGACAGAAGGTCCGCGCCAATTTACGTCTAGTCATCAATCACTTTGCTTTAATCCCACCACGGCGTTTAAGGCTAAGTCAGCACTTTGAAATTTTTTAGTTAAATCGTATTGGAAGTTACAGTTACAGTTTAACGACTGTCTGGTGTAGTGGTAAGTGACATGGTCACTACACAAGGGGGTCGTGGGTTCGAATCCCGCCAAGGGAAGATATTTGTATGATAAATATAAATGTCTTTTCCAGGGTTATGGATGTATATTAAAATATGTGTATGTGTATAATAAAAATCTTACATCTATTTCCGTTATCTGGTACCTGCAACACAAGTTCTTTACGAACTTATCCCGGGACTAGTTAACGTTGCGTGATTGTTTAGTAAATGTTTATTATTTACTAGCGACCCGCCCTCGCTTCGCTTCGAAAACATTAAATTTTATTATTAATAGGCGAAGCCCGCCATGTTGCGCGCGATAAGACAATAAATGCGGGTGACGCCGCGGGGCGAAGCTAGTCTAAAAAAAGTAACCTAAGTTACTCCTTATATCATCAGTTACCTATTAGTGAAAGTCTCATTCAAATAGGTCCAGTCGTTCCAGAGATTAGCCGGAACAAACAGACAGACAGACAGACAGACAAAAATTGTAAAAAATGTTATTTTGGTGTATGTACCGTATATATATTCATATGCATGTAGTAAAAAGCGGTTATTTCAATATTACAAAGACAGACACTCCAATTTTATTTATATGTATAGATTTATTTATTTAAAAAAAAAAAAAAAAAACAAACTGTGTGCTTAACGTTGTACTCTTCAGCAATTAACATTATGGAATATTAGCGAAAATATTATTATGTTCCCGTGAGTGGTACAAAGCGTTTTTTGTTTGCTTCAGAATTTAGAATATCTTTATAATTTTTTTCATAAGCAGAAGAGTTCAAGTTTAAAGCCTACGGAATCGCGTACAGGAAACAGGAAGGTCACTATACTCTATTCCAATTACGAAGTCTCTTTTGACACTTCTTAGAACGTAACTCTTCATGTTTCGCATAGTTTGAAATAATAATTATAATTTTTTGTTCATGGTCGTAAATCATCATTTACAAAATACACATATCAATCGTCAAGGAACGTTTGTGCAACAAGGCATATTATAAAGTTAAGGGTTATTTACTAGATGACTTTAACGTGTAGGTGGTAGGACGTCTTGTGAGTCCGCACGGGTAGGCACCACCACCCTGCCTATTTTTGCCGTGAAGCAATAATGCGTTTCGGTTCGAAGGGTGGGGTAGCCGTTGTAACTATACTGAGATCTTAGAACTTATATCTCGAGGTGGGTGGCGCATTTACGTTGTAGATGTCTATGGGCTCCAGTAACCACTTAACACCAGGTGGGCTGTGAGCTCGTCCACCCATCTAAGCAATAAAAAAAAAAAAAAAAAGATGACACTACGTGGAAATGAAGCGCTCGCTCCTGGCCTTTGCATTTTTCATTATTATTATTATTTTTTAATTGTATTTTTTGACTTGTTTTTTCTTTTATTGTAAATATTTTTATTTATTTAAAATATATATATATATATATATATATATATATATAAATATTTGAGAAGAAAACAAAAAAAAAGCCCGCTGAGTTTGTTTCTTCTTCTCAGGACTGTGGCTTTTTTTGGAACCGGTGGTAGAGTTAACATTGTTATTTATATTTTGACATTCAACAAGTGTGTCATACCGACATCTAAGTTGAAATAAATAATTTTGAATTTGAATTTGAATCTAAATCCTTATACAATTAATTCACACACACAATAACATAATAATAAGATCTGTCAAACGGGACTTTCATAATTGGAATAGAGTATAGTCCCATGCCGTGTCGTCCCACGTAGAAATATGAGTATTGAGAAATACCAACCGACCCTTAACCCTATACATATATCCAGTAAATATTTTGTCGGTTTAATCTCTATCTCGTGTTATCTAATTTCATATACAGTTTTAAATTAGATTTTCGTAACGGGATTTCGTATCTCATGAGTTTTCTTTGCAAATTATGTTAAATTAATGGCTGGTATCTAGATAATTTTAGAATAGAATAGCAAGTTCGTGTCTTTGATTTCGTGAAGTAAATATAACTACTAACATAGGTCTAAGTCTTATTAACAATTTATATGAGTCATGGTTACTTGCAATAAAAACATTATTATTATTATTAAACTAATATTAATATTTATTTAGAATTAGTTGACCCGGCAGACTTCGTAGTGCCTCAATCGAGAAATACATAAAATAAAAAAAATAAAAAACTGCTTATTAGACTATTGTTGCTATTTTAATTTTGTTCATAAATAATGCACACTCAAGTTCTTTTTGATATTAATTTCACTGTAACTTCACGTTTTTTTGTTATATATTTAAGTTCGTAAGAAAACACAGTAACAAAACAAATTTAAATGCAAACATAAGCAGATTCTTAGCGAGACTAACGAACAGCAATTCATTTTTGTATATATATAGACTTTGGTTTAAAACGACTGAAAAGCGCATTCAGTGTTACTAGTATCTAGTATGAAAGTAGACGAAGAAAAGCTAAGGGAATCGACAGGAAAATAGGGAGGGTGAATCGTGAAAAATTGCTTTTCTTTCAAGAAGCAAAGGCGCCCGTAAAGTGTGCGCTCGGCCGGGAATCGCGCACATATAGTATCAGAAATGCCACCTGCGGAGTCGTACTTGTCTGTCACGAGCTGCGGTTTCAATACGAGCGGGCTTATATTATTATTTCGAGACACAAAAATTACGCACACGATCAGAGTTGACTTTAAGAAAACTGAACATGTAGTCTTAATGAACAGAAGAATGCGCTGACCCAGATACTGAAAATAATACTAATAATAATAATTGTTCACGCATTTGCAATGCTGAGGATGTCGATCCTTGAAATTATTGTATCGGTATTTTGTTATTGGTATTATTGTGTGAATTTTCGCCACCAATTAGAATCGAGCTGTGTGTGACGCTAGAAAGGTGTGTGCGGTTACAATTGGATAAGAATATTGTTCCCTGACCACACTGTCCTATAAAACTGTACGATTGGTTATTCAAAATACGCACACAAACTGGTATTTTAAAAAAATAAACATCTTTTCATTGAAACTGTAATCAGTCCTCAAGTTCAAAAGAAAATAACAATTTCAAGCACAGCATATCTATTGCCGCTACAATAGTAAATGTAAACAAATCACGCACGGTCATCCAGCCCCAATTTAGGATTCCTTGTGTTATGGGCACCAGATACTGTACTGTAAACATAATTATAAATATTCAAATATAGACTTACAGAGATAACTAGATGATGACCGAGCTCGCTTTTTTTTTTATAACGCCATCTTGTTGTGTCTTTAAAGCGGTTAGTTGCCCTCAATTAAGAAAAATAGTACTATTATTCGCCAATAGATGTCGGGAAGAGTTGATTATTGAAAACACGAATAAAACAACATTTTATGAAAATAAATCGTAGCTTTTTTTTTTTTTTTTTATTGCTTAGAGATGTGGACGAGCTCACAGCCCACCTGATGTTAAGTGGTTACTGGAACCCATAGACATCCACGACGTAAATGCACCACCCACCTTGAGATATAAGTTCTAAGGTCTCAAGTATAGTTACAACGGCTGCGCCACCCTTCAAACCGAAACGCATTACTGCTTCACGGCAGAAATAGGCAGGGCGGTGGTACCTACCCGCGCGGACTCACTAGAGGTCCTACCACCAGTAATTACGCAAATTAAAATTTTGCGGGTTTTATTTTTATTACACGATGTTATTCCTTCACCGTGGAAGTCAATCGTGAACATTTGTTGAGTACGTATTTCATTAGAAATATTGGTACCCGCCTGCGGGATTCGAACACCGGTGCATCGCTACATACGAATGCACCGGACGTCTTACCCCTTAGGCCACGATGACTTCATATCGTGGCCTATATGAAGTCTTCCTATATGAAGTGACTTCATATCGATCGATTTATCGCCCCCGAAATCCCCTGTATACTAAATTTTATGAAAATCGTTGGAGCCGTTTCCGAGATTCAGATTATATACAAGAATTGCTCGTTTAAAGGTATAAAATAAACACCCCGACTAAGAGCAAACAAAACCTGTTTATTACGCGAATGTTTTTCTGATGTCGAACCGACGACCCTCGAACTACTGCAACATCAAATCAGTGAAAGGGTTCACAAATTCATTTACTGCACATTTTTATTACGTATTCTCTTCAGATCTTATTATTTTCCTTGAATTTAGGTACAAAGGACAATGCGTTTTCAGTCCATGTAAACATAATAACCCGCGGATTTGTTTATGTACTTAGACCAGTCATTGTCGCCCTGTAATGTAAAAGATACATTAGTCTTTGAAGGTTATTTGCGGAAAACCAAATAAGAGTTTACTTAAGACTTTTAGTCCACTGAGTTTCTTGCTGGATCTTCTTAGTGGATCGGGATTCCGGCCCGCCAGTAGATTCTCCAAAGCTCTTGCTAAGACTGGGGTTAGAAAATTCTCTCAGGTTGAGCCCGTGAGCTCACCCACGCGTCCGAGAGTAGCTGAAATAGCTCCTTAGAGTGCCTGCGAATACTTTTCGCCTAAGCTTTTGTTCTTCATAAAAGTTTGCACGCTTACATTCAAACCTCGGCTCGTATCACCGGGAGTCTTATAAATTTTGCAGAGAGGATTTTATCCAAAAATTGGCTCACGCACCCGGTCGTTATTCGTGCTCCCTGTGGATGCATTCGTGTGTCTCACCTGATATCTCCGACTTTAATTATCTATATTTAGCTGTGTGAAATTTTTATGTGTGTATTTAGTAACAATTATACAGGTGGCCTTCCTATAAATACGGTATTTTAAAACACGGTTCCACTTTAATACGAAAAGAAAAATTCCACAAAACCTCCTTATAAACACGGCACTTCTACAACACGATAATGAGATTTTTGATTCGAAATTATTTAGGAAATAACATTATGAACTATGACACACAATACCTAATGAACACACAATATATGTGAATGACCGAAATTTTACTGCTTATTTTATATACATAATAGTGTTAGGTGCTGGGGTTCGGGATAAATAAAAAAATCTACCGAAGTACAAGTTAACACTATGTTTATCACTTAGAACACGCAGAGAACACTTTAAAATTCTCAATTCGCTTCTTCCGCTTCGCTTCAGGTGATCCGTTCGCTACTTCGCTTCGAGTAGTTCCGATTACTGACTGACTGCGTGCCATCTCTGCGACGCTTTTATAGCCGATAACACATCCCTAGAATTATCGAGAATATTCCACACAAGTCGAGTATTGTGTTTTCGCTATCTGACAATAGATGGCGTTGTATTTCTCGAGCGTTCTAGATGCTACTAGATCCTTCGATATTCGTTCGATTATTTTGCGATAGATGGCGTTACTCTTACCGGCGTAACAATAGGTAAAATGATAAAAGATATACAGGCATAGCCGATATTTTTCGTTCAGAAAATTACTGTTCTTTTGGTATTGGCTTCTAATCTGAGATGACACGGTTCCGCACAACACAGAACTTTGTAGGAACATATCTACCCTGTTATAGCCGGGTTACCTTAACTATATTTGGTTCGTCATTAGTAGGTCCTATAATCACAAATCTACGATCGTATTAATGTCGAATTTCGATGTTCCTTTTTTTTCTATAAGTCCAGAAGACGTAGGGTGGGGGGCCTCCCAAAAGATGGACCGACGATCTATTGAGGTTCGCGGGGAACCGCTGAATGCAGACAGCGCAGGACCGATCTTTGTGGCGAGGCTTGGAGGAGGTATGACCAGCAGTGGACGTCTGTGGAGTGATGGAATAAAAAAAAATAGAATTGAGTCCAGAATAATATCGCGCCTTATTTAGTGCAATGATTATTGACGCTAATAAAGTCCCTCATCTTAAAACAATAGGCCGAAGTCTCAAGTGCTTAGTACGCCTGTATCAGTCTTCGAACCAGAAAGATATAGGAAAAGTACTGATGTATGCTTATGTGGACTTAAATTACACCCTACCATCATTTATTATGGAATTTCATGGATTTTCTACTCCTTCATCGTGGAAGTCCTTAGTCAACGCGTGTCAAGTATCTTATAAATACTTTTACCGTAGAAAGTGCCTTATCTTTTAAGCCACGGCGACTTAAAATTATTTTAAATCGCCCTTAGTTTTTTTTTTAATGAGTAATTTTACAAATGTATGCAATACCAAGCCAAAGCCAATTTAAACACATAAAAGTTTCGAGTTTCATTCTGTTGATAACGTTTTTCAATTTCACCGTTTACGTTTACCCGTTTACAAATAACATCAATAACTGACAGTGAATAAAAATTTTCGACAGAAAAACTCAGTTTCCAATCACGAAAAAAAAATCTGATGGAAATTGAAATGAAAAAAAGAAAGTGATTTAAAACCATACGTCATCTGAATAGTTCGGTATAGAGGCGAACAGGTATCTATATATTAATACGTGAAGCAAAAACTTTGTATCCCTTTTTACGAAAATTACCCGGACGGAGGAGTATGAAATTTTCCACACTTATAGAGAATATAGAGAAGAAGTGCACAATGCTAATATTTTTTTTAAATAATGCATAAAAGATACATTAAATGAATAAAGAAAACATTACACACACTACATACCATGTATTTGACGCACACACGCATTGTTTGTCTTTGTTAATATTTTTTATAGTGTAGTCTTGGGGAAATTTGTGATTATAGAAGTATAAAATACAATCGTAATAGTGTACAAACTTGCAATTCCAGTTAATTATTGTCGAATTTCGACTACCGCGGGACCTCTAGTCTGAATAGATCGGTGTAGAGGCGAACAGGTATCAGTTTAAAAAAATGCTGTCGGTTATATGAGACTGAATAACATTCGGCTGATATATCTATGTACATTAGTGTGGGTTGACGAGCTCACGTCCCACCACTTAAACGGTTACTGGTCCATAGACATTATCAACATAAATGTCGCCACCCTGACAAATGAGTTCTAAGGTCTCAGTTTTTACAGTACGACTGCCCCACCCTTCAAATCGAAACGCATTACTGCTTTGCGGCAGAAATAGGAAGGGTAACTACTTGTGCGGGTTAAGCTTAAACCACGATTCAACAGTAAATTGGTAATATAATTTCTATAAAAATGACCTTTTTTTGCCAACCTATGGTAGCCTAAAAGGCTATTTCAGCTACGCCCGGACTAGTGGGTGAGCTCACGGGCTCAACCTGAGAGAATTTGCTAACACTAGTCCTAGCAAGAGTAGTGCTTCTCGGAATCTACTACCGGGTCGGAATTGCGACCCACTGAGTAGATCTGGCGAGAAACTCAGTGGGCTCTGTCTATGGGTTGATTCGCTCGTCGAACTCTTCGTCGTATTTGACGTGGCTTCGTAAGATAGACGGCAACATACTGTAGGGTCTTTTAGAATTCGCTTAATATTAAGCCATCTACAACAGAATTAAAAGTGAAGCAGTAATGCGTTTCGGTTTGAAGGGTGGGGCAGCCGCTGTGACTATACTGAGACCTTAGAACTTATATCTCAAGGTGGGTGGCGCATTAACGTTATAGATGTCTATGGGCTTCAGTAACGCTTAACACCAGGTGGGCTGTGAGCTCGTCCACCCATCTAAGCAATAAAAAAAATTTGGCTTGTGGACAGTATTAAGCGGTTAAGCGGTAGGCAGTGGCTTGGCTAAATTCCTGGCATTGCTGACGTCCATGAGCGCTGATAACCACTTACCATCTGGTGGGCCATATGCCCGTCTGGCTGCTCGGGCAATAAAAATAAAATTATTGACAGCCCATCACAATCAAAAGGCTGAATTGATCGTCGCTCCGTCAAATATAAAAATAATTGGAGCTCTGGGAAATTAAATTGGTTACCATTAATACCGCGCCTCGTACCATACTTTGAGTATGACCAACGCAAATTATTTGAGATGACGAGGAATTATTTGAGATGATTCCATCATCTCGTTTTTACTATCGTACCGCCCGCCACCGGAGTAAAGTTCATCCATACTACCTGGAGCCACTGCGTTTATCGACAGTGCCATTTCAGGTATCTTTTTTGCCACGTACCATCCGGCTTTGGAATGAGCTCCGCTCCATGGTGTTTCCCGAGCGCTATGACTTGTCCTTCTTCAAACGACGCTTGTGGAGAGTACTCAACGGTAGGCTTGGTTCTACTGTCTGCCTACAAGGGCAGCAAATAAAATAAAAAAATCTAAAGCTAAATCGAGATGGGCGAAGCAGTGGACCGAAAAGTAGTCACATTATATTATGTCCAGTTTTTTCTCCGCGTGTAAATATGAAAGACGATATATCGTTCGTGAACGTTTTTGAAATCAATTAATCTTGACAGGGTTTGAGTTTTATCGGTCCTATCATCAAATCGATTCTGTATTCGATTTGGTTTACGTCAAAGCCAATCGATTTTAGCGGGCCGCGGATCTGCATCGGTAGCGCGTACCGTGCTGGTTTTGAAACAGAAATATTTATTATTGGCTTTTCGGCCGAAAACTCGCCCAGGTGGACTAAGCTTTGTATTAATATTGAACCACGGTTGGAATGGTAAATAGTCTGTTTGACACAACACCATCATAATTCAGTTTCTTCTCTTTAGACAACCCATACCCTGGGCCAGGAAGGTCAAGTACCTGGGCGTTACCCTGGATGCATCGATAACATTCCGCCCGCATATAAAATCAGTCCATGACCGTGCCGCGTTTATTCTCGGTAGACTCTACCCCATGATCTGTAAGCGAAGTAAAATGTCCCTTCGGAACAAGGTGACACTTTACAAAACTTGCATAAGGCCCGTCATGACTTATGCGAGTGTGGTGTTCGCTCACGCGGCCCGCACACACATAGACACCCTCCAATCTCTACAATCCCGCTTTTGCATGTTAGCCGTTGGGGCTCCGTGGTTCGTGAGGAACGTTGACCTACACGACGACCTGGGCCTCGAATCTATCCAGAAATACATTAAATCAGCGTCGGAACGGTACTTCGCTAAGGCTATGCGTCATCGCCTTATCGTTGCCGCCGCTGACTACTCCCCCAATCCTGATCACGCAGGAGCCAGTCACCGTCGACGCCCTAGACACGTCCTTACGGATTCATCAGATCCAATAACCTTTGCATTAGACGCCTTCAGCTCTAACACTAGGAGCAGGCTTAGGGACCCCGGTAACCGTACTCGTCGAACTCGACAAAGAGTTCACCGTGCAACCTAACCCATGAATCAGCTCGCTGAGTTTCTCGCCGGATCTTCTCAGCGGGTCGCGATTCCGATCCGGTAGTAGATTCATTCGCAAAGCAGCTGCTCTTGAGCTGTTAGGTCTCCTTCGGAGGCGCTCGGGTAGCTGTTAGCAAATCCCACCCCTCCTGGCTGAGCCTTTGCTCGCCCACCTGTCCTGGTGAAACTGGAAAGGCCTCCGGGCCACCAGTAAATATTCAATCATAAAAAAAACCACCTTTTTTTTCTATCTATGCTGATAGCCTTGAGAGAAGATCCGGCGAGAAACTCAGTGGGCTTTGTCTGTGGGTTAATTAACTCGTCGAGCCCTTCATCGTAAGCGACGGGTTCGACGAGAACGATGACCGGTGCTTGAGGTACCTAAAAGCACCGTTAGTGGATCGGGAGGATCCGAAATGACGTGTTTGGGGCGACGTCGACTGCTTTCCATTCTGAATAATTCAGCCATTTTGTCCCAAAATATTGAAAGCACACACGCAAACCTTCGTTATTTATAGTTCTTTGTATTCGCCGTAAAAGCCGTATCGGAATCTGTTGCGTGGTTTTGAAGAATACACGGGGAGACAGACAAAGACAGACGGCGTCTTTGTATTAAACTATTTAGAGATTCGTTTGTTTGAAGAGACGTATTGTTAAGAGCTCGATCCTGTTTGTCTTTTAACCAAAAAAAAAAAAAACCCACAAACCACACTTCAGTAATTTTTATTTAAGATAATTTAATTTAGTTACATTAAATTTCTGTACTGCCCGAATTCCCAATTGGGGAACTCTACTGCACGTGGTCTGAATAATGACTAACTTTTTAACTTTGAAAATGAAAACTATAAAGGACTCAGCAAAAAGAAAGATATCCAATGAGAATAATGAAATTACGATCGCGATTAAGACCGTACATCGTTTTGCTGAATGCTCCATAATTACATATAAATAAGGGTCATAATAGTACGAATACCTTCTCAAAGTTTTTTTGCATGCTTAATTGAGCTGGTAGATTTGAATATACTAATACCCCCCTCCTGGCTGAGCCTTTGCTCGCCCACCTATCCTGATGAAACTGGAAAGTCCTCCGGGCCACCAGTAAACCTTCAATCAAAGTCGTCGTGGCCTAAGGGATAAGACGTCCAGTGCATGCATGATGAGCGATGCACCGATGTTCGAATCCCAGGCGGGTACCAATTTTTCTAATGAAATACGTACTCAACAAATTAATGTTCACGATTGACTTCCACGATGAAGGAATAACATAGTGTAATAAAAATGAAACCCGCAAAATTATAGTTTGCGTAATTACTGGTGGTAGGACCTCTTGTGAGTCCGCGCGTGTAGGTACCACCGCCCTGCCTATTTCTGCCGTGAAGCAGTAATGCGTTTCGGTTTGAAGGGTGGGGCAGCCGTTGTAACAACTATACTTGAGACCTTAGAACTTAATCTCAAGGTGGGTGGCACATTTACGTTATAGATATCTATGGGCTCCGGTAACCACTTATCACCAGGTGGGCTGTAAGCTCATCCACCCAACTAAGTAATAAAAAAAAAAAGCGAATTAACCCATAGACACAGCTACCATATAACCCATAGACGCTTGTCGAGCCCTTCGTCGCCGGGTTCGACGAGGACGGTGACCGGTGCGTGCTTGTGGTACCTAAAACCATCGTTAATGGATCGGGAGGATCCGTTATGACGTGTTTTGGGCGACGTCGACTGTTTACCATTCAGTCTACAAGATTAGGTATGTAGTTTCCAGCGGTCACGACAAGAGGGTTCTCTTGTAATGCCGCCTTCTCAAAGTGGCGCAATGATGCTGACTGTAGATACTTACTGACTGAGTCAAACTCCAGGTCATCATGGAGATCTACGTTCCTTAGGAACCATGAGACGACTCTGTCCACGCACCGCCATTTGATTATACTCTGGCGTTACGGCTTCTACCCTATATTTTTGTGATATTTATCAAAACATTATTTTATCATTTAAAATAATAATCAAAACCATGTCTTAATATTACTGAAGTCGTTATTCACGACATATATATATATTATAATATATTATAATATATATTATATACATATATATTATAATATCAATAGTCGTTTATATTCGAAGGGTGCGCTTCGGCAGTTAACTCGGCCAGTGTCTGTAATCTGAAGACGAAATGAAGCGATAAGAACTGAAAATCTGTTCGAAACCATTTTATTCCCGAGACGCTAATGAAATGTCGAACGTTCCAGAATGAACTTCACACTTTACACAATTCAATTTAGATGTTATTCTTATCTTAAGAATGCCTTCTTCGGTCCTTTTATTTAAAAGAAACATTTTCTCGTTTCTCTTTGAGCTTTTCATTCGATTTTTTCATACAATGAAGTGTTGTTTGTTTTCTTAAACATTATTATGTGACGCAATTAATTATTCTAATCCAAATAGAATTCTGTAAAATTAAAACAGGTTTTTTTATTACAATTTTTAGGAGTACCTAACTATACTGAGACCTTAGAACTTATATCTCAAGATGGTGGCATTTACGTTATTAATGTCTATGGGATCCGGTAACACATAACATCAGGTGGGCCGTGAGCTCGTCCACCCACCCAAGCAATAACAAAAGAAGTGTTGTATCGTGGGACACTGGATAAGAACGAAGTTTCATGTTATAGAAATGTTAATTTTAAGTTCTATTCGAGGTATAAAGAAAATAATTATTCGGGTATACATTTATTATTATGATTTTTTATTGATAAAAATAAAAATAATCGCAGTGCAATGGAGCAGCCTTGCCCTGGGGGAACCGCCTGCATGATCACGGTATCCCTACGCCAGGTAAGTATGATTTAGCAAGAGAAATACGAGAACGGCTATCAATTGTGTAACATCTCGTCAGCGCGATTCAGGAATTGTTGAATTCTTACGTTACGGGCGTTTTTTCCCCGTTAGGGTACCTCTTCGTATCGTCCCATAAGGAACTTCGCTCCAAAAAAACATGAGACATGAAAGTCTAAATTGTGTTGTAAAGCTGCCGATTTGATGTTAAGCCGCGACAATTGCGGCCTCTACTGCGACTGCGAAGTTTCAATTCTATTGTATAATGTTTTTTTGTATCATCCGCAGACCGGAACGCGTTATTGTTTCGCCGCAGAAATAAATAAAATGGCGGTATAACCATCGACGCGGAATAAAAACATGCAAATGAAAAAAAAAACGTTCTAGATAATTCGTTTTTTGAAATGTAAACATTCACAGAATACAGATTTTGAATATATTCTTATTGTGTTTGTTATTGTGAGAATGAAAACCAAACGAATTTATTATCCAATATAACTTGGTCAAACAATTAGGTTATAGTGGGTGACAATCTATACTGTGGTCATAGTCTTGTTTCTAATCATATTAATTAAAATAACTCAAATGATCTAAAGTCGTGGCCGTATTAACAGAAAAATAAGCCTTTTTGATGTCGCAATTAATTTATGTGATCGAATTTATTCTATGGATAAATCTGAATTGGAACATTGGCTTTTTAAGAATAATCAGTATTAAATATGCTAGCTATAAATACCGCGTGAATCGGTATATATTTTTTTTCAAACCTACCATTACATACCAATTTAAAATAGAACTTTGTTAATAAATAATACTATCTCAACCTTAAACCTTGATACACAATCTATAGATTTTTTTTATCTGATCTGTTTTCCGAAGCACGCCCTCGAAAATTCGAGAAAAAAAAACCGCGCCAAGAAATTAAATTTCGAAATTTGAATACAGTTCTGAATATTAAAAATAAAGCATCTGTTGCTCTTCTTCCTCTACCTCAATGGTATTAAGAGATTCGTATTATTATTTACGCGATTTATTCAGATTACAAGAACGAGGAACAGGAGAAAATAATTTAACCCGGCGTTAAAACTTTTCGAGAAAGCAATCGGTGAAAACAGCCCGCCTTTATTGAACTATAAAAGAATATTTAAGCGGTCGCTTGTTATCATTGTTCAATACGACACGTTATTTAGTCTTATAAAATTGCGACGTCATCATTTAGTGTTAGTGTCTGTAGTTAGACTATAGGCATAACAGATTTAATGCCTTCGTTCGATTTGAAATACAATATCAAAGCCTTAGTTTATTGTATGCCGGCTAAGCCATATTTTAAGGCGAAAATGATGTCATTAACCGTTTTATATTAACTCTGGCAACTGCTTAGTATAAGATGAGCTGCTAATTCATCTACCTATTAAAATTCGTTGACACATTAAATGCGCAGTATTTTTAATCGTTTTTTTTTTAAATATTAATAACACAAACACAGTATTAATTATAACCAAATCACCATCACTGTTTAGTCAGTTATTTTAATCAAATAAAATTTTGGACACCATCAATTGTAACACCTATTGGACTAACATTAGCACTATTACAGACACCTTAAAAACCGGGCCTGAATATTGGCGTCTTGGCGTCTCATCGTGACTTGCAAGGTAATGGAAACTCACGAACGGATCTACCGATATCAAATCTTATTATCTTTAACTGCCGTCAAGATAAGCCGCAGGATATTCAGAATATGCTTGTTTTTTTTAAATATAAATTTTCGGTAAGATGTAGTCAAAAAATCTATTATTCTGAAAAGCTTTATTACGAGAAGAGGACTTCCTAGTTTGATGATAGTGCACGGTTGAAAGAACCCACGGCTTGGTATCGCCGCTCTGATAGTTTCTACTAAGCGATAAGAACTTTCAGTTTGAAGGTTATTCTTACAGATTCCGGAAGCGATATTCATTGAAAATTTTATAGAAGATATTTGAGATCAGGATTGAACTGACCATACTACTGTAGTGAGGATCACTAAATACTGATGACTCTGGTAACCCTACTAGTCGAACTCGGCAAAGAGTTCGACGTGCAACCTAACCCATACGTCAGACCACTGAGTTTCTCAGCGGATCTTCTTAGCAGATCGCGATTCCCATCCGGTAAGAGATTCATTCGCGAAGCAGCTGCTCTTGAATTGTTAGGTTTTCTCCAGAGACGCTCGGGCAGCTGTTAGCAAATCTAACCTCTCCCGGCTGAACCCGTGTTTGCCCATCTGTCCTGCTGAAACTGGAAATGCCTTTCTGCCATCAGTAATCCCTACTTCCCAAAAAAAAAAAAAAATACTGGACCAAAGAGATTATCAAACAGTAAATTCGACAAAATACCTTCATATCGTGCAAGATAAAAGAGGACCTTTTGTGTACATGACATTTCAACAATGCTCGTCAAATTGAATCGCTCGTTTTGAGACGCGGTTATATTGCAGCGGACAGTGTCGATAAGCGGGTTTATTAACCAAGGTCCTTAAGATGAGAGGTCTGGTTTTGTGTGGCGCCGTGTTAAAATAAGACCACACCATATCTTTCGCTAGATGTAATATAATGGTGAATAAGGGATTAATTGGAGTATAGTCCGTTGAGTAAGTTTTATAACCATGTACTACGATTGTCAACCGGTATTTACTGATAGGAGGGCAAATTATCAGCCCAGGTTTAAGGGATAATGTCAGACGAGCGGCTGGTCGTAAAGCTTATGCCAGGAATTTGGCCCAAATAAGCCGTTGGCTCAATCATTCGAGTCTTTCCAAATTCGACCCATTGTACAGTTCAGGGTGCTTAGTGTGAGTTTTTTAACGTTCTCGATAGCGTAAAAGTTAGCTCGTATTTGTGTTGACTGGGATCGTTTGCCTATGTCATTCCCCATCCTGCGGACAGAATGGAAAGCAGTCGACGTCGCCCAAAACACGTCATTTCGGATCCTCCCGATCTACTAACGGTTCTTTTAGGTACCTCAAGCACCGGTCATCGTTCTCGTCGAACCCGTCGCTTGCGACGAAGGGCTCGACGAGCAAATTAAGCCCACTGAGTTTCTCGCCGGATCTTCTCAGTGGGTCGCGTTTCCGATCCGATGGTAGATTCTGCGAAGCACGGCTCTTGCTAGGGTTCGTGTTAGCATCGTAGTCAGGTTTGAGCCCCGTGAGCTCACCTACAAACGTTAGGGCGAAGCTGAAATAGCCTCTCAAGGCTATCAGCATAGGTAGGAAAAAATAAATAAAAATGCCAATATTTGCCGCTAGGGGCGCTGTTCCAACTGCATACAAAATTGGGCTAACTTTTACGCTATCGAGAACGTTAAAAAACTCGCACTAAGCACACAGAGCTCGACATCGGGCCGCTATTTATATTTTAGAAACAACATAATCCCACATCCATTTCACGAAGAGATAGATACTCCTTGATCTTCAGACTCGTCTAGAACCTTAAAAACGGGCTTTATTATAACGTAACTTTACTACTGGTGGTAGGACCTCTTGTGAGTCCGCGCGGGTAGGTACCACCACCCCGCCTATTTCTGCCTTGAAGCAGTAATGCGTTTCGGTTTGAAGGCTGGGGCAGCTGTTGTAACTATACTGTGAGACTTTAGAACTTATATCTCAAGGTGGGTGGCGCATTTACGTCGTAAATGTCTATGGGCTCCAGTAACCACTTAACACCACGTGGGCTGTGAGCTCGTCCACCCATTTAGCAACAAAAAAAAAAAAAGTTGACATTTTCAGACAAAACAAATGTATTTCTCGCCCCGCCATCAGCTCCGCGTCGATCTAAATTCTTCTTTAGTGTCGTTCATTTTTGGGACGTAAGTAACATTATGCTATTTTTCCTGAGCTGCGGGAGTGGCTGGTACAGTCTACGTTTATATACTGCAGCAGCTTAGTTTATGGATTGTGACAATGTCAGGCCGTCGGCTTGAAGCGTTGCGTAATGTTTAAAAGTCCCGTGTATTTTCACTAAATAGTATAAAACAAAGTCGCTTTCTCTGTCCCTATATCTGTCTGTCCTTATGTATGCTTAAATCTTTAAAACTACGCAACGGATTTTGATGCGGTTTTTTTTAATAGATAGAGTGATTGAAGAGAAAGGTATAATAACATCTATTAAATAGTGGAGAAATCAATAATAAATTAAAGTTTCCGAAGCGAAGCGAGGGCGGGTCGCTAGTATCGAATAAAGCTATACTGAGCCTAAAATTGTGTGAGTATGACCAATTATTTCTAAAGAAATATGATACATTGTTATTTAATTACTATCACTAAAGCAACTGTAGTATATTTGGGCTCAAATAATATGTATAAGCATGACCGATTTTCCGCTGTTTCGCGAGGAGTAGTCTATAAAAAGCTAAATTAGAAGAAGTGGAAATTTCCCACCAAGGCATAAAATATAGTTCATTGTAAAAAAAGAAAAAGCAAGGAAAATCAGCTTGTCTTCATGTTTCAAATCTATACGAAACTATTACACATACATAGTAGATCTTCCAGCATGCCCTTTTCACTCAATACACCGAAAATCGTATATCTAGAATTTTGTCTTGTCGTTTATTTCTGATTCCAATTTCACCTGTGCGTACGTCAACCGCAAACAAAGACTGGCGGAGCCTCTCGTGCAGAAGTTTAGTAATTAAAATGGAGAACAGAAGCGTGACCCGCTTACCGTTACACAGAACGGTCTAACGAATCACGTACAGCGTACCTTTGTTTTAACAATCCCATCATCCCTACTAATATATAAATTTGAATGTAAGTTTGTTTGTTACGCTTTCACGCCAAAATTACTCAACCGATCATCATGAAACTTTGTACACATATTCTTGGAGGTATTAGAAGTAACATAAGATACTACTTTTTATCAAGAAAAAAAAATTACGAAAAATAAAAAAATTGTTTGTCAAAATATCTCAAAATCTAGCTTCTTCAACGCCATCTACCGGTTCAGTAATGAAGTTCGAATCCTGAGTACTGTAAATGAAGTCGCGGGTAAAATTTAGCGTTATGCCAAAGTAACTATTCCACGCCGACGAAGTCGCGGGCAAAAGCTAGTTGTTTATAACGTTAACTTTTTTCCAGTTAGATTTGGGCTGAGGATTGTTACTGTATATTTGTTGATGTAGTATTTGCTTCGGTTTTAGCGCATCGCAGACATCATTGAGGATGGTTTTACGGTGAAATGTCGCGTTATTGTTCCTTTTGAAATCGTCGTGGCCTAAGACGTCCGGTGCATTCGTATCTAGCGATGCAACGGCGTTCGAATCCCAGGCAGGCGGGTACCATTTTTCTAATGAAATATAATACGTTCTTAACAAATACTTCCCGATTAACTTCCAGGGTGAAGGAATACCATAGTGTAATAAAAATCAAAAACCCACAAAATTATAATTTGCGTAATTACTGGTGGTAGGACCTCTTGTGAGTCCGAACGGATAGGTACTACCACCCTGCCCATTTCTGTCGTGAAGCAGTAATGCGTTTTGATTTGAAAGGTGGGGCAGCCGTTGTAACTATACTTGAGACCTTAGAACTTATATCTCAAGGTGGGTGGCGCATTTACGTTGTAGATGTCTATGGGCTCCAGTAAACAATTAACACCAGGTGGGCTGTGAGCTCGTCCACACATGTAAGCAATAAAAAAAAAAATAAAAAAAAAATTGTCTATCGAACATGAATTTTAAGGTCTTTATTTTGTGTTGTGTTCCTGTTCTTCTTTTTTACTGGTGGTAGGACCTCTTGTGAGTCCGCGCGGGTAGATACCACCACCCTGCCTATTTCTGCCGTGAAGCAGTAATGCGTTTCGGTTTGAAGGATTGGGCAGCCGTTGTAACTATACTTGAGACCTTAGAACTTATATCTCAATGTGGGTGGCCCATTTACGTTGTAGATGTCTATGGGTTCCAGTAAACAATTAACACCAGGTGGGCTGTGAGCTTGTCCATCCATCTAAGCAATAAAAAAAACCTGTGTCCGCCCAACACTGATTGGATAGTATGGGTTGTGTTTTTAAATTTCAAAATATGAGTAAATATTGCTGTGGTGAAGCAGCGAAACAAATTGGTTTCGCATTTTACGTCCCGTAGGTGGACAAGCGTGGGAATATATAGTTGCCATCACTAAATTTGATTAATCTATTAAATAAGACAGCAGTAACAGGTGTCTCAGTATTAAAATTATTAACAACTGAGCCACCGAACGAGTATTTTTTTCTCTGTATCATATCTTATACCTTTAAACGAGCAATTGTATATTAATATATATATATAATCAGAATCTCGGAAACGGCTCCAACGATTTTCATAAAATTTAGTATACAGGGGATTTCGGGGGCGATAAATCGATCTAGCTACGATTTATTTTCAGAAAATGTTGTTTTATTCGTGTTTTCGATAACCTCTTCCCAACATCTATTGACGAATAATAATACTATTTTTCTTAATTAAGGGCAACTAACCGCTTTAAAGACACAACAAGATGGCGTTATCAAAAAAAAACCGAGCAAAGCTCGGTCATCGTCTAGTCTTTCTTTAAGCGTGTAGATTTCTGAAACTTGTGATTGGGATGCATATGTGTGCATATTTTTCACAGGTAGGTAGGTAGGCATTGATTTAGAACATTACATAATATGATTTGTTTGATTAATAGGTTTTAGGAATTTATTTTTAGATTGCTCCTTTTTTTTTTATTAGATTATTAGTGCGACGGTACCTTATTTCTGTGGAAATTTTAATGAAATCCAGTATGGAGATAATTTGGCTAATGCCAACGAAGACGTATAGATTTTTCATACTATGGTTGTGCACGGTTTCCGCCCACGTGATGTGAAGTGTTCGTGTAGGCGAAGCTACGGACGTAAAGCTAGTATTAAATAAATATCTTCGCTTTAAAAAGAATAGCTTCATAGTATGCGGACGAATTAAATCGGTAACATTGACGGCCCGAATTTGGCACGTAACAAAAACATTGGCTAAGTAAACTTTGGCTTTTAGCGTCACCTAATCCCGGGTTGGCGTGAGTGTTGTACAAAAGTTACATTTTTCATTGCTCGAGAACAACTCGTTGCTATCTTAGAGTTGGAAGGTTTATCTTTTGAGGTGTTTTTACGAAAACACAAGTAATAGAAAAGAAGACTATAAGTCTATTCCACGACACTACAAGTTCTAATCATTCGTATTTCATATAATTCATTTAATTTCTCTTAGTTTATAATAAACTAGCAGCCCACTCCGGCTCCACTCGGGTCTTTAACAAAAATGTCAAAGTTATCTGACGTTGTTTTATTTTTAAAAATAAAATAGCACTTATTGCGGTCCCTGGCCGTGGGGGTATCGAAGCTGCTGCAACGGCCGCAACGCACCATCGCGGTCAGGGTCATCCGTGGCTATCGCACCATCTCCTTCGAGGCGGCGTGTGTACTGGCTGGGACGCCGCCTTGGGTCCTGGAGGCGGAGGCGCTGGCCGCTGACTATCAGTGGCGGGCTGACCTTCGTTCCCGGGGCGTGGCACGTCCCAGCCCCAGTGTGGTCAGAGCGCGGAAGGCCCAATCTCGGCGGTCCGTGCTGGAGTCATGGTCCAGACGGCTGGCCGATCCTTCGGCTGGTCGTAGGACCGTCGAGGCGATTCGCCCGGTTCTTGTGAATTGGGTGAATCGTGACAGAGGACGCCTCACTTTCCGGCTCACGCAGGTGCTCACTGGGCATGGTTGCTTCGGTGAGTTCCTGCACCGGATCGGAGCCGAGCCGACGGCAGAGTGCCACCATTGTGGTTGCGACTTGGACACGGTGGAGCACACGCTCGTCGCCTGCCCCGCATGGGAGGGGTGGCGCCGTGTCCTCGTCGCAAAAATAGGAAACGACTTGTCGTTGCCGAGTGTTGTGGCATCGATGCTCGGTGACGACGAGTCGTGGAAGGCGATGCTCGACTTCTGCGAGTGCACCATCTCGCAGAAGGAGGCGGCGGGGCGCGTGAGAGACGCACAGGCCCACCGCCGTCGAGCGGGGGCCAGGGAGGCGAATGTCGCCCAAGCCCTGGCCCTCTAAGTGTTTCGGGTCCCCCTCATATGTCGGTCTGGGGACCGGCGAGGGGGACCTAAGAAGACGTCGTGCAAGCTGCTCTGCACGCGTTTTACGCATGAGCATCCGGGTGATGGAAGACCGGCTATCCTCAACCCACGCTGGTTCTGACCCAGCGGGGTATTCCGTAGGATAGACCATTCTAACCGGCGCCATCTAGGCGGGCTTCGGATAGCCTGCCGACCGAGAGGGCTGGTGGTCGTGGCGCCGACGACCACCAGTCCGGCGTCCCGAGGGGGAGGGTGATGGGAGAGATGTGCTCTGCACTAAACGCTTCACTTTCCCCCCTTTGCCTTTTCATGAGTTTTGTCTCATGCGAGGTTTGGACGTTGGTTGTTGAGAGACAGGAGGTTTTAGTCGGTTCGACTCCGACATGCCCCGCCCTCCATCCCCAGGGAAGGGCGGAAGTCCGGCGATTTCCTCCTGACAAAAAAAAAAAGAAAAAAAAGCACTTATTGCGGCATAACTATAGTAGTTAGAAATATGCTGTTGCGACACTTTTGTAAATAATAATGTGTTCTACAAAGTGGTAGTACATTATTTTATTCTATCATCAATAGTTTTCGCAGGGCACGCGATGTAAATAATATTTTAGGTAATTTTTTTACACCTTGGGTTACATTATTGGAGTTTAATAAGGATCCCTAATTTTTTTCAAAAAAGATTATTGCGTATGTCACTTGGGAATAGTGTAGCTTCCAAACAGAGAAATAATTTATCAAATCGGTTTAGTAGTTTCGGAGTCTATTCAATATCAACAAACAAACAAATCTTTCGTCTTTATAATTGCTGAAACAATAATTTAATTTCTAGCATAATGAAATGGCGGTTATCTTATCTACCCTCTGAGTTATAAGAGTTTCTGGAATATTTGTTCAACCGCTATCAGGTCGATGGCAGATAATTTTTGAATGTACAGTTTTCTCGTTGGCTGTTTCTTTAATACATAATAATATACTCTCACTCCTATTAAAACTGGCACAGTTGTACTGCTTCAATCTGAAAATAGTGCTCCTCTTAATTGGCCATTGGGTATAATAGAGGAAACTTTTCCGGGTCGTGATGGAGTTGTAAGGGTGGTTAACGTTAGAACGAAAACTGGTACTTATCGTAGACCTGTTGTTAAGGTTTATCCTTTACCAACACAGTAGTGGTTCGATATAATTCTACATACATACAGTCCACAAAATCTAAGTAAATATAATTAAGTAGTAATTTAATAGTCTAATTGAATAATAAAAGTAATAAGTCTAAGATAATAAGATAATTTATAATGTAGGTTTCATATATTATTATAGTGTTTAACTTTGAAAGAGCTTTACTCTCTTAAACTGGGGGGCATGTTTACTCTATCTGCAATGGATAATTAGCATTGATGTTTTTGAACGTAACTGAGAGCGCATCGATATAGTCCCGCCCCTTTCCCCTCCGATATCAATGACACTTTTAAATTCGAGTTTGAATCGTGCGCATCATAATTGTGCGATCGCGAAAAAGTGGTGAATATTGAGTGCAGCTAATTAAGTACTTAAAAAACTGAAAGCTTTTCATCAAGATACAAAGAAAGAAGACAGGAGTGGCCACTCCATGAAGATAGTGCTACAAATATTATCACTACAAAGACACAGACTTTCGGTGAGTTCCTAAAAATATTACCTACTACTAAGTATCATATCGATTGCGCTCAAAAATATAAATACAAAAGAACCAAGCCCAAACAATGTATTATTTTATACACATAAAAATAAAGCTTAGCCTAGTAAAACTATAGCACAAACTGACTTGCTCTATACAGAGAAATAACATTTAAACCTATCGCTTCACCAGTTTTTGTGGTTTTTATATTTCACTATTCAAAAAATGTTTTAATATTTCTAATGTTCCTTCTTTTAATGTTTCAACATTCAAATTACCATTTATGTCATCTTTATAAAATATTAACTTCTTTTAAGATTTATGTCATAATCGTATAGAAGTTACATAAGATTTAAAAAAGTATATACGAACTAACAAAATTGGTGTTTTCTGTGTGCATTTTAAACATTGATTTCATTGTAATGATGTTTAGTACAGTTACTATTCTCGGAAGGTTTCTTACATATAACACCATCAAAGTATGACAAATGGCGCGCAATTATGTTCAAGATTTGTTCTTCAAACAATTAACAATATTATGTAATAGAATAATATTAAGGTATTTTTAATAAAAAAATGTATTGGGAGGAAATATCTTCTGTATTCCTTGACTAATTAAATATAGTCAGAATTATACATTTTTTCAAAATATTTCTGTTAATAAAATTAGGGTATTGATTTGTATAATTATTTCAATGGCCTCACGTACCGTAAGTAGATTTGAGTTTTTCAGCGAGTATTTGTATGGTATTGTCAGAAAGATAAGAAAGGTAAGTCCTAAATTTTCCAAGTCAACTTTTTTTCATCTCCTTACGAATATAATGGATTTGAAAATATTTTTTTTTTATTCGCTCAGACGGATATCCTACTCGGTTTTAAGGCTGGACTTGTGATAAATTACATACCCGAGCTTTCGCTTAAACAAAAAAAAGTTTACGGATGAAGTCGCAATTTTTTTCGGCCCGAAGTGAAATTCGGTCAGCTTTTTGTTGAGCTCTGTAATTAACTCATAAACACTGATTATGTGCCCTGCTAACTAAATTTGGGACGGTAAAGAGAAAGAGGTGAGTCGCATTTTAAACGTTGTGTATATAATCGGACGACACTGGGCGGACTAGCTGTATGGCTCATATTATGATATAAAGTGCTTATTGTAATCCACAGAGAGCACAAAATAATTATTTTTCAAAATAATAATTAAATATTTTTCGCGCGATAGGTATAAAATTATTTCAAAGCAAAAGATATCCCCTCAGTTTTTAGGTTTAAAAAAATTTTGGAGGAGAAAAATTTATTTATAGTTTAAATTACACTTTAAATATAATTTAAGTAGTAAAAAGGCATATGAATCTTTCGTGTTCGAAATTCATATGTAATGATATCTGGATAAGTGATTTTATTTTATTTTTACTAATAGAAGGTGTTCGCCTTTTTATTCAACATGTTTGTTGTAAAATTTGATTATTTTTTAAACTGGTAACACAATAATTCCATTTCTCCTTCTTTCCCCTGAATGGTCATGAAAAATACACGGGTATAAAAGTGCTCTGAGGTTTTATTATAATAGAAAAATCACTTCAGAAATTCAGTTCCACCGTTCTTAATTTTTTTTTTTTATAATAAGTCGTTCTTGAATTGTTTGTGTGTGTGTATATATATATATATACCGTATAGGTATGTGTTTGTATATGTATGAAATATTATTATCAGTTTGGTTATTTTCGCATTAAGTAATGCACCTACCACAGGACTCTCTACACCACCCTTGGTTGACTGGTAGAGAATGCCTCAGGCATTAAGTCCGCCATTGTACTTTTGTGCATGAAGTTAAATAAATAAGTAAAAAAATAAATTCCTACGCGTACTCCTATCCTAGGCGTACTCTTGCCGCACTGTTAGCTACCACTTTCATCCCTATTTCTGCGGCAAAGCAAACATGTCTACAAGTTCGAGGAATGGGACATCCTTAATGCATTATAATTGAGAATTCATCCTCTAAAGGATGATGGTAGCATTTATGCCGGCATCATCTTTATGGACTCCAATAAACTACTTATCATCGGACCGTGAGCTCGTTAAAAGCGAGTGAATTTTTAATTATAGCATTCCAATTGTACCAGCAATTTTAGGGGCGCCATATTTATGAACAGATGCTACATGATGAACATGTTCGAAGTTCTTACAGATCCAATTACTTTTGCATTAGACTTCTTTTTTTTATTGCTTAGATGGGTGGAAGAGCTCATAGCCCACCTGGTGTTAAGTGGTTACTGGAGCCCATAGACATCTACAACGTAAATATACCACGCCACCCACCTTGAGATATAAGTTCTAAGGTCACAGTATAGTTACAACGGCTGCCCCACCCGTCAAACCGAAACGCATTACTGCTTCACGGCAGAAATAGGCAGGGTGATGGTACCTACCCGTACGGACTCACAAGAGGTCCTACCATCAGTAATTCCAGTAATTCCTAAAGTCCTTCAGCTCTAACACTAGGAGCAGGCTTAGGGATTCTGGTAACTGTACTCGTCGAACTTGGCAAATAATTTGACGTGCAACCTAACCCATACGTCAGACCACTGAGTTTCTCAGCGGATCTTCTTAGCAGATCGCGATTCCGATCCGGTAAGAGATTCATTCGCGAAGCAGCTGCTCTTGAATTGTTAGGTTTTCTCCAGAGACGCTCGGGCAGCTGTTAGCAAATCTCTTCCCTCCTGGCTGAACCATTGTTCACCCACCGGTCCTGGTGAAACTGGAAAAGCCTCCGGGCCACCAGTAATCCTTCCTGCATAAAAAGTACCGAATGGTAAACAGTCGACGTCGCCCAAAGCACGTCATTTCGGATCCTCCCGGTCCACTAACAGTGCTTTCAGATACCCCAAGCACCGGTCATCGTTCTCGTCGAACCCGTCGTCTGTGACGAAGGGCTCGGCGAGTAAATTAACCCACAGACACAGCCCACTGAGTTTCTCGCCGGATGTTATCAGTGGGTCGCGTTTCCGATCCGGTGGTAGATTCTGCGAAGCACAGCTCTTGCTGGGGTTAGTGCTAGCACAAAGTCAAGTTTGTGCCCCGTGAGCTCACTTACTAGTTAAGGCTACGCTGACATGATCTTTCAAGACCATCAGCTTAGGTAGAAAAAAAAAAGAAAAAAAAGAACAGTTAAATTAATGCGTGTTAAAAAAATATAGATAAAATATATAGATTTATTATTAAGATATAGATTTGGATACTACACATAATTATTTCGTGAAATATTCGTCGTATAGACAATAAACAGCCCGAAGCGAATTCCGAGTCACGTAGGGACATGATACGCACAAGTTGACGCGCAGGGCTCGACTTATATTGTATCGCCGGAGGCGTGTTTGGTTTTGACAGCTGAGGATATTGTCATGAGCGGAGCGGAATCGAAATTGTTTTTGGAGTTTACTCCTTTAGAATCGATTTACATATATAGGCCCGGGGTATGAAAATTATGGGGACCAAAATCGTACTAGCATGTCACACGAAATGCGTTATGCGCCTGATTGGCTCCTGATTGCGTGATGCGTGCGCGCGCCAATCAAAATCGTACTAGCATGTCACACGAAATGCGTTATGCGCCTGATTGGCTCCTGATTGCGTGATGCGTGCGCGCGCCAATCAAAATCGTACTAGCATGTCACACGAAATGCGTTATGCGCCTGATTGGCTCCTGATTGCGTGATGCGTGCGCGCGCCAATCAGGAGCCAACGCGCGGCCGCGTTATCGCAGGTGACGCCGGGCTGCTGCGCCGGCAGTCCGCCACAAAGCCTCGTACTGATCGCGCGTTTCTCTCATTATTGTATTTTCATATATTTGTTAGTCGTTTGTTTTGTGTCTCGTTAATTTGTTAATAATCTGTAGTGTATCGTGTTGTCGTAATATAGAACTATTTCTCGTATTGTTTCGTTTAATTTTTTATATCCAGTAAACTCCAGTCGTGCGTCGGAGCGGACACACACACTTTTTTTTTTAAATTATTATTTGACTGTAGATGCTTTTTATCGCATTAATCAAAGTCTCATTTTCTCTACCAGTTAAATGTTGAGCTAGCTTGTAATTTCTTGGTGCGTGCGTTTTTTTTTAAACGTAAAGTACGCACGGTAAGGTAAACACAATTATATTATATATATATTATAAATTTTTTTCCTGATTTTTTTTCTCCCCATCCCTAACGCAGGGGTTGTTCTCCTGGAACTTTAATAAAAAACAATATTAAATGTAAAACTGTATTAATTTTTGTTCGAAAGCAATCTGTGGGTTTTTGAGTTTTTACCACGGTAACACTGGTCGCGATTTGACGGTGCCTTCGCGACTTGACATCTGTCAAGCCGCACAAACCGATCCCAAAGGCATCAAAGGCCAAATCCCAGACCCAGCCGTGGACACCATGAGGACCGGAGCCCGCGTTCCTCCGTTCTCTTGCCATGACCGCACGAATCTCCTAGTAGTTGTTTACAATGTGAGTCGCGGTGATTGACTCACTTCGTATATGTTTTTTATCATCAAATCCAGAAATACGGTAGATCTATCCATCATCTTTATAAAAAACAGTCACTCAAAGGCACAGCCAAATGGCTTGTTTACACAAAATTTAAATAAACTGGAGCAACCGAATATCGATATTCATTAACCGCTAAGATTCCTATAATGAAACCTAAGCTTTATCATGTAAGAATTCGAGAAATTAAGTATAATCGAACGCCCGGGACCGGAGTTACTATTTGTTATTGTGTTAATCGGATAAGTATGAGTTTTCGCAAGCGGATTACTATTCGAACAGGAGTCGACCTTTTGGATTATTACAATGAAGGTAAAATAGGGCGTTTAAGTGAATAAAATAATACAGCTTAGTGGAATTTGTGATAAATGATACGACTTCACTGACTAATTACGATTGAAGTCGTCATGGCATAAAGGAAAAAACGTCCGGTGCATTCGTATCTAGCGATGTTCGAATCCCGCAGATGGATACCAATTTTTTTGTAACATATTTTGAATGAAATACGTAGGTACTTAATAATTGACATGTTCACGATTGACTTCCACGGTGAAGGAATAACCTCGGTTAATAGAAATCAAACCCGCAAAAATTATAATTTTCGTAATTACTGGTGATAGGATCTCTTGTGAGTCCACGCAGATAGGTATCACTACTCTGCCTATTTCTGCCGTGAAGCTGTAATGCGTCTTAGAGCTTATATGTCAAGGTTGGTGGCGCATCTACGTCATAGATGTCTATGAGTTTCAGTAACCACTTAACACCAGGTCGGCTTTGAGCTCGTCCACCCATCTAAGCAATAAAAAAAAACTCAAGCGCCCAGATTTTAAGTTTTACTTATTCTGAAGCGAAACGTTTATATCCTGGGCAGTGGAAATCCTCAATCAGATATGTAAAATCGTAATAAGGTTTTGTTGAAATGGAGAAAAGCGGTGTTAGCACGGAATAGATAAATAAGTGTTAGTGACTCACTCCATCGATGAGAAATGGATTAAATGAACACGTGTTGAATGCTCAAGGACGTAAAACAGACGAAAGGAAAAACCCGAATGAAAGATGTGCCGATGAATTTATTAAAAATGTAGATGAAAAAATTGATCCAGCGCACTCGCATGAAATTGGAAAAATGAATGGCACCAAATGAAAAGCTTATCCAGTGAGAGGGATCAGAGATTGAATTAAATTCTATTCAACTAAGTTCAATCAAATTATACTTTCTGCTAAAATGTATTTTTACGTTACAGTGTACATCATATTTTGATTGTGTGGACGTGTAAACGAGCTCTCGGCCTACCTTGTGTTAACTGGTGTCTTTACTGGTGGTAGGACTTCTGATGAGTCCGCACGGGGGGCTACCATCGCCCTGCCTATTTCTGCCGTGAAGCAGTAATGCGTTTCGGGTTGAAGGGCGGGATAGCCGTTGTAACTATACTGAGACCTTAGAACTTATATCTCAAGGTGGGTGGCACATTTACGTTTCAGATGTCTATGGGCTCCAGTAACCATTTAACACCAGGTGGGCTGTGAGCTTGGACGACCCATTAAAGCAACAACAAAAGAAAGAGGTTACCGAAGCTCATACACATCACAACGCCAATGCTATCACTCACTTTGAGATATGGCGAGATATGAGTCATAACGACTGTCTCACCCTTTAAATCGGAATGCATTACTGCTTCGCAGCGGGTGATGGTGCCAGCCGGTGTTGTCCCACTAGACACCCCACTGCCAATAATGATAAGGTTCATAATAATATAAATTTACCAAAATTATGATTGCCGAAACCAAATGGTGTCCGTATCATAAAGCTACCTTCAAATGATTTAGTATTAAGTCAATAGCATCAACAAGCAGAGTATTGGAACCATAAGTTACTATTACCACTAAACAAGTGTATCTTTAAAGCGATTATGCATCTTAAAACTGAACTATTAAAGTCTATAATGGAGCACAGACAAATTGATTTACAACCTTTTAGCTACGAACAACGATGTTTTAATATCATCAAGTTAGGAAATTTAGGGGTGCACATTTCCGAACTTTACACCCGAGCGGGATTTTGTGAAACAATGGACACAAACCTTCTCGACCCCGAAGCTGTGTTGGAAAACAAGTTTCCGAGGCAATGTAAAGTTTTTATTTTAATTAGTTTATTTCGATACCGCTTCGATTAGTAGGTACAGTCCCTTTTGGTTTTTGTTACGGAGTTACGTGTGGCGGCTTTTGATGTGGTGTCCATTGCCTTTGATCATTTCGATACCCATTTTTAGCGGTAGAAATTAGTATCTTAGCTTATTATACATTTTCTTAGGTTTACACGAGATACCTAAATAATTAAAACAGTAATTTTAAAGTTTCGTCGTTCCGTTTTTTATTCTCATTATTGTTGTTATTGAATGTACTAAAGGACAATGCCCAAAAGTGGGCCAACTTTATGTCAAAACTATTTGTACTTGAAAAACTATGCCTTATTTTTCTACGTTGTTTAGTTTATGTATCAGCATTTCTTTCGCCCTGGCATTGTTTTACAAAAAAATAAATTACTTATTTGATAACATCCCAAAACTTAGTGGCATAGTTTTTAAATTCGCCAATAGGCAAAAGGCTTAGCCCATACAGCCTTATAGTAAACCTATATGCTGCCAACCGAAAGAGTTGTCTGTGACTTGAACAACAAATAAAAAAAAAAACTAATGGTTATAATTCAGACTTTTTAGTTTATTTTTGTTCAATTCAATATTTATATATTGTAATAATAATTATTACTTAAAACCATGAGGTATTTTATTTAATATTTTTAGATATTAATGATTCCATTAGTAAAAATCTCAATGGCCTACCATTACTCTATTCTTATTACCTAGTCAGGTCATAAATTCTGTCACATGTTTAATGTAAAATAATTGAAACAAGTTTATTCATTATGTAACCATTCATATACCAAAATGAACTTAACAAAACATAGATTCTTATGACACTAAAGTTTATTCAAAATGACCTCCGTGATTTATCATTTTGTTTGTTGTAGCTCTCTTCTACGGTAAAAATTTTTTCATCCGAAAAAAGAATTTCCCGATATTTTTTTCCCGCGTACCGCTTCAACAAAGCGCGGCATCTGTTCAGTCTCAGGTCCATTAGACGAGCATTCAAACGATGTCCTGTTTTTCTTCGATATGCCCGAAGCCCTAAGTCTTCATTTAACACCCTTTTCACCGTGGTTCTGCTTAACCCCATCTGAAGGGCCAACAGTTTCTGCTTACGTTTGGGATTTCTTTGAATTCGCGCCTTCACAGCTTTTATCACTGCTGGAGTCCTAACAGACCGAGGGCGACCACTTCTTGACCTGTCATCTACACTAGAGTCTTCATTGTATCGTTTGATGGTACGATAAACGAATCTTTTGGTTATATTCAAAATTTTCAGTATGTTAAAATTTTGAATTGGCGCGTAACCGCAACGATGCAACGCAATAACTGCAACACGGTCTTCTTTAAGCGTCCACTCCATATTTAAAAATGAGTAAAATTCTAAAAGTATACATTTTTATATTCATGAACAATTCGAAATTCGAATTCAATAAAGTTTTTTGTGGCCAGCATTCTAAAAGAAAAGTTTTTACTGTGTGACAATACTTATGACGTGACTAGTTATATATGATCAGAGAGTTTTGGCAGCAACCCGAGTGACGCGTCACTTGAAGTTTTATTTTAATGTTTTTTTGATAGTTTATTGTGGTGTATAATATATAAATTGGGTGTTGTTTTGTATATTAAACGTCAATAATCGTTTTTCACGATTATTGAGGCATTGGAATAAAACTGTGGCTAACATAGCGGTGACTGTTTTTTTTTTTAAGATAAAAGGTCTGCGGAAATTCATGCTCACTCAATGAGCTATTCATCAAGTTGACGTCAAAACTCCCAAAAAGCAATAAAAAGAGATACACCGGCTTTTTATTGACATAAAAAAATATAACTACGACAGACTAGGCTGTATAGGCTACGCTCTTTGCCTGCTTATTGGCGAATTTAAAAACAACAAGAACAGTATCGTTGTCGGCTTCCGGATTTTCATTTCATTTTATTATTATTATGAGGATATAATAATAATAAAATGTACGTAAGGGCTTATTTCTAGCAACATTAACACAATTAACTTATTTAATACTGTAAATAATGATGAAAGCGATTATTGATTTCGAAAAAAAACAATTAACAACTTAATTTTAGCTGCAGAAAAAAACAAATTTCTCTTAAACCTGGGTGAGACTTTAAAAATAATTTTCTGAATATGAAACGATATTTCTTTGTCTATCAAAATAAGTTAAAACCATCATGACTCGACAACTTTTTTTAGGGGCCCAAACGCCCATAGAAAATGGGCAATGTCCTTTATCTATGAATTAGCATTTTCTAAACTTTTTTATTGCTTAGATGGATGGACGAGCTCACAGCCCACCTGCTGTTAAGTGGTGGTAAAAACCGCCACCCACCTTGAGACATGAGTTCTAAGGTCTCCGTATAGTTGCAACTGCTGCCCCGCCCTTCATACCGAAACACATTACTGCTTCACGGCAGAAATAGGCAGGGTTGTGGTAGCTACTCGTGCGAACTCACAAGAGGTCTTACCATCAGTAAATTGCGCAAATTATAATTTTTCGGCTTACACAATTGCTTATGTGTGTGGACGAGCTCACAGCCCACCTGATGTTAAGTGGTTACTGGAGCCCATAGACATCTACAACGTAAATGCGACACACACCTTGAGATATAAGTTCTAAGGTTTCAGTATAGTTACAACGGCTGCCCCACCCTTCAAACCGAAACGCAAAACTGCTTCACGGCAGAAATAGGCGGGGTGGTGGTACCTACCTGTACGGACTCACAAGAGGTCCTACCACCAGTAATAGCCACCAGTAAAACCGTGTCTTCAAAAATAAATAAATTCCCGATTTAAAGTAGTTTTAGCTGTCGTTGAATGCAGTAGAGAACATGGTGGTGGGTATCATAGAACTGAAGATATACTGAGGGCTGAATCGTGATCGACCTTTTTATGATAAGTTTGCATATATACGAGCTCTGAACAATAATAGACCGAACAATTTCACCAGCCCGGTGGAAGATCTACCCTGTTGTTTCCTCGGAACTGTTAATCCCGATGATTTCAAATAAAGTTTACGAAGATTCCCCTTTCGGGAGGGACTTGGCCATCGTCCCGGTATTGTCAGTGTCAACAAAAAGATGTGTGGTGTCGTGGGACACAGGATAGGAACGAAGTTCCTTATTACCCTTCATACCGAAACGCATTACTGCTTCACGGCAGAAATAGGCAGAGCGGTGGTACCTACCCGCGCGGACTCACAAGAGGTCTTACCACCAATAATTACGCAAATTAGTAATTTTGCGGGTTTGATTTTTATTACACGATGTTATTCCTTCACCGTGGAAGTCAATCGTGAACATTTGTTGAGTACGTATTTCATTAGAAAAATTGGTACCCGCCTGAGATTCGAACATCGGTACATCACTCAATACGAATGCACCGGACGTCTTATTCTTTAGGCCACGACGACTTACAGAATAATATGATGAAGAATAATATGATTACAGAATAAAAAAATGAATAATAATAATTAAGCCAAATTATGTTCTATCATAGAAAACCGTCATCACGTAGACTGTACATTAGACACTGTATAGCCATCATACTAAGATTATACATATAATAAATAATAAAAATCTTACGTTACGGACGTTTTTTCCCGGTTGGGGTACCCCTCCGCATCGTACTTCGTTCCAAAAAGGACAGTAACTAAGCACTGAAAACGTTATTATGTTACCAAATTAATAATTTGCGAATGTAGAAAAAGAAACTATAGGACTGATTTAATTTGTTAATTGTCTCGTTTCTGGGTCAGTTAGCTGAACTAACTCTAATAACTAACATTACCAGCACATGTGCGTAATGGCTTGAGACCTCGGCTTTGGGAAGGGACACGTTATAATTTATGGTCTTAAACAGGGACTTATTCAGGTATGCCGTCAATAGAACGGCTATCTAATAGTTTTCATAAATTATTTTTTTTATCTTTATTTATTATCTACTAGAATTTCATATTGTTTTCTAGTCCGCACGTGCGATACGTAAAGTGTTTTGGTGTGTCTTAAAGTGCTTAACAATTTCGATAAAAAATATCATCGCAAAAAAATGTATCCTTGACAAAGCTCGTTTTTTTTTATTGCTTTGATGGTTGGATGAGCTCACGGCCCAGCTGGTTTTAAGTGGTTACTGGAGCCCATGGACATCTACAACGTAAATGCGCCACCCACCTTGTGATATAAGTTTTATGGTCTCAGTATAGCTAAACGGCAGCGACTGCCCCGCCCTTCAAACCGAAACGCATTACTGCTTCACGACTGAAATAGGCAGGGTGGTGGTACCTACCCGTGCGGACTCACAAGAGGTCCTACTACCAGTAAAATTTTCATAGACCTTCATCATCATCATCATCATCATCAACAGCCCACAGTCGTCCACAGCTGGACATAGGCCTATCCCAATCCACACATCATAGACCTTACAAATTTCCAATTCTACATCTGGTAAAATTGCATTCACCATCGAAATTTCTAAGCGCCTGTAAAATTCTACGTGAATAAAATAAAGTTTGTCATTGAAAGTTTGTCTGGAGCTGTTTTAAAAACAAATATCACACTAATTTATTTTGTACCATTAAATTTCGATGACTTATTTTTTTTTTAAGATTTTCAGAGTTCGCTCCTGTGCCGAATATCTAATTCCGGTCTCCTCAGTTCTCAGACAATATGACAGGCGGGGACGGTTATGATAAGCTTCTGAATATATGGCTTTGTGGGACACGCTGTAATTTAGCTAAATATTTGCATTGAAGTTTAAAGATTTCTCCACTGTGAGATGTCTTATGAAGCATTTGATGAATAAGCCATTTTAGTGTTACAGGCTATGTAATTCGGGTGTTTTTCCTTTAAACGAGCGAATCTTTTGTCCTATCTGTTGTTAAATAGTGAGACGGCATCACAATAAAAATGCTTCCATCCACCTTAAGATATGCGATCGAAGTCTTAATTGTTTTACATAACAGCTGTTCCGTCCTTTAAAGAAAACATTTTAAAAAGAAAGGAAGAATAAAAATACGCTCTATCGTTAGCATTTACACAAAATTACCGTAACTACCTAACAAAACTCTTGATCGTGACGCCATTCTTAACTGACGGCTGATTCGATGGCGCAGTACTTAGCGCCTCTGACTGTTGCGCCAAGGGTCGTGGGCTCGGTTCCCACATCGGGCAAACATTCGTGAAACGAACAGGTTTGCTTACCCTTTGACTGGGTGTGCTTTATATATATATATATATATATATATATATATTTCAAAGTATGTAGATACGTCAGTCCCTGGTACCTACAACACAGGGAATCCTAATTTGGGGCCAGATGATCGTGCGTGATTTGTTTCCAATTATTCATTATTTATTGTTTTATTAACGATATGAACCAGACTTTTTAGAGTTTCAAGTTATTATTTATTTTATTGCTTAGATGGGTGGACGAGCTCACGGCGCACCTGATGTTAAGTGGTTATCGGAGCCCATAAAAATCTACAGCGTAAATGCCGCCACCCACCTTGAAATATGAGTTGTAAGGTCTCACTTTTAACAGTACAAGGGCTGCCCTGCTCCTTAAACTGCCTACCTACCCGTGCAGACTCACAAGACGTCCTACCACCAGTAAAAAGTTTTGCATTGCAGCCGAAACTGGTAGAGCTACAAGCTCGTTAACACGGTCACAACCTCCATACATACGCATACCAATATAACCAGTTACAAAATATATTTCGATGAAGCGTAAATACGGATTTCAGCGGAAAATTTCTTGAACGTCTCAAAGGGTACGGTCAGACCTCTGTACTGCACGATCTGAATACGAAAGTGCTTTATGAATCGCTGACCATCGCATTTCGGGAGTTCGTTATAATTTACTTGAAGAAACTTATTTTTTTTTATAGTCTAATAGTTCACGAAAGGCCTGTAATTGAAGGAAACATTTTTTTAACCGTTTTTAAGTGTATTTGTTTCAGACATTTCGCCGTTTAGTCAAGACTCGTCGTCTGGACTCGTCGTAGGCTAGTCAACTCGAGGTTTTTTTTAGTCAGAAGATAAATACTATGAAATATGTAAATAATTTTTGATAGCAACCAAATAAGATTCCGGTTGTTCGCCGTTCAGTCAAGACTCGTCTGGACTCGTCGTATGCTAGTCAACTTGAGGATTTTTTTAGTCAGAAGATAAACATTATGAAATATGTAAATAGTTTATGATAGTAACCAAATAATATTCCGGTTGCAAACCTCGTGGAATTAGACCGAATCATTGCATTATTCTGAAGTCTACATTTTCAACCGAACTTCAGTTTCTGCACTTCTAACATAAGCGCTACGCTAGAAGTAGATACGTTGTTGGTAATAAAAATACATAACTTTTTATATAATTTACAAGAAATTTTAAAAGAAAACCAGCTATTTTATACTTGAATGAAGAACATATGCGTGCTACCCAACAGAAAGAGGTATCTTTTGATATTTTTCATCACATCATAATTCTCCTGCTCTTCTCCCAGTCACCTGGGGATGGCGCAACATGCTTTCTCCTTCCATACTCCTCTATCATATACCATTTCTTCGCTCACTTCCCTCTTACACATACTGTCTTTCACGCAATCCATCCATTTCTTCTTAGGACTACCTCTTCCTTTATATCTTTCCACATTCATAGTTAACACTCTCTTACCAACCTCATTTTCATTTCGTCTCATGACATGTCCATACCATCCCAAACGCGCACTTCTCAGCTTCTCAGTCACAGGTGCCACTTTCAGACTTCCTCTAACATATTCATTCCGTATTCTACCCATTCTCGTTACTCCACACATTCATCGCAACATTCGCATCTCTGCTGCATGCAATCGCCTTTCATCCGCTTGATATTTTTATCGATAGTATGTTTTTTCTGTTGTCTCTCTTTTCTGTTTCTGTCTCCCCACAATGCTCTCTTGGATTCTCCGGTTACTATTTACCATTACTACAATAATACAGCGAACAATAACCAACAAAATTAGAAGGCTTTTTAATAAGAAGACCTAGCGTATCGTGAACTATTCAACCTTTATCTTTATGTAAAAGCTCACGGAGCCGTATCTTGGATGACATTATTCGCTCGATGCTTTCAAAGGAATTTGTCTATTTTATTATAATAAATGCTTCGATCGATGCCAAGGTACTTCTACGTGCTCGTAGTCAAGCCCTCAATCGTATATGGCACTGAGACGCTGTTTCGAGTCGAAACACGTGCCGATATTCACGCAACTACATATAACAATAAAATAAATCGCAATCTTGAATCGTTTTATTGAGATTTTTTTGGTAAAAATATTTTTTTGTGAGTTTAGGCAGATGAGGTTATACTCTAAGCTGATGGTGAGCGGTTACCATCGATATAGGATGTTAGCAATACTAAGGGCACATATAAGGGAAAAGGTTATTTGGTGATGTGTATTGTCAGACGGACAGATTATAAAATTATTTCTAGCATTGGCGAAGAAGCTGCCATGGATTCCGGTTTGAAGGATAGATTAGCTTCTGAAAGCTACGTGATTGAGACTTTATGTCTCAACTTAGTGGTGAACAAAACAAAGCTGATTGTGGAAGGCACACGACAAAGGCTTACGGAAAGATCTTTCACCGAGCGGGTGATATTGCTCGGTTGACCGACGGTCTTTATGTTGTTCGGGACTTGTATATATGCAAACTTATCTTGAAAATGTCGTAAGCAAGATTCAGGCATCTGTCTGTGTTGTATGATAGCTACCGCCACACATTCCGACTGGAGTTTTCTTTCCGCAACCAAAAATAGAATTAAATCGGTAGGAGTTTAGTAGTTAGATCTAAATTTGAAATTTGACCGTGATTTCTGTTTTAATCTGCAATTGTCATTTTGTTGCTGATTGATGAAGCGTTCCCCCAGATAAAGGATATGAATAGATAGAACAGTAATATAAGAATAACGAATGGCCAAGAAAAAGAAGAAGTCATTTTGATAAAAAAATGACTATTTCAGAATAAATACTGTTAGCACTTATATAACTATCTCGTCAATAGCGAAGTAAAAGAAAATATAAATAAAACAAAAAATGGTACTTAGCTAATTCGTCTTTGCCTATCAAAAGCCTAGCAGGTTTCCTGTGGGGTCCTTTTTCGTTTGGCCTTCACTGGCTCGTCTGACTATAGTCTAAGGATCAGTATTTATGTCGGTTTATTCAAGCAACTTCGTATAAAGTTATCCTTAAATCAACTAAAATATGTATGAGAAAAGTTCCGCAAAGGACTTAGTATTCAGTTTCGTTAAAATAGTTCTCATAAATATTCTTACGCAAGACTTTTGCGTCTGACAAGTCTTAGAACTACAAGGCCTGCGAAATAATTTGCTTGAAAACATTAAGAATCGGTGTATTATTTAATATATACATATGCTATGTGTTAAGTTAGGTACACTATTCGTATGTAAAGAAAATGACAAAAAATAATTGATTTGTTGATTGAGCTCACCTTTTTGTGTTTCAGTTGAGCGTGTTGCTAAGCAGATTTTGGAGCCACAGTGGGCACATTGACGTCGGAGTCAGAGTGTAGATTACGACTTGTTATTCTTACAAAATTGTTAGGTCATACCTTTCCGCCAACGAAGCCATGAAGCCTTGTTATCCAAGTAGAGGAAAAACCTATCTAAGCATACTGTATTATAACTATAGGTAATTTAGTAAGTAAATTTTATACGAATCCGCAATATAATTTGAAGGCACCTAATGTATGCTTTACTTATCATTTCGAGAGCGTTCGTGGTCTGAGTTTTAATTTTACTATACGCGGAGCTTAAATAAAAATAAATACCTATATATATTAGGAAATGTTTAATCATTTAAATCCCATATGGCGATTTAAAAAGCCGAATGCTGCATGAAACAGTTGAGCTCATATCCCACCTATTTTTTAAGGGAATGGGAATCCCACGGTCAGCACTATAACCAGACGCGTGTAAATGCAAGTGTAAGTGTAGTGTAAGTGTAAATGTAAGTATATGCGTATAAATATAAGTATACTGTATAAGTAAAGGTAATAAAAGGGCTTTTAAAACTCTTGCCCACAAGTAACCAATGCCATATATACTACTAATCTACTGAATAAATTTAGTTAATTGGTTAAAGGGTGTAGGCCGTATATTTTCATTTATATGTCGTGGATAACGACTTTTAGTTGTCGTGGATAACGACTTTTAGTAATATTAAGACGGTGGTTTTGATTATTATTTTAAATGATGAAATGTTTTTTTGATAAATATCACAAAATGAAGGGTAGACTCCGTAACGCCACAGTATAAAATGGCGGTACGTGGACAGAGTCGTGGCATTCCGTGTCAGACAGTAATTCCGTCCGTCTCAGTCAGTGAGTCTCTGTCAGTCAGTCAGTCGGTCAGTCGGTCTGTCGGTATGTGCAACGAAACTGTCGGTTTATCCTGTCATTGTGAAAGTTGTGTGTGTTGAGTTTCAATAATTATTATTGAAAAGTTTTATTGACTAAACTGAGTTCAATCGAATACGAGTGATGACGGAACCTACCGCTCAGCCATCCCTGACGTGTGCCGACATATATAACAAAAAAATATATAAACAGTATTAAAAACATAACATATTGTAAACAGCGGCAAAGTTCACCTCTAGTTTGTGCTATTTGATAAGCGGTTTCGTTCTATCAAGCGCATTGCACACGGTGTCTCTCCAAACAGCATTTACACAGTAATTTGTATTCGATTCACGAAGCAAGGTTTACGTTCTGACACTAATACGGTGCAGCCAATCGCTTCTCAGTTAAACTCCCTCGAATTTAGTAGATGTCGGAGGAAATTGAACTTTATTTCCAGAACATCGCAGTACATTGTAGACTGTTTTCCGCCGTTGGAGATGGTCGATACGTTTTGACACGGCCTACCTTTTGTTAAGCGGCTGATGGAGAGACAAGACAGGGTACACCGGTTGCCATCTTGAGTCGTATGCTGGAAGTTTCAACTCGCTTGGAGTGGTAGCCTTGATTAGGATTGTCGGGTTCCCTGTTCCCTTATGGGGGTGCGAAATGGGCCTCGGGGCGACCCCCTGTACCCGCGATTGGGCTCCTTGCCTATCGAGGCAGGGGTGATGAAATTGCTGGTAAGAATCTTATACGTGCGGGTAGATGAACTGGGGATGGTATGATGTCATCTTCTTCCTTCTTCCGGCTTCTGTTTTCATCTTTGTCTTCATCTTCTTCTGCTTCTTCGGGCGTCCGCGGTTTTTTTCATTTCCTTTTAAATCTTAATTAGGATACGCATGGCTACTTTGTATGCACCAAGTGTAGACAGCAGAACGTCTGTCACACCAGCTAATCTAATGAGCATTTGATTTCGGAATTTTCTCTGTCCACACCATACCTTAGATTTCTAAGGTGCTTTCAAAATCATATTCAGAGTGCTATAACATTTGATCAGAACTATGCTTTGAGTTTCGGTCGTTAAGGCCTTTGTGTTCATAGGGTTTTCTTCTATCTATAATCATTTAAAGAACAACTTTTTTGCTCTGAATAAGCTGACGAGCTAAGGGCCCATCTGGAATTTGATGATTCCCAGAGCCCATATTGATTTTATTTTAAAGTCGGCACGTATTGCCACTATCATTTTTAGTGTCGATCTGTCACACATGCCTCTCAACACCAATATAATAAAAATGCGGACTAAAGCCCTCCCGGATGTATCATCTTTATATAAAGACGATTTATTACTAAAAACGTCGCAGAGCAGATTGGGCTTTGCTAGTAAAAACACTTATAATGTGTAATAAACACAGTGTCAGTTACGGTTTCCTTTTTTTAAAAGTGTTCCTGAATCCGCCTCGTAACAGATCGTCGCCGATGGACATCACCAAGGGGTCACCTACTGTCATTAATAGAAATCTTTTAAAGCTCTTATCAAGAAGGACATGTGTCAAGGACATGGACAAGGGTCAAGCCAGATGCACCTACAGAGTAAATACGTGCGGCTTGAGATTCTGTATTGATAATGTCTCTTCTAGACCAAGTCACCCTATTATTTGTGTTACGTATGCACATATTTACATACATATTATTATAAGAATAAGACCTGAATTTCTTGTATTTTTTTCCCAGTAGTGAAAAATCTGTTGAGATTCGGTGGTGTAGTCATGACAAATTAAATGGTATATGAAAGCATAATTGAAAATAAATAATGGGTGCATGGTATAAGTAGTTATAAATATTTTATGAACAGATAATAATATGAGTAGAAGGGTTATTTTGATAATATCCTGAAAAGTACCCCACGCTTTTTTACAATATTTTTAATTCAAATTTATTAAAATTTATTTTCTATTTTTTAGTTGGATTTTCTATAAAAGCGTATTTTGTTAGTTTTTTTTTAAACTATTATTTATTTTTCATTTTTTAGTTGAATTTCAATTTTCTCAAAAAAAATTTAATATCGAATTGTCATCGGTCCTTAATAAGTATACCAGATTTCGAGTTAATCCGACGTTTTGAAGGGGGTCAAAATCATGTTCAAAGATTCCGTTACAAACATACATACATACGTCTGAAGCTAATAAAAACTTATTAAAAAGATACCTTTTGGTTTTCACGAAAATAACCATTTATATAAAATATGTATTTTCTAAATTCGTGGTGGCTCAGAGCCATTTAAACCTCAGAACCATTTAAATCTGTTCAAAAACCATTAAGGTTCGCGACGTTATGTATTAGCTCATACGCAAATCACAAGCAAAGCAAAACACCAACTACAATTTATTCAGCTTGATTTCTTTCAACTACTCCTAAAATACAATTTAAATAAATAGAAAAAAAAGAAAGAAAGAAAAAAAAAAGATTAGCAAAACGTTTTAAAATACAACGAGCAAGAAAACTTTACGGTCTTAGAGTTTCTTTCAGCTTTTTACGAGCTTAAAGTTTTCTTTAAGTTTTCAATGAAGTAGTACTCCGTGTGACATTAGGCGAATGCGAGACCTTCTAGATTATAGTGCCACAGGTTATATTACGACGGTAAGTAAAAAGTTAGAGTCTCCTCCTCGCGTCGTTTCCTCACTGCTGAGGGTCGTGACCATTATAATTCGACATGATTTTACTCCTTGTGATGTCCCGCCAGCGCCTTCGATCATTGGCCGCATGAAGGGCGTCGTGGAATGGGATCTGTAGTGTGGTGCGGATTTGGTCGAACCAGCATGTCGGACTGCGCCCGCGCGGTCTCTTTCCCTCGATCTTCCCTGTCACGAATAGTCTTTCTAAGCTATCCGGTGTTTTCTGAGCAATATGACCGAAGTACTCGAGTGCGCGGCGAAGGCAGAGTGTGGACAGTCTAGTCTTGATCTGCAGTTGATCTAAGATAGACTGATTGCTTCTCTTCGCTGTCCAAGGTATCCGGAGCATTCTTCTCCAGCACCACATCTCAAAAGCATCTCAAAAGTTAAAGTAATGATGAATTATTTTTTCTTGAATGTTAGTTAGTAGTGCTGGTATTAAATTGCTGGTATTCATAAGCAATCGCACTTTCTAACATCATAAGTCGTCATCAACTGAAGTCGTCGTGGCCTAAAGGATAAGACGTCCGGTGCATTCGTATCTAGCGATGCAACGGTGTTCGAATCCCGCTGGCGGGTACCAATTTTTCTAATGAAATACGTACTTAACAAATGTTCACGATTGACTTCCACGGTGAAGGAATAACATCGTGTAATAAAAATCAAACCCGCATAATTATAATTTGCGTAATTACTAGTGGTAGGACCTCTTGTGAGTCGGTACGGGTAGGTACCACGCCGTCTATTTCTGCCGTGAAGCAGTAATGAGTTTCGGATTGAAGGGTAGGAATTAGGAAGCCGTTGTAACTACATATACTGAGACCTTAGAACTTATATCTCAAGGTGGGTGGTGCATTTATGTTGTAGATGTCTATGGGCTCCAGTAACTACTCAACACCAGATGGGCTGTGAGCTCGTCCACCCATCTAATAAAAAAAAATAACATCATAAATAAATTATTTTTAAATGTTCTTTTGACATTTAGTGAAACAAAATTAATTCTATTGTTTCGCTGAATTATTACAGTACAATATATTTTTATTGAAATTTTAAGGAATAATTTAGTCCTGAAAATAATTTTGTCGTAAAGAAGTTTCTTCCGGCTCTGTTCTTCGAAGTTTAAGTTAATTAGCTCAGTTAATTTTGATAACTTGTTAAAGCCAAATCCTTACCCACGCAAATTTGTTATGTTTATAATATTATTAATACTAATAATATTATAAACATAACTTTATTTCAACTAGAGGTCCCGCAGTAGTCGAAATTCGACTATAATTAATTGGAATTATATAATAAGTTTGTACACTACTATGATTGTATTTTATACTTTTATAATCACAAATTTCGCCAAGGCTACACTATAAAAAAATATTAATAAAGACAAACAATATTAAATCTATTCTCAATTTGACCACAGACGTCAAGAACAAAAGTTTGACAATAAATAGTATGCATGCGCCTGTGCGTCAAATACATGTTATGTAGTGTGTGTAATGTTTTCTTTATTGATTTAATGTATCTTTTACGCATTATTTTAAAAAAATATTAGCATTGTGCATTTCTTCTCTATATTCTCTATAAGTGTGGGAAATTTCATACTCCTCCATCCGCGCAATTTTCGTAAAAAGGGATACAAAGTTTTTGCTTCACGTATTAATATATAGATTTGTCATTTTCAATTGTTTATTTTGCTTTTGACGCACACACATTTTTTGCCCCAGCATTGGGATTGATGGATACTGAAAATCGGATCGACTACAGGTTACCGGTTGCGCAGGAGAAATATATTAAATTTATTAGTTTTAAATCTTCGCCATTTGCGTCATGCTAGAATTTTATCTAAAGCCAAAGATGCGATTTTCGTACACATTGTTCGAGTTAAAATAATGTTACGTAATCTCAAAGAGTATTTTTGAAGTGAAAACTTCTTTAGAATCGTTGTGATTTCAAACCGGATGCAACGGAAAAAACGACAGGTAAGAGACACAAATACAAAAGAATGAGACAGAAATATACATACTATTTAATACAGCGCCATCTGTGAGATTTTTTAATACTAACGTGTGTATGAAAGCTCTTATAGTGAATTTTATTTTAGGATTATACGTGAAATTAAAATATCAATTCACAGAGGGCGCTACCTTACAATTATTTACTAATGACAAAATTTTACATATACTGAAGACGTTTAGGATAATTGTATTTTAATTTTGGAAGGTTTCACTTCTACCACGTGTGAATTGCACACATGTTTTTTTTTTTTTAATATTTAAAAATTATTATCATTTCGCGTGTTTGTCTTATAGTCGTTATATTCAGAACGTACCTACTGTTCGTATTGTAACTGTATTCCTATTTTCTTTTCGTTCCCGTCTAATTGGACGTAAACAGATACTTCGCTTCGGTACTTTCCGCGGCGCTAAATTTAATAATGTCGGTCTGTCTCGACACACAGCTTACAGTAGCAATATTATTTTTATATACATCCATTATTTTTTAGTAACTTTACGTTTCAGTCTCTAATTAATTTATTAATAGCTATTGGCTTGGAACGGCAGCGGCTTGGAATGGTAGGCAGCGGCTTGGAATGGTTGGCAGCGGCTTGGAATGGCGGGCAGCGGCTTGGTAATGGTAGGCAGCGGCATGGCTCTGTCCCTCGCATTGGTGATGTCCATAAGTTACGGTGATCACTTTCCATCTGGTGGGCCGTATGCCGACAAAGGCAATAAAAAAAGGCTAAATAACGTTCTATAGTCAACAGCACTATGCAAGAGTTTTGAGCTTTGTTAATAACCCAAGAAACATATTGATGACCGTAACGTATACATATATTAAGATTCTGGACAATGCATATCTTTCATGACTCAGATCGAAAATCAAACCTCTGGTACCGTAGAAATACTAAATAGACTAAAAACATTACGAGAATGATTAACAAATCAAAATGTATTCGAATTTCGTTATCTGAAATAGCTTAACTACATTATTTGAATTCAAAGTATATAGCGTTTGTTTGCAAAATTAAACTATACTAGAGGTCCCGCAGTAGTCGAAATTCGACTATAATTAATTGGAATTGTAAGTTTGTACACTATTATGATTGTATTTTATACTTCTAAAATCACAAATTTCGCCAAGACTACACTATAAAAATATTAACAAAGGCAAACAATATTTAATCTCAATTTGACAACAAACGTCAAGAACAAAAGTTTGACAATAAATAGTATGCATGCGTGTGTGCGTCAAATACATGGTATGTAGTGTGTGTAATGTTTTCTTTATTGATTTAATGTATCTTTTATGCATTATTTTAAAAAGATATTAGCATTGTGCACTTCTTCTCTATATTCTAGTGTGGAAAATTTCATACTCCTCCGTCTGCGCAATTTTCGTAAAAAGGGATACAAAGTTTTTGCTTCACGTATTAATATATAGATTCAAACTTTGATAGGCACTAGGGATGCCCCTTCGAAAATTCATTAAAATTTGGAATAAAAAACTTTAGTTTC